>NC_044329.1:82079824-82708313 GCF_007399415.2 Gopherus evgoodei | reverse complement strand
AGAGCATATAATGTACATTTTTTCATATTAATACTTAGTGCTCTATTATCAGGTGATTAAGAACAAGATGGAAATATATATGGTTCTGAAATTATATTACTGACAGCTGGAGAAGACGGTGGGATAATTGAATGCTTTTCTAATGTAATTAACAGTGGCTCGATCATTCACACCATTGCTCTTGGCCCATCTGCTGCTAAAGAAGTGGAACAATTAGCCCATGAGACAGGTAAAAATTTTTTTACAAACTGTGTCCCCAGTCCTATAAACACTTGGCTCAACTAGTAAAGTAAACAGAGTAAAGTTAAGTAAATATGTAGATGTTTGCTTGACTGTGGAGCTGTCATTCTTGTGTTTGTTTTAACCAATCTATGGTTGTTTGCAGTGTTGTAGCTGTCTCTCTCAAACAATCTGGACTACTATGTAGGTAGTGTTTCTATACTCTGAAGGAACTACTACTAAAGAATACTGCTTTTGCAGAGCTGAGCTGATAATTCATAATGAGTAGTTTGTCAATTTTTCCCTCTTTATTTTCTGTTTGAAATGTCCATGAGCAGACTTCAAGACTCTCACATTTAGACATTAATCAAAATTATTTGCAAATTTCTTATTCCTATATAATTGCTCAGTAACAGTTCATTCCTAATATTTAACATACTGATTTTTGTGCTGCATTGGTAAGATACATAAGTCATGTGGTAATGCTTCTGTTCCTTGATTGGATGACTTGTTTAATAAACTTACATGGCTAGACTCTGAGTATTTTAGCAGAATATAAAAATGAATTTCAGTGACTAGAGAAGCCTCAAGCTTAAAATTCCTTTTTCCATCTTAACCATTTAGATGCCTGAGATCAGTAAGACAAACTATGAGTAAGGACCATTTGTCATGGGTGAAATTAACCCTTGTGTAGAGGGCCACCCCAAAGATTGAAGTGGGACTTAATGTAGACCTTGTGTTGTCCCTCTTTACAAAGGTGAATTTTATTCTTTGTGAATATATGTTACACGGTCAGATCCAGGGCCTAAATTCTAAGTTTCCAAAAGTGAACATTAATTTTTGGAGTCTTAGTTTTTGCGTAGGGTTGCATAGTCTAACCTCTGCTCACACAAATAGCTTTATTAAAGCCGAGGGGTCTAATTATGTAAGAACTCGCAAGCATGAGTGAAGGCACCAGTAGCTGGCCCTTTATTTTAAACTGAGCACTCACAAATGGAGGCATGCAAAATCATTAGTCACTTTTGAAAGTGCTGATCACCCGTACCTCTATTTTAAATCAATAGGACCTTTGGGGGCTGAACACCTTTGACAACTAGGCCAAATAGGTCTAAAGTTACTGGGCACTAAAAAATTGTGATGCCCATAAAAATGAGACCACTTTTGGAAACTTGGCCTAAATGTCTAAGCAGGGTCCAATCCTGTAATCCTTATTCATGCATAAAGCCTTCGTCACAAGTTGTCTCATTTAGTAAGGCTTAGATGATTGGGTCTATAATGCAGTGGGAATGCATCCTGTAAATAATGTAAAATGACTACTACAATTTTTAAAATCAAGAGAGTCATTGAGAGATGGTACATTTAGATTGTCACTCTGATGAGACCTATTTTGAAAGCAGTGGGAGAGCTTTTGGTCACCAACTATTGAAGTCCATGTTTGCTATGTGGCAATCCTCATGTTGCTTTGAAAACATGGGGCTAAGATTCTTGTGGTGAGTTCGTTCTATATCAGTTAAATCTGGGTTCATACATCAAGTATGTCAAAAGACTGTAAAATAGCTAAAATTGAGTTTCTATTACAAAACAAAAACTGTACTCTATTTCAGGGGGCTTAGCGTGTTTTGCCTCAGATAGACTGGACTCCAATGACCTAATTGATGGTTTCAGTGCAATTTCAACAGGGAATGGAGATACTTTCAGTCATTCCATTCAGGCCTGTCTTGTAACCAGTTTTAATGCTTTGGTTTCCTAGTTTATTGTTTATTGTAGCATTAGTAATACTTTTGTATTACGCTGTATGAATTTATTTTGAAAGAGGCATGGAAGTAGTAATTAAGGATGGGCAAACCAGCTCAGGCAAAATAAGAACTGAACCTTCTGTAAGGTTTTGATCAATTCACAAACGCTTCTTTTCCCCCTTTGCTGTGGGCTGACAGGTAGGAAAGATGCAAACTTCTTTAACCCTCCTTTTGCTGTGACCACCACTCTCATCTTTACAGGACAGCAGCTGGACCTAGATGGGTTTGTGCTAGGTACTAGTCTGTTCACTTTGAGTTCTTGTACAAAGTGCTGTGCTTTAGCATTTTGCCACAAGCTCTGCTACATGCTAGAGCACATGCACTTCGTCATATGGAGGTGTGTGAAAGTCTGCAGCAGGTTCAGCTGAGCACCATGCATCACCTAGTGATACTTCTGTCTCCTCTTGAGCCTCTGTTTGTATCTCCACCATGGGCTTCTTTTGTTGGTATGCAGAGAAGGATGTGGAAATAGATTGCCAAGAATTCCATCTGAATCAAAGTTTTTAACCGTATCCAGTGTCGTCCTCACTACTAACAACATTGCTGTAGAACAACGTGACTATGCCTGGAATATTGAATACAGCTTTGGTACTCTGCAGTATAAAATAGATATTGTAGAGAAGAGTCGACAAAGTATAACTAGAGAGCTCTGAACACAGAAGGATTTGTCATACAAATAGGTATGTAGGAAGCTGAACTTGTAATACAGAAAAACAAAGTGCATGACACCAGCAGGGAAACAAAGAAGCTTCTTTCAAGGTGATGTGCTAATGATTTAAAGGAGGAAATACGCAGATACTGTCAGAAGAGTGAGATGTACTAGAACATTGACTGTCAATAAGAAAAGGGGAATATTGTGAATGCACAATTTCACCCAGTCCTCCAGCTGGTGTGTATAAACTTAGCTTAATTGAATATGGGCATCTGTACAGATAAAATATGTGCTGCTTTAACTACCCTCCTAGTGTTGATGAAGATACACCAGTATAAAAGTGTTTTATACTGATACAACTATTCCCGCACAGGAAAAGGAATAAGCTATCCCGGTATAAGATGCCTTTATACCAGCATAACTAAGTACACACTACAATTGTACTGGTATAACTATTTCAATAAAATATCCCATCTCCTGACTGAAATAGTTACGGTGGTGCAACTTTTTCAAGTAAAAACAACGAGGAGTCCTTGTGGCACCTTAAAGACTAACAAATTTATTTGGGCTTTCATGGGCTAAAACCCACTTCATCATATGCATGGAGTGGAAAATACAGTAGAGCAGTATAAATAACAGCATATGAAAAGATGGGAGTTGCCTTACCAAGGTGGGGGTCAGTGCTAACAAGCCAATTCAATAAAGGTGGAAGTGGGCTATTCTCAATGGCTCGTAAGCATTGACCCATCCAGGGAACCATCCAGGAACTGTGGCTCACCCAAAGAATGGGCTCCTATCTCCTCCCATCTGTCTTTATATTTTTGCCTTGCAACACACTGAGCTCTCTGTCAGCACTCAACAAATAATTAATAACACGAGAGGTCTTTTCCAGCCCTAGTACATGAGTACACCAACTCTGCATATTTAGACAGCCACAGAAAGTTTTGCAACGTTGGTTCCTATCCTTTAACCAGTTACTAATCCATGAGAGGACCTTCCCTCTTATCCCATGACTATCTATTTTCCTTAAGAGCCTTTGGTGAGGGACTTTTTTCAAAGGCTTTCAGAAAATCTAAGTACACTATGTTCAGTGGATCATCCCAACATATATTTGAGCTTGTTAGAAATTCCATCTAGTAGAGGGAATTGTGTGCACCATGTTGGGAAGGAAGCCATTGGCCCTGAGTATCCTTTCATTTATACCAGTGTAACTTCTCTGATTTCAGTGGAATTACTGCTGAAATATATTCAGAACGAGAGGAAAATTATGAAGACAAATGTCTTAATATGTATTTTGTCCTATTTAAGCATGAGATTTTATTTTTAAGGGTAAAATAGAAGGTCTTATCTGGGGCAAAATGCACTTTTTTTTTTTAATCTAGTAATTCTGTTTTTTTTTCTCTGATAGATTGAAAGTGCTGGTGAAAGGACTGAGAGCTATAAGCAGTTTAGTAGGACAGTGACTATTGATAGTACAGTAGGAAAGGATACCTTCTTTGTAGTAACGTGGCAGACTGCTGAACCACCGAGGATCACTCTCCTTGATCCCAGTGGAAAAAGCTACACCAATAAGGACTTTGAGGTTAATACAGTGTCGCAGGTAGCTCGTCTCCAGATTCTGGGAATTGCAGAGGTAGAAATTAACTTCTCTCTTTTGTCATTTGATCATAACTAATGTGTAAAACATGAATTCTTTAAATTGTAATCACATATGGAATAATTGAACAGAGTGTGATATGATGACTCTGTCACATTGCAATTTCATAACCTTTTGGTTTACCCACTGAACAGAAAAATAGGTCTATTTAGATTTAAAAGAGACTTTAAAGCTCATACACATCTTATTTTTACTTCCTTTACAATAGAATTCACCTCCACATCCCCCAACCCCTCACTGCTGTGCAGGGGGTCCATTTTCTTCCTTTTTATTTCCATGTCTGATATGTAGCACCAAAAGGATTGAAATGATTTGTTAAAATTTACAAAGCCATAATCGAAAAGAACCTGTACTTTAAAAAAAATCAAGTTAAAAGGCTCAAGAATAAAGGAAAAGGAAAGAGACATCTCCAGAGATTAAAAGGAGCATGTGCAGACTGAACTAATCCAATGTTTGTAATTCCTTTTGAAACACTCACAAAATTAGTGCATGTTAAAGTTGCTAACAAGATTTGTTAAAACAATGACATCCAGTGCATCAGTTTTTTGTTAAAATTTATATATTTCAGAATTATTCTTCTGAGCACTCAGACTCCATGAAACTAGAGGTGCTGAATTTTATAACACTGAAGGGCATGAATCTGTAAACCCTTCTTCATATAAGTAATTCATTGAGGCCAATGGAGACTATTTAAATGAGTAAAGACAACTCGCATGTGAAAGTCTTTTTAAAATCCCACTCTCTGACAAATTCTGTCACTCTTAGGCCTGGTCTACGCTACGCGTTTAAACCGAATTTAGCAGCGTTAAGCCAATTTAACCCTGCACCCATCCACACGAGGCCCTTTATATCGATATAAAGGGTTCTTTAAACCGGTTTCTGTACTCCTCCCTGACGAGAGGAGTAGCGCTGAAACGGTATTGCCATGTCGGATTAGGGTTAGTGTGGCCGCAAATCGATGGTATTGGCCTCCGGGCGGTATCCCACAGTGCACCATTGTGACCGCTCTGGAAAGCAATCTGAACTCGGATGCACTGGCCAGGTAGACAGGAAAAGCCCCGCGAACTTTTGAATTTCATTTCCTGTTTGCCCAGCATGGAGCTCTGATTAGCACGGGTGGCGATGCAGTCCCAAATCCAAAAAAAGCTCCAGCATGGACCGTACAGGAGATACTGGATCTGATCGCTGTATGGGGAGACAAATCTGTTCTATCAGAGCTCCGTTACAGAAGATGAAATGACAAAGCATTTGAAAAAATCTCCAGGCTATGATACAGAGTCCACAGCACAGTGCTGTGTGACAAGCGTAACGGAAAGCCAAAGAATCAAATGGACGCTCATGGAGGGAGGGAGGGAGGGGAGACTGAGGACTTGAGCTATCCCATAGTTCCTGCAGTCTCCGAAAGGCATTTGCATTCTTGGCTGAGCTCCCAGTTCCTGAAGGGTCAAAAACATTGTCGTCAGTAGTTCAGGGAATATGTCATCAATTTACACCCCCTTTCCCCCCCATGAAAGAAAAGGGAAAAAAATCATTTCTCACCACTTTTCAATGTCACCCCATATGTCTACTGGATGCTGCTGGTAGACGAGGTGCTACAGTGCTAAACAGCAGCATCCTGTCCCTTCCCTTCCCCGGTGGCAGATGGTACAGTACAAAATGACTGATAGCCATCCTCGTCATCATCCCGTGAGTGCTCCTGGCTGACCTCAGTGAGGTCGGCCGGGGGCGCCTGGGTAAAAATGGGAATGACTCCCTGTCATTCCTGGCAGATGGTACAAAATGCTGGGTAACTGTCCTCATCATAGCAGCTGGAGCCTGAGCTCCATCAGCCCCACCCCTCCCTTTTGTGTCTAAAGAAAAGATTCTGTACTCCCTGGATTATCATAGCAGCAGGAGGCTGCGTTCCTCTTCCCCCCCACTCTTTAATGTCCTGCCTGGACTATCATAGCAGCTGGAGACTGCCTTCCCCTCACTTCATCTCACTAAAAAGTCAATGTTTCTTATTCCTGCATTCTTTATTACTTCATCACACAAATGGGGGGACACTGCCATGGTAGCCCAGGAGGGTTGTGGGAGGAGGGAAGCAACGGGTGGTGTTGTTGCAGGGACACCCCCTAGAATGGCATGCAGCTCATCATTTCTGCGGGATCTCTGGGGCTTTAACCCAGAGAGGCTATGCTCTCTTGCTCTCTAGTAGACTTGCCCCATATTCTAGGTAGGACTGACTATTTTTGGACAAAACATAAAGAAGGGAATGATCCGGGAGTCATTCCCATTTTTGTCCATGCGCCCCCAGCCAACCTCAGCGAAGCCAGCCAGGAGCAACCATGACAGCAGCAGACGGTACAAAATGCTTGATAACCATCATCACCATTTCCCAATTGCAAATGGTACAAAATGATTGAAAACCATCATCTCATCGCCAAATTACAATGGCAGACAGTGCAATAGGGATGGTAACCATCTCTGCTACCTTGCAAAGGCAAATGAATGCTGCTGTGTAGTACTGCAGGACTGCCTCTGTCAACAGCATCCAGTACACATATGGTGACAGTGACGAAAGGGAAAACAGGCTCCATGGTTGCTATGCTATGGCGTCTGCCAGGGCAATCCAGGGAAAAAGGGCGCGAAATGATTGTCTGCCTTTGCTTTCACAGAGGAAGGATTGAGTGACGACATTTACCCAGAATCACCCGCGACACTGTTTTTGCACCATCGTGCATTGGGATCTCAACTCAGAATTCCAATGGGTGGGGGAGACTGCGGGAACTATGGGATAGCTACGGGATGGATACCCACAGTGCAACGCTCCAGAAATCGACGCTAGCCTCGGTACATGGACGCACACCGCAGAATTATTGTGCTTTGTGTGGCCACGTGCACTCAACTTTATACAATCTGTTTTACAAAACCGGTTTATGTAAAATCGGAATAATCCTGTAGTGTAGACATACCCTTAGTCATGCAGAGTAATATTTACTCAGTGATTTAAATGAGGCTATCGGAAGAGTAAGGTACTCAGCACGAGTAAGGATGTCAGAATCAGGCCCAAAATTAAAATCCATGATCAAGAGGAGTTCTTTAATTTTAAAATATTGTTTTTTTCAGGTTGGGGAGTGGACCTACGCTCTCATGAATACTCACCTATCCCTTCAAGCTCTAACTATGACAGTGACTTCCCGAGCAGCAAACTCTAATATACCTGCAATAAATGTGAAAGCCCACGTCAGTAGTGATAGAAATGAATACTCTAGATCAATGGTTGTTTATGCACAAGTCAGTCAAGGACTTTCACCTATTCTTGGAGCAAATGTAACTGCCATTATCAAACCAGAGACTGGAGATCCACTTATCTTGGAACTTTTAGACAATGGTGCAGGTAACGAGGCTCTTGTGACATGTTGCAATTTTGCAAAATAAAATCAAAGGGCTATCTTAATTGCTAACGCATTGTATGATTTTTAAACAGTGTGCTGAGAGATACTGGCCCTGATTTCAATCTCACTTATATGTGTGCAACTGACATTAGTGGAATTACTCCTAGTTTAGGTCCCTGTTCTGCAAAGTACTTCAGCATACACTTAATTAAAAGCGTGTGAATAGTCCCACTGAAGTGTTAACAGAGGTCTGGTGTTTACTGTATTTGAGTGAGCGCCCAGTCTTCTACTCCCCTTCAAATGAAGGGACATGGATGGTGTCTGTACTTGTAGTATAAAGCCTTTAAGGGCCAACCACACCAAACACACATTACTTCTCAGTAAAAAGTATTTTGCAGGATCAGGCCCTTAAGTTTCTTTCCCTGAAGAGCTAACAGTTTGAGCCTGATTCTCCAGTGCCTTGCATCTGGTGCAATCATTTACATCTATGTGAAGTGGTGTAAAACATCACCATTCTGATTTATAAAAGCAGCAAAGAATCCTGTGGCACCTTATAGACTAACAGATGTTTTGGAGCATGAGCTTTCATGGGTGAATACCCACTTCGTCAGATGCACCACCATACATTCTGATTTAGGTGTAAAACATCACCATTCACACCCATTATACATTTGCTTTGCACCTCTCTAAATGATTATGTGAGGTGCAAGGCACTGACAAATCAGTCTTTGTCTATGTATTTTGTGAAGTGATGTGTATCTCTGTGCTGCACCATACTTATTATAAAGGCTTTCTATAGACAGTTGATAATTATCACGTCATAATTTTATTGACTGACATTTCTGTAAATTGGGAGGTGACATACATTGTTTTCTTTTGTATAATTATCTAGCATTTACAGTTATGATGAATCTAATCCCAGTTACAGCACCATTTATTGAATTTACTCATTGCTGTCATCCTTAGAGCTAAGGCCCCAGTCAAAATCCAGTTGATGTCACTAGGACTCCATGTGGGAATAAGAGCCCCTGCCTGAAAATCCCTTTGTAGGACTGAGACCTAAGTGTTTTCATCTTCTCCTCTGGACCTTTATTTATTTCCCTGTCCCCAGCCTCCTCAAATCTTCCTCAGGCCACGTCCACACTACAGAGTAAAATCAAAATTAATAAAATCGATTTTATAAAACAGGTTTTATAAAATCGATTTTATGCGTCCACACTAGGGCACATTACTTCGGTGGTGTGCGTCCATGGTCCCAGGCTACCATCGATTTCTGGAGTGGTGCACTCTGGGTAGCTCAGTAAAAGAATGGGACCAATAACTTCGATTTCCGTCCACACTAACCCTAAATCGATATAGTAATATCGATTTTAGGGTTACTCCTCTTGTTGAGCAGGAGTACAGAAATCGATTTTAAGACCCCTTAAAATCGATTTTAAGTGCCTTGTAGTGTGGACGGGTACAGCGTTAAATCGATTTAACGCTGTAGTGTGGACCAGGCCTCAGTTGCTGTTGCTTCAAAAAGGACACTTAGCTTCTTGCTTCTGCAGTGTGTGGCAGCTGACTCTGCTGTAACAGTTTCTGAAAGCACAGATTATAGGTGAGAGGCGCCCAGGACAAGTAAGGATTTTAATGTGAATGGTGCTCTTGACTTGTCATCTGTTATATGCAGTTTATGCGACTACACTTCCTACTGAATCATACTCACATTTGGCTTTTTGGCATCTTCAGCAATTTTAACGGTGTAAAGCCAGGGGAACAAATGTGCTGCGGGCTGTCTTTTGCTGGCATGAAAGGCCTTCCAGAACAGGCTGTAACTAGGGCTTTATTTGGTTCATAGTTCACATCAAGTCATAACCTGCCAACGGTGATGTGCTACCAACAATTAACGAGGGTTCCCATAAAAATTTTACGATGCAACCAACTGCCAAGTGTATCTATGCTTACAGGAAGGAAGTATGAGGGAATTAGGACTCTATTCTTTCTCATAACCACTGAGAAAGGAGGCACTACCAATTGCCTCACAACCTCCCTTCAATTTTTGGCAGAATTTTAATAAAGACCTCTCTGGATCTCCCTCCTGCTGCACAACCATGCCTGCCTGTTGAAAGCATAATACTTGTGTTGCTGTCTTTTAACTGAGCATTGTGGTTTGATTCTGTGGCCTTTTTCTTTCGATGGTCTGACTTTGGCTCACTTGGCTTTAATGATATAGTTGTATGATCATCTATGCTGGGAAGCAGTAGGCCCAGGAGATGAAAATCCCTTAACTCTCCCATGCTGAGAAATCAGCTGCTCCCTCAGTCAGTATCCCTCAGGGTGATAAGCAAGCATTCTAGTTCCCAATTGCATTTCCTTGGTCACTTTATAAACAGCCTGGGCAAAATAATTCTCTGATTTTGTACAGCACCAAAGTCAATGGAGTTGCATGGGCTATAAGTCAGAGCAGAATTTGCCTCCATCCCTGCCTTGGAGTTTCCTTCTAACAATGAAGAACTAACTAATGCAGAAGTTTCTTCGTGTTAATTCTGTTTTTTATGTCTAGGGTCAGACATTGTCAAGAATGATGGTGTCTATTCCAGGTACATCTATTCTTTCTCTGAAAATGGCAGATACAACTTGAAAGTACATGTTCAAAGAGCTAACAAGACTGTCAGACCACACCCCACAGTGCCATGGAGTCATTCTATGTATATACCCGGTTACGTAGAAAATGGTAAGATGGAGCAATGCAGGTTGAGGCATGTAAAACAAACTCTGTTGTGGATACACTGTAATAAATAACGGCATCACATTCTCACAAACACTGATAAAGGGCACTGGAGCATTGACATCCTTGCTAAGAGATCTTCATAAGTATAAGGATCTGCCCAGCTGGATGATATTAGTTTTGGATGCATTTCAGCAATTGTTTTAACTGCCCCTTTCTACACAGGAACAAAAAAGGGGTAGCTAAAACCATGTTTAAAGTAAGTTTTAAAATAATTATTTCTTAGAACACTACTTTTGTAATGTAGATGGCACCTTAGAAAGAATAAATCCACACGGATTTATGTTTTGCCTGTGAAAAAAGCAGATGTTGGAAGTTCTCCTGCCTCTACATCTGTGAAGCGCCATGTACCCCAATGGCACTGGAAAATCATAATCAATCGTCTTACTTTCAGAATTGTTATAAAGGTTTAGCAAATGTCAAACATGTAACATTTTATGCTGAGTCCCAACTACTTCACTTAGGTATTATTTTCATTCTCATTAATTCAGTATTCTTGAAGATACAGAGAACGTACTATGGAGTGATTCTGGTCTGTCAACACCACTGAATTCAATGGAAACAACACGGAGTCCGGTGGCACCTTAAAGACTTAACAGATTTATTTGGGCATAAGCTTTCATGGGTAAAAAACACACTTCTTCAGATGCATGAAGAAGTTGTTTTTTTACCCACAAAAGTTTATGCCCAAATAAACCTGTCAGCCTTTAAGTGTCACTGGACTCAGTTTTGTTTTTGTAGCTACAGACTAACATGGCTACCCCTCTGATACTTGAGTTCAGTGGAGTTATTCCTGATTTACAACTGTATAAGTGAGATCAGAATTGGGGTCATTACATTTTTAGAGCTCTGTAATGTGAAAATGTTGAGACAAGTCCAGTTGTGGATGAGGTTTTATCTTAGTTTTGTTTGTGTATGTGACTGTAGGTAAGATCCAGATGAACCCGCCAAGACCCTCAGTTATCAATAATGAAGATATTCAAACCAGAGTAGGTGGCTTCAGCAGAACAGCCTCAGGAGGCTCCTTCATAATGTCTGCAGTTCCTACTAGACCCCATACTGATGTGTTTCCACCATGTAAAATTATTGATTTTCATGCCAGAACAGCCAACGATGTGATTATTTTGTCATGGACAGCATCAGGGGATGATCTTGACCAAGGGCAAGGTATGTTTGATGGTTTGTCTCTTGTCATGTGATTGCAATGAAATTGCAGTGGCTGAAACAAATTTTCACTGGTTCCACTTAACTGTGCTCACAAAAACTTGCAACCACAACCATTTTGTACAGAGAAAAGACACCTTTTTTTAAGTGTCAGTAAAGGTTTTGCCTGTGCAAACCAGTATGCGTCTGAAGCATGAGAGGAAGTGAAGAAACTCTCTGCAATTTTTATCTACTATTTCTATGGTATTGGTATGAAAAAAAAAGTCATTATGAACCAGTGTACTACCCAGAAATGACCTATATGTGCCATTCCTGTCACTCAACATGAAACATAGCATACACAAGATTTGGGGGGAATTTGATCCTATTGAAGTCAATAGGAG
The DNA here is from genome assembly GCF_007399415.2 of Gopherus evgoodei. NCBI lineage: Eukaryota > Metazoa > Chordata > Testudines > Testudinidae > Gopherus > Gopherus evgoodei. Next base: position 82,696,295 of record NC_044329.1, on the reverse strand, counting down.
TTTTGCCATTAACTTCAATGGGGCCAGAATTTCACTCCAGGTTTTGGGGTGATTTTGGACTGATTAGGCCAATGGGTTTCAAAAGAATTGCAAAAGTGGTGCTTGCAATTGTGATGGAAGGCTTTACCTCCATAACATTGTGGTATTGCTTTCTGAACAATCACAGAAAGGAGCCATGTGGTCTCCAAATGTGAAGGGAGAGAGTGGAGTGAAGAGTGAAAGCCTTTGACTCAATAATTTTACTCTAATTTTACTACTTCATTCTAGGCTGAATTGAGTGAAGTTGGTAGGGCTGTGAGGCTTTGAGTGAGGACAGAATTATCCCATTCTGGCTATTAAATTCAATGTGGTGAATCTTTGTCTTCAGTGAGATTTCAAGTTCACAAGTGTTTCCTCAAGTCTCCCTCAAGTTAGCAGAGCAAGTGTTCTGTTATGGGGTCTGTCCAGCATGCAACCTTCACTGTTCAGATGGTTGAATTGGGTAACTTGTGCTGCTAACCATTTGACTACTTCTAAAGGAACAGATCAACAGTTTCAATTACAGGGTTAAATATCTGCTGTATAATCTATGTTGACATATTTCCATTTTCAGCTGCAAGCTGAAATAAGAACAAGTGAAAGTCCTCTGGAACTAAGAGACAACTTTGATAAAACTATGCTAGTGAATACTTCTGATTTGACACCAAGCATGCTGGGTACAAGGAAATATTTGTATTTAAACCAGAAGCTTTTGCAACAGAAAATATCACCATCATCTATGTGGCTATACGTGTCATTGAGAAAGCCTCCCTGCACTCTGATGTATCCAATATAGCACAAGCAGTGAAGTTTGTTCCCCCAATGGATTATCTCACTGATAATGTTAAGTACAGTGTTTCAAGGATAGTGTTGCTAGGATTCGGGTTAATAACATCAATTTGCCTTATTACAAGTGTAACCATATGTGCTTTAAAGAAAAGGAAGAAAGTGGTTGTCACTGAAACAGCAACAAATCTACTGTGACTTAAGGTGAAAGTTTGGATGATGTCTACTTATTTTTCTAGTAGCTGTTTTGATTGTTTTTTCAAAAGCTACATAAAATAATTGCACTAGTACAGAAAAGGGTATATAAAAACAATTGTAAAGTCATAATGCAGAACTACATGAAACTGCTGTGATGTAGTATCATATTGCATATACACTTGTCAGAAACAGATAGCTAAGGGTTAATGTCTCTTTCACCTGTAAAGGGTTAACAAACAGTGACCTGAAACACCTGACCAGAGGACCAATCAGGAGACAAGATACTTTCAAATCTGGGTGGAGGAAAGTTTGGGTGTGGGTCCTTTGTTCTTGGGCTGTTCTCTCTCTGGGCTCTAAGAGGGACCACAAGAATCTCCAGGCTCTCTAATCTTCTGTTTCCAATTTGTAAGTACAACGGTAGAAAGACAATATAGGCTTTTACATTGTTTTTCTGTATTTGCAAATGTGTAGTCTGCTGGAAATTCTTGTGGTCCCTCTCAGAGCCCAGAGAGAGAACAGCCCAAGAACAAAGGACCCACACCCAAACTTCCCTCCACCCAGATTTGAAAGTATCTTGTCTCCTGATTGGTCCTCTGGTCAGGTGTTTCAGGTCACTGTTTGTTAACCCTTTACAGGTGAAAGAGACATTAACCCTTAGCTATCTGTTTATGACAACACTTCATGCCTGAATGGCCAGGTCAGATTAAAACTACATTGTATGTACTGCATATATACACTCTAAACTTATGCCACTTGATTACATATTTTTATATATACAGTACAATGAAAAAATGTAATTAAATTATTCATTCATTGTCTTAAATCTGGATGCAAAAGAAGATGTCCAGTGAGGTTTCCTGCAGCTGCCTGTATGGTGAACATCTTCAGTTCTCATGCATGTCATGGCATCCAGAGGGCACAGTTGTTTAGAAGTGCACCCACTTGGAGGATGTGCTGCGGCAGGAAGGAGCTTCGTGCTGGTCCTTGCCTGATTGCACTCAGTGAACCAGGAAAGTACCATGTGTAGCGGAGACTAAAGTGCATGAGTGAAAGAAGTTTCCCAGGAATGCTGCAACCCCAGGAGCTTGTTCATTGAGAAAATGCAGCTGCAAATCTGTTTTCAGCCATTTAGAGTCAAACTCTCATAAAAATACTTGCAAGAGTTTGGAATCATTGAACCTCAAAGTTAGACATGAGGCAGTCTGAACTCAAACGATAACTTAAACTTAGTCCACACACCACCTCTTTTGCCCATTTCTACTAGAAATCAAGGTTTATAATGCAAACAATGAGCTGTTAACTGTATCACTGTATGTACATTACCATAATACTGCTGCCAAAATGTCAAAGGGATTTCAAGGCAGCCTCCACGTTTGTGTCCAGTATTTTGCATAAAAACTGTTTGTGTACACAACGTGAAGTTTTACCACAAGCAGCATTTGTGCTTGTAAATCTGTTTTTTACCCACTGTTCATAAAGAAACTTGTGCTTTGTGCATGCATAAAATTTGAAGGTGTTAATTTGGAGAAGATTTGAACATGTTTTCAAAAAACGTAAATGTTAGAGTATTGGTCTGCTTGTTCTTAGCATCCTCAAACATCAAACAGATGTAAAGAATGTAGCTTTTCACATACTAAGCCAAAACCACCTCTCATCATACTACAACTGAAAAAAATTGGCCAATTTCAAATATAGTGAAACTCCATTGTTGTTAGCCATTTGATTAGGCAGTGGCTCCGAAGCAGGGTGTATATTGCTATGCCAGTAATGTGATTTTGTTTTCTATCTGCTGCACCTTTAAAAGTTTGTTTTTTATGAGGAGATAACAAATGTGGAAGAGTTCTTTCTCTGTCCTATCCTATAGCATTTACCACAAGGTAAGCACTTTATTCCACCTCTGGGTAGAGTAACTCACCCACAGTAAAACTAAATAGCTTTGCCTCCACTATGTTTTTACAGTGAGATCGCTAACACACATAAGTTATCCTGTTTTAAACCATACTCTTTTTTTGTCAGTGAAGACACACCCTCAGAGTCAGGTGTTTGCAGAGGCAGAACTGATTCAGCATGTAAATCAGAGGTGGCAGATACTGTTCTCCAACTGTTTTTTTTACTTTTGTTTCTTGTTTTGTTGAGGTGGGCGTAGACTGGCTCTCTGCTGACAAGCTCGGTCTGAACTACATTTAAAAGCACTAAACAAGACAAGCATTTTTAGCCTAACCTAAAGAAGGCTGAAGGGATATGTGATTGCTCTCTATAAATACATCAAAGGGATAAATACCAGTTAGTGAGAGGAATTACTTAAGTTAAGCACCAGTGTGGATAAAGGAACAAATGAATATAAACTGTCCAACAAGTTTAGGCTGGAAATTAGACAAAGATTTCTGACCATCAAAGGAGTGAAATTTTGGAACAGCCTTCCAAGGGAAGTTAAAGGGGGCAAAAAACCTAATTGGCTTAAAAACTGAGCTTGATAAGTTTATGGAGGAGATGGTAGGATGGGACTGCATATTAATGGCATGTAGCTGATCTGCGACTGCTAGCAGTAACTATCCCTGGTGATGGGACACTAGATGGGGAGAATTCAGAGAATTCTTTCCCGGGTGTCTAATTGGTAGGTCTTCCCAAATACTCAGTCCAACTCAGGGGTCCTGGAATGGGGGGGCCAAGGAGCCCTGGCCCATCCACTCTTTGCCATAGGCTCAGTTCCTTGCCCCTCCTTTTCCCCTTGAGCCTTGAGCCTGGGAAGCTATGGGGAGCCTTGGACCCTCCGCTGGCCTGGGGTTGGGGGTCAAGAGCAGCCCTCAGCCCATGTCTCTGGGCCCCCCACCCAGGGCAGGTGGAGGGTCCACGACTTCATATAGCTGCCTAGGCAGCTCTTGCCATGGCCTGGCTCTGACATGAGGCGCTGAGGGCTGCTCTCGGGCTCATCCACGCTGGCTCCAGCCTAGCCAGGGGATGGGGCCTCAGGGGGAAGAGGATGGGTGGTCACAAAGGGGGGCCTGGTCTTATGCCCCCCACCCCCCATCTAGGAAGAATCCATCACCCCTGGTCCAACTGATCACCATAATTGGGGTCAGGAAGGAATTTTTCCTCAGGTCAGATAGGTGAACACCCCTCCCCCCCAGGGTATTTGTTATCATCTGCAGCAGGGGGCAGGAACAGGAGCTGTTCTGAACTAGTGTAAATAGTGAATTCCCTGTTATTTTAAGTCTTTAAACCATGATTTGAGGACTTCTGTAACTCAGCCAGAGGTTATGGGTCTATTACAGGAGTGGGTGGGTGAGGTTCTGTGGTCTGCAATAAGCAGGAAGTCAGACTAGATTATCATTATGGTCTCTTCTGACCTTACACTCTATGAGTCTAAAAGAGGGAGTTTCATTTGTTGCTTTGAACACTTTTGGGCTAATGCAGATGGGAAGAGGGGCAGAGGAGCAGCAAGGGTGGAAAAGGGACCTGAAAGGAGGTGATGGGAATGAAAGAAAACAAGTGGAGAAATGTGGAGAAAAAGATGAATTGGACAAGATCAGAGAAGGAGTCTGGAATAAAAGAGCTCAGCTGGAATGGGGAGAAAGGAAACTCGGGAGCATAGGACGTGGGGCAGCCAAAGAAGGGGTTGGTGCCCCTGAAGATCTGTTCTCCATGGAGTTGTAGGTCAAGAGAAGGCTGACGGACACTTTGAACAACTGGGAATCCAACCCTAGCTCAGGAAGACTTGAAGAATTCCCCAACTTTTACTGCACGTGCAAGTAGGATGAGTGAGGAAGAAGAGAAAAAATGGGATTCTGAGTAACTCTGAAGGAGAAGAGGGAAACAGGGAAAAGAGAAAGCAGTTAAGAGAAGAAATGGGGAAGGGTTAAATGAGGGGAGACCTGGAAGGGTGAGAAATGTAAAGGCTGAGGGAGCTGTTTTCATCCTTGCTCCCATCCTGCTGCCAGGGATACTGCTGTGCATCCCCCGCAACAAGCCACAGAGACTGGGTATTTTTCCTCAGTCCAGCACGCTCCCTGTTATTGGGGTGAGGAGAGTTTCCCTTTCGCTCTGTGGCTCGACTAAGCAATGCCTCAACACAGCTTTTCCTCCCTGCTCCTCGCTCAACCTGCTTCCACCACAGTGGTGTGGGGGTGGAGCTAGTTGTGCTAAGCTTCCTTCTTTTCTTGGTGCAAACACCATCACAATGACAGTAGCTGCTGGCTTTTAGACAGGGGCAGCCCAGTGAACACCTCTAGTGAAGGGCTGAGGTTTTCGTGTGCATGATTTAAAGAGAAAAGTCCCGTTAAACACAATGAGGAGAATTGTTTTAATAACTTTGCCAGGCTGGGGTCAAGTGCCTCGCATGTGATTTGATATTATTGCTGTGAGCCAGTCTGATTGTGTTGGGTAGGGAAGAGATGGGGGAAATACTAGAGACACCGGAAGATGGGATTCAGAGGAAAGAAGAAAAAGATACAAGATCACAGAACTGATATAAGGGAGGAGGTCAAAACACTTAAGGGGGAGGTGGAGTGAAAGAATGGAAGATGAAAAGTTGGGAATGGAAAGGAAAGCCACACCATTTTAAGCTTAGGAATCTTTCTTTTTTTACCATATTTGCTAATGCCAGTTGCATGTTTATGGTTGGCCATTTATCTGTCTTGACTTTGTCTGTAAAATGGCTTTGTAAAAGTATTTTCATTCTTTCTAAAGTGCAGTTACATTAGCTATAAGATGTAGCTAAATCTGTTTTTATAAGAGCAATATAATCCTTTTTTGCAGGAGTCCACAACTGAATTCTCTGCAGCCTCATACTTCCTTTTACCACCGTAGTGGAAAATGGGACTCATCAGGTTTTGTACAGTTTGCTTTATGTGCTGTGCTGCAATAAAATTACTTTCTACCTAAGACTAGATGAGGTTCTTAAGTTTAGGGTGGTGCTTCGGAGGTGAGTGGCACGCCCATTACTGGAATGCTACTTGGTGAACTGTATTACTGTAAAAAGGGCCAGATACTTCCCTCTGCAGTGGAGAGGGAAGTAGGACTGTGGAAATTGGTAGGTGAGACTGTGCAGCAGGTCAAAGAAGGTTACATGGCAATATCTCCCCATAACATTGCTACTTCTTCAGATAGGTCCATGGCTCAGAAGCAGTGATGGTCTCTGTTACAAGACTGACCATCCCAGAACACCACTTCAAGACCCAGCACTGCAGCACTCTTCCTCACTTTCCCCACAGTGATCTTCAGCCTGCTCCAGCCATAGAGGTAACTTGGCCTTGTGGCCAAGACACTTCAAAGCATTCATCCTCTTCCCAGGTAACAGACTCCGTTAGTCCAGTCCAATATAACATCAACACAACAGTGCCTTCAGTCCACTTGGCTCCACCTTCAACCACCTTCCTTACAGGCAGGTTCCCAGCAGCAACAGCCCTCTCATCATCTAACCACCAGCTGCTGGGCTCTGGTAAACACATGTACCTAGGTCAGGTCTGACCTCCTAGCAACGGTCTCTGGCAGGCTCCGGTCCTCAACCAATGTCTAGCTTAAGGCCAGTTTCTTGCCTCACATCAGAACAACCTGTTCACTCTCCTCCCATCCAGCACTTAGCTGCTGGGCTTTCATTCTCAACCACCGAGTTCTGATCCAGTCCATGAGGTGCTGGCTCTGTCTTCACACACTACTCCAGCTTTGGCATTCCAGCCTCCAGACCAGCTTTTTGACCTCCCTGCTCTCCTCCCAAGCCAGCCCTCAACTGCTGAGTTTTCCTCCTTTTCCGCTCCACACCCTGCACAGATGTAGCCTGATAGGGATAATTGAACAGGGCTGCCCAAGACCTGTTGTTCCTTGAAGAGGCAGGCTACCTTGCTATACAATCTCACTTTTGAACGACCTCCTTCCTGGCCATTGACTATGACTGTTCAGCTCAAAGGCTTGCAGGAGTGAGTGACAAAGTATTCAAAAGTTTCTGCTCCTTCCTTATATACCATTGCCTGAGAGTAGAGATAGGGAACGTGTCTATTCTTTGCCCATCACACTAGGCCTCAGAGTTCATCATCAGAAAGGGCATTTCTCCAGGGTCTTCCAAGGATTTGTTGATCACTGGAGAAGAATCATCAATCTTGATGTAGAGTGGTCTGGAAAGGTCCATGATGCCAGACTCTTTAGAAACTCAGGCCTATTTTCTACAATGAAAAAAGAAATTTTCCTTCCAGGCCCACTATGGGTATCAATGGCGTTCTGATTCCCACCATTATTCAGAGAGACCCAGCTTCCCCTCTGCTTCCCTGGCATATGAAGCCTTTTACTGGACATTCGGATGGGAGAAAGAAGCTGATTATCTATACCTGAGCAGTCACAGAATGCCAGTGGAGTATGTATGTGAAGGCTGAAAGGGAGATGGAGATGGCTCAATGATAAAGTTTGAGGCTGCTGAGCAATATCTGCCACGTGTGATAACTGCTCACTGTATTTTGCACCACATCTCTGAGCACAAAGGATAAAGTCTTACTGATGGCTCTCTGGCAGAGGTGCAGAGACTTCCAGAATGTTATGAACAGCCAGAAAGGCTGCCTCGACAGACTGCAGCAAATCATCGGGGCCCCCAGGGATGCCTTTTGCTCCTCTTTTGAACTTAGGAGCTAAAATGCTGAAATGAAATTGTATATGCATGGTGTAAGGATTTCATTAGTCTCTGTGGAAGAGTTTCATGAAATGAATTTTCTTTATGCTTTTATGCTTTGTGCAACAATTTTATGAAAGGGCATTTCTTATATTTTCTGGTATATGACACTTTCATAAACCTGTGAATAATAACCTTCAGTGATTCACTCTTGTGAGTACTCAGAATGAGTGTTTCACCCTTCAGGGATTTTGTGACAGTTAAAACAAAGGACACACAGACTTTACAGAAGCACTTCTAAACAATCACAAGAGATATACAGATCTATGGAAAAATAATAAACAGCTGCACACAAGACTCTGCTCATTTTCCTGGCGCAGCTGGCTCAGGGAATGCCTGAGCTGCTCAGGGGCCCCCGGGTCAAATCACACTGGCCGCTGCAGAAATCACAGAGGTCCCTGAATCCCATGGAATCTGTGACTTCCGTGAGAAACTCGCAGCCTTAATTATAGGGCCAGTTAGTCTAACATCGTTCCCTGGCAAATTAATGGAAAAGCTTACGTGAGATTCAATCAATAAAGAATTAAATGATGGGAAAATAATGAATATAAATTGCTGTGATTTCATGGAAAATGGACCTTGTCAAAGAAACTAGATTTCATTTTTTGATGATTCCAAGTAGATGTAATATACTTACATTTTATATAGTGTTTGATTGCATGACATTCTGATTAAATATGAGCACTATACATTATCAATAGAGCACACATTAAATAGATTAAGATTTACCTTACTGCTAGCTCCAGTGTCAGTGATAAATTATGGGAACAAACTGCCAAGGGAAGTGGTGGATTCTCCATCAGTCAAAGTCTTCAGATCGGGACTGGGCCTTTCTGGAAGACATGTTTTAGTCATAAAACCCCATTGCCTGTATTATACAGAAGGTCAGACTAGATGATCTGAAAGTCCCTTGTGGCTTTAAAATTGATGCATCTGTGAATTGTGGCTGCACTTATATGCACTGTTGAAGTAAAACAGCTAAGCCGAGTGGAAGTGTTCTCTCTACAAAATGGAAAGCAATTTAAATTACACATATTAGAATGTAAAGTTACATACAGTACATACCAATTGTCTCTATTTTATTTATTTATATAGTATAATTTCTGACCTTCCATTAACCTTTATCTTTCTAATTAACTGAATTAATAGATTTCAAATATTGGGCAGGTGTAACAAATTTCTACAGTACTCTTTAAAGCATCTAATGAAAACTAATAGGTCCTCTGATATATTCCATATAGAATTTCTCTCTCAAATCACATAGATTATCACTAATCTGCATTTGCCACTCAATCTGGATTTGTCCCATACAGTAGTACATAGCTGTTGTACTGATGAGAGTTTTCTCATACAAGTCCCGAAGTGCCGTGTTTACAAGTTGACTATTTGCGATACTGTATCTTACATGCTTTACCAAATAGTTATAATATATTCATGACAACATGAATGGGTCACTTCAAGATGCATCAGCTGGATAAGGAAATACAGTTCAGATTATTACAGTCATCAAGAATTTCCCCATATTAATATGTTACCTGACACCATCAGATTGACCACAGTTATGCAACCTGTATTTACACAATGGATCTGTATATACTTGCCATAAAATGTACAGATACTTTTGTGTAAATAAGCAACTGTATAAATAGCACTGCTGTTCCACCATATTTATAACAAAAATTGTGGAGAAAGGGACAATGAGGGTGTTCAAGAGCTTGGTTCTTTTATTTCTGCTACTTGTAGTGAGAGGTTCTATGGTACAGCTGAAAAATGGTGGCTATGAGGGTATTGTTATTGCAATTAACCCTGAGTTACCAGAAGATGACAATATCGTAAGAAACATACAGGTAAGATCTTTGGTATATGTAATGTCCTTCAGTGATGATCAGACTTCTTGGTTATTTCTACCTCTAGATTAGCAGTAATCTTAAAAGACCAGTTCCAGCTCCCATTAATGTCAATGCAAGGGTTTTTCTTTTGATTTTCATGAGAGTTAAATCAAATCCATTATTATCAAATTTGTTCTTAGCTTGAATTTTTCTTCTCAGGTGCTGGTGTTAATGAAATGAGTGTACTGATCTGTTGAAGTTTAACAGGACTCCTATGGCTCAGGACCAGGCTGATTCTGTGTATCACTTTCTTTCCAAAACATGAGTATTTTAGACTAGAGAATATCCAGAACATGGCTATTTATTATCAATTATTGCACTTCCATTACAATGTTTGCCATCTGCTTGTATCTCTTCGTTCCCCCATCCTTGCAGGCATTCACTATGGTCTTAAAGTCCCTTGATGAATATAGTGATATTTTTGGTTTTAGTTATTCTTTCATTTCTCAGTGTTACCATGTAAATCTTTGCTCCATGTTCACATGATTTGGTCATTGAGCATTCACTTGCTGTAAAGAGAACAATAAACTGAAGCAGGCATCGCCATTAACTAGTGACTCCCAAATTACTCAGGAGAGGTGGGGAAGGAGCAAGGAGGAGTGGAACAGAAAAATAGTGACAAAGTAGTGCTCACTGTAGAGGCAGGGAAAAGGTACAATCCTATAGAAGTAGAGCAAAGAAAGGAGGAATCCCAAGGAAAAGAATAAGGAAACCACAGGTTATTACTTACTATTTATCATTTTATTTGATTCATCAAGCACCACAGTACACTTTAGCGATCAATGAAAAAGACTGATGCAGGCCCCAACCATCCTTCACCTCAGGCCCATGTAAATTTTTTGAGGAAATGCCATGTCTGGAAGGTTCTCTGTCAGGTTTTATTTTCAGAGATAGATTGTGTTTTTTATCATAAGCCCTGAGCAAGGGGTGGTGTATATTTCTACTCCCGTAGGAGCAATCCAGAGTCTCTCAGAGTTACAATTTGGTCTCTCCTTGCTCCATGAGGGAAATAATCTGTCCCAGCCCTTCCCTTGGCCAAGGCTGGCTTCTTTCTATGTCTTCACATACTGAGTGTTACTTTATGTACCCTTGTTTCCTGGCAAGGCTAAACTACTCATTGCCTCTACCGTTCAATTCTTTATTCATAAGGTATTTCTTTTCTTTCCCTACCAGGACATGGTCAAAGAGGCTTCTACTTACTTATTCAATGCTACAAAACAGAGATATTTTTTCAAGACTGTAAAAATTATAATTCCTTTGCATTGGCTGCCAAAACCTGAGTATTTAAGTGTAAAAACAGAGTCATATGATAAGGTAAGACTTAGAGTACTCATTGCAAACCAAAAGTATTTATTGTGTTCATACGCTTAATACATAGAGTCTTGTCTACAAGGTGGAGTAATGCACACTATGGAGCTATGTCAAGGTCTTATTCCCACTTTGAACTTTAGTGTCCAGAAAGTGGGGACCTGCATGTATCCCTCTAAACTTAATTCCTAGCTTAGATCTGATAACGCTGCCACCAACCAAAATATAGTGTTTGGTACACTTTCTGTCCCCCCAAAACCTTCCCTGGGGAACCCAAGACCCAAATCCCTTGGATCCTAAAGCAGAGAGGAATTAACCTTCCCCCCCCTTCTCTCCCTCCACCACTCCCTGGTGAGTTCAGACTCAATCCCCTTGTCTTACACAAGGAAAAAAATCAATCAGATTCTTAAAATAAGAAAGCTTTTAATTAAAGAAAAAAGTAAAAATTATCTCTGTAAAATCAAGATGGAAAATGTTTACAGGGTCTTAGCTTTACATAGACTAGAGGGACTCTCTCCCCCCAGCTTAAGATACAAGTTACAGCAAACAGAGGTAAAATATCCTTCCAGCAAAATACACATTTGCAAATAAAGAAAACAAACATAAAGACTAATCCGCCTTCTATCTAGTACTTACCATTTTTGAACATGAGAGACTGTTTCAAAAAGATTGGAGAAATCTGGTTGCATGTCTGGCCCCTCTTAACTCCAAGAAAGAACAAAGAACAACCCCAAAAGCACAAACAAAGACTTCCCTCCACCAAGATTTGAAAGTATCTTGTCCCCCGATTGGTCCTTTGGTCACAGCCAGGTTCACTGAGCTTGTTAACCCTTTATATGTAAAAGAGACATTAACCCTTAACTATCTGTTTATGACAAGGTATGATTTCTAAACCACACTAAGTAATTGGTCCTTATAGACTCTGCTGGTGTGCACTTAGTGTTCCCTGGTGCACTTTAACATAGTGCTGCATTTTAGAAATCACCCCCATGTACCACGTAGACAAGCCCTAAGTTTTTCCAATAATGAGGGAATACAAATTGCTATGTTTAGAATTTGTATTGCCCTCTAGTACCCAGTCCTGCAGTCCTTACCCAGGGAAACAATCAATGGGAGTGTTCCATGAGTAAAAGCTGCAGGATGAGCCCATTCAATAGAATCATCTGCCACCCTCCATTTCCTGCTGCTCTTTAAACAAGGACAATTTTATTTTTAGGCAGATGTTATCGTGGCTAATCCTTTCTTGAAATACGGAGATGATCCCTACACGCTGCAATATGGAGGATGTGGGGAAAAGGGACGATACATTCATTTCACTCCAAACTTCCTGTTAAATGACAATTTGTATAACATCTATGGATCACGAGGTAGCACCATTTACTGGACCTTAATTTTCTGCTTTTGTTGTTATAAATATGCAATGGGCAAGATTTTCCAAGGTGACTAGTGATTTGAGATGCCTCAGTTTTTAGTTCCCAACCTGCGACGCTTTAAAAGAACCTGTTTTTTCACACAGTGTTGAACATCAGGCTTCCTGGATGAGTCTTAAGTTGGACACTCAGAAATAGGGGCACCTAAAATGACCAGTCTCTTTTGAAAATTTTGGCTCATATTTTTACAGTAAATGAACATTGTTTTTCCTCTTAAATTATTGCCTGGACTTGGAAATACCATATACCCTAACATTACAGTGCAGTTAGCTAATCTGAGAGTTGAGGTGGGTGTAACCTGGGGAACATGAAGGTAAAACCAGTCCCAGAGGATTCTATAATAGACTAAACTCTCATGAGCAGATCCTGCTCTGAGGACGTGAAGGTTTTTATTGGAGCATCTGAAAGTCACATTTGCCCAACTATGCTTCTTGAAAGTGTATCATCACAAGGAATTAACAATATTTCCATTTTAATTTCATCAGCATATTTTTTGACTCCATGGGCATTGCCTATGTGAGGCCATTAATAAGCAAATAAAAAAGCCTCAATAGAGACCCCTGAATTTTGTGCAGTGTAACCTGCTGTTATTAACGACTTTGTCCTATGCCCATTAACCAATATACTGTCCAATTTATTTATCTCTGTTCCATACCCAATTAGAATCAATTATTTATGTGAGCTAGATCAAAACCAGCCCTTCAAATCTGAATCCTGGTAAATGTGCAAGGTTATTTAGATTCAAATTGAAGATGAACCTGCATTAGATTGGATCAAAAATGTGGAGGTGTTTGGCCTAAAAGGGTGCAAATCTCACTTCACAGTCTTTCTCATCAGATTTCTGGCATTTGGGGACAAAAATCTCCTTAGAACAATTCATTGGACTCCAGTAAAGTAAAATATAAATCCAATTCTAGCCTGGGGAAGCACTGAACTCAAACCTTGAATTCTGTCTTAAATTTAATCTGATCTGAGCTCTGCTTCCTTGGCCTATCTCTAATTGAAAGCTTTAGTTAGACAACATTATATACATTCTCCATGTCAATGGCTTTACCAACACCTGCAAGAAAGGGGTTAGATTGTCCTGGTGAGATAGTTTGGTTTTCTGCAAAAGTATTCTGGTTGTCTAACCTTTAACACTGTATCTGCCTGCAACTATCTAAGTAATTCTTAGTTTTACCCTGAGCTGAAGTTAAACTAACTTCTCTATGGTTTTCTAATATACGGTACATCTTTTCCTTTGTGTTATATAAGAGCCAAGAATTATTATTTTAAAAGACCTGGGTAACATGAAGCACCTTGCTTGATACCAGGAATAGACAGAAGCTACTGTCTGCAAACAGAGGTGTCAGATCTTTACCCAGGTCTGTTAATACTCTGGAAGGGTTAATCTGAACCCAGTGATTTGTTTGGGTTTAAAGTCAGATCCCTCAGTGAGTGCTGTGTGGGTGCAGGGGTCCATCCAAGCAGAGCTCATTGCAGGATTGTGCCCTAAATTTGTTTAAATGACCTACAGGAATTTAAAGTAAACTTTAAAGTGTTGTATTTAGAATTCACACATGCTCCTTCTCTTCCGCAGCCAAAGTTTTTGTCCATGAATGGGCCCATCTTCGTTGGGGGGTGTTTGATGAATACAATAATGATGCACCTTTCTATGTGTCTGTAGACTCTGGAAAAGCAAGTGTTGAAGCAACAAGGTACCAGTGTGTTTTATATTTTGTCTTCAGTAGTTCAGTGACATTTGGCACATAATGGTTTTCTGTCTTCAGTCTGTACTTTGAGCCCATGCAAAGAGTCTTGGCAAGTTATTGTTCAGAGGATTAAAAAAGAAGCTTATACAATAATGTTTAACTAACAATATTGCTCCCCACAGATCAGTCTCATTGAATTGCAGTCACTATAATCCATCACACTTTCTATACAAATAGTATAAAAAGTATGAGCTTTTAATTTAGATGCAATTACAGATTTGAGTCCCCTTTCTCTACATTTTGATTTACTATGTCTTTATCGAATAGCAGTTAGCATGTAGTAAATAAGAATGTTTTCTCAAGTTCCTTGGGGGAATGATCCTTGAAGTTCCAGAACATTCTTACTAGTTCATGTTTAGTTTTATTTTAAATATTAAAAAGGGACATGGTCAAGGCACACACCTATTATTACCCCCACTTCAAAGCTGTTACTATCTTATGATAATGTTCTTCAGATTCTGCATATCTAAGGTTTTTGGTTTTTTTTAAATGTACAACTCTGTCAATGAGAAACAAAAAGCAGAGTGAGACTGGATATCTCAGAGGGTTGGAAATGGGATACAAAACTTTTCACTTCTCAGGCACTGGTCTGAACTGGAACCAGTTTGGTCTTGCCTAAAACTCATTACCATCTGCCAATCACTTGTTGGCCATTGTGAAAGGAATTGGTATTTTCTGTCCAATTCCTAATGGACAAGTATCAATATCACCAAACTTCTGTACTGCAATTGGTACTCTAATTGGCAGTCACCACTGAAGGAGACTATGACAGGGCTCCCTACTCAGCCCTTCAACCACCGCAAACCAGCTGGACATGTTCCAGGTTTATAAGCATCAGTGTGTTATTTATGAGGTCCCCTCCACCAGTTCCTCAATACAGCCTTGGGCAGCAACATACCCATGTACATAAACTTCCCCATAACTCACTCTCTGGGGTGGCAGAGGGAAAGATCTCCTCATCATGTGCCCCTGTATCTCCTGGCATCCTCCCTCTTGCACTTCCTTCCTGCCTCTTAACTGCTCCCAGCTGCTGGGTTTATTTTCATAGATTCATAAACTCTAGGACTGGAAGGGACCTTGAGAGGACATTGAGTCCAGTCCCCTGCCCTCATGGCAGGACCAAATACTGTCTAGACCATCCGTGATAGACATTTATCTAACCTGCTCTTAAATATCTCCAGAGATGGAGATTCCACAACCTCCCTAGGCAGTTTATTCCAATTTTATTCCAGTTTATTCCAGTTTATTGTTTGCTCTCATTAGTACATCAGCCACATGTCTATACCACAGGTCTACATTACAGCCCAAGTCAAGAAAGCTTCCCCCTCCAAGCGATGCAAGCTTCACGCTGTCCACTCTGGTGCTATGTTGATGGGAGATGCTCTCCTGCTCACATACCTTCCACTTCTTACCGAGGTGGAGTAATTATGCTGATGGGAAAGCGCTCTCCCTCTGCATAGCACGACTTCATCAGACGTGCTGCAGCTGTGCAGCTACTCCCATATAGTGCTGTAGTGTAGACTTATCTTCAGTCAAGTACATTCCAGGGGGGGAATAACTAGTAACTTAGTGACCACCTCTAGCCTCCTAAATCTGTGTCACAAAGACAGTGATTGAATGGGAATGGAAAATGTAATACCAGTTCACCTCTGGAGAGTATCTTTCATGTCTGGATTGAAGCACATTGATGTAATAGTAGAGGCACTTTCATTGTTATTGCTTACACAGATGGTGTTTGATGCACAACCTATACCTAATTTCTTGAAGATGCCTCTGGAAAAAAAAGTCTACCAGTATTTTATTATTCTGACCACTTGTAAATTATATTGTAAACTTTTTGGGGTAGGGCCGTCACAACCCATTAGGCGACCTAGGCAGTCGCCTAGGGGGCTAACATTTGGGAGGCAGCGACCGCGGCGGCCAGACCTTCTACCGCCTCTGTCGGGGTCAGCATTTTGGGGGCAGGACCTTCTGCTTCCTCTGTTGGGGGCGGAATTTCGGGGGTGGGACCTTCCGCCACCAAGGGAGGCAAAAAAGCTGGCAACGCTCCTGCTTTGGGGGTAGAGATAGTGTCTAAATTTTTGTTTGTGCAATGGCTAATACAATACAATCCCAGTGCTGACTGGAGACTTTGAGCCTTTCATGATTCAAATAATAAAT
Organism: Gopherus evgoodei; assembly: GCF_007399415.2. Classification (NCBI taxonomy): domain Eukaryota; kingdom Metazoa; phylum Chordata; order Testudines; family Testudinidae; genus Gopherus; species Gopherus evgoodei. Next base: position 82,680,103 of record NC_044329.1, on the reverse strand, counting down.
AACAAATTATTATTATTTGTTGATTATATGCAGCTTGTTAGCTAAGCCTTTTTCTATCTTACCTCCCCTTTAGGTGTTCAGCTAGTGTCACTGGGAAATACATAGTTCAAAGCTGCACAGGAAACAGCTGCACGACAAGAGAATGCAAATATGATGAACAGACAAAGCTGTATGAAGCTGGATGTAAATTTGTACCAGATAAAATACAAAATGCCCCAGCATCTATAATGTATATGCAGAGCCTCCCTTCGGTAAGTACTGTTACTGCTTTTTGACCCAAGTGGATAGCCAGTGTCTTGTAGGTTGTTTCCATTAGGAGAAACTGATGATGGAGTAAAGTATTTCTTTGATGCAATCCTGTTTGTTTACAAAGAATATACACAAAGTCCTGTTACTCTAAAGATACCAGGAATCAAACAACAGGCGGTATTTTCTTTACTCACAGTTCCAAGCCTCTTTCTACCCATCACTCGGCCCAAAAAACTTCCCCTCTGCTTTCAAGGCCAGCATTTCCAGTCCTTCCCTCCCAATGGCTGATATTTGCTGAAGGTACCATGAGGTGGGGCCAACTGGATAGACAGGCTCTCATCAACCTTCTCATTACCAGCATGGGGCCTCTTTGCTTATCATCCCACCCAAGATTTTACTTAGGGCACTGCTCTCCCCTGCCAGCTCCCCTCTACTGAGAGAAAAAGTCTGTATTTCAGTGAGCAACCCAATCCTATGCTGGACACGGAAGGAGAAGATCTGAAGAGACAGATATCACCGTATGAGTTGGGGGTTGATGTCCTTCATGGAATGGAGTCATTGTAGAGGTGCAAGATCCATGACCAGGGTGAATTAATTGCCAAGAAGGTAATATTGGAGTGCCTCCATGGCCCATTTCACAGCTAAGTCCTCTTTTTCTATAATGGAGTGGCCTCTCTTGAGAACAACTTGTAACTCAGGATGGGATATTCCTCACCATCAGCTATCTGAGACAAGACAGCCCCTGGTCCAGCTTCAGAAGCAGCAGTGTGTAGGAGAAATTCCTCAGTGAAATCCAGTCTGTATAAAATGGGCTCCCTACAGAGGTTACCCTTTAGTAGCTGAAAGACCTTCTCGCAGGCTTCCATCCAATGGATCTTTCTTAGGCTGCTGTTCTTGAGAAGATTTCTGAGAAAGGTCTCTATAGATAAGAACCCTGGTACAAACTGGTAGTAGTATCCTGTCAGCCCCCAAAACTGGTGCATTTGCTTTTTTTGGTTGGAGTGGACAGTCCTTCAAGGTCTGGACCTTGTCTACCAGAGATTGTACCTAGCCCTTCCTCATGGTGTACCCCAGGTAAGTAGTTTTCTGTTTGACTGTACAGCACTTTGCAGAGTTCACCATTAGTCTGTCCACTCTGAGGGGCCAGATTACAGCAATCACGTGCTTCAGGAAGTCTTTCCAGCTATAGACCATGACATTATCGAGGGAGAACACAGCATAACCACTGTGGAACTAGGGGGACTGGTCCATTAGCTGTTGAAACATTGCTGGAGCCCCATGTAGGCTAAATAACAGAACCTGGAACTGATATAGGGCATATGAGGTGACAAAGGCTGTTTTTTCTCAGCACTCCAGAGTGAATGGGATTTGCCAGTATACCTGTGTGAGATCCAAGGGGTATATATTTGGCCTCACCCAACCGATCTAGTAGCTTGTCAATGTATGGCTTGGAATATGCATCAAACTTTGAGGTGCATAGACTTTTCTAAATATCAGTGCAAATTTTTGTGGTCCATAGGGTTTAAGAACCAACGTGCTTGGACTTTTCCAGTCTATGAGTCTCTTCTGTCACGACCTCCCCCAAGGTCCAGCATGTACTGGAGTTTCTGCTTCATGATCTCCCTCATCTTCTATGCAAGAGGCTGCATGATGTTCTGAAACCTTGTTCAGCCTTAGTTTGGATGTAGTAGGAAGTGTAATAGTTTTTACTCAGTTGGTCAGAAAACACGGTATGGAGAGTACCAGTTGTTGGGCTTAGACCTTTTGTTCCAGCGTTTGATTGTCCATGGCACAGACCATCCCAAGGGCCAACATGTTGGCTGCCTGTGGCCCTACCTCTGGTTTTGGAGGGTAGCTGGTGTAAGCTGGGATCTGAATGAACTCTACCCTGCCCTTTGGTGATGAACTTGGGGGAAAGACTTCAGGAGCAGTGTTTATTTGCATAGACACACCTACTCTGCCATGGCATTCAGCAGACAGAGCTGCTTTGCCAAAGTAATCAGTCTTGTCTGCTTTGGGTTAAAATTCACTTTATTTTCCTTATTGTATGAATAAAGGGCAGCATGCCCTGTTTGAGGAGATCACCGTAAAATCAATCTCGTTCTCTGTGCAGGTGGTATGGATGCCAAATTTAAGTGAAGAAGGGACGAGTAGGGACAGGTATTGCTACTTGATGATGTGGACTATGTTTTTAAAGCATCTTTACGACCATTTAACCCTCCCCTCTCCTGTGTTTAAAGACTCAGTTGAAAGATCTTTTTTCTGTTCATACCTTAAGACAACAAAGGCAAAGGACACTGCCCAGTGTACTGTGGGGTGGGTGTTTACTCATGGCTTACATGCTTTTACATGTTGCAGTCTTTTCCTGAGGTAATGCTGTGTTCCTTCTCCTTTTTAATAAGTTTTCTTTAGTTATACACAGACTCAGTGCTTGTGCATGGGAAAGTAGTGCTTCTTCGAGGCACCAGGGATGGTGTTTGGTTTTCCCAGATTAGTTGATGGGGGCTTGAGATAGTTGTTTTGAAATGTGAAGATGAACCCCTAGATTTTGACCTGGCCATTGTTGCTGTCAGGCAGAAGGGTCACGTGGCTTTAAGAGATTGAGATTGTGACAGGGCAACATCCTACTCCTGACTTCTGCTCTGTCTACACTACCTAAGAGGCTGTCAAATGTCAAACACCCCAGTGAGGTTTACTTACATTTGCTTTTCCCACCACCTTACTCATCTAAATGCCATAATTATATATGGTTTCAGTTTCTCATTTCTGTCAGTAAGAGGAAAGGGAAGAGATCTCTCTACCCAGAGATCCTTCCTGATTCAGGCTTTGCCAGCTTGCTTCTTTCTTCCCTGTACCACCTTCCTGTGCTGCCTTCTGCCACCTGTGTTAATGGGTCAATTTGCTCATTAGTCCTTCCCTAACCCATTCTCATCCACTAATTAGGCCCCATCAGGTCCACTCTGGGGGGAATTAATTAGTGTTTAAGCATCTAGAGCACTGGCTCAGCTGTTGATTCCCAGCACTGTCATGGACACCAAAAATTTGTTTTGTTTTTCTTTTGTCAGGCTGTCTCATTTCATAATTTACATGGCAAATATTTTTGTAAGGGCCCTGCCAATGGGCCCAAGGTTTTGACTGTCTGAACTCAGGAGCAATAAGAGCCCGCAACCCCCAAATTTGAATAATTGGAGATGGGCCCATTTGTTGTAGGCAGTCTCTTAGGCACTCGGCATTCAGGAGATTCTCCCTTACAAAGGTGCCTAAAGCTTCTAGTCTCTTGTAAAGAGCAAGGACGTACTGCACAATGTTTGCAGCTTAGGGACCCTGCTCCTCCCACATTTCTTGTACTAAGTCCAGTAAATTGTTCAAGGGAAACCATTTCAGTCACTTGAACTCCTGTTCTTGTCTCAGGTTTTAGCCACCACCAGCACAAGTCCTGTAGTTTCTGTGCCACCATGCAGGGCCAAGTCCTCAGATAGATCCAATGAGTCTAAAATGGCCACTTTGCCTCAGGCATAAACCTTGCTATCGGAGGTATAATCCCATGCTATCACTGGGTTTAGCCCACAATAGGCAGTCTGTGGTTCTGTCCTGGTCAAGTAGGTGACGGGTAAGACTGCTCAGTGCTCTGATGGCCACCATGCTGCACAGCCACCCACTGAAAAATTTCAAGAAAAGTCACTGGATCATCTTCAGTCCCCATCTTCATGAATCTGACTGGCACCAGGGCCACGGCAAGGTCCGTGTCCACCAGACCCATGGTGGAAGTCCGGCCAATGTGGGAGGCTGCAGTGAGGTCACGCCCTGTTGCATCAGCTGTTGTTGTTATTGCTGCTGTTGAGTAGCTAAGTCTCAAGTCAGTTGCGGCTGCTATTGGTGGATGTGCTGCTCTGCCATTTATTTCAGTAGTTGCTCCAGGTCCATACTGCTGGGGCGTCTCTTCTTTAAGTCCTGACCTCTTCCCTTCCCCCAGTGCTAGATGTGTGCCTGCATTCTCCCTCAAGTTTGTTCTTCAAGGGCTGCCTCCATAGTACCCCTTTGTCGCCCCCAGGGCATGACTCACCTAGCTGCTGCTCTCCACTGGTATGGTGCTGTGTCTATGAGGTCCAAGGTAGCATTGATTTTGTCCTCCTGCAAAGGCACAGCTCAGTCCTACCCCTTCCAAAGGAATCAGGAAAAACAACAACAACAAAAATACAACTCAAAACAGGGTTATCCAATGAACTTTGCGTGGGACCGAATACTTCTATTCAAGGCTTGGCTCCAAACAGTCCATGCTTCTGCTGATCCCCCAGCATCTGATTGTCCCTTCTAGCAGGAGCTTGTCAGGCCAGCAAGCTGGCTCAGCCTCTGGTCTGCAACCAGGCTTCTCTCTGGAGAAGAGGAGTTCTGCTCTTCTTCCTGGGCAGCCCTGAGTTTAGTTAAGTTTCCGTTTAGCTACTCTCTCCATGCCTGACATTTGCTGCTGGTGTAGTGGGATGGGGCCAACTGTGTCCACAGGCTCTCATTAACCCTTTCATTGACAGTGTGGGGCCTATCTGTCCCATCACAGGTGTACAGAATTGTAGCCTGACATTGTGGCTAATTTTGCTCCCTTTTGGGTCAGGTAAAAATAAAGTTACCCTGACAAGAGGCATTTTTGGTTGCAACACTGGATGGGCTTACCCTTTTGTGACAGGCCCAATCCTGCTAAGTTGTAAGCATCTTCAACTCCCACTAAAATGAATGAAAATTGAGCATGCTCAGCCACTTGCTAGAGGTGCTCCACACCTTACTTCTGGAGCTCCAAAAATCTTCTGTGGGCTAAATTGTGCCCTGTTGGGAGTAGCAAGTGGGGACAGACACAGCGAGCTATTCATCCTCTCTAAAAGTATTCCTGCCAGCCAGGAAGATGAGAGGGCTTTTGTTTTGCAAACTTTTCTCTTCCTGCATGATTTTGCACTGGCAGAGTGTGTTGTGTCCCAGGTGAGTTGGGATCCTTATATATATAAAAGTTCTGGGATTCCATAGTAACTACATGACTGTGAACTTTATTGATGATGTCTGCACTGCCAGGGCATCCTCACACTGTGTGTCTACAGTGCAATCCGAAATATGATTGAAGTTCAGGTAGGCATCTCCATGTTAGCTTTAATCTAGCTAGTGTGGCTAAAAATAACAGCAACAACATGATGGCATGGACGCTGGTGCAGGCTAGCAATGTGAGTATATATCCAGGGTTCTTGTACAGCCCATGCTGCCAAATCTTCGGTGCTATCTGTAGCCACACTAGCTGGACTAAAGCTAATGTGGGTATGGCCACTTGAGCTGCAGTGCTGTGCTCAGTGTAAACCCTGAGACAGATTCTTTGACTTCGTCCAGGGCACAGGACATAGACAGATTATATTCTCTGTAGCCTTTAGAGCAGGAGAAGAATTTCTGTATTTCTGGTTGTCGTGAGTAATAGAACAATAGTAGACTGGGATTTGCTACTACATGTGTATGCTTGCTTTTTTCAGTAATTTTTCTTCTCTTTCAATTGGCTTTTTTTTAAGGTGGTTGAGTTTTGTGATCAAAGTACTCATAATGAAAAGGCTACAAATCTGCAGAACAAAATGTGTAACTACCACAGCACCTGGGAAATAATTATGAACTCTCCTGACTTCAGTAACACCTCTCCAATAAATAGCGCAAGTCCTCCATTTGAGACCTCCTTCTCATTGCTGCAGACCAAAGACAGAGTAGTCTGTCTAGTACTTGATGTTTCTGGGAGCATGACTGGGGTAAGAATAAACATATACATTCTTTTTTTTAACAGAAATGCTTAGAAATGGTTAGGCAGTTATAAAACAATGTGGTGTGTATATATTACAATATTTTCTTCTGTCAATATTTCAGCAATCATGTTTATTATTTTAGAAAAATTGATGCCACTATTTCTCCCATTATACATATTTAGGGATTGATAAAAGGAAACTCATCAAAATTGCTAAAAATGATATGACAGACTTGGTCTCTCTTTCCTTACAAAATATAACTACTGCTCTTTTTTTAGCTTCAGCTCTAGAATGTCTGAATCACTGTAGTTCCCCCAAACAGAAAATATATCATAAATGCATATTTCATGCTATGTGACTCCGAAGTTATTTTCAAAATAAATATGAGTCACTGTGTATAGCAAAATAAAAATGAAATACTTTCCCTCATAATCATTCATCCTAATGAGTCAAGAATTTGGGTTGTCATAAAATGATGCTGGATTAACCAGAGGCATTTTTTTAAATTAAAACTTGTACTAAATTTAGCACAATTTTTATCTTGCAGAGTCCCCTGTAGGTAACGTGAGCCCTTAAAGAGACTCTCAATCTGTTTTGGGCCTCAACTTTATCAATCTTACAGTAAATCCAATATAACCTCCCTGAATAAGCTGTCTGTTCATATGTATAAATATCATAACATGTAGAAGTGATAGCCATGTGATAAGTTGGTTACATTTTTGTGGTTTATTTATCCTGTACCTTTACAATCTTCAGCTGCATTCTTCCTATAAATCCATTTACCCAGGTTTTAGTCTTACATTCCAAACCACTACCCAGCTTCCAAGAGCTATTTTTATATCAATATATGTTGTATTCTTTCCTCAATATACAGAATTTCTTCATCCTTTATTTTTGTTTCAAACATTCAATCCTGAGCCAGTGACAACGTCTGTTCTCAAAAAACGTTACAACGTTTAAGTTTGACATTTCACAGATCTTCAAGGCTAGAAATAGGACCTTCCCACTGGTGTTTCTCTGGGAGGACAAGATATTTTATGTCTGAAAAAAAAAGTATGTAATCTTTAGAAATGTTTATAAGCCCTGTAAGGATTGAACAATGATAAAAAAAGGCACCTGGCTTTAAAGGTAGAAGGATAAAAAATAGTCTCAATATAAAAAAAATTGAAACATCTCTTAAAACATTCAAGAATACTTTTTTTTTCTGTCATACTGAATATATATTGATGTGGTTTTATCACCCTTTCTTTCGAATGGCCTGCCTAGTCACTCAAAATTTCACCATCAAGGAACAACATTAGTATACCCAACTCATGCTGGTTAAAACTGTACCATACTATCATGTATTCCATATACACAGTAGAACCTCAGAGTTACGACTAGTTACTGACCAGCCAACCACATGCGTCATTTAGAACTGGAAGTACACAATCAGGCAGCAGCAGAGACAGAAAAAGCAAATACAGTACAGTAGTATATTAAATGTAAACTACTAGAAAATAAAGGGAAAGAAGCATTTTTCTTCTGCATAGTAACATTTCAAAGCTGTATTAAGACATTGTTCAGTAGTAAACTTTTGAAAGAATAACCATAACGTTTTGTTCAGAGTTATGAACTTTTCAGAGTTACAAACCTCCATACCCAAGGTGTTAGTAACTCTGAGGTTCTACTATATTATTATATAGTATAAAGTGTATTAATGTAGCTTTCTTTAAAAAATAAATATTTTGAGTCTTCAGTTCAACAATCAACACAACTCCACTGAGGAGCCAAATGATGATGTTTTGATAAAGTCTGTTGGAAAAATCCTTGGTATATGGTAAGGAATTTGCCAAGGATGGTGCATGGGATTTATCTTCTCTTTCACAAAGACATCTATGAGGCTAAAGCAGGTTGAGCAGATGTCTTAAAATATTTGATAAAGATCCACAATAATGAATTTGATCACAATTTACAGGAGGGTGCTTAAAATGGCATATGTCTATTTCTTTGGCCTACAGCAGTGGTCCCCAAACTGTGGGACGTGTCCCCACTGCGGGAACACATAGGAATGTCTGGGGTGGGGGCTGGGCCAGCCCCCATGAGGGGACAGGGAGGGAAAGCCACTCAGCCCTGCTCTGTCCCCGGGCCCTGGGCTCCTGTCCGGTGGCCGTGGCTCCGCTCGTGGCCCAAGGGGACACGACATATTCTATTACTGGTAAAGGAGGAGTGCGAGAGAAAAGTTAGGGGACCACTGACCTATAGGATACTATATAATGTTTTATATGAGTTCAGTTTTGTAGTTCAGTATTTGTCAATATCAAATACTAACTTCATTGATTTTGTGACAAAGATATGGATCTCAAGTAAGTGGTGCATTGTGGCAAACCCAGGACAAATGGCTACAAAGGGAGGAGTAGTAATTAGTCCCGGGGGTTAAAAGACCTCTCTCAATCCACTGAGGAGAGATAACCAGGGGGAAATTAGGTTCAGCTGGAACAGAGGTTACCAGGGAACTAATTAGGTTCAGCTGGCTCCAACTGCTGGAGACCTTTTTAAACCCTCCCTGGCGTGGAAGCAGGGGGGCGAGGGTACGTCTACACTACAGGATTATTCCGATTTTACATAAACCGGTTTTATAAAACAGATTGTATAAAGTCAAGTGCACGCGGCCACACTAAGCACATTAATTCGGCGGTGTGCGTCCATGGTCCAAGGCTAGCGTCGATTTCCAGAGCATTGCACTGTGGGTAGCAATTCCGTAGCTATCCCATAGCTATCCCATAGTTCCCACAGTCTCCCCTGCCCCTTAGAATTCTGGGTTGAGAGCCCAGTGGTTGATGGGGCAAAAATCATTGTCGTGGATGGTTCTGGGTAAATGTCGTCAGTCATTCCTTCCTCCGGGAAAGCAATGGCAGACAATCATTTCGCTCCCTTTTTCCCTGGATTGCCGTGGCAGACGCCATAGCATGGCAGCCATGGAGCCCGTTCAGCTTTTTTTTTTTTACAGTCACCATATGTGTACTGGATGCCACGGACAGAGGCGATACTCCAGCACTACACAGCAGCATTCATTTGCTTTTGCATGACAGCAGAGACGGTTATCAGTCATTCTGTACCGTCTGCTGCCGGTGTAAATTGGCAATGAGATGACAGTTATCTGTCCTTCTGTACTGTCTGCTGCTATCATGGGTGCCCCGGTTGAGATTGGCCGGGGGCACAAAGGCAAAACTGGGAATGACTCCCCGAGTCAATCCTTCCATTATGGTTTCTAAAAATAGAGTCAGTCCTGCCTAGAATATGGGGCAAGTGTGCTAGAGAACCAGTGTTTCAGAGAGCACAGCTGCTCCATGTCAGATCCTGCAGAAATGATGAGCTACATGCCATTCACGGGGGGTGTCCCTGCAACAACCCCGCCCGTTGCTTCCCTCCTCCCCCAACCTTCCTGGGCTACCGTGGCAGTGTCCCCCCCATTTGTGTCATGAAGTAATAAAGAATGCAGGAATAAGAAACAGTGACTTGTTAGTGAGATAAAATGAGGGGGAGGCAGCCTCCCGGTGCTATGACAGTCCAGGCAGGACATTAAGCCGTGCAGGGGAGAGGAGCCCAGCATCTCGCTGCTATGCTAGTCCAGGCAGTACAGAATCTTTTCTTTACACAGGAAAGGGAGGGGGCTGATGGAGCTCAGCCCCCAGTTACTATGATGAGGACAGTTATCAGCCGTTCTGTACCATCTACAGGGAATGACCAGGAATCATTCCTATTTTTACCCAGGCGCCCCCAGCCGACCTCATCTGAGGCAAGCCAGGAGCACTCACGGGCCGATGGTGACGACGGATATCAGTCATATTGTACCGTCTGCCACCAGGGAGGGGAGAGGAGCGGATACTGCTCTTCACTGCTGCAGCATCGCGTCTATCACTAGCATTCACTAGATACAGGGTGACATTGAAAAAAGTCAAGAAATGATTTCTTTCCCTTTTCTTTCACGTGGTGGGGGGAGGGAGTAAATTGAACCACGCTGGACAATCTGTTTGAACCTACAGGCACTGGGAGCTCAGCCAAGAATGCAAATAGTTTTCGGAGACAGCTGTGGACTGTGAGATAGCTGGAGTCCTCAGTACCCCCTCCCTCCCTCCATGAGCGTCCATTTGATTCTTTGGCTTTCCGTTATGCTTGTCACGCAGCACTGTGTAGCCTGGAGATTTTTTTCAAACGCTTTGGCATTTCGTCTTCTGTAACGGAGCTCTGATAGAACAGATTTGTCTCCCCATACAGCAATCAGATCCAGTATTTCCTGTACGGTCCATGCTAGAGCTCTTTTTGGATTTGGGACTGCATCGCCACCCCTGCTGATCAGAGCTCCATACTGGGCAAACAGGAAATGTAATTCAAAAGTTCGCCGGGCTTTTCCTGTTTACCTGGCCACTGCATCCGAGTTCAGATTATTGTCCAGAGCGGTCACAGTGGTGTGGGATACCACCCGGAGGCCAATACCATCAATTTGCGGCCCCACTAACCCTAATCCGATATGGTAATACCCATTTTAGCACTACTCTTCTTGTCGGGGAGGAGTACAGATACCGATTTAAAGATCCCTTTATATCGATATAAAGGGCCTCGTGGTGTGGACGGGTGCGGCGTTAAATCGGTTTAACGCTGCTAAAATCAGTTTAAAAGCGTAGTGTAGACCAGGCCAGAGTGAGAGAAGCAGGGAAGCTGCCAGCAAGTTAGGTGCAGCAAGGCTCTGATCTCTTCCAGCAAGGATGGTTGTGCTCTGTCCACAGAAAGGGAGAAAACAAGCACAAGGGACTTACTGAGGGAAAGATCAGCCAGACCCTATGCTACTTAGAAAGGTTTGCTTTGCCCAAGCCTGTGTCTCCAAGGCTAAAAAGGAATGAGCCTGCTGAAGAGGAGAAGGTACTTTGCCACATGCATCTTGTGATGAGCTGCAGTTGAGCAGAATGGAATCAGTGCTCTTGAAAGTAAAGCATTAAACACTGGCTGAATACAGGTACAGGGCAGGTATACCCTGTGTAAGCATCCCCTACATCAGTGATTTTCAAACTTTTTTCCTGACAACCCAGTTGAAGAAAATTGTTGATGCCCATGACCCAACAGAAATGGGGCAGGGGGTTTGTTTGCAGGGGGGGATCAGGGCTCTGGGCTGGGGGTGCAGGCTCTGCGGTGGGGTGAGGGATGTGGGGTTTGGGGTGCAGGAGGGAGCTCTGGGTTTGAGGTGGGAGGGCTGAGGGTTGGGGTGCAGACTTTCCTTAGGCAGTTCCCAATCAGCATGCAGTGGGGGGTGCTAAGGCAGGCTTCCTGCCTGTCCTGGCACCGCAGACTGTGGTGCGCCCTGGAAGCAGCCAGCCGCAGGTCCGGCTCCTAGGTGGAGGTGCACAAGTGGCTCTGTGCAGCTCTTGCCCACAGGCACCCCTCCCCACCCCCAGCTCTCATTGGCTGGTTCCCAGCTAATGGGATTGCGGAGCCAGTGCTTGGGGTGGGGGCAGTGTGCAGAGCCCCATGGCCTCCCCGCCTAGGAGCCAGATTTGCTGCTGGCTGCTTCCGGGGCGCAGCTTAGTGTCAGAACAGGTAGGGACTAGCCTGCCTTAGGCAGGTAGCAACGCCCATGGGACTTTTAATGGCCCAGTCGGCAGTGCTAACCAGAGCTGCCACAACCCAGTGCCTTACATTCCGTGACCCAGTATTGGGTCGCAACCCGCAGTTTGAAAACCACTGCCCTATATTGCTGTGCCAACAGATCATCTTCCTGATGTGCCACACCAATACAATTCTGTTCCTGAAACTGATCTTCAGCAAAGATTGACAATTTGCCCAAATTATCTAGTGAAGATATGACAGGATATATGTCTATCATACGTGACATATGCTATGAAATCACCCGACTGGGAACTGAGAGGCACAGGATGTAAATGCACCAATCTTTTCCCTCTAGAGATAATACTTCAGATTCTGGATCACAGGTGAAAGTGGTACTCTCTAATGATTATCTGTCCCCATCACACAACCAAATCTTTTGACACAACTGGCATTCCTTCCTGTGGATGGGGTTTCAGATTGGAATAGCAGATGTGGAGGTACAGTGAAAGAGCAGTCTGGAAAAGCTTATGTAGATTAATACTATGAGTATTTTACTGTCTTTGGCATCAAATTCACCCCAAAGCCATTAAAAGACAAACAAGTAATTAACTAAGGTCTGCTCCTAGATTTTCAGAGATAAAAAGATAGAAATGGGCCCAACCCCTAATCTTAAAAAGATCAAGAATGACGACAGCTGGTTTTATAAAGAAGAGAAAATTTACCCTGGGAAGTTTTTCTATCTGGTTTTCAGCAATCTGTTGAAAGATTTACATTTAAAATACGTTCTCTCATGAAAGTTAACAAATTTTCAAAGTGTCAGTAATATGTAAAATACAGGGGCTATCCTAATGCATAAGTAGGTTGATTAGGTAAAGTGGCTGAAGATTCAGAACTGTGAACAAATTATGTGACACAAAATTTTATTTGTGAGCATGAGATCACATTATTAGAATACTGTTTAGCTCACACTGTTATATATCTCCTGGCAGTTTCAGTATGCAGATACATTTTCTTGATAGCCAAACATGGCACACCTCTCCACTAGTCTGGAAAGAATATAGCTGGGGGTAACGTGGGGTAGTTTGGAGTACTCAGATATTGGAAAAGTTAAACAACTACCCACATACTCCCTCCAAATCTCTCATCTACTCTATGGCAGGTACATTTCCCTTTTTTGGTACAAAATGAACATTAGTAATTGCTGTATTCTTGCTTTTTGATGTCTCTGCTGTAAAGCCTTGACTGTTCTAAGTACGTCCCTTTCTTCACCTGCAGAATAACCGCATTAAACGTCTCTACCAAGCTGCAGAAATATTCCTGCTACAGATTATCGAAATGGGTTCCTGGGTTGGAATTGTCACATTCGATTCTACAGCACAAATTAAAATTAATCTACAACAAATAGTCAGTGAGAATGTACGCCAGGATCTTATTACATACCTGCCTACAACAGCTGGTGGAGGAACTAACATCTGCGAAGGAGTACGCAAAGGATTTGAGGTGAAGGAAAACATTGGGGGGAATGTGTCCTGGAATGCAGTGACGCTGAAATGGAATTAGGGAACATGGTGGCTATCCAGCTGAACATGAGCTCTGAGTACAGTGATATAGCTAAGAGAGCTAATGTGATCCTTGGATGTATAAGGAGAGAATAATGAGTAGAAGTAGGGAGGTGATTTCACCTCCGTGTACAGCAGTACTGAGACCATTACTGGAATCTGGGGACTGGTTCTGGTGTCCACACTTCAGGAAGGATGTTGGGGAAACTGGAAGGGGTTCAGAATAGAGCTACAAGAATGATCCAAGGTTTGGAAAATGTGCTTTGTAGTGAGAGACTTAGGAAGCTCAATCTATTTGGTGCATAGAAGCAGGTGCAGGGCCTAAGAAATTTACAAGGCCCTGTGATGTTTATACTAGAAAAAAATTAAGATTGCATTGAGACAATCTTACAAGAATGCTTTGCAGGAATCTCAAGGCATCTTGCAGAAGATCAAAATCATATAAAGTCTTATAAAAAATTGCAAATTTTGTTTATTTGAACATTGGTTTAATCATGGTTTCATTCTGAAATGTGGTTATGTAAAAATGGCAGCATGATAGTCTGTGATTTCTCAAGCCACTACCCAGAACAGAACTGCGTTCACGGTAGCTTTCCATAGCCTTAAGGGACATATTCAAGCTTCTGGAAGATGCCCTGTGCATATGCTGTCATTGGCAGCAGGACCTGGAGTGGGGGAACACATTACAACTTCTTGGAAGATATGTAAGGAATATGCTACCTGTAGACACCTCTCCCCTGAACCATCCTGCTCTGTACAGGCAGGATAATTCTGATACCTTCAATTCAGCCATTGCCACATAACACAGCCTTCACCGCCCGCATAATTCACACTTGTAAGGAAAGGATTTTGCCTTACACTTGCACACATATACATCAAAGAAAATTGTTGTGCTACCTGTACTAGGGCAGCTAACATTTACAATAAAGTCCTATTGCTAATACTTGAAATTCTCTTATCAATTTAGGTTATTAAACAAAAATACTCTAATCTCTATGGTTCTGAAATTGTACTGCTGACAGATGGAGAGGATGGGAGTATGAGCAGTTGCCTTACAGAGGTGAAAAACAGTGGATCGATCATTCACACCATTGCCTTGGGGCCAAACGCTGCTCCAGAGCTAGAACAATTTTCAAATATGACAGGTGAGTAACTTCCTAAACTAACCTGACTTTTGGCTTGCATACCTGAAGCATGAAATGTAAAACTAGAGTGGTTTACAGCTTGTAATATGAGAAGAAAGCAAATTTAGTCACCTAATTCCAGTCGTTTTTACAGAATGTTTATTTTCACCTAAATAAACACAACAATATTGGGAGCAATTGTTATCTTTATCTGTCCCTGCTTTAAAAAAATTGTAACCTGCTAACACCCTGCTAAATAGCAAGGTTTGATAATTATATTACTGCAGGATGTTTCTTTAAACAGAAAGATAAGCTCAGTGTTGAAATGATTAACATTTTATTTCTGATGTTTACGTGGCAATGGTGTGTAAACTTATTAATGTCCTAAATAGTTAAATAATTACCCCCTCACAATGAGTCACAAGTGAAGGCTCTAGCTGAGGAGTCAGTCACCTCTGCTTTGAGTTGGAGCTGCACTGTTACTTTTAATTTCAGCCATTTTAAGGAAAGCCAGATGGGTGCTGGGCAGGGGTGAAAGTAAGTTCAGTGACTTACCGGTACGCTGGGGCTAGCTCTGGCCCCTGAAAGGAGCGGGGCCTAGGGTGGAAGGGGCGTGACCGAGGAAGTCAGAGCCAGCCCCAGCCCACCCTGTAAGGTAAGTGCCACCTCCACCAGGGTAGCAGCAGCAGCCTGGGGCTCTGGGGGCTATTTAAAGGGCCCAGGGCTCCCCTGCTTCTACTGCCCCAGCCCTGTAAATAGCCAGAGCCCTGGGGAGGCAGCAGGGCTCCCACACCTATTTAAAGGACCAGAGTGGCAGAGACAGCTGGAGCCCCCCGCTACTCCTGGGCTCCAGGGGCTATTTAAAGGTCCCGGGGCTCCCCTGTTTCTACCACCTGCCCCGGCCCTTTAAAGAGCTGCCAGAGCCCTGGAGTAGTGGCGGTGGGGCTCCCGAGGCTCTTTAAAGGGCTGGGGCAGTAGAAGCAGTGGGATCCCCGGACTTTTAAAATAGCCCCCAGAACCCCGCAGCCCTACTCCAGGGCTCCAGCAGTGGGACTCTGGTGGCAATTTAAAGGGCCTGAGACTCCAGCCCCTGCTGGGAGCCCCAGGCCTTTTAAATTGCCCACTGAGGAAGCCAGGCTGCCCTGGTACAGCAAACTGGCTCTTGCCAGTATGCCGTACCAGCGTACTTTCACCTCTGGTGCTGGGTGATGCTGCAGTACAGGGCACCTACCAATGGGAATTCCATGTGTTGATTTAGACTGTAACTTTACTCCGAATAGTGATTAGGTATAAATTGCACCTTCTTAGTCAACAGAGATGCTTCTTTTGTGTATTCAGAGTCACATCTGCTTGCTTCAGGGACTTCAATAAGATTTTACTGCTTTTTACTCTTGTTAACACTGTACAGCCAACATGGCTATGAGAGAACAATCTGAATTCAGTTCTGGTTTGTGTACTATAACAGAATAGTTCACTAAGTTCTGATCACAGAATCTTTAGTGCTAATGACTGATGTGTGAGCCAGAAAGAACCCAGCTGATCTTTCAGAGCCCAGTCTCAATGGGCAGGACTCACTGTTTGAAACAAATACCAGATTTCCAAGGACATTGAGCAACAGAAATTCCCATTGGGTACTAAGCACATATGAAAGTGGCCCAAACCTTTAACTGGTAAACAAAGCAGATTTGATCTGAGTCATTGAGAAGCAATAATCATGGAATGCTACAATGTTATTTTTACAGAGGTGTCTTTCAGAACGGAATTGCACTTTCAGGTAGTGCATGGCTGGAAGTCCAGATTTACCAAGAACAGCCTGTAAGTGAATCAGCACCGTGTGCTGGATGAAGTGCTAGATGTGACCAAGCGAGGTGGAATTAAAATGTGAACAGATGATATCATTTCCCAGGTCAGACTAGCTTTTTGCAGGAACTCCTTTAGGTGTTTCTATTAATTGATTTACCTAGCACCTGTGGTTCCCCTCCTCTCCCGTGAACAAAGGATAGTAAAGGAACAAGATTTAATTTATCAGATTAACATTGTGCTTTATAGCAACAGCCAAACTAGAATAAGGCACATAAGAAAAACCTACTGTTTTACAGTAAATGACTATTCTGATTATTTTAACCATCACATTTCAGGAGGCTTAAGGTTTTATGCCACAGATACAGTTGACTCCAATGGCCTTATTGACGCATTCAGTGGAATTTCATCAGGAAGTGGAAATATTTCTGAACAGTCTATTCAGGTCTGAGTTTCATTTTTTGTTCACATTATTAATGAGTTAATGATTAATTAGAGTAATTTTAGTAGTCAGTAATCTTAACTATTGCACTGCCAGTGGCTGATCTTAAAATTGAAGTATAAAGTGATATTTGGAAATGGCTGTGGGAATTTTTGTGGTCTGTTATATTAGCAATGAAATGAAATAGCCAGTGAAACAAAGAATTAAAATTTTTCACAATTAGCTATTCAAAAGGGACTTATAGTCAGAGGTAGGCAGAAATAACACAGAACGTTCAGCCACTCCTGTATGAAATGCTGTAAACAAGTCATCTTGTCTTCCAGGGCATCTTACTTAATACCATTATCAATACAGAGGAAAATACCCTGACTGCTTCTCTTCTCATAGACTCATAGACTCATAGATCAGAAGGGACCAATATGATCATCTAGTCTGACCTCCTGCACAAGGCAGGCCACAGAACCCTACCCATCCACTTTTATAACAACCCCTAACCCAGGACTGAGTTACTGAAATCCTCAAAATTGGTTTGAAGACCTCAAGCTGCAGAGAATCCACCAGCAAGCTACCCATGCCTCACACTGCAGGGGAAGGCGAAAAACCTCCAGGGCCCCTGCCAATCCGCCCTGGAGGAAAATTCCTTCCCGACCCCAAATATGGCGATCAGCTAAACCCTGAGCATGTGGGCAAGACTCACCAGCCAGCACCCAAGAAGGAATTCTCTGCAGTAACTCAGTTCCCATCCCATCCAACATCTCCCCGCAGACCATTGAGCAGACTTATCTGGTGATAATCCAAGATCAATTGCCCAAATTAAACTATCCTATCATAACATCCCCTCCATATACATATCAAGCTTAGTCTTAAAGCCAGATAAGTCTTTTGCCCCCACTACTTCCCTCAGAAGGCTGTTCCAGAACTTCACTCCCCTAATGGTTAGAAACCTTCGTCTAATTTCAAATCTAAACTTCCTAATATCCAATTTATACCCATTCGTCCTCGTGCCTACATTAGTACTAAACTTAAATAATTCCTCTCCTTCCCTAACGTTAACCCCCCTGATATATTTATATAGAGCAAGCATATCCCCCGCAGCCTTCTTTTGGCCAGGCTAAACAAGCCAAGCTCTTTGAGTCTCCTCCTACACAATAGATAACATTTTGATTCCTAGCTTTCCTGACACTTCTCATGATCTACCTCAACTGCGCAATGATTTCTTCAAAATAATTGAGGCTAGTAGTACTGAGTTTTCCCCTCCTATTTCCATCATAGCTCTTGGGTTCTGCTCTCTGTAACTTAACAACTCATCCCTCACTTTGTTAAATCTCTGCTATGGACCCAGTTTTGCACTTTATCTGAATCATGCCCAGCAACTAACATAGCGTTGTCCATGGACTGCTTAGCTTCTTTACAAATGTATACAGCTCTTGTTAAAAACATAAGAATGGCCATACGGGGTCAGACCCATGATCCATCTAGCCCAGTATCCTGTCTTCCAAGAGTGGCCAGCACCAGATGCTTCAGAGGGAATGAATAGTGTGACAGGTTGGATCACAGAAACCCCCTTGGGAACTGCCAGCTGATGTGCCAAGCCTACTTCTGCCCCTGCTTTCCTGCCCTGGCAGCTTAGGACTCCAGCACCCCATCTTGCTGAGCCAGACACTCCCATCCGCTCCAACACAGACCCAGGGTCTGACCCACTACCCCTAACAGCTGTAGGTTTAACCTGAAAGCAGCTTACAGAAGTGTTCCTGTCTTTAACACTCAGATGCCCAACTCCCAATGGGGTCTAAAATCCAAATAAATCAGTTTTACCCTGTGTAAAGCTTGTACAGGATAAACTCATAAATTGTTCGCCCTCTGTAACGCTGATAGATATGCACTGCTGTTTGCCCTCTCCCCCCACGTATTAATAGATATTCTGGGTTAATTAATAAGTAAAACGTGATTTTATTAAATACAGAAAGTAGGATTTAAGTGGTTTCAAGTAGTAACAGACAGAACAAAGTGAATTACCAAGTAAAATAAAATAGAACACACAAGTCTATGTGTAAGAAACAGAATACAAATAAAACTTCACCAGTTCCAGTAAGCTTCCTTTTACAGACTAGTCTCCTGCTAGTCTGGGTCTAGCAATCACTCACACCCTGTAGTTACTGTCCTTTGTTCCAGTTTCTTTCAGGTATCCTTGGGGGTGAAGAGGCTCTCTCTTTAGCCAACTGAAGACAAAATGGAGGGGTCTCTCAGGGGTTTAAGTAGACTTTCTGTTGTGGGTGGAGCCCCCTCCTCTCTCCTATGCAAAGTCCAGGTCCAAGATGAAGTTTTGGAGTCACATGGGCAAGTCACATGTCCATGCATGACTCAGTTTTTACCAGCCAAGCCACATTCCTGGGAAAGCTTAGATGTGGATTGGCATCTTCAAGTTCATTGTTGGCTTAAGTGGTTCTTTATTGGGCATTTAATTTGCACATTCCTTTCTCAATAGAAATCAAGCAAGTATACAGCCAATATTCCTAACTTCAAGTACAAAAATGATTCATGCATACAAATAGAAGGAATGGATTCAGTAGATCATAACCTTTACATAGATATGTTACATAGCATATGTAGCATAAAACACATTCTAGTTATGTCATATATACATTCATAAATGTAACCCTTCTGCCCTTCAGACTTGGCAGCAACAAGGGCTGGGTTCAGTTTCTAGGAGTTCTGTTTCAGTACTACAATGCAAAACAGGCTCAAGCCCCCACCCAGTGATCTGGACAATTATATACCACCACCCCCCATAAGAGGCAATACTTCCCCTCTCGCAAGCACGGAGTCTGAGTGTAGCAAAAGCCTTTTAATAAAGGAGGGAAACAATGCAGCATTATGTTCGGGAAACACCACAAACAGGATTCATAACACAAACCATGAGCAAAAGACCTGCCCCCAAGTAAGTTTGACAGTGTCCTTTTCCCCTCAGGGTCTTAAGTCCAACAACCCAACAGTCACCCCACCCACAGTTTCTGACCTTGGTCAGTGCAGCCCCCAGAGTTCAGAAGTTCCTCTGCAGAGTTTACCTCCCAGCCTGGGTGGAAACAGGGGGAGGTAAGGGGGCATCTAGCAGGGGGAGGGATAGCTCAGTGGTTTGATCATTGGCCTGCTAAACCCAGGGTTGTGAGCTCAGTCCTTGAGGAGGCCACTTAGGGATCTGTGGCAAAATCAGTACTTGGTCCTGCTAATGAAGGCAAGGGGCTGGACTCAATGACCTTTCAAGATCCCTTCCAGTTCTAGGAGATGGCTATATCTCCATTATTATTATTATTAATCTTACATGTTCGCTGCTTGGGTTGATGGCTGATTGCCACACCTCTCCGTGGGGTTCTGCTGCAGTTTTCACTGCCAGCTGCATCTCTCCGCCAGTCACCCTGCTATCCACTCTGCCCACCACATCTCTCCACTAGCCATCCTGCTAGCTGCTCACTGCTCACCAACTTGTCTTCAGGCCCCTCCCCTACTTAATGCAGCTCTCAGTGATCTCAGCGCTTTAGTGACTTGAGCTCTCATGATTTTAGCTAGTAGTAGGGGAGCCTTGGTGCTAGTGCACCACTAGCCCAAAACAGATCTAAAGCTTAGACCTTGGTATCAGTGATTTCAGCTCTGTAGCATGTAACAAGACTCCTAATGGATTCAAAATTAGCTCTGTTGTCGCACAATGGAGAGAGGAGGTGACATGTTCACAGTCCATCTGGAGATAGTTGAAATCCTGAATTATTATTAGGTTTTCTGTTTTAGTAGCTCCACTGTCACATCAGGAGAAAGAGAACAAAATGTTTCTTGATTTTCTGGGATAGTAACATCAGCCATTCAAAGAGAATTTATCACACTTTCTAAGCATTTATACCAATCTCATCACTATAGTACAATCTGAGCACCTGACTCAAATGTCCACCCATGTGATCTTTGCAATTGCCTTTCAGTATCTAATCTCCAATTTTTATCTTAAACAGAAAGATATTTTATTAAAAGGTACTTTTCTATCTTTAGTTTTTGTAATCCGTAAAACAGGAGTGAGCAAATCTACTTGCAACCTGGTAGTCCAGTGGGCCACTATAAAACTCCTGTTGGTAACTCATCTGTAAATTCTGGTGGCCCACATGTCCTTTACCAACATTGGTATTGCACACCCTGTTTCTCTCCTTTCTGTGTGTCTCCCTGTTGTTTATGTTATTTCTGTTTGTGTCTCTCATTACTCTCTGTTGTCCCTACCTGTGGTTGTATGGCTCTCTCATTGTGCTGTTCTTCTGGAAGCAGGCTGACAGCTGCAGAGGAAATGTAGCACTGATCTCCTGCACAGAAGTGATTTGATAGCTAGGTGGATAGACCACAAAGAACAGTGGAAGGAGACCCTTGTTTACTATATTTTCACATTCTTAAGCAATTGTACTCTGCAAATGGGCATTACCAAAAATGTGCTCCGGGATTCATTATTCCACTCCCTTCAATGGCTAGCCCAAGTGGCCTTCAACCTCCTGCTAGTTCCTCAGGTGTGGAGGTACAGTGGCAGGAAGCTTCTGCCTCCTTTGCACAACCCTGAGCTCTGCACAGAACAGCAGAGATCTGCTCAGGGTGATGCCAGCATTAATCCTCCTCTGTCCCCTCTTCCAGCAGTGGGCCAGTTGTCCACCTACCAGTCAAGGTGCCCTCTGAATATGCAAAATATTGATTTGTTTGGCCCTTTAAGAGGAAAATGAACCGCTCTGAAATTACTGGTATTTTAAGTGTTTATCTGTTAACTAGCCATAAAACATATTTTATTTGTCTAATAGCTTGAAAGTACAGCTCGGAGTGTCGCAGTCAAGCAGTGGATGAATGGTACAGTGACTGTAGATAGCACTGTGGGAAATGACACCTTCTTTGTAGTTACATGGGATGGAATCACATCTCCACCAGACATTTTACTGAGGGACCCAAAAGGAAAAGAATATAGAATGTCAGACTTCACAGTTAGTAATCTAAACCTCCGAACAGCTCGACTGAGTATAGCAGGCACTGCAGAGGTAAAGACTAAACTCTTTTATTATCCAAACATGTTAACATTTTCATAATCTAAAATGCCACTTCTCTTTTTTGAAGTTATAAATATATATTCCTAATGAACCAATTTTATCCTTGGTGTAACTCCACTGACTTGCAATGGTTGTCTAACTGTCATTTGTGCTCCTCCTAATTTTTTATTATGCACTATACGCATCCCAAGTATACAAGACTCCCAGACAAAACACTAAGTTAAGGTTGAGGGTGCATATCAATAATATACAGGTTCCAGTCCTTCCATGAATGTGATAATTTTCAAACATCCACCACCAAAACTGAGCAAATTCAGACATAAGGTTAAATTTAAAAGAAGCCAAACATTTGAGAGCATGAAGAATGATGAGTAAGGTACCCAAATTACCTCAGCTCTGGTCCCCTAATTGCCCTTTGTGCCCTGGAAAATCTCCCCTAAACTAAAATAATAATTAACTAAGGGAAACACAAAACTTCCCTTAGACTAATGGAGTCTTATATTATATTTTTATACTCCATATATTTGATTTGCAGGTGGGGGATTGGTATTATTGGATTCAAAATAACCATATAGCCCCTCAAGTCATATCAATGATAGTAACCTCTCGAGCGGCATCTTTGGCTGTGCCTCCAGTGACTGTGAAAGCCCACATGAATAAGGATACAAACAACTTCCCTAATCCGATGGTGATTTATGCAGAAGTTAGTCAAGGATTCTTGCCTGTTCTTGGTGCAACCGTGATGGCCACTGTTGAACCACAGACTGGATCTGCAGTGGAGCTCAAACTCCTTGATGATGGTTCAGGTAATCTTATTACAGGTTTCTGTACCAGTGATTTGGAGGTTGGAGTATTTGACTTTCTGCCCCCTGCTTCTGTGGTTTAGGTGCCTCAGTCTTTAAGGCAGGAGTTTAGGGAGACCCAGGCCCTCCCACTCCAGTGGATCCCAGCCCAGGGTCCTGTGCAAGTCAATCCCTGACTAGGGGACCTCTCAGCACTGAGTCTATGTCCCACTGCTCTGGGCTACTTCCCACTGCTGTCCCTTCAATTTGAGGTGTGACCCCTAGAGTCCAAGTTCCTGTGGTGGCTTGTCTCTAGTAGCCCCCCCTGGTGGACTCTGGGCGGCATCCTGCTACAGTTGCAGAGTCCTCCGGACCAGGCAGTAGTAAGTTTAGCAGGATCAGAACCCCCACAAGGTGTCTGAGCTTTGTTCCCCTGGGCTTCTCTTAGGCCCCATGCTCCTAGATCTCTTTCTCCAGTTCCTTTGGCCAGCAAGACAGTACTTGGTTTCTGGTGGCTGCCTCAGCTGGCAGCCTAGTGACCCTTCCCTCAGGTAGGGAGACAGTAAGCTCCTGTCTCTTCACTAGTCAGCCCCAAACTGAGCCAGGCTTCCTCTTTTTCTCTCCCTTCCAGGCCTGACATTGGCTGCAGGTATAACAGGGCGGGGCTAGCTGGGCCCAAAGGTTCTCTTTAACCCCTTCCATGCTGCTGGGTGGTTTCTCTTCTTCACCACAGTTTCCTTACATTTTGTCTAGAAATTTGTACAATCCCCATTTTGTGGTATGTGTTTTAGAATCGGCCTCTGCATGCTACTTCCAAGCTTATCACTAAGGGTTCAGTCATGCCTATGCCATAAGCACAGACTTAGGGGCAGCAAGTGTGGGGAGACTGTGACTCTGGTCTTCCCACTGCTTCAGAATGGAAATAAAACTACACTGGGTCTAAAGTGGTGGAGCACGTGTGCCATGACATGCTGACACAGCTACACTGTTGGGTGTGTTAGGAAGGAGGAGAGAGAAACTGCACCAAGAAGAAGGGTGTGTAGTGGCTGTGCAGAGTCTTCTTCCTCTCCTATGCGGTTACCTTGATGCAAATAGCCAGCACTTGGATCAAAGGGGGTCTTGTGGGCCTGATTCAGCCATACTCACTGTTTGAAATTATATTTGTTTTACAGAGGGGATGCAGGAGGCAGAACAAGAGAGTGAGAGTCTGTTTCTAAACCTTGTCACATGCTATATACTATAGGCAGTGTAGCTATATTAAAAACATCTCCTTCATAAGGATGAATCAAATAGATTATTATTCTCCTTTTTTAAATCTACTGTGCCTACAGTGGTGATGTGATCATTCTCCAACTTCTCTGTTCTCTGAACCATGTCATACAGACTGCAGGCTCTCTCCTTCCCACAACCCTACATTCCACCATTGCTTCAATCTCAAAGAGTTTTAGTCTGCAGATCACCAAGAAGGGCTCCACAGACCACAGAAAACTACAGAGAATTACTAAGTAGTTTAGAAATAGTAAACTAGTGGTTATTATTTAAAATAACAGTAAATACATAGCTACATTTTTCAATGCTACATTGTTATCTCTCGTTAAATATGTTATGAGCTTATGTCACCACAATGGGATTGATCTTGTTTTCACCTAGGTCCATATCAAAGCTCTTATTGATTTCAGTAGAAGCAGGAGCAGGTCCAATGTATGTTTATGAACTGAACAGCAAGAAAAGATCTTTCTTAACAAAAGGTATCTTGTTTGGATAATTAATTATTAACATTTGTATGTCAAGGTGCTGATATTACCAAGAATGATGGAATCTATTCAAAGTACTTTACATCTTTCAAAGGAAATGGCAGATACAACTTAAAAGTGCGTGCCCAAGGGAAAGATATGATTGTCAGACGTCGCCGTAGGCAGAGTCAAGCCTTGCATGTTGCAGGCTACATAGAAAATGGTAAGGAACATTTATGAAGTAGAAAACACTTTGTGTGAGTGTGTGTATAACTTAGTATATTTTTCCTCTTTCCCTTATTTTTGCATTTTGGTTTTGACTAAAAGCCCAGGGAAATTAAGTGCAAAAAATACAACTAATTCAACTTTCAAATATAGCTTATTCTGAAGTGACTTTGTTAAAATAGTATTGTCGAATTCTATTGAGACTGTTATATCTCAATCGCTCCAGAACAAATTTGGCTAGTTAGAGGTTAGCAACACAGCTGTTCTAACTCCCAGCCCTGCAGATGCTGAATTTCTGAATATCAAGTTGTGTTCTTCCTGGTTTGTGCATTGTCTCCATAATCTGCAGGCCAAATACCATGCTCCCTTACATATATACAACATTATGGCCATCGGTGGGATTGTACAGGTATAAGTGGGGACGTACTTTGAAGAGAACAGTTGAACAGTTGGCCCTGCAGATGGAATTTGGTTAACAACCCTGGGGAAAAATAATAACTTACTTTTTGTCGTTTAATCTGATTCTGGGTAGACCAGGGTTTCTCAAACAGGGGTCGCTGCTTCTGTCGGGAAAGCCTCTAGCGGGCCAGGCCGGTGTGTTTATCTGCCCCGTCCGCAGGTCCGGCAGATTGCAGCTCCCGTTGACTGCGGATCACTGCCCAGGGCCAATGGGAGCTGCTGGAATCGGTGCAGGCCAAGAGACTTACTGGCCACCACTTCCAGCAACTCCCACTGGGCCGGAGCAGCAATCCGCAAGCCAGTGGGAGCAGCGATCGGCCAGACCTGTGGACGGGGCAGGTAAACACACCGGCCAGGCCCGCCAGGGGCTTTCCCTACAGAAGTAGCGACCCCTGTTTTAGAAACCCTGGACTATACTGAATTTTAAAAGTCTGCATAAAAACATGTTCAAGTTAAACCCACAAAGCAAGGAAATGCCTCTAAGGTTGTAATTCTTCCATTGCCTGCAATACCAAGGAAGAGTGGGGCGGAAGCTACTTTATCACAACCACTTCCCACTGACACCTGCTCAGTACCTTAAATACCCTAACTGATAATAGGCACTGTTGCTACTTTCAACTGTCCTTGAAGTCTGGTTTGCTTTTAGGCTCCGCCTTAGTTTTGTGCAAAGATGCAGGTCTTGAAATTCACTTTGTTTTCTGTCTGAGCCTCACTAATTTTTGCACTACGTTTGAATAAGCTAAAGAAAAAAATAGATTAAAGCAAGAAGGAATGCTAGATAAAAAGACAGTGTGCTATGATTTAGAGTTTTGTAATGGTCAAATATTATGAGTAAATTTTTATCTTTTTTGGGACAGGTGAAATTAAAATGAATGCACCGAGACCTGAAGTTACTGATGATGAAATTCAAGCAAAGCTAGGAAGTTTCAATAGAGTTGCCTCAGGAGGTTCTTTTGTAATGGAAAATGTTCCTTCAGGAGGAACTACTGATGTGTTCCCACCCTGTAAAATTATTGACCTTGAGGCTCATTCTGAAAAAGATAAAATTCGCTTGTCTTGGACAGCTCCCGGGAATGACTTTGATGTGGGACAAGGTAAGTTGGAACTTTTGTTTTAGTCAGCTGGAAGTGATACATTATTGTCAGTTATCTGAAATTACATACAATGAGCCAGCCAAGCAGATGACAAAAGTTGTCTTTCCCATCTGCAAAAATGTGACCATCGCTATGGCCTGGCCTCCGCTAGATTTTCTCTCTAAAATTTCCTAGTGTAGATCAGGCCTTGGCATAACCAGTAAATTCCCTGTTCAATATGATATTAATGTTAGTCCCTCTTAATCTTCAAAAAAATGTTTGAGAAACATGAAATATTCCCAAATTCTGACACTTTTATGGCAGAAATGCAAAACTTTTATATCAACCAGCCAATACTAGCTTAAAAAGACAAACAAATTAAATAAAAAACATACTCACCAGTATGTTTGGAGTCACCAGTGACTCTTCCAAGGCTTAGCTCCTGTCTACACTGCAACTATACGTAAGTCAGGAGACACAGTTACACCATGGACAGTCCAAGGCTTTAATCCATTTATGGGGACACACCTAGGTCTCCGCTATAATACACATTTTAAGTATGTTGTAGCCAGGTCCCATGACTCAACTGTGTACATCAGCACAAGCCAGAGAGGGGTTAAGATAGAAGTCTTACAGTCACACAGAAAGCAGTCTCAGATTAAAATCTTTACATACCCCTACAGCTCTTGTCAACCAGCTCACCAGAGAATAAACCAACAACTTCATTAAATCTCCAAAGCACTGGTCTAAGTTCTGCTATGTGGCAACTTTGCACTACTCCTCCTGGTCATAACAACCGTATAGCTAGAGTAGCCAGCAATGGAAGAATAACCTCACTTAGGAGGATCCTCTGATGGTGTAGAGCTGGAATAGCACTCTTTTGTTACCCATTCCCCCAGCTCTGCAGGGATAGAAAAGAAGATGCGGGGCAGGAGGTAGAACTCAACTCAAACAAAGGCCTGGAAAACCCACCAGCAGAACAGATCCAAACAGCCTTGAAATAACAACTGTGGAAGCCAGACACATTTGCAGCAACATGCCTGATACTCTAACTATGCTGGCAAATGGAGCAGGCATTTTCCTATCTCTCAGTCTATGCTTTTAGAGAGGGAATACTGAGTAGGATGCAGGGACATATCCCTGTACTGCTGTGTTTTTTAAATGTACTGTTTGATCTTATACTTGACCTGCATACTCACCAGAGAGACAATTGAAGGGACTTGTGTAAATGGGTATGGAAGGGATAGGGGAAGCTGGTAGGGAGGGGAGGGGAGGCATGGATGTGGGCAGGGCCGGATCCAGGCACCAGCAAAACAAGCAGGTGCTTGGGGTGGCACATTTCTAGGGGCAGCATTCTGACACTGGCCATCATAGGTGCCGAGTCCGGGGCATGGGGAAAAAGTGCCCCCGCCACCTCAGCTCGCCACCCCAGCTCGCCTCTGCTCCACCTCCTCCTACTCCCCTGAGCACGCCACCACTGCTCCACTTCTCCCCTCTCCCTCCCAGGCTTGCTGTGCATGAAACAGCAGTTTCACGTAGCAAGTCTGGGAGGGAGGAGAAGCCGAGCGGCAGGGTGCTCGGGGGAGGCAGCAGTGGTGGAGCTGGAGTGGGGAGTGGTTCCTCTACCCCTCGTTACTTCCTGTGCCCCCCCATCCTAGCTCATCTCCGCTCTGCCTGCTCCCCTGAACGCACTGCTGCTCCGCTTTCTCCATCCTCCCTCACCTGAGAGGGAGGGGGGAGAAGTGGAGTGGCAGCATACCTGGGGGAGAACACAGAGCGGAGGTGAGCTAGGGTGGGAGGTCATGGGGGCCCCCAGGAAGCAATGAGGGGGAATGCGGCATGCCCGGAGCTGAGGATTTGGGGAAGGGGTTTGGAAGGGGTGGAGTTGTGGTGGGGCTAGGGGCAGGGGGGCACAAAAATAAAAGGGTGCCGGCCAAAAATTTTTTTGCTTGGGGCAGCAAAAATCCTAGAGCTGGCCCTGGATGTGGGGCAGCTTAGTGGCAGTTTTCTGCACTGCCATGTGGAAGACTCATTTTGAATTCTTGGGTTTGGTCTCCTGCTGCTCAGCCCAGGAGAATGGCCCACATCAGTTAACAGTAGACTATTCACTCAATTAAACTGTGAAACAAACAAGTTCTAACAGGATTCCTATCCAGAGCTCTTCAGAGAAAGGATGGGAGTCAATTAAGCAGGCCCATCAATAGTGAAGGTGGGGAAAATGGTAGGGATGGTAATGGAGTATCATTGGAGTTCTGATAAAGATACAAAACTGTTCTACAAATCATGTACTATGCTTGCAGTTACAGATAGTGTAATAGGCATACTAACACACTCTTACTTGTATTCCTCTCTTTTTCCAGCTGACAGATACATAATAAAAATGAGTGAAAGTTTTCTGGACCTAAGAAACACCTTTGAGAATGCTACTTCCGTGAATACCTCTGGTCTGGTACCTAACCCTGCCGGCACCAAAGAATCATTTCAGTTTAAACCAGAAAATTTCACAATAGAAAATGACACCATAATCTACTTTGCAATACGTGCCATTGATAATGCCTCCCTGCCCTCAGAAATGTCTAATATAGCACAAGCAGCTTTGTTTGTCCCTCCAAAGGAATCCTCGCCTGATGGTGCTCCTAATGATGATGTTATCAATGAAGGTATTAATGTTTTAACAATAGTGTTAATAGTAGCTGGGTCTGTAATAGTTGTATCAATAGCTGTAAGTATAACTGTTTGCATTTTACACAAGAAAAATAGAAGGGGAGGCCCTGAGCTCAGCATGTGCTAAAATTAATTGTAAGATGAAAGTTCAGTAGGAATCTATCTTGATTTGTTCTGTTTGTGATTTTTAAAATACATAAGGAGAGACTTTTATAATTTTGTAATACATTTGAAAATTAAGTCAATTGACTTTAAAATAGATGTACATTTATGTGTATTTCTGTTCTGCTTTCAATGAGTTTGCTATGTTACAGTACATGTACATAGACTAAATACTGAGTTTAAAAGCATGTATTCAGTAGAGTAAGACACGAATATAAATTACAATCTAGATGTAGAATTTAATTCTAATCTTGTAAGAATTTTGCAGCATTATTGTGCTTTCTTTTTTAAAAACTGTGTCTTTCTATTTTTGTTTTCCAGTTGCTTAGCTATCAGGAAAGGTGAGATTTAATAAGAAATTAGATAGATCTGTAATCTGTCATTTTCATACATACCTTCACATCCTCTCAGTTATGTTCAGTGAGTAGGAAACAAAGTATATATCTCTGATGGCCCAGAGCTTGCAAATGCTTAAGTACAGGCACAACTCTACTCATGGGAGGAGAGTTTTTCACCCATCTTTCCTATATCCTGCAAGCCCAACTTGCAACATCATGCTGTGAGATATGACCTTCCAAAAATGGGAAAGAATCATCCGTTCTATGGGTAATGAAAACATCCATAGTTACATTAGGTGGGGTGAAATTATTTTATAAGGGACATAAACCCTCATGCTTCAGGTTATCAGCTCATCGCAAACAGGGGCTAGGGAGGAACTTTTCCATGGGTTAAATTATTCCATAATTGTCCATGTGACACAATGTGTACCCTTCTGTTCACCGCTTTTACAAAACTGTAATAAATCTTGTACAAACTATGCCTTGTGAGGTATAATTTGAAAACTCTTAATTTGCAGATCATTACTGTTCTGGTAAAATATGTGTGGCAACATTTTATGTAAAGATATAAGATTCTAAGTATGATGTTACTAAGGGGTAGTCCAAGCCTGGGAAAGCAGCCCAGACCAGTTCCTCAAAAACAAAAGGCAAACTGAAGCCTCAGCCAGATGTCAACAGGGCAAGTGGCCATTCTTTGACAGGAAGAAGGGTGTGAGTAAGAACTTTACATCTTGGAAAAGGAACAGTTGGGAGTTCCCATGTAAACAGACTGGCTTTACCTGAACCCCAGCCTAAGATGATTCTCAAAGAGGAGGAAAAGATATAAAAATGTGGAACAGAGCCCTAAAATAACCTCTCTGCCCTCATCTCTACTCATGGCATCAACAACATCTGAAAGATGAAAGAAGCATCACTGAACTGGGGGGAGGAGTCCTGGCTGAAGGAATCCAACCAGACTGTGGTAAGCATATAGTGAGAGAAACCTTTTGCTTTAAATTTACTTAGTTTGTTAACTTAGATATTAGTTTGCGTTTTACCTTTTATTTCTTTGTAACCAATTCTGACTTTTCTGCCTCATTACTTGTAATCACTTAAAATCTGTCTTTCTGTAGTTAATAAGCTTGTTTTATCTAAACCAGTGTATGTCTGAACTGAAGTGGTTGAGAAACTTAATTTGAGATAGCAGGGTTTGTGCATATAATTTTCCATTTATGAAATGATGGACTTTCTATAAGCTTGTACAGTACAGAAGGAAAAAGCTGGGCTGTACAAGATGCACATTTCTGAGAACAAGTCTTGGATTGGGAATTCACTGGTGTCACTCTGCAATACAGTTCAGGAATGCCTGGCAAGAAGCATGCATATAATTCAGCTGGGAGTGATTTTGCAGGCTAGAGGCTGTGTATAAATTGGCCAGGATAGTTGTTCGTGCAGTGAAGCAGTGCAAAAGGCACCCCAGTTGGAGAGTTAAGGAGACACAACTACTCAACCATCCAGATTACACCTTGGGGAATGTCACAGTCCAGTATGGGGTTTCTTGCTGCTTCCACTGAAGTATACTTAGTAATATAGATGTATTGGCGAACATGGGTATGCCTACACTTAGATTTTGTATAAATTAATTAACTGACAGCTCAAAGTAGTTACCACATTTGGACTATGACTGGAACAAACATTTGGGGAATGTCCAGGTTGACTTTTACAAACATATTAACTGCAAATCACTAGTGGAAACAAGCCCTGTCTGAGAGAGGCATCTGTGTGTTTGATTGGTTAGTGCAATTTCTATATTTCCCAGATGTTTTTTTTATGCCATGAAATGAAATTCAGAAATTGATTTCTCTTAGTTGCTCTTCTACATGTAAAGGCAATATGACTCCCCAGTTTTGTTTTTCTGGTGCACGTTGGTGGTTTTCTTCATGTCTTTTGGGTATAGGTGAATGGGACACAAGAGGGTGATTAGTAGAGTGTAATAAACAGAAGGCTTGGAGGTGCAATGTGTTAGGCATAAAGATCAGTAAAACAGAACAAATCACGGGAATTGTGGATTGTGTTTTATTTTTTATTTGTCAGTGAATATCTACCCTAATGAAAAATGTTCCATGAACATGGGATTTCTCATCTGATGACTGCCCAATCATATATATCTGAGCTATTTCCTGATAGAAAAATTGGCCTGTGAGCTTAAGAGTGTTTGACTTGGTGATTAAACTGTCATCACTATCTGGAGATCTGTGTTTGAGACTGGTCCTTCATTCCTGGCAATGCAAAAGCTAGGAGCGCTATAAAGAGAAAATGCCCTCAACCTAGGGAGGGAGCACCTCATAGCATTCTGCAACAATCTCTCTGGTGGATTTGAGAGCAGCCCTGATAGTCCCTGGAGAGAGCCAGAACCATGTCTATGTCTGAAAGAATAGTAGTCACATTCTGGAGAAAAGCTAGGAAGACCTCTTGTGGGGAGGTATAAAGAGAAAAATTACAGTAACAAAGCAGCTTTCAAAGGTATTAACCTCATCAAATGGCTAGGGTGACAACCCTCCAAGAGAGTTCTGGAGTCTCCAGAAATTAAAGATTATGTAATGAGAGGAAACCTCCAGGAATGCATCCAACCAAAATTAGCAACCCTACAAGTGGCCCTAGTTTTACCTGCTTTCTACCTATTCAGTAGCGCTTCATTTTGCCTGCTCATCCTAACTCTAAATTGGAGGGTACTACCAGCTTCTCATTCTCAGAAGTGTTTATATTGGTAGGAACTACGTCACAGAGTCAGAGTAAACAGTGGTGAAATTGTTCCTGTTAATATTTCCTAGAGTAACAAGAAAACATAGCAGTCCTCAGATGTACTGTGTGCATAAATATTGTTCCACAGACATCCCTGTTCTAGTTCTCCAGTTAAGAGCTGCCTAGCAGTTTGATGCTTTGGTTACACTGAAATCTAGTGGATTTTCAAAATAGACACACAAAAATTCTCCAGTTACGTTTCCAAAATCACATAATATTTACCCAATAGACCAAAACAGCTCCTTCAATGATGCTCTGATCTCTCATATAAATACTTATTTAGTGGGACAGTCAAAGATGATAGATTCAAGTTTTCATTCACTAGTTGTGATTGGCTCTTCTTTTTCTTCTCATTTATATTGCACAAATGCCTTGAGGACCCAACTGCAATTGGGACTTCATGTTCACACACATTGTAAGTGACAATCTTGGCTCAAAGAGCTTGGCTAATGTACTCTTGGAGGCTTCATCAGATGACATAGTCTTTAATTAAAGCTTAATTAGTCTTTAATTCCTGGAAACTCCAGGACAACCCTGGAAGGCTGACAACCCCAGCTTCACCTCCAACACATCTCTAGGGGATGCATCAATAATTTGGCTGCTTATGTTTCCTGAGTGCAATAGGAGAGGTTAAGAGTGGACCTGATCCACTGATCCACTGACTTCAATGAGCTTTGGTTCAGGCTCAGTGTTAGCAGTGCCGTCCATTCCAAAGGACGTGTGGGCTGGGACCAGGACTACCTACCAGGACTGCCACCACCCTGTTAGCGGTGGTTAGCTGGAAGGGCAGCCCATGGTGGAGTGAAAGATACATATTTTGTATAGAAGTAGAAAGTGCTCCTAAGCATGCTTGTGCACACTCTTGTAATAATAATTAATTAATTAATATTTAGCTCTTGTGTAATGCATTTCATCAGCAGATCTCAAAGCACTTTACAAAGAAGGTGTGATAGGGTGTAGCAGGAACTGAGGCCCCCTGCTGGAGGCCTCATGGTCCTACCACACCCTGCTACAGGAAAGGGAACAGTAAAGGTGTTTCCTCCAAGCTATCTAGAGAGGCTGTAGGGAGCCGCCAATCATAATCCATCAGGCTCATATAAAAATGAGATGCTGGACAGAGCAGATCAGTTGTTGGCTAGAGCCAGAGGAGTAAGAATGGTGCTCCTGACTGGCTGCAGGGCTGGACAGTTCAACGCTGGCTAGAGACAGAAAAGCAAGGAAGGTACTAGGGCTGAGAAGGATATGGTCCAGGGAAACATAGCCTGTAGGTAAAGGGAAGCAGCAGGCTGATGCTAGATATAGGGCAGGGTTTCTCAAACAGGGGTTGCTGCTTCTGTAAGGAAAGCCTATGGGGGCCGGGCCAGGCAGGGGCCGGTGTGTTTACCTGCCCCATCCGCAGGTCCAGCAGATTGCGGCTCCCACTGGCCGTGGATCACTGTTCCAGGCCACTGGGAGCTGCTGGAAGTGGCTCAGGTCGAAGGACTTACTGGCTGCCACTTCCAGCAACTCACATTGGCCTGGAGCAGTGATCTGCAGCCAGTGGGAGCCCCGATCAGCTGGACCTGCAGACGGGGCAGGTAAACACACCAGCCCAGGCTGCCAGGGGCTTTCCCTACAGAAGCAGTGACCCATGTTTGAGAAACCCTTATATATGTTTTTCCCCCGCACAGCCACTAAGAAAGTGGCTTAAGCTCTGAGCCCAGAGAAGGAGCTAAATTCCGGGAAGAGTTTCAGTAATTGTTGAACTTTGTTACCCCTGGAAGGAGTGGAACAGAACAGTAAAGAGGGGCTGAGTTGGGGCAACCAGTGGAGAATCTGCAGGGAAGAAGCCCTGGGGCACTGCTCCATTTCAGACCAAGGACAATATTTGAGAAAGCCCGGAAGGGGCTGAGAGACACTTTGAAAGCTAGCCCAGGAGGGGCTATAACTGAGATACTGTGCCAGGCCCTGTTGGACAGACTGAGAACTGAACCCAGGAACAGGGCTACAGGCCAACACCAAAGAGGTACTGTGTGATAGGTCTTATGAGACTAGAATTGAGCCCAGGGTCTACTCTTGCTGCTTGTTCAGTTTTTGTATTTTTCTCAGTGGAGACAATGAAAACAGACTAGTCAGTTTTTAGTTAAATTTACTTTCAGATTTTCATGCACAGCAATTCTCAAACTCTGATCCCTAGACCACTGCTATTCTGCAGAGTGCTGGTTGGCAGTCTGTGAATCGGCAACTGATCACAAGGAGGTGGCTCTTCCTCTCATCTCTATCTGCTAAACTACATTGAAAGAAAATACAAATACATAACTACTTTCTCACTGTGACTCTTTCATGTAAGCAATTGCTGTAGTTGCCGCAGGGATGTTATGTGATCATGGATGGGGAGGGGAGGTAGAAATGGCGGGAGTTATGGTCCACATTATAAAGAATGTGAGAACCCCTGCGCTAGTACGATGTTGGGGTTACAAACACTGCAGAACGTTTTGTTTTTTAAATTGGTTTCCATTGAAATTAAACTGAATCTAATGGTCTTAGCTTTTGTAAAAGCCTTGAGTTTCATGGCCTCCTGCTCTTCAGGTCATGCCCCTACTTCTGACACAGTCAGGGGCTGGAGTCAGAAGAAGGACTGCTTATATTTGTAAACATTTAAGTTATTTAAAAAACCTTTGTACTATAAATATTTATAACTATTATTCAATGGATGTTGCTTTTATGTGCCAGATCCAATACGCACTGAAGTTAATGGAAGGATTCTGGAAGCCTGCCCATTGACTTTAAGGGGTATTGGATGGTGACCTGTATACCTAAAAACAGGTCTTTATATATCTTTACATCTGTCATGCTCCCCTCAAAACTAAAAGGCATCTCTCCTCAGCAAGGTCCATAAAACAAATTTTGAGTTTATCAGCCAAGCAATTCTGGATGTTGAAAAGAAGTGAATGTTTGGGAAGTTTTCAAAATACCATAACTTTAAAATGCTTTAACTAATTTATCTTTTTTTTATCAAACTTCCCAGAAGAACGCTGTCCTGGAATGAGAGAAGGAATGCAAAATTTCAGGAAGATCAGTTACTTCTCAGAGAACTTTGGTGTTGGGGCGAGACGAGATAACTTGAATACTGAGCTGATAACAAGGGGCTAGCTTCAATCTACAGTGACTGCTATCCAGAGATCTCAGTTGCTTTCAGCCCCCATTTTAACTGAGTGTTTAAAGCTCAGTCTTTCAAAAAATGGCACACAAAATTAGCTATTCAATCCATATGTAGAGATATAAGTGGTCTGGTCTGTGGAGGCAACGAGCAACCACAACTCCTACTTGATCAATGGCAGCTATAGGGACTCTACACCTGAAAGTAGGACCACTTTTATCTAGGTGCTCAAGTTTGAGAACTTTGGCCTAACTGACTTTCAGGAAGTCTCAGGGTGACAGCACTAGGTATAGAACACTGCTCTTCTCACTCTCCGTGCACTATAGTCTTTACAGGAGCATGCGCCTCCTCTGAGGTTTGAAAGACAATCATGAGCCAATGACACATTACGTTACGAAAAATATTTTCAACAAACTAGAGCTAAATCAACAGTAGAAAAAGGATTTGAAAGCAGCATTCAATCCGCAAAGATATAAACTTGCTAAAATAAAAGGTAAAGAATGATAAATTGCATTCAAGCAGAGCAAGTACTTACACAGTAGCTTTCACGTCTTGTCTTGATCAATAACTGTTTTGCACAATGGCAACTTTGTAAAAGTTTTTTTTTGGGGAGAGGGGTTTTTCCATCCCCTTCCTAGAATCCCACTATTGAAAGGACATAACAAGACTGAGTTGATTGTTTCGGATACTTCCTCTTCCAGGAATTTGCTTCCTATCCTAATGCACTAGATTGACCATAGGCAAAGGAAAGGCAAAACAGTTTTACCAAGCTTAGCCAGTAATTACTGCTGCTGTGGGTGGGTAAGCACCATAAGTGCAATATGTTTACAAAGTTATGTTTCAACTAAAAACATAAATTTATTGTTAATGCAAACATCACATCCTATAAAGACCAACACTAAACTAATCTGTATGAACAAGTTGGCTGCCAACATGGGCACCTTCTTGAGCCTAGGTTGACCAGATAGCAAGTATGAAAAATTGGGATGGGGGATAATAGTTGCCTATATAAGACAAAAAGTCCCAAATACACAGGACTATCCCTATAAATTGTGAATTTGGTCACTCATCCGGAGTTGTGCAGTGCAAGTGCCAATCGTGGGAACAAGTTGAGACCAGTCATCACTGCACAGGCTGTGAGTCAGGCCTGGGCAGTGCCTGTGGTGATGGCACTGGAGGCCGCTGATGCCTGGTAGCTGGGCTTCGGTCCAGGCTCAGCGGCCACTCACAGCCCGGCTCCTGCTCCTGAACTGGGCCCTAAGTTTGTCCCCGCATCCCGGGGCTGCCATTGGCAGAGGAAGGGGGTGGCTGGGGGAGTGGTGGCAATGAGGTGATTTTTTTGCTTATATTGCGCATTTTACTTCAATTGTTAAACATGTAGGACAAAATGGCTGAATGTTACATATCACCAAGAGCAAAAATTTACCAGGCCTCACATAGTCTCATTGAAGTAGAAGTAAATTTACACCTGTAAAACAGAGCTCTGTTTTATACAGTACATACCAGATCTACTATGAAACTTCCCTGTCATGTACTTAAAATATGATTTTACAGCTGCTTTGATAGCTGTGATGTTATGGTTGTATAGATAAATCCAATATAGTAGAAAACATCTTTGTATTTAATGAACAGGATTCAGAAGTGGTCTCTTTTGTAAGGTGAATGTTCCCAGTCTCTTTAATCTCTCCTAATATGGAAGCTGTTCCATATCCTTAATAATTTTTGTTGCCCTTCTTTGTACTTTGTCCAACTCTATTATCTTTGTTTGAGATGGGATAACCAGAACTGCATGCAGTGTTCAAGGTTTGGTGTACCATGGATTTATATAGTATGTAGCGTAGTGGTCACCCGCTCCGGCCCAGAAAGTATTAAAGCCAACCCTGGGAGCGGGCTGAGGCAGGGAAGGAAAGCCTGGGCTGATTGGAGAAGGCAGTAAGAGCTGGGGC
The DNA here is from genome assembly GCF_007399415.2 of Gopherus evgoodei. Classification (NCBI taxonomy): domain Eukaryota; kingdom Metazoa; phylum Chordata; order Testudines; family Testudinidae; genus Gopherus; species Gopherus evgoodei. Next base: position 82,643,237 of record NC_044329.1, on the reverse strand, counting down.
CACTTCCCAATCAGGTCCAGCTGGCCCCTATAAGAGGCTGTGAGCCATGGCCCAATCAGTCTCCCTCTGTTTGTAGAGGGTGAAGGTCCTGGCTGCAGGGACTTAAACAAGACATCTAGACTGGGGACAAGGCTGGGGAAGGGCCGGAGGAGCTGAGATCTCTGGCCTGGAAAGCCCCAGGCTGCAGGCCTGACTATAGGCGGAATAGGTACAGGGTTGCAACGTGGCAGCCCATGGGTAGGCAGAGGCAGCAGGTCTGAACCCCTTTGTTTGTGATGAGTGGCTTACACTGCAGTCTGCCTCAGTAAATGGGGGCTAGATGGAGACTGGACAGTAGCCAAGACTGAAGTGAAGTAGGGATAGTGGGTGGGGGTTCCCCTGGGAGGGGGAAACCCAGAACTGTAGGGGTTCTGCCAGGGGCAGCACCCAGTTAAAGGGGCACTGGGGTCCTGGCAGGGACATGGGGACCAGTGGTAAGGCGGTTGACCGGCCTTCAGAGGCACTCCGGAAGCTGGATAAGCTAATTCCTGACAGAGACTAGCAGGAGGTGCCGCAGTGGTAAGTCCTGCATCACTTATAAGTGTCTTTATAATATTTTCTGAGTTATTATCATTCCTTTTCCTAATGGTTCCTAACATTCTGTTCACTTTTTTTGATTGCTGCTGCCCATTGAACAGATGTTTCCAGAGAACTAGTCACAATAAGGCCAAGATCTCTGTCTTGAGTAGTAACAGCTAAGTTAGATCCCATCATTTTGTAAGTAGGGCTGGGATTGTCTTTCAATGTGCATTACTTTGCATTTATCAACACTGAATTTCATTTGCCATTTTGTTCCCAGTTATGCAATTTTGTGAGATCTCTTTGTAACTTTTTGTGGTCAGCTTTATAACTTTTGCAGTCAACTATACTGTACTGTCTGCACACTTTGCCATCTCTCTGTTTTACTTCTTTTTCCAGATCACTTATGAATATGTTGAGCAGCACTAGTCCGGTACAGATCCATGGAGGACCCCACTATTTACCCCTCTACACTGTGAAAACTGACGATTATTTCTTAACCTTTGGTTCCTATCTTGTAACAGTTACTGATCCAGGAGAGGACCTTCTTTCTTATCCCATGACTGCCTGCTTTACTTAAGAGCCTTTGGTGAGGGACCTTTTCAAAGGCTGTCTGAAAGTCCAAATTCACTATATCCACTGGATCACCACAACATACACTTGATCTTGTCAGAAATTCCATCTAGTAGAGGGAACTGGATGCACCATTATGGGAAGAAAGCCAGTGGGCCTAAATATTCTTTCATTTACACTGGTGTAATGTCTCTAACTTCAGTGGAATTGCTGCTGAAATATGCTCAGAGCAAGAAGAAAATCAGGACTATACATTATTATGAAGACAAATTTCTTAATATGTATTTTTTTCTTTTTCAGTATCAGATGTTATTTTTAAAGGTAAACTGGAAGGTCTTATCTGGGGCAAAATGTGCTTTTAGGACAGATAGATATCTAGTAATTTTTTATTTTTTTTTCTGATAGATTGAAAGTAGATCAGTAAGACAGTGACTACTGATAGCACAATGGGAAAAGATACCGTCTTTGGTGGTTCAGCAGTATGCCTTGTTACGACAAAGATCACTCTCCTTGGTCTCAGTGGGGAAAAAACTACACTAATAAGGATTTTGAGGCTGATACAATGTTGCAGGTAGCTTGTCTTCAGATGCCAGGAATTGCTAAAGAAGAAATTAACTGATCTCCTTTGTCATTTGATCATAACTAACGTGTGACACATGAATTATTAAAATTGTATTCACATATGGAATCATTGAACAGAGTGATGGCAACTCTTCCACATTGTAATTTCGTGACCTTTATTTTACTCACTGAGCTGAGGAATTGGTCTCTTTAGATTTAGAAGACCCACTTTAAAGCTTAAACCCATTTTATTTTAATTTCCTTTACAGTAGAATTCACCTCCATATCCCCCAACCCTCATTGCTATCCAGAGGGTCCATTTTCTTCCTTTTTAGTTTTCTGTCTGATGTGTAGCAACAAAAGGATTTAAAAAGATTTGATAAAATTTACAAAGCCAATTTAAAATAAATGTTGTAGATAAAAATACTTCTTTCATTCCAAATGTTCTGAGATGGCAGAAATGTGGCAGCTAGAAATGGTCTCAAACTTTTGACTCCAGGTCCAGCCAGCTGATTCACAGGGGCGGCTCTGTTTTTTGCTGCCCTAAGCATGGCAGTCAGGTGGCTTTCGGCAGTTGTTCCTAGTGTTCCTCAGTGAGGTTAGCTGTTGCTTCAGAAATGACATGGAGGTTCTTGCTTCTGCAGTGTGTGGCAGTTCAGGGTCAGCGCTTCCATTAGGCGACCCTAGGCGCACAAAATACCACCCCCTGAATTCTGCCTAGGGTGCCAGAAACTCTGGCACCACTCCTGTGGCAGTTGAATCATCTTCAGCAATTTCTGAAAGCACAAATTATATGTGACGCACTCAGGAAAAGTAAGGATTTTAATGAGAATGGTACTCTTGACTTGACATCTGTTATATACAATTTATTCAAGTACTTTTACTACTGAATCACACACACTTGGCTTTTTGACATCTGCACTGGTTTTAATGGTGTATAGCCAGGGGAACAAATGCGCTGTGGGCTGTCTTTTGTTGATGTGCAAGGCCTTCAAGGATAGGCTGTAAATAGGGTTTTATTGTGTTCATAGTTCACATCAAGTAGTGACCTGCCAACAGCAATGTGCAGCCAATAATTAACAAGGGCCTTTTTTTTCACACTGGTCTGACTTTGGCTCACTTGACTTTAATGATATAGTTGTATGATCATCCATGCTGGGAAGCAATCTGCTCAAGGGATGAAAATCCCTTAACTTTCCCATGCTGAGAAATCAGCATGAAATTCAGTATCCCTCAGGGTGATGAGCAAGATTTCTAGTTTCCGATTGCATTCTCTTGGTCACTTTATAAATAGCCAGGGCAAAATTACTCTCCGATTTTTGTACAGCACCGAAGTCAATGGAGTTGCATGAGATATAAGTCAGAGCAGAATTTTCCCTTGTTGTTGCCTTTGAGTTTCCTTCTTAAAAATGAAGAACTAACTAATGCAGTAATTTCTTTCTGCTAATTCTGTTTTTTATGTCTAGGGTTTAACATTATCAAGAATGATGGCGCCTATTCCAGGTATTTTCCAGGTATTCTTTCTCTGAAAATGGCAGATACAACTTGAAAGTACATGTTCAACAAGCTAACAAAACTGTCCGACCACACCCCACATTGCCATGGAGTCATTCTATCTATATATCCGCTTATAGAGAAAATGGCAAAATGGAGTATTGCCAGTGAGGCATGTAACAAATGCTATTGTGGATATATTGAAATAAATAGCTGCATCACATTCTCTCAAACACTGTTAAAGGGCATTAAAGCATTGACATCCTTGCAAGAGATCTTCATAAATATAAGGATCTGCCCAGCTGGATGATACTAGTTTTGGATGCTTTTCAGAAATTGTTTTAACTAAATTTTGCCCTTTCTACACAGGAGCAAAAATGGGGTAGTTAAATTAGTGTTTAATTTAGGTTTTATACCATTATTTCTTAGAAAACTGCTTTTGTGCTGTGGCTGGGACCTTAGAAGGAATACATCCGCATGGATTTATATTTTGCCTGTGAAAAAAGCAGATGCTGGAAGTTCTCCTGTCTCTACATGTGTAACGTGCCATGTACCCCAATGGCACTGAAGAATCATAATCAATCATCTTACATTCAGAATTGTTACAAAGGTTTAGCAAATGTCAAACACTTACCATTTTATACTAAGTCCCAAGTACTTCATATGGGAAGCAAGTCTAAGTGGGAAAAGCAATAGAAGACAGCTGGCAGTTTTCATAGAGACATTATTAAGGGCACAACAGTAAACTATCTCACTATATAGTAAGGATAGGAAGTATGGCAAGAGATCACCTGGCTTACCCAGGAGATCTCCAATGATCTAAAAATCAAAAAAAGAGTCCTAAAAAAGTGGAAACTAGGTCAACTTACAAAGGACAACTATAAACAAATAAAACAGGTATGTAGGAACAAAAATTAGAAAGGCCAAGGCACAAAATGAGCTCAAACTATCTAGAGACATAAAAGGCAACAAGAAAACACTCTACAAACACATGAGAAGCAAGAGGAAGACCAAGGACAGGGTAGGCCTGTTACTTAATGCGGGGGGAGGGAGAATAATAACAGAAGATGTGGAAATGGCAGAGGTGCTTAATGATTTCTTTGTTTTGGTTTTCACCAAGAAGATTGGCAGTGATTGGACATCTAACGTAGTGAATGCCAGTGAAAATGAGGTAGATCAGAAGAGGCTAAAATACTGAAAGAACAAGTTAAAAATTACTTGGACAAATTAGATGTCTTCAAGTCACCAGGCCTGATGAAATGCATCCTAGAATACTCAAGGAGCTGACTGAGGAGATATCTGAGCCATTAGCAATTATCTTTGAGAAGTAATGGAAGAAGGGAGAGATTCCAGAAGACTAGAAAAGGGCAAATAAAGTGCCCATCTATAAAAAGGGAAATGAGGACAACCTGGGGAATTGCAGACCAGTCAGCTTAACTTCTGTACTTAACTTCTGCACTAATTTGCAAACATCTAGAAGATAATAAGGTGATAAGTAACAGTCAGCATGGATTTGTCAAAAACAAATCGTATCAAACCAACCTGATAGCTTTCTTTGACAGGGTAACAAGCCTTGTGGATGGGGAGGAGGGGGGAAGCAGTAGACATGGTATATCTTGACTTCAGTAAAACTTTTGAAATGGTCTTGCATAATCTTCTCATAAACTAGGAAAATGGAATGTAGATGGAGCTACTATGCTATAACCAGTGCAAAACTGGTTGGAAACCGTTCCCAGAGATTAGTTGTTAGTGGTTCACAGTCATGCTGGCAGGGCATAATGAGTTGGGGTCCTGCAGGGATCAGTTCTGGGTCTGATTCTGTTCAATATCTTCATCAACAATTTAGATCACTGGTTCCCAAACTTTTTCTGCCGCTTCTGCAGGGAAAGCCCCTGGCAGGCCAGGCCAGTTTGTATACCTGCCGTGTCCGCAGGTTCAGCTGATCGCGGCTCCCACTGGCCCCGGCTCGCTGCTCCAGGCCATTGGGAGTTGCTGAAAGCAGAGGCGCGGGCCGAGGGATGTATTGACTGCTACTTCCAGCAGCTCCCATTGGCCTGGATCAGTGAACCGAAGCCAGTGGGAGCCATAATCTGCCAGACCTGCAGACACAGCAGGTTTACAAACTGGCCCGCCAGGGTCTTTCCCTGCAGAAGTTTGGGAACCACTGATTTAGATAATGGCATAGAGAGTAAACTTATAAAGTTTGTGGATGATACCAAGCAAGGAGGGGTTGCAAGTGCTTTGGAGGATAGGATTAAAATTCAAAATAATCTGGACAAAGTGGAGAAATGGTCTGAAGTAAATAGGATGAAATTCAATAAGGACAAATACAAAGTACTCCACTTAAGAAGGAACAATCAGTTGCACACATACAAAATGGGAAATGACTGCCCAGGAAGAATTACTACTGGAAGGGATCTGGGGGTCATTATGGACCACAAGTTAAATGAGTCAACAGTCTAATGATGTTGCAAAAAAAGCAAACATTATTCTGGGATGTATTAGCAGGAGAGTTGTAAGCAAGACATGAGAAATAGTTCTTCTGCTGTACACTGTGCTGATTAGGTCTCAGCTGGAGTATTGTGTCCAGTTCCGGGTGCCAAATATCAGGAAAGATGTGGACAAACTGGGGCAAGTCCAGAGAAGAGTGACAAAAATGATTAAAGATCTAGAAAACATGACCTGTGAGGGAAGACTGAAAAAACTGGGTTTGGTTAATCTGGAAAAGAGAAGACAGAGGGGACATGATCCTTTTTCAAGTATGTGAAAGGTTGTTACAAGGAGAAGGAAGAAAAATGTTTTTTCTTATCCTTTGAGGCTAGGACAAGAAGCAATGGGCTTAAATGGCAGCAAGGGAGGTTTAGGTTGGACATTAGGAAAAACTTCCTCATTGTCAGGGTGGTTAAGCACTGGAATAAATTGCCTAGGAAGGTGGTGCAATCTCCATCATTGGAGACCTTTTTTTAAGAGCAGGTTAAACAGCTGTCAGGGTTGGTCTAGATGATAATACTTAGTCCTGTCATGAGTGCAAGGAACAGGACTAGATGACCTCTTGGGTCCCTTCCAGTTCTATGATTAACTTCAGTGGGGCCAGGATTTAACTCCTGGTTTTGGGGTGATTTTAGACTGATTAGGCCAATGGATTTTTAAAAATTGCAAAAGTGGTGCTTGCAACTGTGATGGGAGGCCTTACCTTCATAATATTGTCATATTGCTTTCTGAGCAGCCACAGAAGGGAGCCATGTGATCTCCAAATGTGAAGGGAGAGAGTGGAGTGAAGAGTGAAAGCCTTTGACTCAATAATTTTACTTGCATTTTTAGTTCATTCTAGGCTGAACTGAGTGAAGTTGGTAGGGCTGTGAGGCTTTCTATGAGGACAGAATTAGCCCATTCTGGCTATTAAATTCAATATCATGAATCTTTGTCTTCAGTGAGATTTAAAGTTCACAAGTGTTTCCTCAAGTCTCCCTCAATTTAGCAGAGCAAGTGTTCTGTTATGAGATATGTCTCGTATGCAACCTTCACTGTTCAGATGGGTGAATTGGGTGACTGGACTAGGCGCTCACTTGTGCTGCTAACAATTTGGACTGCTTCTAAAGGAACAGATCAACAGTTTTAATACAGGCTTAAATACTGCTGCATAATCTCTGAAATATTTCCGTTTTCAGCTGCAAGTTTCTAAATAAGAACAAGTGAAAGTCCTCTGGAACTAAGACAACTTTGATAATGCTATTCCACTGCATACCTGCACTCTGACATCTCAGCATGCTGGTACAAGGAAAATATTTGTATTTAGAGCAAGGCTTTGCAACAGAAAATATACTATAAACTATGTGGCTGTATGGGCCATTGTTAAAGCCTCCCTGCACTCTAAAATATCTAATGTAGCAAGCTGTGAAGTTTGTTACCCCAGTGGATTATCTCACTGCTAATATTGAGTATGGTATTTCAATAATAGTGTTGATAGGATTTGGGCTGTTAACAGCTGTTTGCCTTATTACAAGTGCAAACATAGATGCTTTAAATAAAAAGAAAAAGTGATTATTACAGAAACTGCAACAAAGCTACCGTGATTTAAGATGAAACGTTGAATTATGTGTACCTATTTTTCTAGTATTTGTTTAGCTACTTTCAAGAAATAAGCAAAATAATTAATTAGCACTGAAAATGAGTATATAAAATTACTGGAAACCCATAATGCAGATCTGTAGAGATCATGGTGATTTAATAGTAGTATGATACTGCATGCTCGAATGGACAGATCAAATTAAAACTACATTGTATGTACTACATATATACACCCTAACTCATGCCACCTAAAGCTTTATGCCACTTGATTACATTATCTATATATAATGATGAAAAAGCTGTAATTATATTAAATTAAATCTATATGCAAAAGAAGATGTACAGCTGCCTATATGGTGAATAGTCTATATTCAGCTCTTATGGATGTCATGGCAGCCAGAGGTGCAGCAAGCTAACAGTTGGTGTAGAAATGCTCCCATGTGGAGGATGTGCTGAGGCACGAATGAACTTCATGCTGGTCCTCATGTAATTGCTGATTCACAGGATAAACGCAGTGCTTGGCTAGTTGAGATTAAAGCGCATGAGTGAAAGATGTTTTCCAGGAATGTTATGACCTAAGGAACTTGTTCTCCCAGAACATGCAGCGGCAAATCTGTTTTCAGCCTACTGGAGTCAAACTCTCAAAATATCTGCAAGAGTTTGGAACCATTGAACCTTAAAGTTAGACATGAGTCAGTCTCAACTCAAATGATAACTGAAACCTAGTCCACACGCCACTTCTTTTGCCCATTTTTACTAGAAATCAAGGTTTATAATGCAAACAATGAGCTGTTAACTGTATCACTGTATGTACATTACTATAATACCTCTGCCAAAATGTCAAAGGGAGCAAAAGGCAGCCTCTACATTTGTACCTATTACTTTGCATAAAAAATTGTATGTAGAAAAAGTGAAGTTTCACACACAAGCATCATTTGTTCTTGTAAATCTGTTTTTACCAACTGTTCATAAAGAAACTTGTGCTTTGTAACAGGGTTCACAACTTGCCCCTCTTCCTTGGGCAGCTTGCTCTCCCCAATAAGGCTCAGAGAGGCTTCAGAGTGGTGCAACACCCGTGTTTTTATTTACTTAACATTGTCCCACCGCCAGTGTCCATCTATATACAAGCTTTACAGGTTTAGTCACCTCATTTACAGGCAGAGTCAGCCTTCAGCTAGGAGGTTTCCAGTTCGCTCCCTGACTGACTTCACCCTGGCTACCCGCTGCCTTCTGGCCCTCTCTCAGCCTTTATAGCCCTTGGCTTGTCAGGCCAACAGCTGTTGCCTATCCTCAGGACAGCATCAGGCTTTTCCATCAGCCTCAATCTGCTTCCCTTGATTGGAGCTGACAGAGGAGAGGCTAATTTGCTGGTTTTTCACCACCACCCTGCTTCAGCATGCATAAAATTTAAGGGTGTTAATTTGAAGAAGATTTGAAAATGTTTCAGAAAAACTTAAATGTTACAGTGTATTGGTCTGCTTGTTGTTGTCATCCTCAAACAAATGTAAAGAATGTAGCCTTTCACATACTAAGCAAATCTACCTCTAATGTTATCACCACTGAAAACAATTGGCCAAATTCAAATCTAATAAAATGCTGTTTTTGTTACCCATTTGATTAGTCAACGGCTCCGAAGCATGGTGTATTGTTGCTATGTCGCTAATATGGTTTTGGTTTTCTGTCTGCTGCACCTTTAAAATTTTGTTTTTTTATGGAAGATAACAAATGCAGGAGAGTTTTCTCTCTGTCATATCCTATAGTATTTAGCACAAGGTAAGCACTTTACCCCACCTGTGCGGTAGAGTAACTCAGCTAGTTTACCCCACAGTAAAACTAAAGAATTTTGCCTCCACTATGTTTTTACAGTGGGATTGTTAACACACATAAGTTATCCTGTTTTAAACCATACACTTTTTTTTTTTTGTCAGTGAAGACACACCCTCGGAGTCAGGTGTTTGCAGAGGCAGAACTGATTCAGCATGTAAATCAGAGGTGGCAGATACAGTAGCTCTTTACTTAATGTTGTCATTATGTTCCTGAAAAATGCGACTTTAAGAGGAACGATGTTAAGCAAATCCAATTTCCCCATAAGAATTAATGTAAATGGGATGGAGTTAGGTTCCAGGGAAATTTTTTTCACCAAAAACTACACACACACACACACACACACACACACACACACACACACACACACACACACACACACACACACACACACACACAGTATATGTTTTAAACAAACAATATAATACTGTTCACAGCTATGATGATTGTGAAGCTTGGCTGAGGTGGTGAAGTTAGAGGGTAGAAGAGGGAGAGATATTTCCAGGAAATGCATTGCTGCTAAATGATGAACTAGCACTCGGCTGAGCCCTCAAGAGTTAACACATTGTAATTAATGTAGCCTCTCATCATGGCAGCACAAACAGGAGGGAGGGGAGACAGCATAGCAGACAGAGAGAGACACACCTTGTGTGTGGGGGAGAGAGATGCATACTGCCCTTTAAGTAAGCTGACCCCACTCTTAAATGCATTGGCTTTTTAAGTGGATCAGAAGTTGAGACAGCAGCTGCTGCCATCAGGCTTCTCTGTCCTCTCTCTATCTGTGTCCCCCAGGGCCGCCCAGAGGATTCAGGGGGCCTGGGGCAAAGTTGGGGGAGCTGTGGCACTTGTACTCACCTGGCGGCAGTCCAGGTCTTCGGAGGGCATTTCGGCCAGCGAGGACCCTTCAGTCGCTCTGCATCTTTGGCAGCACTGAAGGGCCCCTCACTGCCGAAATGCTGCCAAAGCCCCAGACCGCCACCGTCCAGGGTTTGCAGGGCCCCTGTGGGGCCTGGGGCAAATTGCCCCACTTGCACCCCACTCTGGGCAGCCCTGGTGTCCCCTCTCTGCTCTGTATGGAGAAGGGGTAAGTGGGGTGCAGGATCAGAAGGGAAGGGGGCACCACCCCCTGCACAGCAAGCAGGAGTCTCTGGGAGCAATTCCAAGGCACAGGGCAGGAGCAGTACATGGCAGTAGGAGGAGGGACAGCTGAACCTGCCTGACAAGTGCTAGCCTGCTGGGCAGCTGCAGTACAGGGAACTTAGGGGAGTGGGGAGCTAATAGCGGGGCGTGTTGGTCCACCCTGGTTCCAAGCCCCCAACCAGCTAGCTGCAATGGGCTGCTCTTCCTGCAAGCAGTGGACAAAGCAGGCAGCTGCCAAACGACATTAGAAGGGAGCATTGCACAATTTCAAATGACCATGTTCCCTAATTGATCAGCAATGTAACAACGTTAACCGAGATGACTGTAAGTGAGGAGTTACTGTACTGTTCTCCACGAAGTTTTACTTTTATTCCTTGTTTTGTTGAAGTGAGAGTAGCGTGGCTGTTTTGCTGACAAGCCCAGTCTGAACTGCATATAAAAGCACGAAAAAAACTTATCTTGTTAAACCTAACCAAAAGAAGGGTAAGGAGAGATATGATTGCTCCTTATAAATGCACCAGAGGGATAAATACCAGTTAGTGAGAGCGGTTATTCAAGTTAAGCACCAATGTGGATACAGGAACAAATGAATATAAACCGTCCATCAAAGAGTTTAGGCTAGAAATTAGGCAAAGGTTTCTGACCATTGTTGATTACCGATTACTCTCGCCCCTTGCCTCCACCGATATGGCCAACCAGGTGCCCGTTATCTACCGGGTAATGAGCGTTGGGGTAGGGCGGAGGTTCGATCACTGGATGCCCTGGGGGGGTGTCAAGTGCCCACGGGTAGTGACGGAGAACACGCAAGCAATCACTCTTAGTGTTTAAGAGAATAAGGGTTTATTAAATGAATCACAGATAAGGATAAGGGATAACACGATTAGTTACAGCTGGGGCTTACAATACACTACCAAAGCAAATAATACAAATACTGCAATTACAAATAAAAGCTGGCCTTGGTATTTTTCCAAGTCCCAATAGTTATTCAGGTCGTTCCAGGGGTTAGTAGAAGTGATATTGGTGCTATTAGTAATCATAAATGCAGCAACTAATTTCCCTAAATAAAGTGTGAGGCTCAACTGATCCCCCTTGCTTTCAAGATTTCCTGGTCACGGGTTTCCCCTAGCAGGAGTCTTGGGGCGGCTGGAATCAGTCTTTGCCTCTTATCTACCAATACAGAATAATTAACAGCTAATTATACTTACACATACAAACCACAAAGTTTCATTACGGCCGGCAAGCGGTTAGGCTTCAGGAAACGCGTGAGCCGAGAGAGTCTTCAGGGTGATCAGGCCTGGATACGGTTTCGACAGGAATTCGGGGGCTCTCCGCCCGTTCCCGGGAGGGGACCGGCAATATATAGTAAATTTGTCGTCATAGTTTGTGATAAGCCAATTGGGGGGTCGCGAGTGGCAAATGCCCATACAAGGGAGGCAGACGGGCCCCAACATCTCTACCCAGGAAGGAACCGTCGCGAGGGGAACTGTGTCCCTCCAGGCTGGCTGACCACAAGGCTGCTTTTCCTGTTGCAAGTTCTGCTTTCTGAGCAGCTACGTGACCAGTGGCAGTTCTGAGGGCTGGGGGAAAAATCCGTTGGGGGGTGGAGGCCGGAGCACCCGTAGTCTGGCCCTGGGGCCCCACTTGGGGGTCTAACATGCCCCCATGCTCCGGCCGACATCGCCCCATGTACCTAAACCTCAGTGTCTGAGTCAGCATCCGCCCCTACGAGCGGACGCTTCTCAGTAGCCGAGGCAATAAGGGCACTTCCCACCATCCGCCGAACACAGGCCTTAACAAAAGCGCACCCAAGGCAGAGGAGGCAGAGGCCCACCACAAGCGACACAAAAAGGGCTTGAAAATAAGCCTTATAGGCTCCAAGCCCCAACCACTCCAGCCATGACCAGAAGCGGAAGGTCTCTCTGGACTCACGCACAGCGGTTCCTAAGGCCTTAAGATCATCAATTACTTCAGTTAAGTTTCCAGAAATAGAAGAAAGAGAGATACAGCACTTATCTTTAAACTGGGGATACATAGATACAAGGGTTTCACAAAAATCCCGTGATTGTAACAAAAATTGTATCATTAAGCGATTCTGAAAAGAATAATCTGCTAATTCACCTAGCCGCTGATTAACTAAACTAAAGCCTTTTGCAGTAGTATTGGCAAGCGTTTCAATAGCCAGTGATTGGAATAATACTTGCTCACGCAATAACATGTACCCCACGGGGTTAAACGAAACCGCTGAAGAAACCATAGAGGACAACGCCCCCTTCGCACTCATCCCACCATCCCCAAGAACGTCGAACCCTCCCGGCTGAACTGGGCTGCCAGGTCTAACATAAACACACGCCCCCTTTTATCAGGATAGAGCCAATGGTACATATTGCCTTTGGGGTTGTGGGGGAGTGCCGCAAAGGCAACTTCGCCACAGAGCCAAAAATGACCGGGTCGTAATCTGTTTAAAAACCCAATTAGAATAAAAATAGGTGTGCCTAAGAGGGTTAAAAAAGGTGCTAAAGGGTGGGGCCCAGACATCTATTTCCACGACAGTTTTATTAGACTATTGGCAAGGGGGTGTCCCGATCCATAACAACGTCACCGTGAGACACTTGCCATAGACAAGGGTTGGGAACAATTTGGATACGTGCCGACCCAATGAGGTGAGTCTGACCGGTTTTTATGTCCCTCCCTGCCGTAAAAATGCCCAACAATGGGACGCCATGGGTCTCTGTGCAGGTGACAAGGGGAGTGGGTCCCTGCAGCGGCTCTATTCTATTAAAAATAGGAAAACAAGAGGGGAAATGGGGTTAAAAAGGTCATTTGTGCAACCTGTCCACTGCGCGGTAGGGAGCCACTGAGCTGAGGTGGGAAGAGCAATTAAGGGGACCATTAATACTACTAAAATTAAACACTAACGGTAATAATCAAACAAAAGGCCTATTTACAGACAGCTTGTTAGAACATGCAAGGCAATTATCAGAGGTCAGCGAAGATAAGTCGATGTTTCCTCCCAGGGCTTCCTGGATCCATAGGCTGCAAAACAGAAGCTGATGGGCATTTTCGCCCACAGGATACCGTCTCAGGTTCAGCAGAGGTGGGCCCCTCCGATCGTCGTTCTGGCTTCCTGCCGCTATGGCGAACTGTAAGACAGAACAGAAGGCGGCCTTATTGGCCCCCGTTAGTTCGCTCCTGACTCAGAACGTTTGCTTATCCAGTTGTGGTGGACCAAGGTATGGGTGCCCTGGGCATCCACAACCGTATAGGTATTGGGATATTACCTGCACTTACAATTTGTGCGGCGTAGGGTTCCCGGCGACCTGAGGCCTGTGGCTCAGCCACCCAGACTAGTTGGTCAGGGTGATATACGGGAGTCCAGGGACCTCTAGGTCTGGGGCTGATTTCCGGCCAACGAGAATAGTTTGCATTGAGGGAGATAAGAACCTGGGGTAATAGTGCACTCCAGCCCTTATAGTCATCGTTGGGATTAACTGAACGTATCATGGTTTTCAGAACCCCGATTTTCCGCTCTACAACACCGTTACTTTCGGGGTGATACTTCAAGTGAATATGGAGGGAAGCCCCCCATCCCAGCACTAATGCTTCGAAACGTTTGCTGGTAAACGGGGGTCCTCCGTCTGCTTGAACCTCGGAGGGCACACCCCATGCTGCAGCTACCTGCTGCAGCGCCCCAGCCACGGCCGCAGCCGTGGTGGTATTCAGGGGAATGCAGTGAGTTTGACGGGAGCCCAAATCTACCACTACCAGAGCCTTAGGGTGGCGACGGGCTCCGGGTAGGGGTCCCATTAAATCTATTTGCCACACCGCGCCAGGAGGGAAGTACTCTGCAGCGTACGCCCACCGCTCGTAGCGCGGGCGGTTTGTGGGACTTGATTTGTGCACACTTAAGGCAGGCCTGCACGACTCTTTCGCATTCCTGCCGCCGTAACCTCAGGCTTTCCCTGAGCACCTAGGGCTAACTGATTGTATAGGCGGCCGCTAGGCAAATGCCCCAATCCCTCATGAAGCCATTGGAGGAATGGGTCGGTGTTAAGCTGGGCTGCTGCCCCAGACACACTTGGGGTGCCTGAATTTCCCTCATTCTGTGATCCAATTCGGAGTGGAGGGGTTAGAGTCAGGACGATGTGACGGGCAATGGGTTACAAACCAGGGCCGTGGGAACTTACGTATGAGGTCAAAAATAGTCTCCCACAGGGGCGTAAATGCTGTGGGGTTAGCCTCTCCCGTAAGGATGCTGAGACAAAATTGTGAATCTATGCCCAGCACGACCTGAGGCAGAAACGGAATGGCCCGGGTAACAGTGCTGGGCAGCGAGAAGGACCCCATGAACTTTGCTATGCTGGGGCCGATGAACCCGGGGGAAGGAGGTCAACCTGGAAGTGGTCGCATTTAGCACAGAGGACACCCCGCCTGGGGGGTCGGGGAAGTGCCCCCATCAGATACAATCCAGGGGTCATATTTTGTTTCTATGCACAGGGGCTCCGAGGGCTATTGGGAATCGGACATCGTTTGGGCAGCGATTTAAGCGTCCATATCCCGCCACGTGATCTCCCCCACATAACACAGCTGTTGCCACGTTAGGCTGGTTTCCATGAAAACTGGGAGGGGGGCAACCGCGTGAGCCATGGAATGAGGTGTACCTCAGGGCCAATCAGGGGTTCCCTTACTAGATAGCGGGGCCCAAATGCGTGCCATCACCTGCGGCTAGTAACATTAGTCCTATGGGCCCGTATCGATACTGAGGCCCTTGAGCCGTCGGGCCCAGTTATAGACCGGTTGCCCGTCCTGTGATACTGAGTACCCATAGTGATGTTGTGTAAAGAAAAGGGTGATGGTAAAGGTGAGTCCCCTTTTGTATCGGCCAGCCGTGGGTTAGAGCAAACCAAGTGGCTATTCGTTCCAGGCTTTTTGGGCCTCAGGACTCCATATTTCCCGTTTCCGTTGGACGAGAGGGGTTCCTGGATCGTTTCCAGGTCCACGAGGTGTGTTATCTGGGATGAAAGTGGTCGGTGATAATTAATTAGGCCTAAGAGTCTTTGCAGTTGCTTTTTATTCTCGGGCGGGTCCTGTTACCCAAGGAGCTAGAATCCCCGAGGTGGGTTGGCCACAGCGTAGGGGTCATAATGTTGGCCTAAGAAGGAAAAGCTTGAGAGGGCACGAGGTGGCTTTTTGCCTCATTAATTCGCCACTCATTGGCCTTTAGTTCGTTTACCCACGGCGTTAGTTTACGTGCTGACTATGTGTTTCGTTGGGCCCATTACAATTATGTCGTCCACATAGGCTAAAATGGTGGTGCCCCCAGTGGCTTCTACCCCTTTTAGGTTTTCGCAAGAGCGTGCCGTTGCCAAGGCTGGGGAATTACAGAACCCCTGAGGGCACACCTTCCACTGGTACTGTGCGCCCTGGAAAGCTGAAATTTAAGATTTGGGGTTTGTCCTCCAAAGGGATTTGATAGAACATATCCTTTAAATCCAGGGGTGCAGGCCCACCTCCCACCGGCATCGCTTAACTGCTGCCGTAATTTCTGGAAGGGTGGCTGGGCCCGCGAATGGAGGTGTCGGACTCGGCTATTTGCCTGTCTATAGTCAATGACCAATCGAAATTCAGAGGGGTCCCGGCTGGGGTATCCCCAAGCCGGGAGATAGATAGTTGGACGCGGTCGCCTGTGCTATCCGTCCCTCCTTTAACAACTGGTCGAGCAGCTGCTTAATGAGGGGGATGCCTTCAGGCTTCGTGGGAATAGGGGAAAATTTCCATGAACTGTTATTAACAAGCTCGGGGCTATAAGGGGGGGGGGTCATCGGGTGATAGGGCGACAGGCAGGGCCTGACAGACCTGTTTTTGTAATCGCAGTCGTTTTATATCCCCAACCCCCAACAAATTGGTTCCTCCCAACAATGCCTTTACTTTTCGCTTGTACCCCTTATGAATTAAAGTAAAGCTGACTACAGGCTTTTCTTCAATACTGTTAAGACCCTGAACAAACATAGTAGAACTTGTGGGTACGTGGGGCACATCGGATTTTATAACGGAGATTTGAGCTCCGGTGTCCAACAGAAAGGATACAGGGGTGTAAGGGGGTTTGGGACCAGCTACTAATAGGGTGTGGTATGGTCGGTCATCCCAAGTCTCTGTGGAGGCCGGGGCGCACCCGGCCTCTACTCGTTTTTTGTCCTCAAATAGTCATCCCAATCCTTCCATCCTAACTGTTTTCCCAAATCTTGCTGTTGGGTATCAGACATCTTCCGCAGTGCCTCCTTGGGGATCCCCTTATGTAATAGGAACCCAAAAAGCGCCCTTTCAGCCTTGGTTCGTTCAGGGTGTTTAGGCTGACCCTTATTAACAGGGTTCTCAGCTGGAAGGGCTGAAATGGGATTCTTCGGGGTCGGTGGCATTCGGAGCCGGGACACGGCCTCATATAAGGTAATAAGGGGTTGCCCCACCCAACTTTGCAACAGCAGGAGTCCCCCTGTGTCAATCGGTGGGGCGCCCTCTAAGGCCAAGTCCACCGCGTCCCGGTGGACCGGGATTTCAGTAGGGTCTGTGACATAAATAAAGGGGACACCTGTCTGAACCTGTTCGTCGCTTAAATTTAACGGCACCGCTTGTGCATCCCACGTTACGATGGACGCTCCGGCAATAGCCCAGATGATCTCATGGGGTGTATTTACGCTGCCAGGAGGCACATACAGTCCCCTAAAACTGCCTTTCATGGTCAAGACGGCCGCGGCCGGGGTGGTAATCGGCCATAGCTGATTTCCCAAGAGATGATGACCTGGGAACCCCGACGCCCAATTGGACGTTTTTGCCAGAACAGCGGCTTCCTCCCTGTCTACCGTCTCTGCCCCGTGATCCAGGGCCAGACGACCCAGCCACACTAGGGGTGCCTCGCCCTCCCTGCGCCTCGTGTCTGCCACAAATTCCTTCATCTCCGCCTTGGTGCGAGTTCGATACTCGGTAGTCGTAACTGTCTGACCTGTCTCATAATCCACCTTACTTTTAGTGATAGCAACGGGCATTGCCTCCACCTGCCTCTCCTGCTCAGGCGCAGGTGGGGCTGAGGGGAGAGCAGAGGGGAGAGCAGGGTAGATCGAAGGGGGAGCTTCATAGGGGGGTGGGCTTTTACCAGCCTGACTCCCGTCCTCCTGCTCCTTGCCACTTATCTCACTTTCTGCACTGTCGGTACCGCTCGCAGCGGCTTGTTTAGCAGCAAACATAGTGCTTCCATGAAGGACCGCACAGAGGTCCAGCGCTTTGTTAAGTGCACTGAACAAGACCGTGGACACGTCCTCCGACTTAAACTCGTCTGGTCTAAGTTTCTTTGTCCGCCTGGTCTGCTCTAATTCCTGCAGTAACTGGGCTAGCAACCCGTGGGCAGGATCACCTGGCTGTACCCGGGGCGGGGGTATGAGTTTAGAAACGGTGGCCCCGGATTTTTTGATGATACGGCTACACTCCTTCCAAATGCCTGACGGTGTCTCAGTCCGACTAGTTTCCGCAACCCCCGTGCACTGGGGTTGCAGGGAACCATCGGCCGGCTGACACTTAAAGGTGGGATGGCAGTGGAGGAGGCATCCTACGGCAGGCAGGGTTAATGAGGTAGTATAGCTTTTCGACCCTGACCCTGACTCTATAGTACAAACCCAATCTAGGGTGGGCCTCGCAGACTGTCTGCTGGCCACTTGGTGAAATTGTAAGTGTTGAAATTGCTCGAGCTCAGATTGTTCACGGTCCCCACTACACCACGGGCACTGACCCTCCCGAAGGCATCCTGTTCGTGACGCCATGTTGATTACCGATTACTCTCGCCCCTTGCTCCACCGATATGGCCACCAGGTGCCCGTTATCTACCGGGTAATGAGCGTTGGGGTAGGGCGGAGGTTCGATCACTGGATGCCCTGGGGGGGTGTCAAGTGCCCACGGGTAGTGACGGAGAACACGCAAGCAATCACTCTTAGTGTTTAAGAGAATAAGGGTTTATTAAATGAATCACAGATAAGGATAAGGGATAACACGATTAGTTACAGCTGGGGCTTACAATACACTACCAAAGCAAATAATACAAATACTGCAATTACAAATAAAAGCTGGCCTTGGTATTTTTCCAAGTCCCAATAGTTATTCAGGTCGTTCCAGGGGTTAGTAGAAGTGATATTGGTGCTATTAGTAATCATAAATGCAGCAACTAATTTCCCTAAATAAAGTGTGAGGCTCAACTGATCCCCCTTGCTTTCAAGATTTCCTGGTCAACGGGTTTCCCCTAGCAGGAGTCTTGGGGCGGCTGGAATCAGTCTTTGCCTCTTATCTACCAATACAGAATACTTAACAGCTAATTATACTTACACATACAAACCACAAAAGTTTCATTACGGCCGGCAAGCGGTTAGGCTTCAGGAAACGCGTGAGCCGAGAGAGTCTTCAGGGTGATCAGGCCTGGATACGGTTTCGACAGGAATTCGGGGGTTCTCCGCCCGTCCCCGGGAGGGGACCGGCAATATATAGTAAATTTGTCGTCATAGTTTGTGATAAGCCAATTGGGGGGTCGCGAGTGGCAAATGCCCATACAAGGGAGGCAGACGGGCCCCAACATCTCTACCCAGGAAGCAACCGTCGCGAGGGGAACTGTGTCCCTCCAGGCTGGCTGACCACAAGGCTGCTTTTCCTGTTGCAAGTTCTGCTTTCTGAGCAGCTACGTGACCAGTGGCAGTTCTGAGGGCTGGGGGAAAAATCCGTTGGGGGGTGGAGGCCGGAGCACCCGTAGTCTGGCCCTGGGGCCCCACTTGGGGGTCTAACAACCATCAGAGGAGTGAAATTCTGCAACAGCATTCCAAGGGAAGCAGAGGGGGAAAAAAACCTACTTGGCTTCAAAACTGCGCTTGATAAGTTTGTGGAGGAGATGGTATGATGGGACTACCTACAAAGGCATAGAGCCATGCTGTGACTGCTAGCAGCAAGTATCTCCAATGGCCAATGATGGGACACTAGATGGGGAGGTCTTTAAGTAAGTACAGAGAATTCTTTCCCATGTGTCTAGTTGGTAGGTCTTGTCGACATGCTCAGGGTTCAATCAATCATTATATTTGGGCTGGGAAGGAATTTCCCCTCAGGTCAGATTGGCAGAGACCCTGAGGGCTTTTTGCCCTCCTCTGCAGCATGGAGCCTGGGTCTCTTGCTCTTTAAACTAGTGTAAATTGTGGATTCTGTGTAACTTTGTCTTTAAACCATGATTTGAGGACTTCAGTAACTTAGCCAAAAGTTATAGGTCTATTACAGGAGTGGATAGGTGAGCTTCTATGGCATGTAATGTACTGGAGGTCAGACTAGATTATCATGATGGTCCCTTTTGACCTTACAGTCTGAGTCTAAAAAAGAGAGGTTCATTTGGTTTGGTGCTTTGAACACTTTTGGGCTAGTGCAGGTGGGAAGAGGGACAGAGGAGCAGCAGGGGTGGAAAAGAGACGTGAAAAGAGGTGATGGGAAGGAAAGGAAACAAGTGGAGAAATGAGGGGGGAAAGCTGAAATGGACCAAAGCAGAGGAGTCTTGAATAAAAGAGCTCAGCTGGAACAGGGAGAAAGAAACTCAGAAGCATGCAGGACATAGGACAGCCAGAGGAAGGACTGGTGACCCTGAAGATCTGTTTTCCATGGAATTGTAGGTCAAGAGAAGGCTGATGGACACTTGAACAACTGGAATCCAAGCCTAGGTCAGGCTGGCTTTAAGAATTCCCCAACTTTTACTGTACGTGCAGGTAGGATGAGTGGGGAAGAAGAGAAAAAATGGGATTCTGGGTTACTCTGAGGCTAAGGAAATAGGTAAGAGGGAAAAGAGAAAGCAGTTAAGAGAAGAAATGGGGAGGGGTTAAAATGAGGGGAAACTCAGAAGGTAGAGAAATGCAAAGGCCTGAGGGAGCTGTTTTCATCCTTGCTCCCACCCTGCTGTCAGGGGGACTTCTGAGCATCCCCCTACAACACATACCAAGCCACAGAGACTGAGTATTTTCCCCCAGTCATCATGCTCCCCAGCACTGGGGTGGGGCACCCAGGAAAACTTGCCTTTCACTCTAAGGCTTGGTTAAGAAGAGCTTCCACACAGCTTTCCCTTCCTGCTCCTAACTCAACCTGCCTCCACCACATTGGGGTTGGGGTGGGATTAGCTGTGCTAAGCTTCCTTCTTTTCTTGGTGCAAACACCATCATGGAGACTGTAGCTGCTGGTTTCCAGACAGAGAGGCAGCCGTAGTGAACACATGTAAGGGCTGAAGCTTTTGTGTGCATAATTTAAAGAGACAAGCCCCATTACACACAATGAAGAGAATTATTTTAATAGTTTTGCCAGGCTGGGGTCAAGTGCCTTGCATATGATTTCATATTATTGCTGTGAGCCAGTTTGATTATGTTAGGTAGGGGAGAGATGGGGAAAATACTAGAGACACTGGAAGATGGGATCCAGAAGGAAGAAGAGAAAGATACAAGGTCACAAAACTGATATAAGGGAGGAGGCCAAAACTATTAAGAGTGAAAGAGTGGAAGATGAAAAGTGGGGAATGGAAAGGAAAGCCACACCATTTTAAGCTTAGAAATCTTTTATTTTTTTACTATATTTGCTAAAGTCACATGCATGCTTATGGTTGGCCCTGTTTTATTTGAGTTTACTTTTTGTCTAAAATGGCTTTTAAAAAGCATTTATATTCTTTTTAAAGCACAATTACATTACTGATAAGATGTAACTAAATCTGTTTTTATAAGAGCAATCTAAGCCTTTTTGTGTGAAGGGCATCACAACTGAAATCTGTGCAGAACCATATTTCCTTCTTCCACTGTAATGAAAAATAGAATTGTACAGTTGGATTTATGAGCTATGCTGCAATAAAACTACTTTCTGCGTAGGATTGGATGTTCTTAAGTTTAGGGTAGTGCTTTAATCTATTGGGGAGGGAGAGTGTCATGCCCATGGCTGGAATGCTACTTGGTGAACTGTACAAAGGACCAACGGAGAGGGAAGTAAAACTGTGGAAAGCGGATGTGGGCTGTGCATGGATTCTACTTGGGGAATCAATCAGAAGGCATGCAAACCTCCACTCAGAAGGAAATCCAGGAGAGCTAGAAGTGAACTAGTATGAGTAAATGATAAAGTTCAAAAGGTCGTTTGAGCCAAACAGAGTGGAGCTCACCTTGGATCCGCAGCAACCAACCAAGAGTTCCCCTCAGCCTGCAGAAGCATATGTACATCATTATCTGACAGCTCACCACCCCAGATTGCTATCCTTCACTAGATAACCAGTTTGGTGTTTATAGGTCAACTGTCAGGGCTGTTGTCATGGAAGTGTGTGCAGCTATTAACAGGATGCTGCTGCCACAGATCATAAAGGCTAGGGCACTGCACAGAAGATCATCAATGATTTTGCATGGCTGGGGTTCCCAAACTGTGCTGGGGCCATTGATGGGACAGTGTATGCTTTGCCCACCACACTAGGCCTCAGAGTTCATGATCAGAAGTCCTCCAAAGATTTGTTGATTACTGCAGCAGAAGCATCAATATTAATGTAGGGTGGTCTGGAAAGGTCCATGATGCCAGACTCTTTGGAAAGTTAGGCCTCTTTTCTACAATGAAAAGGAGATAATTTGCTCCCCGGACCACTATACAGGGGCAGCTCTAGGCACCAGAAAAGCAAGCAGGTGCTTGAGGCAGACCATTTACAGGGGCGGCAGCTGTCAGGGATCTAGCCTGGGAGCTGAGAACCAACAGGGGGCCCTGGGAGCTGTAGTTCCTTGGTTAGCTCCCTGCCCATAGAGCCAGCCCTGGAGCAGGGAAAGAACTACATTTCCCAGCATTCCCTTGGCCGCTATCAACAGGAAAGGGAGGGGGAGGGAGTATGGTAGCAGAAACCTCATGCTGCAGCTTGTTGTGAATGGAGAGCTCACTGCTAGAGCAGGGTGGCACTGTTAATGGAGAACAATTGTGCCTAAGGAGTAGAAGGCTTTGGCCCAGATACCCCCTTCAGAAGTCATCCCCAGACTGGATTAGGGATACTGATGTGACCTCACCTTGCAGCCCCCAAAGAAGGAATTGGGTGGACGAAATTGACAGTGCCCCTCTCTATCTGAAGCCTAGCAAGAGAGGTATGTGGATCCCACTAGAATTTAAAATGAAAAGTAAGGGAGGGGAGGCTCTACTGGACCAGGGCAGCTTTAAATACAGTACCAGGCACGTAGGAGGATTTCCACTTCTGAGCCATGGAAGCAGAAATTGACTTTTCCTTTCCAGATTTAGCTAATATTCAGAAGGGGAATCTAGCACCTGCTTCCAGATTTGAACACCCTCAAAATTCAGGAGTACTCAAGCTCAGTTCTGGGCAGGTTTTACTTCATTTCTTCCAAATCAAATATACTGTAATTCGCTGTAGAAAAAGTAGGATAAAATTGAGCAAGAAATGCTTCCCAGTGGTTTTTAGGACTGGAATTGCTATTTTCACCAGCCATTGCCTCTTTTTTTAAGTTTTATTTGTTTAAAAGGAAGACAGTGATATTGCATTGGCAAATTCCCCATAGAAACAAAGAGAGGAACAAAAGAATAATAAAGGCATCTCAACTTTTCCTCATTTATGTGGGACAGTCTTATAATATGCACCCAGATATCCTCCAATCACACAAGCCGAAAATCGTTCCATTTTACTGCAGTTCTGTAACCATATGGGAACCAATCCTGTCTGTGATCTGTGCACATCCAAAATTCCTGCTGAATGACCCACCCTGGGAGCAAGTTACCAGTTATCCAGGGCTGGGGCGGAAGGAGGATGCAGTTGGGGGGCAGAGCCCAGAGCTGGGGCAGTATGGGGTGTGGGGGGAGGGAGAGCCAAGGGCTGGGGTGGCAGGGGGTGCGGGTTGGGGAGTGTAAGGTTCTTGGGGAGACTTCGGGCCTACACAAGGTGCTCTGCAAGAACGAGGCCCACTCACACTGTGAGTTATTGGCTTTAATGAAGGTAATGTGACACACCCGCAATGGAGACTCCTGGCGTTGCTGTCACGGAGGCGGGGAACCCAGCGCACCGAAGCTCAGCCTGGGACGGAGTCCAAAGGCGGGACAAAGGCATACATCTATATATACCAAGCACAAAGGCAGCTCATATATATGCAAAAAAGGGGCTTTCCACGGCTCCGTCCGCCCCCTAGCTAGAGACCATGGACTTTCCACCAAAGACCATACAAACTGGTCCTAACTGGTTACAAGCAGTTCTATCTAGCTTACCGTGTCCTGCAATGACCGGCTGCTTAGCAAGCAGGGGTTTTCCACAGGCCACCGAGAAAGTGGAAAGTACCCTAGCTAGGCCGTTACACAATCTTCCGCGGGTCCCTACAGGGAGGGAGCCCAGGGCTGGGGCGACAGGTGTGGTGGGGGGAGCCCAGTGCTGGGGTGGGGACAACCAAATTTTTTTTCACTTGGGGCAGCAGGAAACTTAATAGCCGGCCCTGCCACTGTTGATATCAATGGTGTTCTGATTCCCCCTGTCATTCTGGAAGACCCAGCTTCCCTGGCATTTGAAGCCTTTTACTGGACACTCAGATGGGAGAAAGGAGCTGGTTACCTGTACCCTGAGCAGTCACAGAACCAGTGGGGTATGTATGTGAAGGCTGAAAGGGAGATGGAGATGGCTCAATGATAAAGTTTGAGACTGCTGAGCAATATCTGCCTCATGTGATAACTGCTCACTGTATTTTGCACCACATCTGTACATGGATAAGGAAATAAAGATTTAGCTTATTACAGTCTTTAGGAATTTCCCCAGTGTATTAATATATAACTTGACACCATCACATGGAACACAGTTATGCAAACTTAATTTACACAGCAGATCCATATATACGTGCCATAAAATGTACAAAATGTACAAATAAAAATGCCCATAAACAACTGTATAAATAGCACTGCTGTGCCACCATTTTTGTAACAAAAATTGTGGGGAAAGGGACAATGAGAGTCTTCAAGAGCTTGGTTCTTTTATTTCTGCTACCTGTAGTGAGAGGTTCTATGGTACAGCTGAAAAATGGTGGTTATGAGGATATTATTATTGCAATTAACCCTGGGTTACCGGAAGATGGCAATATCATTAGAAACATAATGGTAAGAACTTTGGTATACGTAATGTCCTTCTGTGATATTCTGTGGGTTAGATCTACCTCTAGATTAGCCATAATCTTAAAAGACCAGTTCCAGCTCTCATTAATGACAATGTGAGGTTTTCTCTTTTGATTTTCATGGGAGCTAGATCAATTCTGTGGTTACTAAATTTGATCTTAACTTAAATTTTTATTCAAGTGCTGCTGTTAGTGAAATGAGTGTACTCATCCCTTGAAGTTTAACAGGAATATTATGGCTCAGGGTCAGGCTGATTCTATGTATCACCTTCTTCTTAATTACTTCTTTCCAAACAGTGTGTACCTTAGACTAGAGAATCTCCAGAACATGGATATTTAATTGCCAATTACTGAACCTCCATATAATGTTTTTCCATTTGCTTTTATCCCTCCTTTCCCCCGTCCTTGTAGGCATTCACTGTGTTCTTAAAAACCCTTGGTGTGTGTATATGTATGGGTGTGTGTGTATATATATATATTTCTGTTTTTAGTTATTCTTTAAGTTCTCAGTGTAGATCTTTGCTCCTTGATCACATGATTTGGCCATTGAGCATTGACTTGCTGTAAAGGGAAGAATAAACTGAGGTGGGCATAGTCATTAACTAGGAACCCCCAAACTACTCAGGAGCGGTGGGGAAGGAGCAAGGAGGAGGGGAACAGGAAAATAGCGACAAAGTAGTGCCCACTGTAGAGGCAGGAAGAAAGTAGAACCTAATTAAAGTGGAGCAGAAAAATGAGGACTCCCAGGAAGAAGAAAAAGGAAATCACAGGTTATTACTTATTATTGCATTTGATTCATCAAGCACCACAGTACACTTTACAGATTAATGAAAAGGACTGGTCCAGGATTGAGCCATGCTGCATCTCAAGCCTGTGTAACTTTTTTGAGGAAATTTCATATTTGGATGGAGGTTTTATTTTCAGGGATAGATTGCGGTTTTTATCATAAACCCTGAGCAAGGGATGGTGTATACTTGCACTGTCCTAGGAGCACTCCAGAATCTTTCAGAGTTACAATTTGGTCTCTCCTTGCTCCATGAGGGAAATAATCTGTCCCAGCCCTTCCCTTGGTCAGGGTTGGTTTCTTTCTATGTCTTCACATACTGAGTGTTACTTTATGTACTCTTGTTTCCTGGCAAGGCTAAACTACTCATTGCCTCTACTGTTCAATTTGTAATTCATAAATCTTTTCTTTTCTTTCCCTACCAGGACATGGTCAAAGAGGCTTCTACTTACTTGTTCAATGCTACAAAACAGAGATTTTTTTTCAAGTCTGTAAAAATTATAATTCCTCTTCATTGGCTGCCAAAAGATGAGTATTTAAGTGTAAAAACAGAGTCATATGATAAGGTAAGACTTAGAGCACTCATTACAAATCAAAAGTATTTGTTGTGTTCATACGCTAAAGACATAGCGTCTTGTCTACAGGGTTGGTTAATGCACACTATGGAGGTATGATTTCTAAATCACTCTAATGTGCTGCTCAGTAATTGATCCTTGTAGACCCTGCTGGTGTGCGCTAAATATTCCCTGGTGCACTTTAATGTAGTGTTGCACTTCAGAAATCACCTCCCTGTACCGCGTAGACAATCCCTAAGTTTTTCCAATAACGAGGGAATATAAATTGCTCTCTTTAGAATTTGTATTGCCCCCTAGTGCCCAGTCCTGCAATCCTTACCCAGGGAAACAATCAATGGGAGTGTTCTGTGAGTAAAAGCTGCAGGATGAGCCCATTCAACAAAATCATCTGCCACCCTCCATTTCCTGCTGCTCTTTAAACAAGGACAATTTTATTTTTAGGCAGATGTTATCGTGGCTAATCCTTTCTTGAAGTACGGAGATGATCCCTACACGCTGCAATATGGAGGATGTGGGGAAAAGGGACGATACATTCATTTCACTCCCAACTTCCTGCTAAATGACAATTTGTATAACATCTATGGATCACGAGGTAGCACCATCTACTGGATCTTAATTTTCTGCTTTTGTTATAAAAATGCAATGGGCAAGATGTTCCAAAGTGACTAGTAATTTGGGATGTCTCAGTTTTTGGTTGCGATGCTTTAAAAGGACCTGGTTTTTCACACAGTGTTGAACATCAGGCTTCCTTAAGGAGTCTTAAGTTGGACACTCAGAAATGGGGGCACCTAAAATGACCAGTCTCTTTTGAAAATTTTGGCTCATATTTTTACAGTAAATGAGGGTT
This sequence comes from Gopherus evgoodei, assembly GCF_007399415.2. Taxonomy (NCBI): domain Eukaryota; kingdom Metazoa; phylum Chordata; order Testudines; family Testudinidae; genus Gopherus; species Gopherus evgoodei. The sequence goes on along the minus strand of NC_044329.1, from coordinate 82,616,663 downwards.
GTTTTTCCTCTTAAATTATTGCCTTGACTTGGAAATACCATATGTCCTAACACTACAGTCCAGTTAGCTAATCTGAGAGTTGCAGTGGGTGTAACCTGGGGAACATGAAGGTAAAACCAGTCCCAGAGGATTCTAGAATAGACTAAACTCTTATGAGCGGATCCTACTCTGAGGACTTGAAGGTTTTTATTGGAGCTTCTGAAAGTCATATTTGCCCAACTACCCTTTTTGTAAGTGTACATTCACAGAGAATTAACAGTATTCCCATTTTGATTTCACATTGCCCATGTGAGGCCATTAACAAGCAAATAAAAAAGCTCCAATAGAAACTCCTCAGTTTTGTGCAGTGTAACTTGCTGTCATAACAATGACTTTCTCCTATGCCCATTTAACCAATATACTGTCCAATTTATTTATCTCTGTTCCATACACAAGTTAGAATCAATCATTTACGTGTTTCTTTTAAAATAGAGCTAGGTCAAAACCAGTCCCTCAAATCTGAATCCTGGTAAAGATGCAAGATTATTTGGTTTCAAATCCAAGGTAAACCTGCATTAGATTAGATCAAAATTTATAGGTTTGTGGTCTCGCAAGAACAGTCTTTCTCATCAGACTTCTGGCATTTTGGGACAAAAATCTCCTTAAAACAATTCATTGGAATCCAGTAAAGTCAAATACAAACCCAAATTCTAGCCTGGTGAAGCATTGAACTCAAACCTTGAATTCTGGCTTAAACTTAATCTGATTTGAGCGCTGCTTCCTTGGCCCATCTTTAGTTGAAAGTTTTAGTTAGACAACATTATGTACATTCTTCATGTCAATGGCTTTACCAAGAAAGGGGTTAGATTGTCTTCATGCGATATTATGGTTTCTGGAAAAGTATTCTGGTTGTCTAAACTTTCACACTTTTATCTGCCTTCAGCTATCTAAGTAATCCTTTGTTTTACCTTGATCTGAAGTTAAACTAACTTCTCTAGGTTTTCTAATATACAGTACACCTTTTCCCTTGTGTTATATGAGTCAAGAATTATTATTTTAATAGACGTGGGTACATTAGACACCTTGCTTATACCAGGAATAGACAGAAGCTACTGTCTGCAAACAGAGGTGCCAGATCTTTATCTAGTTCTGTTAATACTCTGGAAGGGTTAATCTGAACACAGTGATCTGTTTGGGTTTAAGGCCTGGATCCCGCAGTGAGTGCTGTGTGGGTGCAGGGGTCCACCCAAGCAGAGCTCATTGCAGATTGTGCCCTAAATTTGTTTAAATGACCTACAGGAATTTAAAGTAAACTTTAAAGTGTTGTATTTAGAATTCACACATGCTCCTTCTCTTCCGCAGCCAAAGTTTTTGTCCATGAATGGGCCCATCTTCGTTGGGGGGTATTTGATGAATACAATAATAATGCACCTTTCTATGTGTCTATAAATTCTGGAAATGCAAGTGTTGAAGCAACAAGGTATCGGTGTTTTTATATTTTGTCTTCAGCTCATGTCATTTTAAATAGTTCAGTGACATTTGGTACATACTTGTCTGTGTTCAGTCTGTACTCTGAGCGAAGAGTCTTGGCAAGTTGTTGTTCATAGGATTAAAAAAGAAGCTATAGGATAATATTTAACTAATGATATTGCTGCCCAGAGATCAGTCTAATTGAATTGCAGTCACTATTATTTTATAATCCATCACATTTTTAATACTAAATGAGCTTTTAATTTAGGTGCAATTGCAGATTTGAGTTACCATTCTCTACATTTTGATTTATCGTGCCTTTATGAAATAGCAGTTAGCATGTAGTAAATAAGAATGTTTTCTTAAGTTCCTCTGGGGAGTGATCCTCTGGGAAGTTCCAAACCATTCCTACTAGTTCATGTTTAGATTTTTTAAATATTAAAAAGAGACATAGTCAAGGTACACTCCCCATTATTGACCTGCTTTAAAGCAGACTATCTTATGATATATTCTCTAGAGTCTGCATATCTAATGGGGGGTGGGATTTAAGTGTACAACTCTGTCAATGAGAAACAAAAAACAGAGTGAGACTGGATATCTCAGAGGGTTGGATAGGAGAGAGAGAACTTTTCGCTCCTCAGGCACTGGTCTGAATTGGAAGCAGTTTGGTCTTGCCTAAAACTCGTTACCATCTGCCAGTCACTTGTTGACCACGGTGAAACGAATTGGTATTTTCTGTCCAATTGGCACTCTAAGTGGCAGTCACCATTGAAGGAGACTGTGACAGGGCTCCCTGCTCCACACTTCAACCACTACAAAGTGGCTGGACACTTTCCAGGTTTATAAGCATCAGTGTGTTATTTATTAGGTCCACTCCACCAGTTCATCAGTACAGCCTTGGGCAGCAACATACGAGAGTTCCTCATAGCCCACTCTCTGAGGTGGCAGAGGGAAAGATCTCCTCATGGTGAGCCCCTATATCTCCTGGCATCCTCCCTCATGCATTTCCTTCCTGTCTCTTAACTGCTCCCAGCTGATGGGTTGATTGCTCTCATTAGCACATCAGCCCCATGTCTAATTAGAGCATTAAACACCCATCTTTCAGGGCAGGTCTACACTACAGCCGAAGTCAAGAAAGCCCCCATCCCACAAGCAGCATAAGCTTCACAGTCTTCATACCAATGCTATGTTGACAGGAGATGCTCTCTTGTTCACATACCTTCCACTTCTCACTGAGAGGAAGTAATTATGCCAATGGGAGAGTGCGCTCCCTCCACATAACGTGTATTCATCAGACATGCTACAGTGTGCATCTGTGTAGATGTAATGCTGTAGTGTAGACTTGCCCTCAGTTAAGTCCACTCCCAGGGGGAATGGCTAGTAACTTGAGTTTGGGTCAGCTCTAGGCTCCTAGATCTCTGTCACAGATACAGTGATTGAATTGCCATGGAGAATGTAATACCAGTTCACCTCCGGAGTGTGTTCTTCAAGTCTGGATTGAGGTATATTGATGGAAGAGTGGAGGCACTTATATTGTTTCTCATCACGTAGAGGGTTTTTGATTCACAGCCTATACTAAATTACTTGAGGATGTCTCTGAAAAAAAAGTCTACCAGTATTTTATTATTCTGACCATTTGTGAATTGGATTGTAAACTTTTGGGGGGCAGAGATAGTGTCTATATTTGTGTGTGTGCGATTGCTAGTACAATACAATCCCAGTGCTGACTGGAGACTCTGGGCCTTTCATGATTCAAATAATAAATAACAGATTGTTATTTGTTGATTATATGTGGCTTATTAGCTAAGCCTCTTACTATCTTTCCTCCCCTTTAGGTGTTCAGCTAGTGTGACTGGTAAATACATAGTCCAGAGCACGACAAGAAAATGCAAATATGATCAACAGACAAAGCTGTATGAAGCTGGATGTAAATTTGTACCAGATAAAACACAAAATGCCCCAGCATCTATAATGTACATGCAAAGCCTCCCTTCTGTAAGTATTGTTACTGCCTTTTGCCCAGTTGGATAGCCAATATTTGGGGTGTTTTAGGTTGTTTCCATTAGGAGAAGCTGATATGGAAAGAAGTATTTCTTTGATGCTTCCTGTTGATTTACAAAGAATATACATAAAGTCCTGTTACTATGAGGACAGCAGGAATCAAGCAGGGGGTATTTTTCTTTACTCACAGTTCCAAACTTCTTTCCACCCATCACTCTGCCCAAAAAAACCTTCCCCTCTGCTTTCCTTCCTGGGGAGCCCTGAGTTTACCTAAGTTTCTTTTTAGCTTCCTCTCTATGCCTGTTTGCTGTTCGTATAGTGCGGGGGGCCAATTGGGTCCACAGGCTCTCATTAACCCTTTCATTGCCAGTGTGGGGTGTATCTGTCCCATCATAGGTGTATGGAAATAACCCAAGATTGTGGCTAATTTTGCTCCCTTTTGAATCAGGTAAAAATAAAGTTACCCAGACAGGGGGGCATATTCTGTTACAACACTGATGGGGCTTATCCTTTTGTGACAGGGCTCCCATGAAGTGCTAAGCATTTTCAACTCCACTAAAATAAATGGAAATTGAATATGCTCAGCAACTTGCTAGAGATGCTCAGCAACTTGCTAGAGATGCTCAGCACCTTACTTCTGGAGCTTCGAAAATATTCTGTGAGATAAATTCTGCTCTGCTGGGACTAATAAGAGGGCAGCGAGCTGTTCATCCTCTTTAAAGGTATTCCTGACAGTCAGGAAGAGCAGAGAGTTTCTGTTTGCAAATTTTTCCATTCCTGCATGATCTTCCACTGGTAGAGTATGTTGAGTCCCAGGCAAGTTGGGTTCCTTATGCATCAAAGTACTGGGACACCATAGTAACTACATATCTGTGAACTTTATTGATGATGTCTGCACTGCTTGGACATCCTCACAACACCGGGTAAGTAGACACATTGCATGTCTACAGCTGAATCAGAAGTATGACGGAAGCTCAGGTAGGCATCTGTGGGCTAATTTAAAATCTAGATAGTGTGGCTAAAAATAGCAGCAAAGGCATGATGGAATGGACACCGTGCAGGCTGGCAATGTGAGTATATATCCAGGGTTCTGGGTGAGCTTATAAAGACATGCTGAAGCCCAGGCTGCCAAATCTTCATTGCTATCTGTAGCTACACAAGCTGGACTAAAGCAAATGTGGGTATGGCCACTTGAGCTGCAGTGCTGTGCTCAGTGTAAACCCTGAGACAGATTCTTTAAGAACATACTTCTTTGCCTTCCTCCAGGGCACAGGACATAGACAGATTATATGGTCTGTAGCCTTTAGAGTGGGCAAAGAATTTCTGTATTTATGGTTATCATGAGCAATAGAACAATAGTAGAATGCAATTTGCTACTACAGGTGTACGCTTGCTTTTTTCAATAATTTTTCTTCTCTTCCAATTTGCCTTTTTTTTAAGGTGGTTGAGTTCTGTGATCAAAGTACTCATAATGAAAACGCTACAAATATGCAGAACAAAATGTGTAACTACCACAGCACCTGGGAAGTAATTATGAACTCTTCTGACTTCAATAACACCTCTCCAATAAATAGCGCACGTCCTCCATTTGAGACCTCCTTCTCATTGCTGCAGACCAAAGACAGAGTAGTCTGTCTAGCACTTGATGTTTCTGGGAGCATGGCTGGGGTAAGTACTAACATATATATGTCTCTCTCTCTCTCTCTCTCTTTTTAACAGAAATGCTTAGAAACAGGCAGTTATAAAACAATGTGGTGTATATATTACAATATTTTCTTCAGTTAACATTTCAGTAATGATGTTTATTATTTTGGAAAAATTGATGCCATTATTTTTCCCATTATAGATATTTAGGGATTGATAAAAGGAAACACATCAAATTGCTAAAAATGATATGCCAGACTTAGTCTCTCTTTCCTTACAAAATATAACTACTGCTCTTTTTTAGCTTCAGCTCCAGAATGTCAAAACTACTGTAGTTCCCCAAAACCGGGGGTGAAAGTAAAACACAGGACTTACGGGGGCTGGTGCCTTGGGCAGAAGGGGAGGGACTGGGGGGTCAGCGTGCCCAGACAGCCCATTTGTGCTGCCTGGCCCGCTCCGCCCAGGGCTCCAGCTGCGGTTAAAGGGCTCAGGCAGAGGTGGCCAGAGGCCTGGCCCTTTTAAATCGCTGGCCCCGGGGCAGCTGTTTCTTTTGCCCCGCTTGTCGGCGGCCCTGCCGGTAGGGACCCAGCAGGGCCGCCGATGGGAGACGCAAGAGAGGCAGCCATGTTAAAGCGCTGCTGCTGGGGCAGCGCTTTGAAGTCAGCTGGGTATGGGCCGGTACTGGCAGCCACTTTTTACCAGTATGCCGTCCTGTCCCGTACCTGTTTGCTTTCACCCCTGCCCAAAACAGAAAATATATCATGCATGCACGTTTCATGCTATGCGACTCACAAATTATTTTCAAAATAAATATGAAAGTCAGTGTGGTATAGCAAATAAAAATGAAATACTTCCCCTCATAATCATTCATCCTAATGAGTCAAGAATTTGGGCTGTCATAAAGTGATGCTAGATAAGCAGAGTGAGACTTTTTAAAATTAAAACTTGTGCTATTTAGCATAATTCTTATCTTGCAGAGGTCCCTGTAGGTGACATGAGTCCTTAAAGAGACTCAATCTGTTTCAGGCCTCAAATTAATCATTCTTACAATAAATCCAACATAATCTCCCGGAATAAGCTATGTGTTCATATGTATAAATGTCATAACATGTAGAAGTGAGAGTCATGTGATAAACTTGTCACATCTCTGTAGTTTATTTATCCTGCCCATAAATCCATCTCCCCAGCTTTATTCTTACAGTCCAAACCACTACCTAGCTTCCAAGAGCTTTTTTATATGAACCTCTGTTGTATTCTTTCCTCAATATATTTCTTCATCGCTTATTTATTTGTTTCAAACATTCAACCCTGAGCCAATGACAACATCTGTTCTCAAAATATTACAGTTTTGAAGTGTGTTATCTCACAGACCTTCAGGGCTAGAAATAGGATCTTCCCACCAGTATATAATGGAAGAGAAGGTCTTCAGCATCCCAGTGAGGAGTACGACACCCTTTTATGCCCTAGGGAGGCCCCAGACATCTTGCTTTAAAATTGTAGTATATTTATGCCTGGGAAAAAAGTGTGTAATTTTTATAAGTCTTTATGAGCCCTGTATAGATTGAATAATGATAACAAGGTACCTGGCTTCACAGGTGCAGGGGTAAAAATAGCCTCAACATCAAATAATTGAAACCTCTCTAAAACATTCAAAAATACTTTTTTCTGTCATACTGAATATATATTCGTGTGGTAGAAAGGTTTTATGAATGCTGCTTGGAATGACCTGCCTAGTCACTCAAAATTTTACCAACAAGGAATAACATTAGTACGCCAACTCATGCAGGTTAAAACAGTACTATACTGGCATGTATTCCACATATATTATTATGAAGTATAAGTGTATTAATATAGCTTTATTTAAAAAAAATATTTGAGGTCTTCAGTTCAGCCATCAACACAACTCCACTGAGGAGTCAAATGATGATGTTTCGATAAAGTCTATTAGAAAAATTTGCCAAGGATGGTGCATGGGATTTATCTTCTCTCTCAGAAACATAATTTATGAGGCTAAAACAGGTTGAACAGGTCTCTTAATATATTTGATGAAGATCCACAATAACGAATTCCACCAAAATGTACAGGAGGGTGCTTAAAATGGCCATATGGCTATTTCTTTGGCCTACAGAGTACTATATAATGTTTTATATGATTTCAGTTTTGTGGTTCAGTATTTGTCAATATCAAATAATGACGTTATTTAATTTATGACAAAGAAAGATATGGATCTCAAGTAAGTGTGCATCTTGTGATGAGCTACAGTTGAGCAGTATGGAATTCAGTGCTCTTGAAAGTAAAGCACTAAACACTAGCTGAAAACGTATAGTGCAGCTATACCCTGTGTAAGCTTCCCCTATGTTGCTCTGCCAATGCTCCTTCTTCCTAACATGCCACACCAGTACAATTCCATTCCTGGGACTGATGTTTAGAAAAGATTGACAATTTCCTCAAATTATCTAGTGATGTTATGATGTGATAAATGTCTGTCATGCATGACACATGCTATGAAAACAACGAGGAGTCTGGTGGCACCTTAAAGACCAACAATTTATTTGGGCATAAGCTTTCCTGGGTAAAAAACCTCACTTCTTCAGATGCATGGAGTGAAATTACAGATGCAGGCATAAATATACTGACACATGAAGAGAAATGGGAAGGGAGAAATTACCTTTATAAGTGGAGAACCATTGTTGACAAAGCCAATTCAATCATGGTGTATGTGGTCCACTCCCAGTAATCAATGAGGAGGTGTCAATACCAAGAGAGGGGAAAACTGCTTTTGTAGTCAGTCAGCCACTCCCTGTTCCTATTCAAGCCCAAATTAATGGTGTTAAATTTGCAAATGAATTGTAGCTCTGCAGTTTTGCTTTGAAGTCTGTTTTTGAAGGTTTTTTTAAGAATGACTACTTTTAAAATTGAAAGATTGCAACTTTTCAGTTATTGGGAGTGGACCACATCCACCCTGGCTGGCTTGGCCTTGTCAACACTGGGTCTCCACTTGTAATGTAACTCTCTTCTCTTCATGTGTCAGTATGTTTATGTCTGCAACTTATAATTTTCACTCTATGCATCTGCAAAAGTGGGAGTTTTTACCCACGAAAGCTTATGCCCAAATAAATCTGTTAGCCTTTAAGATGCCACCGGACTCCTCATTGTTTTTGTGGATACAGACTAACACGGCTAGCCCTCAGATACTTGGCAACATACTATGAAACCACCCAATTGGGGACTGAGAGGCCCAGGATGTAAATGCACCAATCTAGAGATAATACTTGAAATTCTGGATCACAAGTGAAATGAGTGTGCTGTTCTCTAATGATTTTCTGTCCTCATCAAACAACCAACATTTTTGACACAGCTGGCATTCCTTCCTCTGGAGAGATTTCAGATTGGAATAGCAGCTGTGGAAGTACAGTAAACGAGGAAGTCTCGAAAAGCTTATGTAAACTAGTACTATGAATATTTTACTGTCGTTAGCATCAAATTCACCCCAAAGCTATTTAGAGACAAACTAGTTAATTAAGATCTGCACCTAGATTTCCAGAGATAAAAAGATAGAAATCGGCCCATCCCCTAACCTTAATATAGGAAAGATCAAGATAATGACAGCTAGTTTTATATAGAGAGAAAACCTCTCAAGGTTAAACTTTCTCAGCTGATTTTCAGCAATCTGTTCAAAATATTTACATTTAAAATAAATTCTTTCACTAAACTTAACATATTTTCAAAGTGCCAGGTGCCTGTGAAATAGAGGGGCTATTCCAAAGCATAGGTAGGTTGAGTACTGTCCTCTGAGGCTGCAGCCATTTTATCTAAATAAATTATGTGACACAATCTTATTTGTGAGCATGAGATCACATTATTAGCTGACACTGTTATATATCTCCTGCGGTTTCAGTATGCAGATACTCTTCATAATAGCCGAACATGGCACACATCACCACTGGTTTGGAAATATATGCCAGGGTGATATGTAGGGTAGCTGGGGTAGTCAGATGTTGGAAAATTGGGAAAACCACCCATATTTTCCCTCCAAATCTCTCATCTACTCCATGGCAGGTACATTTCAATGTATCTGTACAAACTGAACATTGGTAATTGCTGTATTCTTGCATTTGCATTTTGCTATCTCTCTTGAAAAGCCTTGATAGTTCTAAGTACGTCCCTTTCTTCACCTGCAGAATAACCGCATAAACGTCTCTACCAAGCTGCAGAGATATTCCTGCTACAGATTATCGAAATGGGTTCCTGGATTGGAATTGTCACATTCGATTCTACAGCACAAATTAAAATTAATCTACAACAAATAGTCACTGAGAATGTACGCCAGGACCTTATCACATACCTGCCCACAACAGCTAGCGGAGGAACTAACATCTGCGAAGGAGTACGCAAAGGATTTGAGGTGAAGGAAAACATTGGGGTGAAAGTGTCCTGGAATGCAGTGACTCTGAAATGGAACATGAGGAAGATCGTGCTTGGGGCGGCAGATTCTATGGGCGGCATTCCACCCAATCCTAGGGTGCATGGCCACATTTTTTTTTTGGTTTGCCGATCCAGCCGCCCTATAGGGGCAGTGGCGTGGAAGAGGGGAGCGCCCTGCAGCAAAACTCAGCAGGGCAGCCCGCGTCCTTCCCTCCCCACCAACCGGAGAGGCGCAGAACCCTCCTGGCAGGCAGCGCAGTGGGAGGGCTGCGTGGCGAGTGCCCTGCTGAAGTCCGGGCCGCTCCCCTTCTCTCTCTCCCCCCCTGCCCTCCTCCCCCTCCCCTCCCTAACCAGGGCACATCGCAGTACAGGGAATCCCCCTTGCACCCTGGCTCCGGCTGCTTCCGCATTTTGTTTTGGTTTTTTTTTTCTCCCTGTTTTGCCGTTCCAGCCATGCTGGTTTTTTCCCCCAGCTTTTCTCCTCCAGCTGCGCCACAGGATTTTTTTTCCCCTGCTTTGCCATTCCAGCGGGCCCCCCCACTTTTTTTTTTTTTTTTTTTGCTTGGGGCGGCAAAAAAGCCAGAGCCAGCCCTGGTAGGGAGGTGATTTCACCTCTGAGTACAGAAGTACTGAGACTATTTACTGGACTCTGGGGACAGGTTCTGGTGTCCACACTTCAGAAAGGATGTTGGGGAAACTGGCAGGGGTTCAGAAAAGAGCCACAAGAACAACTAAAGATTTGGAAAATGTGCTTTATAGTGAGAGACTTAGGAAGCTCAATCTATTCAGTTCACCAAAAGCAGGTGCAGGGCCTAAGAAATTAACAAGGCCCTGTCATGTTTATACTACAAAAAAAATTAAGATTGCAAAGAGACAACCTTACAAGAATGCTTTGCAGGAATCTCAAGGCATCTTGCAGAAGATCAAAATCATATAAAATCTTATAAGACATTCTAAATTTTGTTTATTTCAACATTGGTTAGTTCGCAGATGACACTAAGTTGGGGGGAAGGGGTAGATACACTGGGGGGTAGGAATAGGGTCCAGAGTGTCCTAGGCAAATTGGTGGATTGGGCCAAAAGAAATCTGATGAGGTTCAACAAGGACAAGTGCAGATCCTTCACTTAGGGTGGAAGAATCTCATGCACTGCTACAGGCTGGGGATCGACTGGCTAAGCGGCAGTTCTGCAGAAAAGGACCTGGGGTATTACAGTGGATGAGAAGCTGAATGTGAGTCAACAGTGTGCTTTTATTGCCAAGAAGGCTAACGGCATATTGGGCTGAATTAGTAGGAACATTACCAGCAGATTGAGGGAAATGATTATTCCTCTCTATTCGGCATTGGTGAGGCCACATCTGGAGTATTGCATCTAGTTTTGGGCCCCCTGATACAGAAAAGATATGGACAAATTGAAGCGAGTCCAGCAGAGGGCAATGAAAATTATTAGGGGCTGGGACACATGACTTACGAGGAGAGGCTGAGGGAACTGGGCTTATTGAATCTGCAGAAGAGACAAGTAAGGTGGGATTTGATAACAGCCTTCAGCTACCTGAAAGGGGGTTCCAAAGAGGATGGAGTTAGGCTGTTCTCAGTGGTGGCAGATGACAGAACAAGGAGAAGTGGTCTCAACTTGCAGTGGAGGAGTTCTAGGTTGGATATTAGGAAAAACTATTTCATTAGGAGAGTGGTGAAACACTGGAATGGGTTACCGAGGTAGGTGGTAGAATCTCCATCCTTAATGGTTTTTAAGGTCTGGCTTGACAAAGCCCTGCCTGGAATGATTTAGTTGGGGTTAGTCCTGCTTTGAGCAGAGTGTTGGACTAGAATGACTTCATGAGATCTCTGTTCAACCTTAATCTTCTAGCATTCTATGGTTTAATCATGGTTTCATTCTGAAACGTGGTTACATAAAAATGGCATCATGGTAGGCTGTGATTTCTCAAGCCACTACCCAAAACAGAAGTGTGTTCAAGGTAGCTTTCCATAGCCTTGAGGGACATATCAGGCTTCTGGAAGATGCCCTGTGCATATTCTGTCATTGGCTGCAGGACCCTGGAGTGGGGGCGCACCATTACAGCTTCTTGGAAGAGATGTAAGGAATATGCTACCCTTAGACACCTCTCCCCTGAACCATCCTGCTCTGTACAGGCAGGTTAATTCAGACACCTTCAATTCAGCCATTGCCACATAACACAGTCTCCACTTGCAGCACAATTCACACTTGTAAGGAAAGGATTTTGTCTTACACTTATAATAATTTCCCTTGACATAGACACTACTGTGCTAGGGCAGCTAACATTTACCAACGAAGTCCTATTGCTAACACCTGATATTCTCTTTTCAATTCAGGTGATTAAACAAAAATACACTAATCTCTATGGTTCTGAAATTGTACTGCTGACAGATGGAGAGGATGGGAGTATGAGCAGGTGCCTTACAGAGGTGAAAAACAGTGGATCGATCATTCACACCATTGCCTTGGGGCCAAGTGCTGCTTCAGAACTAGAACAATTTTCAAATATGACAGGTGAGTAACTTTCTAAACTAACCCAGCTTTTGACTTGCATACCTGAAGCATAAAATGTAGAACTAGCGTGGTTTACAACATATAATATGAAAAGAAAGTAAACTTAGTCACTTAATTCCAGTCATATTTACAGAATGCTTGTTTTCACCTGAATAAACATAATAATATTGGGACCAATTGTTTATCCTTACCTGTCCTTACTTGATTTCCAAAGACACTGAGCAGCAGAAGTTCCCATTGGGTTCTGGGTGCTCAGCCCATATGAGAAAGAGACCCAAACTTCATATCTGTAAACTAGCAGATTTGATCTGACTCATTGAGAAGCAATAATCACAGAATGTCACAATGTTACTTTTACAGAGGTGTTTTTTCAGAGCAGAATTGCACTTTAAGGGTACTGCATGGCTCAAAGTCCAGACTTACCAAGAACAGCCATTGAGTGAACACTGTACTTGATGAAGTGCTACAGTGACAATCTTAGTCAGACCAAGCTAAGTGGAGTTAAAATGTGAACCAGCTGGGATCATTTCCAGGTCAGACTTGCTTTCTGCAGGAACTCTCTGGGTGTTTGTATTAATTGATTCCCCAGGGGTTCCTCCCTGCACTGCCCCTTGAACAAAGGATAATAAAGGAACAAAATTAATTTATCAGATTAACATTGTGCCTATAGCAACAGCCAAACTAGCATAAGGCACATAACAAAAACCTACTATTTTACCGTAAATGACTATTCTGATTATTTTAACAATCAACATTTCAGGAGGCTTAAAGTTTTATGCCACAGATACAGTTGACTCCAATGGCCTAATGATGCATTCAGTGGAATTTCATCAGGAAGTGGAAATATTCTGAACAGTCTATTCAGGTCTGAGTTTCAAATCTTTTTTTTCCACATTATTAATGAGTTAATGATTAATTAGAGTAATTTTAGTAGTCAGTAATCTTAACTATTGCACTGCCAGTGACTGATCTTAAAATTGAAGTATAAAGTGATATTTGGAAATAGCCATAGGAATTTTTGTGGTCTGTTATCTTAGCAATGAATGAAAGTCAGGGAAACAAAGAAAATTAAATTTCTCATGATTAGCTAATGCAAAGAGACTTATAGACAGAGGTAGGCAGAACTACCACAGAACATTCAGCCACTCCTGTATGAAATGCTGTAAACAAGTCATCTTGTCTTTCAGAGCATCTTACTTAATACCAGTATCAATAAACAAGAAAATACCCTGACTGCTTCTCTTCTACACAATAGATAACATTGCGAATTCCCAGCATTCCTGGCACTTCTCAGGATCTATCTGAACTCAGCAACAATTTCTTCAGAATAATTGAGGCTAGTAGTACTGAGTTTTCCCCTCCTCCTATTTCCATCACAGGTCTTGGGTTCTGCTCTCTGTAACTTAACAACTCATCCCTCACTTTGTTAAATCTCTGCTATGGACCCAGTTTTGCACTTTATCGAATCATGCCCAGCAACTAACATAGTGTTGTCCGTGGACTACTTAGCTTCTCTGCAAAGTATACAGGTCTTGTTAAGAACATAAAAATAGCCATACTGGGAGAGACCAATGGTCCATCTAACCCAGTATCCTGTCTTCCAACAGTGACCAGCACCAGATGCTTCAGAGGGATGAATAGAACAGGGCAATTTATCAACTGATTCATTCCCTGTGTCCAGGTCCAGCTTCTGGCAGTCAGACCTTTAGTGACACCTGCATCGTGAGTTGTATCCCTGCCCATCTTGGCAAGTAGCCATTGATGGACCTATCCTCCATGAATTTATCTAATTCCTTTTGGTACCCAGTTATAATTTTGGCCTTCACAACATCCTCTGGCAACAGGTTCCACAGGTTGACTGCAAGTTGTGTGAAGAAGTAGATCCTTAGGTTGTTTTAAACCTGCTGTGACATCATTTTGTGACACCTGGTTCTTGTATATGTGAAGGGGTAATAACACTTCTTATTCACTTTCCACATATTGAGATGAGTCCTCTTAACCACTAGGGGCGCGCCTCCTTCTAGCCATTCTGGGGATTAGCTCCTGCTAGGTGCTGTAACCTCCTCTGACCATCTCTCCACCCATCATCCTCTCTCACTCTGAGGCCCCTCTTCCTCCAGGAGCTGCAGCTTCCTCTTTGTGAGTTGGCCCTCCAGCAAAGTCACTATGGTCCTCCTTTTCCAGGGTATCAAAGTCTTTCAGGACAAACTGTCCCAAGCACTCTGCTATCCGCTGGTGAGTCAGGAACCCTCTGGTCAGCAGTCAAGGTCTGCTCTGTCCTGTACCTTGTAGCTTTTCCCCTGAGACTTTCTTACCTTTCTGGCTTCACCTGTTCTCTGGGTTTGCCAGCTCAAACTCCCCTCCTCCCAGGGAGTAACTGTAGATTACACTCTGTAGTCCCAAACACATTGCAGGCTGAGGGGGAGGGGGTGGGAAGGGGTGGAGTGGGGGCAAGACCTGTGGCAGAGCAAAGGGTTGAGCAGTGAGCACCCTCCTGGCACGTTGGAAAGTTGGCACCTGTAGCTCCAGCACTGGAGTCAGTGCCTATACAAGGAGCTGCATATTAACTTCTGAAGAACCACATGTGGCTTTGGAGCCATAGGTTGGCCAAACCTACTCTGATCCCTTGCTCCCTCTCCATGTGCAGCCCAGGCTATTAATTAGCCCATGTGGCCACCTTAACTATATCCAGGCATGTGTAGGGTGGACACTCCATCACACACAACATTCATGATTGTATAGATCTGTCATGTCCCCTCTTAGTCATCTCTTTTCTAAGATGAATGGTCCCCAGTCTTTTTAGTCCTTCCTCAATGGAAGCTGTTGCATACCCTTAATCAATATTGTTGGCCCTTATTTTTACATTTTCCAATTTTAATAGATCTTTTTTGAGATGGAGCTACCAGCAATGCAGTATTTGAGATGGAGCTACCATGCAGTATCAATTGTGGTCATACTGTTTTTACCATTGCTGAGCATTGAGCAGATGTTTTCAGTGAACTATCTATAATGACTCCAAGATCTCTTTCTTGAGTGGTAACAGATAATTTGTATGTACAGTTGGAATTTTGTTTTCCAGTGTGAATTACTTTGCATTTATCAACATTGAATTTCATCTGCCATTTTGTGCCCAGTCACCCAATTTAGTGAGGGGGGGCGTGAGGTAAAAAGTTTGGGGAAGCACTGCTTTACAGTTTTGCTGGCTTTCAGTACCCCCACTATAAAAAGTGTTCCAGCACCACTATTGTCAAGGCTTTCTAAAGTCCATGTACGCTACTGTAACAGGGCCTTGGAGGGCCAGGCAATCTAGTAACTGGAGTGCTTGACTTCTGGCCCCTGCTTGGTCTTTAAAAACAGGGAGGGAGGGGTAGGGTATCCCAGGCCCTCCCACTCCACAGGATCCCAGTTCAGGGCCCTGTGTACTCAACCCTGAGAAGGGGATTTCCGAGCAAGGATTCTACATCCATTGCCCTAGGCTACTTCCTACTGCTTTCCCTTCGGTTTTGGGCGTGACCCCTATAGTCCAAGTTCCTGTGGTGGCTTGTCTCTATTAGTGGCCTCTCATGGACCTTGGGCAGCATCCTGTTGCAGCCCTAGTTCCTCCAGGCAGGGCAGCCATAAGTTTGGTAGGATTAGGCTCCCACAAGGTACTGGTTATTTTGTAGGGCTGGGTGTGCCTAAGCTTCTTCCACAGTATCCTTTAGCCAAGGAGACAGTGCTTGTTTCGTAGTGGCTGCCTTCACTTGCAGACAGGTGATCCTTCCCCTGAAGTAGAGAGGCAGCCAGCTTTTGCCTCTTCACCAGTCAGCCCCGAACAGAGCCAGGCCCCTCCTTTTCTCTTTCCTCCAGCCTGACAATTCTGTTCTTTATTATTGTTTCAATCAGTGTGCCTGGTACTGAAGTTAGGCTTACTGCCAGGATCTCAATATGGGATAGTTCCTCAGATTTGTCACCTAAAAAGCATTGCTTCAGGTGTGAGATTCTCCCTCACATCCTCAGTGGTGAATGAAGACGAATGCAAGAATCATTTAGCTTCTCCGCAATGGCCTTGTTGTCCTCGAGTGCTCCTTTAGCACCTCAGTCGTCCAGTGGCTCTTTTGTCTCTTTTGCTAGTTTCTTCAAATCTTTCTTGGCCTAATTAAACTTTTATACTTGAGTTGCCAGAGTTTGTTCCTTTCTATTTTCCTTAGTAGGATTTGACTTCCAGTTTTTAAACTTCTCTTTTTGACTCTACCCTATCCCATTTACTCTGCTGTTTAAACTGGTGGCATTGTTTTGGTCCTCTTCCTGATTTTTTTATTATTATTATTCGGGGGTATGCAGATAGTTTGAGCCTCTATTATAGCTCAGTGGTTTCAGCATTGACCTGTTAAACCAGGGTTGTGAGTTCAATCCTTGAGAGGGATATTTAGGGAGCGGGGGTAAAAATCTGTCTGGGGATTGGTCCTGCTTTCAGCAAGGGGTTGGACTAGATGACCTCTTGAGGTTCCTTCCAACCCTGAGATTCTATGATATGTTTTTTAAAAGTTTCCATGCAGTTTGGAGGCATTTCACTCTTGAGACTGTTCCTTTTAATTACATTTAACTAGCCTCCTCATTTTTTGTTGTTTCCCCTTTTTGAAGTTAAACGATGATTTGGTGGTTTCTTTGGTACCTTTCTCCCTACTAGGATGTTAAATTTAATTATATTATTAGTGCTATTCATCTATCTTCACCTCTTGGACCAGACCCTGTGTGCCACTTAGGACTAAATTAAGAAATGAATCTCCCTTTCTGGGTTCCTGACTAGGTGCTCCAAAAACCAATCATTAATGGTGTCCAGAAATTATATCTGTATCCCATCCTGAGGTGACATGTTCCTAATCCATATGGAGATAGTTGAAATCCCCATTATTATAGATTTTTTGTTTTGTAGCTCCACTATCACATCTCTTCAAGAGAAAGAAAGCAAAATGTTTCTTATTGTTTTGGATTTTACCACACTTTCTAAGCATTTATACAAATCTCATCACTGTAGTACCATCTGAGCACCTAACCCTCAAATGTCCGCCCAAGTGACCTTTGAAATTGCCATCCAGTATCTAGTATCCCATTTTTATCCTAAACAGAAAAATGTTTTATTAAAATATACTTTTTTTTGTAGTTTTTGTAATTCATAAAACAGAAGTGAGCCAAATCTACTTGCAGCCTGGTAGTCCAGTGGGCCACTTTAAAACTCCTGTTGGTAGCTCCTCTGTAATTTCTGATGACCCACACAATCACTGTGTAACACCAGTGTTGGTAAAGGAAATCTTGTTTCTCTCCTTGCTGTGTTTTTATTATTTCTGTCTGTGTCTCTCATTGCTTTTCTGTTGTCCCTACCTGTGGTTGTATGGCTTCTCATTGTGTGGTCTTTCTGGAAGCAGGCTGAGAACGGCAGAGGAAACGTAGCACTAACCTTCTGCACAGAAGTGATTTGATAACTATCACATATAGCCGTGGGAGGAGACGGTTGGTTATTAAAGTTTCACATTCTTAAGTAATTCTACTCTGCAAATGGGCATTACCGAAAATTTGCTCAGAGCTTCATCATTCCACTCCCCTTCAATGGCTAGTCCAAAAGGCCCTTGCGCTCCTGCTAGTTCCTCAGGTGTGGAGGTACAGTAGCAGAAGGCTTCTGCTGCCTTTGCCCAGCCTTGAGTTCTGCAATAGAACAGCAGAGACCTGCTCATCGTGGTGCCAAAGGCCTGTTTACAGCATTAATCCTCCTCTGTTCCCTACTTCCAGCAGTGGACGAGTAATTCACCAGCAGTCAAGGTGCCCTCTGAATAAACAAATATTGATTTGTTTGCCCCTGTAGAGGAAAATGAACCGCTCTGAAATTACTGGTATTTTAAGTTTATATCTGCTAACTAGCCATAAAACATATTTTGTTTGTCTACTAGCTTGAAAGTACAGCTCGGAGTGTTGCAGTCAAGCAGTGGATGAATGGTACAGTGACTGTAGATAGCACTGTGGGAAATGACACCTTCTTTGTAGTTACATGGGATCAAAGCACATCTTCACCAGACATTTTACTGCTGGGACCCGAAGGAAAGAATATAGAACGTCAACTTCACAGTTAGTAATCTAAACCTCCGAACAGCTCGACTGAATATAGCAGGCACTGCAGAGGTAAAGACTAGACGATTTTATTATCCAAATGTTAACATTTTCATAGACTAAAATGCACCTTCTCTATTTAGAAGTTAAACACAAATCCATAATGGACTGATTTTATCCTTGAGGCAACTCCATTATCTTGCAATGGAAGTTGGGTATCTAACTGTGCTCCTCCAAATTTATTATTATGCACTATACACGTCCCAAGTATACAGATTCCTAAACAAAACACTGAATTCAGGTGAAGTTAAGGATACTCCTGGAGGAATTCCGTGTATATGCGGATGCCATAGAATTCCTCTGTCTCACATAATTTGGTATTTTCCGAAATTTTCCGCATAAGAAACATTTTTGCCTAAGTGCTGCCTTCTGCCTCTTGCCCACCAGCGGCCCTTGGTGGGCACAAGGAAGAAACTGCAGCACTTCTTAGGCAAAATGTACTTCATGCAGGAAAATACAAAATTCTATGCCCAGTGCTGCAAATTCCCTCAGGAGTAGAAGTTCATCACAGCACCCTGCCCACAGAGCCAGGTGTAGGATAGAGTGGAGCATATTGGACTGCTGGGGGTCACAGACAGGGGATCAGCATGGCTAGTGGGATGGAGGACAGACTGGGGCATGGGCTCAGGAGCTAGTGGGGACAGCTTTGCGCATGGGAAGGGGGCTTCAGAGACCCATGAGGATGGGAGGGGTGCAGAAACAGGGGCAGATGAGCCTGACTGGAATGGGAGAGGCTTGGGGTCAGCCAGGGTTTGCATGGGAAGGCTTCCCAACTGCCTAGCAATCCTCCCCTCACCCTGCACAAAAAAATCTTTCTCCCACCCACACTCAATACTCTCCAGGTCACTCCTAGGTTCCTTCCCTCTCCCTCAGGTCCTCTGTTCCCCAAGCCTTTGCACTGCTTCTGACAGGTGCAGGAAATAGAGTTCTGTATTGTAATTTAAATGAATTACACAACGTTCTGTATTAATATGCCTAGTGAGGAATCTATTTTGTAAAAAAAAATACCAGAATCTTTCTTTTTCAGTCTGTTACAGACATACTGACTGACAGATATTTTTAAAATAAATACCAAAATAATTGAAACTGGCCATGATTATATTGTGTCTATCTGACAAAATATGCAGAATTTTGCAGAATTTTCAAATATTGGGTGCAGAATTCTTAAATTTTTGGCACAGAATTCCCCCATGAGTAGAGTGTTCATTTCAACATCATAAGGATTCAAATCCTTCGAAGAATGTGATAATTCTCAAACCTCCACCACTAAAACTGAGCAAATTCAGATATAAGGTTAAATTTTTAAAAGAAACCAAACATTTGAGAGCATAAAGAATCATGAGTAAGGTACCCAAATTACCCTTACCTGTGCCTCCTGTAGAAATACCCTAACTGCCCTTTGTGCCTCTCCCCTGAACTAAGATCATAATTAGCTAAGGGAACACAAAGCTGTCCTTAGAATAATGGAGTCTTATATTGTATTTTGATATGCCATATATTTGATTTGCAGGTGGGAGATTGGTTATATTGGATTCAGAATAACCATATAGCCCCTCAAGTCATATCAATGATAGTAACTTCTCGAGCAGCATCTTTGGCTGTGCCTCCCAGTGACTGTGAAAGCCCACATGAATAAGGATACAAACAACTTCCCTAATCCAATGGTGATTTATGCAGAAGTTAGTCACGGATTTTTGCCTGTTCTTGGTGCAACCGTGATGGCCACTGTTGAACCACAGACTGGATCTGCAGTGGAGCTCAAACTCCTTGATAATGGTTCAGGTAATCTTATTACAGGTTTCTGTACTGGGGTTTGGAGGTTGGAATACTTGACTTCCTGCTCCATGCTTCTGTGGTTGAGATGCCTCAGTCTTTAAGCAGGCCTTATGTAGTCAATCCCTGAGTAGGGGACATCCCAACACAAAATCTATGTCCACAGCACTGGGCTATTCCTTCTGCTTTGCCTTCAGTTTGGGGCCATGGCCCCCTTTAGTCCCAGTTCCTGTGATGGCTTGTCTCTAGTAGCACACTTTTGTGGACCTTGGGGGCCATCCTGCTGCAGTCTCTTGATCTGCAGTCCCTAGAACATTCTATGCAGGGCAGTCATAAGTTTAGTGGGGTCAGAACCACCTCAAGTGTCCGAGCATTTGTTCCCCTGGGTTCCTTTTAGGTCCCTGTGCTCCCTAAGCCTCTTTCTCCAGCTTCCTTTGGCCAGCAATGACAGTACTTGGTTTCTGGTGGCTGTCTCAGCTGGCAGCTAGTGAGCCCTTCCCTCAGGTAGGGAGGCAGCGAGCTCCTGTCTCTTCACTAGTCAGCCCAAACTGAGCCAGGCTCTCTCCTTTTCTCTCCCTTGCCAGTGCCTGACATTGCCTTGGCAGGTATAACAGGGCGGGGCTAGCTAGGCCAAAGGTTCTCTTTAACCCCTTCCATGCTGCTGAGTGGTTTCTCTTCACAACAGTTCTCCTTACATTTTGTCTAGAAATTTGCTACAATCCCCATTTTGCTGGTATGCATTTTTAGAATCTGCCCCTGCATGCTACTTCCAAGCTTATCACTAAGGGTTCAGACATGGCTATGCCATGAGCACAGACTAAGGGGTAGCAAATATGGGGAGACTGTGACTCTGGTCAAGAGGGAGTAACCCTGCGTTGGGTCTAAAGTGGTGGAGCACGTGTGCCCTGACATGCTGACACAGCTACAATGTTGGTGTGTGTCTAGACAGTAGGCGATGAGAAACTGTGCCAAGAAGGAGCATGTGTAGTGGACTGCGCAGAGCCTTCTTCCTCTACTGTGCTGTTACCCATGATGCAAAACAGCCAGGATAGGACAAGAAGAGGGGTCTTTGGGTCTGATTCAACCATACTCGCTGTTTGAACTCATGTATATGTATATATAAATACACAGCTACATGTTTTAATGCTACATGTTTTCTCCAGTTAAATATTTAATGAGCTTATGTCATCACAATGGGACCGATCCTGTTTTCACCTAGGTCCATATCAAAACTCTTACTGATTTCATAGAAGTAAGAGTAGGCTCAATTGTATGTTTATGAAATGAATAGCAACAAATGTCCTTACTTAACAGAAGGTACCTTGTTTGGATATATTTGTATGTCTAGGTGCTGATATTATCAAGAATGATGGAATCTATTCAAGGTACTTTACATCTTTCAATGGAAATGGTAGATACAACTTAAAAGTGCATGTCAAGGGAGAAATCAGACTGTCAGACTTGGCCGTAGGCAGAGTCGAGCCTTGTATGTACCAGGCTACATAGAAAACGGTAAGGAACATTCACGAAGTAGAAAATAATCTGTGTGTGTGTGTGTGTGTGTGTAATGCGTCTTTCAGTTTCAAAGTTATGAAAGTTTAAAGTTATCAATTTAATGCATCCACATTTTTTCTGTTCTTCTGTTGGGTATTCTGGACACATTATTCAGGACTCTTTCCATTAGCCATGTGTGTGCTAAAGTTTCTCAGTTCTAGAAACCAAAGGGATGAATGCTGCTATTAAGATTGTACTGCTTAAGCCTTATCAATGAATGAAGCCTCAGTTAATTATACTTTTACAGTGAGTCTGTTATGAGTGTGCTGTGACTTAGTACGTTTTTTCCTTTCCCTTATTTTTGCATTTCTATTTTGACCTCAAATCCCCAGGGAAATTAAGTGCAAAAAATACAATTAGTTCATCATTCAAATATAGCTTTATTCTGAAGTGTCTTTGTAAAATGAGCATTGTCGAATTCTACACTCGTGTCTCAATCACTCCAGAACAAATTTGTGCTAGTTAGAGGTTAGCAACACGGCTGTTCTAATTCCCAGCCTTGCAGACTCAGGTTAGGTTCTGAATATCAAGTTGTATTCTTTCTGGTTTGTGCATTGTCACTGGGGTCTGCAGGCCAAACACCATGCTCACATCTATACAACACTATGGCCATCGGTGGGATTGTACAGGTGTAACTGGGGACCTACTTTGAAGAGAACAGTTGGCCCTGCAGATGGAACTTGGTTTGGGGCAAAAATAATAACTGACTTTGTCATTTAATCTGATTCTAGGTACATAGAGTGGCAGCTCTATTGAGTAAGGACCCCTCTTTAAGCTTTAGCTGTAAGGCATGCAAAAACCTCAGGAACGTTCCGACAGTTAAGATTTGTACCTCACTGTTCACTTGGCTACATTGCACAGTGCAGTATTTCCTACTCCTGTTTTCCTTGTTAATATAAACCTTACTGTTCTTTTGCCATTACCAAAAGACCCAGACAAATTGTGCAACATGACTGTAAAAAATACAGTGATAGAAAACTTAGGTTTTGGAATGTCTTGACTTTTGACTGCCTGATTTCTCAACCTTAATGGTGGATGATGTTGGTTTTTGCATTTCATATCCTCTCTTTCTTGTACATGTGTGCACAGATAGAATTTTCTGTATTTCTAGAAACTTAGAATATACTGAATTTTAAAAGTCTACATAAAAATGTGTCCAACTTAAACCCAGAAAAGTAAGGAAATGCCTACGAGGTTGTAATTCTGCTGCTGCCTGCAATAACTAGGAAGAGATAGGTGGAAGCTACCTTATCACAGCACTTCCCACTGACACCTGCTTAATACCTAATCACCGTACCTGATAATAGGCACTGTGGTACTTTCAACTGCCCCTGAAATCTGGTTTGCTTTTGGGATCTGCCTTAGTTTTGTGCAAGGATTCAGGATCCTGAAGTTCATTTTGTTTCTGTCTGAGCCTCACTAATTTTTGCACTATGTTTGAATAAGCCAAAGAAAAAAAGTAGGTTAAAAGAGAAGGAATGCAAATAGAAAGTGTGTTATGATTTAGAGTTTTATAATGTTCAAATAGCATGAGCAATTTTTTTCTTTGGGGCAGGTGAAATCAAAATGAATGCACCGAAACCTGAAGTTAGTGATGAGGAAATTCAAGCGAAGCTAGGAAGTTTCAACAGAGTTGCATCAGGAGGTTCTTTGTAGTGGAGAATGTTCCACCAGGAGGAACTACTGATGTGTTCCCACCCTGTAAATTACTGACCTTGAGGCTCAGTCTGAAGAAGATAAAATTCACTTGTCTTGGACAGCTCCTGGGAATGACTTGGATGAGGGGACAAGGTAAGTTGGAAGTTTTCTTTTAGTCAGCTGGAAATGATGCAGTATTGTCAGTTATCTGAAATACATACAATGAACCAGCCAAGCAGAGGACAAAAGTTATGTCTTTCCCATTGTTATGCTTAAACAAAGCACGCGAGATCTTTTATAGGCGAGAAGGCAACACACCACATTTATTGAGAATACAGGAGTTAGCATATGCTTTTCAGTCACACACACACACACACACACACACACACACACACACACACACACACACACACACTCCATGCACACAGTCCCTCCAGTCTATGTTTATAGTTACCAGTCCAGAGTCTGGATCAATCTAGTGGGCAGCCAGATTGGTCACAAAGGGGAGCCAGGCTCTGTCGGTCGCAATCCGATGCTCCTGGAATAGTGGCAAGACAAAACCAAAGTCCTCTGGCAAAGAACCGTGTTCTTACAGTCTTTTTTCTCTGTTGAAGTCAATGGATTTTGCTGTGTCAGTTTATGACCAGTACTCCTTAATTGGTGTTATCTTTTGATGTAAACATTCCAAAAACACCTCTGAGAGGGTCATCCAGTGCTGGATATGATTTAATCAATTGTCTTTAGGGGTGCCAGACTCCACCTCAGGGTCGTCAATCTGCCCCTCCTCAACCATGGATGCGCGTTGATAGTTCTCTGGCATCAATAAGTGTCTTCACTCCTCCTTTCTTAACTATCTGGTTAACAGTGGCCTTCACACCTTATCTTTTCCTGATGCATGCATGCCTCATTCAGACAAACAGTCTTTTACAGAGACCTTTGAGAATACAAACAGGAGTATTTTATATTGAGCAAAAGACATTGTAAATTAAACCTTGCTACGTTTTATAACAAAACAATTCACTCTGAGGCCCAGGCCTTCAACGTTCCTCTAATCTACTTAACACAATACAAGATCCTGTCTCTTACTAACTAAACCTTAAAACAAAGAATTAAAAAGGCCCAATTTGTAATGCATATGGGAAACAGAATCCCATAGTCCCAGAGGGTCATTCCTTTCTGCTATTCAAAAAGGGCAGCTGGCAGGATGAAATCAAATCATACATTAATTCTCATAGTACAATTATAAATCCTGCTCCTACACCAGCTGCAAAATTTCACCATCACTATGGCCTGGCCTCCAGTAGATTTTCTCTCTAAACTTTCCTAGTGTAGACCAGGCCTCAGTGTAACCCCATAAATTACCTGGTCAATATGATATTAACATTAGTCCCCTTTAATCCTTCAAAAAAAATGTATGAGAAACATGTAATATTCCCAAACCCTGAGACTTTTACAGCAGAAGTGCAAAACTTTTATACCAGCCAACCAATACTAGCTTACAAAGGCAAAATTAAATCAAAAACATACTCACCAGTGACTGTTCCCCAGTTTAGCCCCTGTGCACACTGCAACTGTACATAAATCAGGGGACCCGGTTACACCATGGATAGTCCAAGGCTTTAATCCATTTATGGGGACACAGCTAGATCTCCTCTATAATACACATTTTAAGTATGTTATAACCAGGTCATGTGACTCTTATGTTATAGTCAGCACATCAGCACAAGCCACAGAGAGGTTAAGATAGATAACCTACAATCGCACGGACAGCAGCTTCAGATTAAAATTTTTACATATGCCTACAACTTTTGGCAATCAACTCATCAGGGAACAAACCAACAACTCCATTAAATCCCCGAAGCACTGGTCTAGGTTCTGCTATGTGACTACTTTGCACTACTCCTCCTGATCATAACAACAGTATAACTAGAGAAGCCATCAATGGAAGAATAACCTCAGTTAGAAGGATTACTCCTGCGGGAATTCTGTGCATCTGCGAACACGCAGAATTCCTCTGACATTCTTTTGTATTTTCCCACAGAAAAAAACATGTGCCTAACAAGTGCTGCAATGCCACGTTATTCCCACCAGAGGCCGCTGTGGTGCCAAACAGTGTCATGCCAGCTGTTTGGCACCACATTGCCCTCTGGAGGGCAAATGAAAAATTGCATCACTTCTTAGGCAAAATGAACGAGGAGTACTTATGGCACACTTAGAGACTAACTTTATTTGAGCATAAGCTTTTGTGAGCTAAAACCCACTTCATCAGATGCATCCAGTGGAAAATACAGTAGGAAGATTCTCTCTCTCTCTCTCTCTCTCTCTCTCTCTCGATGTTGCCATACCACCTTAATCAATTAGTCTCATTAGAGTTGGTATAGCAAAACCCAATTTTCATGTTCTCTGTATATATATATATCTTCCTACTGTATTTTCCACTGCATGCATCTGATGAAGTGAGCTTTAGCCCACACAAGCTTATGCTCAAATACATTTGTTAGTCTCTAAGGTGCCACAAGTACTCCTGTTCTTTTTACTGCTGTAGACTAACAAGGCTACCACTCCGAAACCTTAGGCAAAATGTATTTTATGCAGGAAATACAAAATTCTATGCCCAGTGCTGACGAATTCCCCCAGGAATAGAAGTTCATCACAGCACCCTGCCCATGGAGCCAGGTTAGGACAGAGTGGGGCATACAAGGCTACTGGACTGGGAGAGGTCAGAGATGGGTTCAGAATAGCTAGTGGGGGGAGACAGACTGGGGCATGGGCTCAGGAGCTAATGGGGTGATAGCACTGGGACTGGGGAGGGGAGAAGGGGCCTGCAGAGACCCCTGGAACTGGGAGGCTGCGGGAACAGGGTTAGATGAGCCTGACTGAATAGAAGAGGCTTGGGGTCAGCCAGGATCTGCATGGGGGAGGCTTCCCAACTCCCTAGTAATCCCCCCCAAAAAAACCTCCCACCCAACTCCCTCTACGTTCACTTCTAGGCTCCTTCCCTCTCCCTCAACTCCTCCATTGCCCCTGATTCCCCAAGCTTTTGCACTGCTGCTAACAGGTGCAGGAAATACAGTTCTGTATTGTAATTTAAATGAATTACAAAAAATTCTGTATTAATAAGTCTAGTAAGGAATCTATTTGTAAAAAAATTTACCAGAATCTTTCATGTTTGGTCTGTATTATTATATACATACCCGCTGACAGACATTGTAAAATAAATTACCCAAAAAATTGAAACTGGAATGATTATATTGTGTTATTCTGACAAATAAAATATGCAGAATTTTGCAGGATTTTTGAATATTGTGTGCACAATTTTATTTATTTATTTATTTGGTACAGAATTGCCCCCAGGAGTATCTAATAAAGATACAAAACTGTTCTACAAATCCTGTGCTATCCTGGCATTTACAGATAGTATAACAGGCAACTAACACACTCTTACTTGTATTCCTCTCTTTTTCCAGCTGACAGATACATAATAAAAATGAGTGAAAGTCTTCTGGACCTAAGAAACACCTTTGAGAATGCTACTTCCGTGAATACCTCTGGTCTGGTACCTAAACCTGCCGGCACCAAAGAATCATTTCATTTTAAACCAGAAAATGTCACAAGAGAAAATGACACTATAATCTACTTTGCAATACGTGCAGTTGATAATGCCTCCCTGACCTCAGAAGTGTCTAATATAGCACAAGTAGCTCTGTTTGTTACTCCAAAGGAATCCTCGCCTGATGGTGCTCCTAATGATGATGCTATCAATGAAGGTATTAGTGTTTTGGCAATAGTGTTAATAGTAGCTGGGTGTGTAGCAGCTGTATTAATAGTTGTAAGTTTAACTGCTTGCACTTTACACAAGAAAAGCAGAAGGTGAGACCCTGAGATCAGAATGTAATAGAACTAATTTTAAGATGAAAGCTCAGTAGGAATCTATCCTAATTTGTTCTGTTTGTGATTTTTAAAATATATAAGGAAAGACTTAAATAATTGTGTAATACTTTTGAAAATTAAGTCAATTGACTTTAAAATAGATGTGCATTTATGCGTATTTCTGTTTTGCTTTCAGTGACTTTATGCTACGTTACAGTACATGTACATAGACAAAATACTGACTTTAAAAGCATGTACTCAGTAGAGTAAGACACAAGTATAAATTACAATCTATCTTGCAAGATTTTTGTAACTTTAGGTATTCAGTGCTTTATTTTTAAAAAGTAGCAAAAACAAAGTCTTTCTATTTTTGTTTTCCAGTTGCTTAGCTGTCAGGAACTTGAGATTTTATAACACAAATTGATAGCTCTGTAATCTGTCATTTTTATACATATCCTTCACATCCTTTCAGTTATGTACAGTAAGTAGGAAACAAAAATATATACTTCTATTGGCCCTGAGCCTGCAAATGCTTACGTACATGCACAACTTTACTCGTGGGAGGAGAGTTATGCAGGCTTTTAACTATTATCAGGATCAGGGCCATACAGTATCCACAAATGAGCATATGGAAAACACTTTCTTCCTGATATAATCACCAATCACATGTGCAACCTTCCAACTCTAAACTATTAACAAAAGAACAAAAGCAAAATAGTAGAAGAGAAGACAATACATGCCAAATTAGCAGGAATGCTACCTATCACAGAATATGATAGAAGCAGCTGTATGTGGCATCAAGAAGGAAAAACTATTCAAAAAAATGGCTTTTCACTCATCTTTCCCATATCCTGCAAGCCCAACTTGCAACATCGTGCTGTGTGGATGTGACACTGCAGAAATGGGAAAGGATGGGTAATGAAAATATCCATAGTTACATTAGATGGGGTGAAATTATTTTATAAGGGACATAAACCCTCATGCTGCAGGTCATCAGCTCATTACTAACAGGGGCTAGGGAGGAACTTTTCCATGCATTATTATTCCATAATTGTCCATGTGATGCACTGATTTCCTTTTTGTTCACCACTTTTACAAAACTATGATAAATCTTCTACAAACTATGCCTTGTGAGGTATAATCTGAAATCTCATAAGTCGCTGATCATTATTGTTCTGGTAAAATATATGTGGCAACATTGTATTTAAAGTCATAAGATTCTATGTATGATGTTACTAAGGGATATTCCAAGTCTGAGAAAGCAGCTCAGACCAGTTCCTCTGAGACAAAAGGCAAACTTAAGCCTCAGCAGGTGTCAACACAATCAAATGGACTACCAGCAGGGTAGGTGGCCATTCTTTGGAAGGAAGAAGGGTGTGAGTAAGAACTTTACATCTTGGTAATGGCACAGCTGGAGGTTCCCATGTAAACAGACTGCCTTCACCCGAACCCCAGCTGAAGATGATTCTCAAAGAGGAGGAAAAGATATAAAAATTAGCAACAGAGGCCCTAAATCACCTCTCTCCCCTCACAGAATCAACAAGAGTTGAAAGATAAAAGAAGCATCACTGAATTGAGGGAGTGATCCTGGCTGCAGGAATCCAGCCAGACTGCTGAAAGCATATAGTGAGAGAAACATTTTGTGTTAAATTCATTTAGTTTAAGTTAGGTATTAGTTTGCATTTTACCTTTTATTTCTTTGTAATGAATTCTGACTTTCCTGCCTCATTATTTGTAATAACTTAAAATCTATTTTTCCGTAGTTAATAAACTTGTTTTATCTAAACCAGTGTATGTTTCTGGATTGAAGTGTTTGAGAGACTTAATTTGAGATAGCAGGGTTTGTGCACATCATTTTCTATTTATGAAATGATGGACTTTCTATAAGCTTGTACAGTACAGCTTGGGCAGTACAAGATGCACATTTCTGGGGACAAGTCTGGGGCTGGGAATTCACTGGTGTCACTGCAATACAGTTCAGGAGTGGCTGGCTAGAAGCACTCATATAATTCAGCTGGGAGTGATTTTCCAGGCTAGAGGCTGTGTATAAACAGGCCAGGGTAGTTGTTCGTGCAGTGAAGCAGTGCAAAAGGCACCCCAGTTGGAGAGTTGAGGGGACACAGCTACTCAACTGTCCAGATTGTGCCCTGGGCAATGTCACGGCCCATTTGGGGGATTCTTACTGCTTCCACTGAAGTATATTTAGCAATATAGATGTATTCACTAACATGGGTATGCTACACTCAAATTTTGTATAAGTTAATTAACTGACAGCTCAAGGTAGTTACCACATTTGAACTATGCCTGGAACAAACATTTGGGGAATGTCCATGCTAGCTTTTATCAACATATTAACTGCAAATCACCAGTGAAAACAAACTCTGTCTGAGAGAGGTATCTGGGATCAGATGGACCATGGGTCTGATTGGTTAGTGCAATTTCTCTGTTTCCCAGATTTTTTTTTAATAACATGAAGTTAACAGTTACACTTCTACACATAAAGGCAATGTTATTTCCCAGTTTTGTTTGGCTGGTGCATTTTATGGATAGTCTTCACTTTTTGTGGGTGTAGGTGAGTAGGACACAAGGAGGTGATTAGTAGAGTATCTGCACCTCCAAGCCTTCTGTTTATTACACAATGTGTTATGCATAAAGACCAATGAAACAGACCAGACCATGGGACTTGAGGATTGTGTTTAAGCTTTTTATTTTTCAATTAACCTCTAGCCCTGGTGAGAAATGTTCCATGAACAGAGGATTTTTCATCTGATGACCTGCCCAATCATAAATATCTGAGCTGTTTCCTGATAGAAAAAGTGGCCTGGGAGCCTTGGTAATCAGACTGTCATCAGTATATGGAGATCTGTGTTTAGGGCTGGTCCTTCATTCCTGACATGGCAAAAGCTAGGAGCACTGTAAAGAGACAATGCCCTCAACCTAGGGGGGTAGCACCTCATAGCACTTTGTAACAATCTCTCTGGTGGATTCAAGATCAGGTCTGATGGTTCCTAGAAGGAGTGAGGGGCACTCCTCCCTGACTGGAAGAATAGTCATCACATTCTGGAGAAAAGCTAAGAAGACTCCTTTTGGGGGAGCAATAAAGAGAAAAAATTACAACCACAAAGTAACATTGACAGGTATTAACCCCCTCAAGTGCCCCTAGTTTTACCTGCATTCCACCTGCTCAGTAGCACTTCATTTTGCCTGCTCATCCTACCTCTAAACTGGAGGGTACTACCAGCTCATCATTCTCAGAAGTATTTACATTCCTATTCCACAGAAGTTGTCAGTAGGAATGGCATCACAGAGTAAGAGTAATCAGTTGTGATATTGGTCTGGAAATATTTAAAAGTAATATAAAAATGTAGCAATCCTCATATGTACGGTAAACTATAAATTTTGTTCTACAGACATCCCGGTCCTAGTTCTCCTGTTCGTAGAGTTGTCTATTAGTTTCATGCTTGGTTATGCTGACATCTAGTGAATCTTCAAAATACACATACAAAATGCTTCCAATTATGTTTCCAAAATCAAACATTTACCCAATAGACCAAGCAGCTCCTTCAAGGATGCTCTGATCAACAGTCAAAGATAGATCCATGTTTTAATCTACCAGTTCTGATTGCTTTTCTTTTTCTTCTTTATATTGCACAAGTGCCTCAAGGACCAAACTGCAATTGGGGCTTCTTCACTGTGGCCATTGTTCTCACACATTGTAAGTGACAATCTTACCCCAAGGAGCTCACAAGCCATGTTGTGTAGTGAGTCACTTTAAGGTTGCCAGTTTTGGCTGGATGTACTCCTGGAGGTTTCATCTAATGGCATGATCTTTAATTAATCTTTAATTCCTGGAGACTCCAGGACAATCCTGGAGGGTTTGCAACCCTAATTACCTCCAAGGCATCTGTAAAGGAGGCATCCATAACTTGGCTGCTTATGTTTCCTGAGTGCAAGAGGAGAGGTTGTTAACAGTGGGCCTGATCCACTGACTTCAATGATCTTTGATTTAGGCTCAGCGTTGGCAGTGCTGTACGTTCCAAAGGACATGTTTGGTGAGGCCATTGTCACAGCCCAAAGGTCCCCTCCCCTTAGGGAGTCCTCTAGGAAGGCAGATCAGTTCTGTATATTGCTAACACTGTTGCAAGCATCGCAAAGCATTTTGGGGAGGGTTAAAGGTGTGTAAGTGAAGAGTGGAAGGTTTTTTTGTGGGTCACAAAAGGCCAGAAAGGAGGGGGAGAAAAGGGCAGAGAATGGGTTAACTCAACATTGCAATTAACAAGATTAATCCGAAGATAAAAGAACTCCAGCCCAAGACCAGCTGCTACCCATCAAGACAGAAGGGGGGAATGTCCAACCCTCCTGACCAGCTGTGAAAAAATAACTAAGTGAGACAGAGCTGCAAAAATAACACGACCAGTGAAGACCAAGACAAAAAACAAACAAATAAAAAAAAACCCCACAGTCTCCGGAGCCGGGATGTTTTGAAAAAGGAAAAGAGACCATAGCAAGCCTGTTTTGACTAGTACAAAGAGCACCAGGAACAGAGGGCTCTGGATGAAACCACCCCCAAAGAAGACCAGGACTTAAAACCCTCTTGAGAGCTGGGGCAACTTGGAAAGCACAGCAGATTCTTGGACGCTCTGGGCCCAGGACAGCACTCCCATCCATCTTTCCCCATCTCTTCTTCTGACGTTACTCCCAGACTTGGCCAGTCGGGGTAGCGCGGGAATGAGAATGAAAGTGGGTTAGGGCCTGGGGGCACTAACACTTTCTTTCTTCCCCTGAGTGACGTGGGAACAGTCCCAGCACACTCTGCTGTTATTTCATTATTTTATCAATAAAGCTTTAAAATCTAGACACTTGATGCGTTTTGTCATCTCCTCCCCAAACGATTCTGTGGCTCAGCCTGAACAACTGACGCTCCAGGCAGATTGGTAACGAAAATCTGTCACACAATGACTACCCGCTAGTACTGCCAAACACCAGTTAGCAGTGGTTAGCTACACGGGCAGCTCAGGGTGGAGTGAAAGATACACATTTTGTATAGAAGTAGAAAGGTGCTCCTAAGCATGGTCCCCGCACACCCTTGTAATAATAATAATTAATTTAATTCGTCTCAGGTCTCATATAAGGCATTTTATCAGTAGATCTCAAAGCACTGCTTGAGGCCTCACAAGTCCTACCACACCGCCCTAGGAAAGGGAACAGTAGAGGAAGGTCCTCCAGACTATCTAGAGAGGCCACAGGGAAGCAGTCAATAATAGTCCAGCAGGCTCCTATAAAAAGGAGGTGCTAGCCAGAGCAGATCACTTGCTGGTTATAGCTAGAAAAGCAAGGATGGTGCTCCTGGCTGGCTGCAGGGCTGGACAGGTCAATGCTGTCTGGAGCCTGAAAAGCAAGGAAGGTATCCAGGCTAAGAAAGAAGAGGCATCTGGCAACACAGCAAGTAGTTAAAGGGAAGCAGTAGGCTGGTGCTACTTATAGGTCCTCCCACCTGCCACTAGGGAAGTGGCTTAAGCCCTGAGTAAGGGAGCAGTCCAGAGAGGGAGCTGAAGACCTGGAAGAGAGTCAGTAATTGTTGAACTTTGTTACTCACAGAAGCAGGGTCATGAGTTGTATGGGCCTGTGGTGCCCGAGCTCCAGCAAATTCAGGGCCCAGGGGGCCTGGCTCCACCAATGTTCTGGGCCAGGTCTCTTCCCTGGCCCTGGGTTCCTACCCTGGGTGGCTGCCCCCTGCAGCTCTACACTGCGCTCTGCTGCTGGCTACAAGAGAGTGACACTGGGGACAGGCTGAGGTGGCTACTGCGCCTGCAGAGGGAAGAGGCACAGGGCAGCCCACCCTGCCTAGCAGGCGACTCCGAGTCAACTCTGAGGGCAGGGATTATCCTGTCTGGATCTCTTGAGCAGCAGCCTGGGAGGGGTTGCATGAGTGTTATGCTGGGGAGGGGGTCCTCCTCCTTCTCCCCTTCCTCAGAGCTCTCTGCTGCTGGTGGGGAGAGGGCTGGGGGGAGTCTTGCTCTCTAGCCCCCCTCTGCAGCCCCAGGGCAGCATGGCTGCACCCCAAATTCCTCATCCCTGACCCATCCCCCACTCCCCTCCTGCACCAAACTCCCTCCTGCACCACAGAGCCTGCACCACAAACCCCCTCCTGCACTCCAATCCCCTGCCCGAGCCCAGAGCCTGCACCCCAAACTCTCTCCCAGAGCCTGCACCCCAAACTCTCTCCCAGAGCCTTAGGCACATGGGGTTGGGGCAGGGCAGGACTTGGGACCTTTTCTGGGCACCACCAAAAATTATACAAACCTGCCGTCCCTGTCCAGAAGGGGTGGAACTGAACTGTAAAGAGGGACTCAGCTGGAGAGCTGGGGCAACTGGTGGAGAATCTGCAGGGAAGGCGGCCTGGGGCCACTGCTCCATATCAGAGCAGGGGCAATACTTGAGCGAGGCCAGAAATGGCTGAGAGCGTTTGAAAACTAGCCCAGGAGGGGCTATAACTGGGATACTGTGACAGGCCCTGTTGGGCAGACTGAGACTGTGATAGGTCCTATGACTAGAATTGAGGCCAGAGACAGGGTTGCAACTAAACAGATTAATGGAGGGTACTGTGGTAGGCTCTGCTGGACAATTTACCCCAGAAGGGGTCTTTTTGTGTGTTTGTTTCACACGTGAACTATGTGTGCCTTAGATGAAAACCTGCCTGAGAAAGTTAACTGCCAACGGGGGTCACCACAAACAGCATAACACAGCGGGAGTGCAGGCACAGACACAGCCAACTGGCAAGGGCACTCACAAGAGGCAAGTGAGCCTCACTGTAGGAGTCATTATCAGTTTCTCCTTTTTTACAGGGGGAAAACTGAGAAACAGAGAGGTGAAGTGAATTCCCCACGGTCAATCAAGAGGCCAGTAGCAGAGCCAGGAATAGATCCCAGGTCTCCTGAGGCCCAGTCTAATGTTCCAACCACTGGAACACATGCCAAGCATTGCACACAAAGCCTTACGCCTCAGTGCAGGGGTTCTCGCCCTTTTCTTTCTGAGGCCCCCTGTCAACATGCTATGAAAATTCCATGGCCTGGGGGGGCCATCACAACTGTTCTTCTGCATATAAAAGCCAGGGCCCATGTTAGGGGGTAGCAAGGAGGGCAGTTGCCTGGCACCCCACACCATAGGGGGGCAACAAGAAGCTAAGTTGCTTAGGCTTCGGCTTCAGCCCCGCGTGGTGGGGCTCAGGGCCCCCGGCTGCAGTCCTGCCTGGTGGAACTTCAGCTTTCTGCACTGAGCCCTAGTGACCCGGGCCGGCTCTGGCTTTTTTGCCACCACAAGCAAAAAAATCCCTGCGTGACGGCAGGAGCAGCGGGTGGAGAACAAACCTGCCTCTAGGCCGGAGCAGCGAAGGGGAACAAACCTGCCAGCCAGCCGGAACAGCAAAGAGTTGGGGGGCAGGAAACCAACGTGCCGGCCAGCCGGAGCAGCAAAGGGCCGGGGGGGGGAACAAACCTGCCAGCCAGCAGGAACAGCAAAGGGTGGGAACCAACCTGCTGGTCGGCCAGAGCAGCGAAGGGACGGGGAGGGGACCAACCTGCTGGTCAGCCGGAGCAGCGAAGGGACGGGGAGGGGACCAACCTGCTGGTCGGCCGGAGCAGCGAAGGGACGGGGAGGGGACCAACCTGCCGGCTGGCCGGAGCAGCGACGGGATGGGGAGAACAAACCTGCCAGCCCACCGGAACA
This sequence comes from Gopherus evgoodei, assembly GCF_007399415.2. NCBI lineage: Eukaryota > Metazoa > Chordata > Testudines > Testudinidae > Gopherus > Gopherus evgoodei. The sequence goes on along the minus strand of NC_044329.1, from coordinate 82,581,915 downwards.
GCAAAGGAGGGGCAGGAAACCAACCTGCTGGCCAGCGCAGCCAAGGAGGTCAGGGCTGTAGAATTCCCCCAGCAGTAGAAGTTCATCACAGCATCCTGCCCAGGGAGCCAGGTTAGGAGAGAGGGGGGCACACAGGGTTTCTGGGGGTCACAGAGGGGTTCAGAATGGCTGGGAGGGGGGCAAACTGGGGTATGGACTCAGGAACTAGTGGGGTGGCAGCATTGGGACTGGGGAGGGAGAACAGGGCTGCAGAGATCCCTCGGGGTGGGGTGGGGGTGCGGCAACAGGGGCAGATGAGCCTGACGAAATGGGAGAGGCTTGGGGTCAGCCAGTGTCTGCATCGGGGAAGCTTCCCAACTAACTAGCAATCCCACTCCCCCTTCCGTCCCCCACCCCCAAAAAAAGCCTTCTCCCACACACATCCAACACCCTTCAGGTTCACTCCTAGGATCCTTCTTTCTCCCTTAGTCCTCCATTACCCTTGACTCCCCTAAGGCTTTACACTGCTGCTGACAGGTGTAGGAAATACAGTTCTGTATTGTAATTTAAATGAATTAGACAAAGGTCTGTATTAATATGCCTAGTGAGGAATCTATTTGTTAAAAGAAAATTACCAGAATCTTTTGTTTGGTCTGTATTGTTACAGACATATTTGCTGACAGATATTTTGAAATAAATTACCAACGTAATTTCAAACTGGCATGATTACATTGTGTTATTTTGAAAAATAAAATATGCAGAATGTTGCAGAATTTTCAAATATGGTGTGCAGAATTTTTAAGTGTTTGGTTCAGAATTCCACCAGAAGTAGAATATACACTTCTCCGCTGGCTTTCAAACACCAAAATGTAGCCCTTAAAGTAGGTAACATTTTCAGTTTGCCAACCGTGACACTTTAAATCCACTAAATCTGTTTCTAGAAGTGTCAGATTTTTAATCTAGTCCTTTGTGTTTTTCAGACAACTTTAAACAAATGTCAACACTTTAAGATTATAAAAGTCTCAGAAGGTCCTACCTAATACTGTACAGTTATGCCGGGAATCATTTTACTTTATACTAATATGCATAATAATAATCTTACATAATTTGTTCTTGTCTGAATCTTTGTATTGCCGATGAGCCTGCTCCTGCAATGAGCTCTGTGCAGGTGGGCCCCATTCAGAGCACCACTGATTTCAACAGGGCTTCATACATGTGCAGAGGTCCACATATATGGAGCTCCTTGTAAAATCAAGGCCTTGTCATAGTATAATTCCCAATTCTGAACCTTAGCATCCAAAATATGGGTACTAGCATGAATTCCCCTAAGCTTAATTACCAGCTTAGATTCTGTAGGGCTGCCACCAATCAGGACTTAGAGTAGAGTGCCTGATAAACTCTGGTCTCCCCCAAACCCTTCCCTGGGGACCCCCAAGACCCAAATTCCTTGAGTCTCACAACAAAAGGGAATAAACCATTTCCCTTCCCCCTCCTCCCCTCCAGGTGTTCCCTCCCTGGGCTCCTGGAGAGATATACAGATTCAAGCTCCGTGAATCTAAACAAAGGGATTCCCCCTTCTCTTTCTTCCTCCCAGATCTTTCCCGCCCTGGATACACTAGGAGATCACCGTGATTCAAACTCCTTGAATCACAACACAGAGAAATCAGGTGGGTTCCCCCCCTTTCTCTCCCCCTCCCTTCTCCTTCCCTGTTAAGTACAGGCTCAATTCCCTTGAGCCTCAACAAGGGGAAAAATCAGACGGGTCTTAAAAGCAAAGCTTTTAATAAAAGAAAAAAAGAATAAAGAAAATCACTGTAAATTCAAGATGGAATATTACACGGTCTGTCAGCTTCTAGAAACTGGAGAAACAGCCTCCTCCAGCAGAAATACAATTTAAAATACTTCCAGCCAAATACACATTTGCAAATAAAGAAAAACAAATAAAAAGACTATACCGCCTTTCTACCTTTGTACTTACAAAATTGGAATAGAAGATTAGAGAGCCTGTAGGTACGTGTGTTCACTCTCAGAGCTCAGAGAGAACAAAGCCAAACCCAAAAACATAAACAAAAGCTTCCCTCCACCGAGATTTGAAAGTATCTTGTCTCCTGATTGGTCCCCTGGTCAGATGTTTGGTTCCCTGTTTGTTAACCCTTTACAGGTAAAAGAGACATTAACCCTTAACTATCTGTTTATGACAGGCCTATACTAACATACTGTGTTAAAATAGAGTTTGATTTTGTGTCTATCAATTGATCTCTTCTCTTTACTGTCTCATGGATGAGTTTTCATTTGCATGCTGTATTATAATATAAAAGAAATGTGAGATGGAAAAGACCTATTTGATCACTGCCATCATCACTATTATTTTCAAGTATCCTGCACAGCACTAGGTGCCCTAGACACAGAGGTATAGTCCTGCCCCAGAGTGCTTACAGCCTAAATTTGACTGCCAACAAGTAACAGTCATAGAAGGACATAAAAGGAAGATGGGGAGTGGAAGGACAGTGCGTGTTTATCCAGTCTATCTGTCTGTGAAGTCAGGATTGCTGCCTATAGTACATTTCTCAATCCCTCCATATAGCTCTTCTGTTCCTTCTCCCGCTACCAGTGCAACTCCTGATGGAGTACCATAGGTGGCACACTTGCAACTATTGTAGGGGCCAGTAGAAGCTTATCTTGCGAGAAGTATCATTAATTCCTACTCAGATATCCATGGTTTCGGGATGGAAGCATGCTGTGGGGAACTGCTGCTGCGTGGCTCTCTCCTCTCCCATCCTCAAATATCCATGGAGCCCCAACTGCACAGAGCTCGTACAATGGAGCATGGGAAGTGGGAGTATGTAATGGAGCTGGCCCTTTTATGGCCTCTCACCTTGTTATCACCAGATCAGAGCCACATCTTTTCCTTTTGGCAGAGGGGAGAATAAAGCCCTGTGCATTTTTATATATCTACGGAAACAAATGGCCTGACCTGTGTGACTAATAACTTTGATCATTATAACACACAGAATTTTAAATATCCGTTTTAATTTTCCACTGCTCATGCTGCTTGTTTAATTTTTGTATTTCTCTCAGTAGAGATAATGAAAACAGACTAGTCAGTTTTTAATTTCTATCACAGCAATTCTCAAACTCTGGTCCCTGGACCACTGCTATTCTGCAGAGTGCTGGTTGGCAGTCTGTGAATGGGCGGCTAGTCATAAGAGGGCGGCTCTTCCTCTCATCTCCAGCTGCTAAACGACATTAAAAGAAAATACTACTACTGTACATAACTACTTTCTCAGTGTGACTCTTTCATGTAAGCAATTGTATTTGCCACCGGGATGTTATGTGATCATGGATGGGGAGAGGAGGCACAAAAGGCAGGAGCTGTGGTCCACACTACAAAGAATGTGAGAACCGCTGTGCTAGTGCAATGCTGGGGTTAAAAACACTGCGGAAAGTTTTGTTTTTTAAATCTGTTTCCACTGAAATTAAGCTGAATCTAATGGTCTTAGCTGTTGTAAGAGCCTTGAGTGTCCTGGTCTCCTGCTCTTCAGGTCAGGTCTGCACTTCTCACATAGTCAGGAGCTGGAGTCAGAAGTTTTCAAAATACCATAGCTGTAAAATGCTTTGATTGATTTTTTTTTAATCAAACTTCCCAGAAAAACTCTGTCCTGGAATGAGCAAAGGAATGCAAAATTTCAGGAAGATCAGTTACTTCCCAGAGAAGTTAGGTGTTGGGGCAGGACGAGGTAACTGGAATACTGAGCTGATAACGAGGGGCTAGTTTCAATCTACAGCGATTGCTGTCCAGAGATCTCAGTTGCTTTAACTCCCATTTTAACTGAATGTTTAAAGTTCAGTCTTTCAAACACTGGGACACAAAATTAGCTATTAAATCTATAGGTAGAGATATAAGTGGTCTGGTCTGTGGAGGCAACAAACAACCACAATTCCCATTTAATCAATGGCAGCTATAGGGACTAAACCCCTGAAAGTAAGTCCACTTTTACCTAGATGATCAAGTTTGAGAACTTTGGCCTAACTGACTTTCAGAAAGTCTCAGGGTGACAGCACTGGTACAGGTACAGAACCCTGCTCCTCTCACTCTCCATACACTATAGTCTCTACAGGAGCATGTGCCTCCTCTGAGGTTTGAAAGACAATCATGAACCAATGACACATTATGTTACTAAAAATACTTTTAGCAAACTGGAGCCAAATTAACAGTTGAAAAAGGGTTTGAAAGCAGCATTCAATTAGCAAAGATGTAAACTTGCTAAAATTAAAGGTAAAGAATGATAAATTGCAATCAAGCAGAGCAAGTACTTACAAACACAGTAGCTTTCAGGTCCTGGCTTGATCAATAACTGTTTTGTACAATAGCAACATCATAAATAAAATTGTTTTTTGTTGGTTTGTTTTCCCCTCCCCTTCCTAGACTCACACTATAGAAAGGATGTAAATTTAGGCAGATATAGAATGAGCTCTATCTTGGCCTCTGGTGGTGAGCTGTGGAAAAGGACTTCAGGGGCTGATCTCGTTTGCATGGGCACACCCACCTCACCTAGCATGATGGAACTGCTTGCCCAAATGGTCACTTTGCCTGCTGTGGAATCCCCAGACTCTTTGTTATTGGGGCAGGAGTAAGAAAGTGTTGTTATCCTGGTTATGTGAATCAAGGACAATAGAACTCTACTTGGCATTGTATGACAGAGGCACTCGCCCTCAACTGAGTAGCACTTGCTAGACAGAGGACATGGATTCCAAAGTCCAGTGAACTAGAGAGGTGGGGTTATTGTTGAAATATAATCAGAGTGCAGAGGAAAATCAAGACTGGTATTAGAAAGACAAATATCTTATTATGTATTTTGCTCTTTTTAGGAATCAGATTTTATTTTTAAGGGGAAAAGGGAAGGTCTCATGTGAGGCAAAATATGCTTTTAGAACTGAGATATCTAGTAATTTTATTTTTTTCTGATAGATTGAAAGACTAACTGAGAGCTACAACCAGTTCTAAGGGATGGCGATTGTTGATAGCACAGTGTGAAAGTACATGACGAACTGCTTAACCACCAAAGATCACTCTCATTCATCCCAGTGGAAAAAAACTACACCAATAAGGATGTTGCGGTTGATACAGTGTTGCAGGTAGCTTGTTCCAAATGCCAGGAAATGTCAAGGTAGAAATTAACTTTCCTCCTTTCTCATGTGATAATAACTTTGCAAAACATGAATTATTTAAACTGTATTCACATATGGAATCATTGAACAAAGTATGTTAAGGCGACTCTTCCACCTTGTAATTAATTACCTTTATTTTACCCACTGAGCTGAGGAATAGGTCTCTTTAGATTTAAATAGAGTGACCAGACAGCAAATGTGAAAAATTGAGATGGGGTGGAGGGTAATAGGAGTCTATATAAGAAAAAGACCCAAAAATCAGGACTGTCCCAGTAAAATCAGGACATCTGGTCACCCTAGATTTAAAAGAGACACTTTAAAGTTTATATCCATTTTATTCTAAATTTCCTTTACTGTAGAATTCATTTCCATATCTCTTGACCCTCAATGCTATCCAGAGGGCCCATTTTCTTCCTTTTTATTTCCCTGTTTGATATCTAGCACCAAAAGGATTCAAATGTGACTGCAATTGTCAAACCAGAGAAGGGAGATCCAATTATTCTGGAACTTTTAGACAAAGGTACAGGTGTGACTGGTTAGATCACAGAACCCCCTGGGAGCTGCCACCTGATGTGCCAAAACTACTTCTGCCCCTGCTTTCCCTGCCTACTTGGGACCCGAGCACCCTGTCTTGCTGAGCCAGACACGCTCATCTGCTCCAACGCAGACCCAGGGTCTGAATTATTTGCCCCAAAGCTACAGGCTTAACTGAAAGCAGCTTACAGAAGTTTTCTCATCTTTAACACTCAGATGTCCACGGGGTGAAAGTAAGTCCTGTGACTTACCAGTAGGCTGGGGCCAGCTCTGGCCCCTGGAAGGGGCAGGGCCTAGTGCAGAAGGGGAGTGGCTGACAGAGTTAAAGCCAGCCCTAGCCCAGCCTGTAAGGTAAGTGCCCCCCTGACTGGGGTAGCAGCAGCAGTCTAGGGCTCCAGGGGCTATTTAAAGGGCCCAGAGCTCCCCTGCTTCTACCGCCCCAGCCCTGTAAATAGCCGCAGGAGCCCTGGGGAAGCAACGGGGCTCCCGCGGCTATTTAAAAGACCAGAGCGGCAGAGACAGCTGGAGCCCCAGGCCCTTTAAATAGCCCCTGGAGCCTCCTGATACCCCTGGGCTCCCGGGGCTATTTAAAGGGCTTGGGGCTACTCTGCTTCTACAGCCCCGGGCCTTTAAATTGCCGCTGGAGCCCTGGAGTAGTGGTAGTGGGGCTCCAGCGGCTATTTAAAGGGCCTGGGGCTCCCCTGCTTCTACCACTCCAGCCCTTTAAATAGCCACTGGAGCCCTGGAGTAGTGGCGGTGGGGCTCCGGCAGCTATTTAAAGGGCCGGAGAGGTAGAAGCAGCGGGAGCCACTGGCTTTTAAAATAGCCCCCAGAGCCTTTAGCCCTACACCAGGGCTCCAGCAGTGGGGCTCTGGTGGCAATTTAAAGGGCCTGAGGCTCCAGCCCCTGCTGGGAGCCCCTGGCCCTTTAAATTGCCCCCTGGGGAAGCCAGGCCGTCCTGGTATAGCAAACCGGCTCTTGCCAGTATGCCGTACTGGGGCATACCGGCTTACTTTTACCCAGGGCCAGTGCAAGCATGTTTCATGCCCTAGGCGAAACTTCCACCTTGCGCCCTCCCCTGTCCCTGAGCCCCTGCCCTGAGGTGCCCCCCCTGCAGCAACTCCCCCCTCTGCCCTGAGGTGTCCCCCCACGGCACCTCCCCCTCTCTGTCCTGAGGTGCCCCTTCCCACGGCAGCTCCCCACCCTCCACCCTCCGCCCTGAGGCACCCCCCACCCCAACTCACCCCTGCTCTGCCTTCACCCTGAGCACACCATCGCTGCTTCACTTCTCCTGCCTCCCAGGCTTGCAGTGCCTAAGCTGATTGGCGCTGCAAGCCTGGGAGGTGGGAAAAGTGAAGCAGCTCAACCCTGCTCCACCTCCTCCCAGAGCACGCCATTGCTGCTTCACTTCTTCCACCTCCCAGGCTTGCGGCACCAATCGGCTTAGGCATCACAAGCCTGGGAGGCGGGAGAAGTGAAGCGACCACGGCGTGCTTGGGGAGGAGGCGGGGCAGTGGTGAGCTGAAGTGGGGAGTTCCCCTGCATGCCGACCCCGCCCTTACTTGCTGCAGGTGGCCCTCCTCGCACTCCCCTACCTAAATGCCAGTGGCGACCAGGGCGGCTGAGGATCTGGCTGCCACGGTCACTGCTGAAGAAAATGCAGCCCCCCAAATCCTAGTGCCTAGGCAACCACCTAGTTCACCTGAATGGTAGCGCCGGCCCTGCCCCTGAGCGCTGCAAGATACAGTGCTGTAAAGCCTCAGTGTAAACAGTGTAAACAGTGCCGCATGCTCCCAGCGCTGCAAGCTACACCCCTAGAGGATGTAGAGTACGTGCAGCGCTGGGAGAGCGCTCTCCCAGCGCTAGCACTGCGACCACACTCGAAACTTCAAAGCGCTGCCATGGCAGCGCTTTGAAGTGCAAGTGTAGCCATACCCTAAGTGAGGCCTAGTCCTTAGCTCCTCTTCAAATGGAGGGGCATGAATAGTGGTCTGTGCTTGCAGTATCAGACCCCTAATGACCCATAACTCCAAAGTCACATTACTTCTCAGTAATAAGTATTTGCAGGATTAGGCCCTTAAACTGTAAGTTCCTCAGGGCAAGAAACTTGAGCCTGATTCTCCAGTGCCTTGCACCTGATGCAATCGTTTGCATCTATGTGACGTGAACATAAAACATCACCTTTCTGCTTTAGTACCATTCACACCCATTATGCATTTGCTTTGCACTGATTTAAATGATTGTGCAAGGCACAAGGCAGTGACAAATCAGTCTCTTTGTATTTTGTGATGTGATGTGTATCGCTGTGCTACACCGTATATATTATAAAGAAAAGGTTTTCTTTGGACAGTTGGTCACTTCATAATTTTATGACATTTCTATATTGGAAGGTGATTTACACATTGTGTTCTTTTGTGCAGTTATCTAGGATTTACAGCTGTGATGAATCTAACCCCTAGTTACATCACCACGTATTTAATTTACTCACTGCTGCCATCTTCAAAGCTAAGGCCTGAGTCAGAATGCAGCTGATGTCAGAGGCACTCCATGTGGGAATAAGGGAATTCCTTGTGGGAATTCTCCATGCTTGAGAATTGTTTGCAGACGTGTTTCCTGTTTTCAGCTTCTCCTCTGGACCTTTCTTTACTTATTTCTCTGTCTTCCCACCCCACCCCCCGGTGTTCCTTAGTGAGATTAGCTGTTGCTTCAGAAATGACACTGAGCTTCTTGCTTCTGCAGTGTGTGGCACTTGAATCATTTTCAACAATTTCAAAGCACAATTTCTGAGAGATGTCCAGGAAGAGTAAAGATTTTAATGTGAGTGGTGCTCTTGACTTGCCATCTATTAAATGCAGTATATTCGACTACACTTACTACTGAATCGCGTATGCACATTTGGCTTTCTGAAATTTGCGCCGATTTTAATGTGCCTGGCCTTCCAGAACAGGTTGTAACTTGGGTTATATTTGGTTCATAGTTCACATCAAGTCATCATCTGCCAACAATGAAGTGCAGCTAATAATTAACAAGGATTCCCATAAATATTTTTCACTGCAACCCTATTACCAGGTGTATATGTGCTTAGAGGAAGGAAATGTGTGGGAATTAGGAATCTATTCTATTTCTCGTAACCAGTCAAGAAGGAGAAACTATAAATTGGCTAACATACTTTGGTTACCTGTGCTTTAATGGAAGTAGGTATACTTAGTTAATGAAAAATGTGTTAGTATAAATGATAGCGTAGCACAGGAGTTTTTTGAAGTGTTGGTTGTGGATGAAGATTTAAATGGGAGTAATCTGGGAAATTTCTTGAAAAATATCTGTTGTGTGGTGCATTCCAAGGCAAAATGTATGTTCTTTGTGAGGTCCAGGGAAAAGTTATCTCCGCAAGTGATTGGTTAGCCATATACAAAAAGGGCATAAGTGCCATCATATACAGAAAAATCATCCCACCCACCCACCCACCCACCCACCCCATTCAGTTTTTGGCAGAATTTTAATAAAGGCCTCTCAGGAGCTCCCTCCAGTTGCATAACTGTGCCTGCCTGTTGAAAGCATAGCACTTGCATCATCTTTTAACTGAGCATTGCGGTTTGACTCTGTGGCCTTTTTCTTACCCTGGTCTGACTTTGGCTCACTTGGCTTTAAAGCTATAGTTAACTCTCCCATGCTGAGAAATCAGCAGCTCCCTCAGTCAGTATCCTTAGGGTGATAAGCAAGCTTTCTAGTTTCCGCTTGCATTCTCTTGGTCACTTTATAAACAGCCTGGGCAAAATTACTCTGTAATTTTGTACAGTGCCAAAGTCAATGTAGTTGCATGGGCTATAAATCGGAGCAGAATTTTCCCTTGTCGTTGCCTTTGAGTTTCCTTCTAACAATGAAGAACTAACTAATGCAGTAATTTCTTTGTGCTAATTCTGTTGTTTTATGTCTAGGGTCAGACACTGTCAAGAATGACGGTGTCTATTCCAGGTACATCTATTCTTTCTCTGGAAATGGCAGATACAACTTGAAAGTACATGTTCAATGAGCTAACAAGACTGTCAAACCACACCCCACAGTGCCATGGAGTCATTCTATCTGTATACCTAGTTACATAGAAAATGGTAAGATGGAGTAATGTGGGGTGAGGCACATAAAACAAACTCCATTGTGGATACTCTGGAATAAATAACGGCATCACATTCTCTCAAACATTAGAGCATTGCTGTCCTTGCTAAGAGATCTTCATAAGTATAAGGATCTGCCCAGCTGGATGATATTAGTTTTGGATGCTTTGCAGAAATTGTTTTAACTAAATTCTGCCCTTTCTACACAGGAGCAAAAATGGATAGCTAAAACCATGTTTAAAGTACATTTAAAACCATTATTTCCTAGAACACTATTTTTGTGATGTGGATGAGACTTTAGAGGGAATAAATCCACACGGATTTATGTTTTGCCTGTGAAAAAAGCAGATATGGGAAGTTCTCCTGCCTTTACATCTGCAAAGTGCCATATACCCCAATGCAGAATCACAATCAGTCATCTTACATTCAGAATTGCTACAAAGGTTTAGCAAATGTCAAAGACTTACCATTTTATGCTGAGTCCCAAGTACTTGACTTAGATATTATTTTCATTCTCATTAATTCAGTATTCTTGAAGATACATAGCACATATTATGGTGTGAGTCTGGTCTCCTAACTCCACTGAGTTCAGTGGAGTTAATCCTGATTTACAGCAGTATAAATGAGATCAGAATTGGGGCCGCAGTATCTGCAGAGCTCCTTAATGTGAAAATATTGAGACAAATCCAAGAGGGTGTGTGTGTGTATGTGTGTGTGTGTGTATGTGTGTGTGTCTGTAGCTAAGATCCAGATGAACCCATCAAGACCCTCAGTGATCAGTAATAAAGATATTCAAACCAGAGTAAGTGGCTTCAGTGGAAGAGCCTCAGGAGGCTCCTTCGTACTGTCTGCAGTTCCTACTAGACCCCATACTGATGTGTTTCCACCATGTAAAATTATTGCTCTTCATGCCAGAACAGCCAATGATGTGATTATTTTATCATGGACAGTATCAGGGGAGGATCTTGAACAGGAGCAGGGTATGTTTCATGGTTTGTCACTTGTCATCTGATTGCAATGAAATTGCACAATGACTGAGGCAAATTTTCACTGGTCCTTCTTAACTGTGCTCACAAAAACTTGCAACCACAACCATTTTGTACAGAGAAAATGCACCTTTTTTTAAGCATCACTACAGGTTTTGCCTGTGCAAACCAACACATTTCTGAAGTATGAGAGCAAGTGAAGAAACTGAAAATGTGACCCTATATTTCTATTGCTTTAGTATGACTAAAATGTGATTATGAACCAGAGTTATACCCATAAATAACTTAAATGTACTATTCTCGTCACTCAGCCTGAAACATAGTACACCACACAAGTCCCTGGGGAAATTTGGTTCTATTGAAGTCAATAGGAGTTTTGCCATTAACTTCAATGAGGCCAGGATTTCACTCCTGGTTTTGGGGTGATTTTGGACTGACTCAACCAATGGGTTTTGAAAGAATTGCAGAAGTGGCACTTGCAATTGTGATGGGAGGTTTTACCTTCACTGTAGTGTCATATTGCTTTCTGAGCAGCCACAGAAGGGAGCCACGTGGTTTCCAAATGTGAATGGAGAGAGTGGAGTGAAAGCTTTTGACTCAATAATTTTACTTAAATTTTTACTTCTTCATTCTAAGCTGAATTCAGTGAAGTTGGTAGGGCTGCAAGACTTTGGGTGAGGACAGAATGAACCCATTCTGGATATTTCAATGTTGTGAATCTTTGTCTTCAGTGAGAATTTAAAGTTCACAAGTGTTTCATGAAGTCTCCTTCAATTTAGCAGAGCAAGTGTTCTGTTATGGGATCTGACAAGCATGCAACCTTCGCTGTTCAGATGGGTGAATTGGGTGACTGGAAAATGCACTCACTTGTGCTGCTAACAATTTGACTGTTTCTAAAGGAACAGATCAACAGGGTTAAATACATGCTGTATAATCTCTGTTGACATATTTCCATTTTCAGCTGCAAGTTATGAAATAAGAACAAGTGAAAGACCTCTGAAAGTAAGAGGCAACTTTGATAATGCAATTTTGGTGCATTCCTGCACTCTGACACCTCAGCATGCTGGGTACAGGGAAATATTTGTATTTAAACCAGAAGCTTTTGCAACAGAAAATATCACCATCATCTATGTGGCTGTACGTGCCACTGATAAAGCCTCCTTTCACTCTGATATATCTAATATAGCACAAACAGTGACATTGGTTCCTGTAATGGCTTATCTCACTGGTAATATTGAGTACAGTGTTTCAAGGATAGTGTTGTTAGGATTCGGGTTAATAACAGCAGTTTGCCTTATTATAAGTGCAACCGTATGTGCTTTAAAGAAAAAGAAGAAAGTGATTATCACAGAACCTGCAACAAATCTACTGTGACTTAAGATGAGACTTTGGACGATGGCCACTTATTTTTCTAGGATTTGTTTAGATGCTTTCAAGAAATGCTCAAAAACAATTGCACTAGTACAGAAAATGGGCGTATAAACAGTTGGAAAGCCATAATGCAAAACTGTATGAAACTGCTGTGATTTAATAGCAGTATCATATTGCATGTACACTACCTGCCTGAATTCGATTAAAACTAATCTAGGACAGGTTAGATTAAAACTACATTATATGTACTGCACATATACGCCCTGAACTCATGCCACTTAAAGCTTTGTGCCTATTGATTATATATTCCATGTATACAGTATGATGAAAAAGCTGTAATTTAATTGAATGGGATAAGGTCTTAAATCTATATGCAAAAGAAGATGTACAGTGAGGTTTTCTGCAGCTGCCTATATGGCGCACATCTTTATAATTCAGCTCTCATGCATGTCAAGGCATTCAGAGGAAGCAGCCAGCTAACAGTTGGTTTAGAAGTACATCCATTTGGAGAATGTGTTGAGGCAGGAAAAAGCTTCATGCTGGTCCTCACCTGATTGCTGACAGCCAAGCACTGTGTGTTTAGTGGAGACTAAAGACAATAACTGAAAGAAGTTTCCCAGGAATGCTGCAACCCAAGGAGCTTCTTCACTCAGAAAATGCAGCTGCAAATCTGTTTTCAGCCATTTGGAGAAAAAACTCTCATAAATGTTTTTCCATGATTTAGGAACCATTGAACCAGAAAGTAAGAAATGATTCTGTTTCAGCTCAAATGGTAACTTAAACCTAGTCTTCACTCCACCTCTTTTTGCCCGTTTCTACTACTAATCAAGGTTTATAATGTAAATGATGAGCAGTGAACAGTATCACTGCATAACTGTAACACCTGTGGTGGAGGGCTGAAACCATTGTGTGCATGATTTAAAGGGACTGGCCCCATTAAACACCATGAGGAGAATTATTTTTAATAACTTTTGTTATTTTTAATCATGCAGGTCGAGTGCCTCCCACTTGATTTTGTGCAATCACTGTGAGCCACTCTGATTGTGTTGGGTAGGGAAGAGATGGGGGAAATACTAGAGACACAGGAAGATGAGATCCAGAGGAAAGAAGAGAAAGATAAAACGTGACAGAACTGACATAAGGGAGGAGCTCAAAACAATTAAGAGGGAGGTGGGGTGAGAGAATGGAAGATGAAAAGTGGGGACTGGAAGCAATAACTGGAAAATGAAAGCCATCCCATTTTTTGTTTAAACTTGTTTTTTTTCTGTATTTCTATCTTGTGGGCATGGTGTGTCTTCAGGTGATCAAGGTAGCAAGAATTTCTTGCTAAAGCCACTAGTATACTTATGGTTGACCCTGCTATCTGCATGAACTTTGTCTCTTAAAATGGCTTTGTAAAAGCACTTTCAGTCTTTCCAAAGTTCAGTTAGGTTACTGATAAGATATAGCTACATCTGCTATAATAGCAATATAAGAACTTTGCACTTGCAAGAGTCCACAAGTGAATTCTATGCAGAGCCATACTTCCTTCTTCCACTGTAATGGAAAATAGCATTCCCCGGCTTTTGTACAGTTGGCGCTATGTGCTGTGAAATAAGATTATTTTCTACATAGCACTGGATGACATTCTTAAATTTAAATAGGCTGATGCTTTGATCTGTTTTAGGAGGGGGATGGCACTCGCATGGCTGGAATGCTACTTGGTGAACTGTAAAAAGAACAAGAGTACTTGTGGAACCTTAGAGACTAACAAATTTATTTCAGCATGAGCTTTCGTGAGCTACAGCTCACTTCTTCAGATGTATTACTGTATTACTGCTGTGGAGAGGGAAGTAAGACTGTGGAAATTGGTAGGTAAGGCTGTGCAGCAGGTCAAAGGGGGCTACATGGCAATCTCCCCATGACATTGCCACTTCTTCAGATAGATCCATGGCTCAGGGTATGTCTACACTATAGGATTAGTCCAATTTTACAGAAACCAGTATTTGGAAACAGATTGTATAAAGTCGCGTGCACGCAGCCACACTAAGCACATTAATTCAGCAGTGTGCATCCATGTACCGAGGCTAGCGTTGATTTCCAGAGTGCTGCACTGTGGGTAGCTATCCCATAGTTCCTGCAGTCGCCCCCACCCATTGGAATTCTGGATTCAGATCCCAATGCATGATGGGGCAAAAACTGTGTCACAGGTGATTCTGGGTAAATGTCGTCAGTCAATCCTCCCTCAGTGAAAGCAATGGCAGACAATCATTTCGCGCCCTTTTTCCTGGATTACCCTGGCAGATGCCATAGCACGGCAACCATGGAGCCTATTCAGACTTTTTTCACTGTCACCGTATGTCTACTGGATGCTGCTGACAGATGCAGTACTGCAGTGCTACACAGCAGCATTCATTTGCCTTCGCAAGTTAGCAGAGACGGTTACCAGTCATATTGTACTGTCTGCTGTTTTGCAAATTGGCAATGATGGTTACCAGTCATATTGTACCGTCTGCTGCTGTCATGGGTGCTCCTGGCTGGCCTCGGTGAAGTCGGCCGGGGGCGCATGGACAAAAATGGGAATGACTCCCCAGGTCATTCCCTTCTTTAAGTTTTGTCTAAAGGTAGAGTCAGTCCTGCCTAGAATATGGGGCAAGCCTACTAAAGAACCAGAGAGGCAAACGGCTGCTCTGGGTCAGAGCCCCAGACATCCCACAGAAATGATGAGCTGCATACCTTTCCAGGGGGTGCCCCTGCAACAACCCCACCCCTTGCTTCCCTCCTCCTTCACCCCTCCTGGGCTACTATGGCAGCATTCCCCCATTTGTGTGATGAAGTAATAAAGAATGTAGGAATAAGAAACTGACTATATTGCATCTGAAATCAGAGATAAAAGGGGGGGAGGCAGCCTCCAGCTGCTATGATATTCCAGGCAGCACTGAATCTCCATTAGACAAAGCTTAAAGAAGGGAATGACCAGGAATCATTCCCATTTTTGCCCAGGCGCCCTCGGCCGACCTCACCGAGGCCAGCTAGAAGCACTCACAGGATGATGATGATGGATACCAGTCATATTGCACTGTCTGCCATCGGGGAGGGGAGAGGAGGGGATTCTGCTGTTTAGCGCTGCAGCACCGCGTCTGCCAGCAGCATCCAGTAGACATACGGTGACATTGAAAAAAGGCAAGAAACGATTTTTTTCCCTTTTCTTTCATGAGGGGGGCTGACGACATATACCCTGAACCACTCACGACAATGTTTTTGACCCTTTGGGCTTTGGGAGCTCAGCCAAGAATGAAAATGATTTTCAGAGCGTGCAGGAACTGTGGGATAGCTAGAGTCCTCAGTCCCCCTCCCTCCCTCCGTGAGTGTCCATTTGATTCTTTGGCTTTCTGTTACGCTTGTCTCAGCTCCTTAAGTTT
Organism: Gopherus evgoodei; assembly: GCF_007399415.2. Taxonomy (NCBI): domain Eukaryota; kingdom Metazoa; phylum Chordata; order Testudines; family Testudinidae; genus Gopherus; species Gopherus evgoodei. Next base: position 82,566,366 of record NC_044329.1, on the reverse strand, counting down.
CACGCAGCACTATGTTGAGTCCCTGTTGTGGCCTCTCTCTCTATCATAGCCTTGGAGATTTTTTCAAATGCTTTGGCATTTTGTCTTTTGCAGATAGAATAGATTCATATGCCCATACAGAGATCGGCTTCAGTATCTCCCGTACCGTCCATGCTGGAGCTCTTTTTTGATTCTGGGACTGCATGGTCACCCATGCTAATCGGCGCTCCAAGCTGGGCAAACAGGAAATGAAATTCAAAAGTTCGCAGGGCTTTTCCTGTCTATCTGGCCAGTGCATCCGAGTTCAGATTGCTGTCCAGAGTGGTCACAATGGTGCACTGTGGGATAGCTCCCAGAGGCCAATACCGTCAAATTGCGGCCACACTAACCCTAATCCGAAATGGCAATACCGATTTCAGCGCTACTCCCCTCATCGGGGAGGATTACAGATACCGGTATTAAGAGCCCTTTATAGCGATATAAAGGGCTTCGTTGAGTGGACGGGTGCAGGGTTAATTCGGTTTAATGCTGCTAAATTCGATATAAACTCGTAGTGTAGACCAGGCCTCAGAAGCAGTTATGGTCTCTGTTACAAGACTGACCATCCCAGAACACCCCTTCAAGACCCAGCACTGCAGCACTCTTCCTCACTTTCCCCACAGTGATCTTCAGCCTGCTCCAGCCATAGAGGTAACTTGTCCCTCTGGCTAAGCCACTTCAAAGCATTCATCCCCTTCCAGGGTAACAGAGTCTCTAAGTCCAGTCCAATACACCATCAACACAAAAGTGCCTTCAGTCCCATTCGGTTCAGCCTTCAACCATCTTCCTAACAGGCAGGTTCCCAGCAGCAACAGCCCTCTCACCATCTAACAGCCAGCTGCTGGGCTCTGGTCAACACGTGTACCCAGGTCCAGTCTGCCCTCCTACCAATGGCCTCTGGCAGGCTGCAGTCCTCAGTCAATTTCTAGCTCAAGGCTAGTTTCTTGCCTCACATCAGGAACAGCCTGTCCACTCTCCTCCTATCCAGCCCTTTGCTGCTGGGCTTCCCTCCTTAGTCACTGATCCAGCCCATGAGCTTCTGCCATTTCAGTAAAGATATCTGCATTACAATGTGTGTGATTTTTAACCTCTGCAGTGCCCCAGCCTCAATCATGGGGATTGGGAAGTGGTGGTCAATGAGGAGAGAGTGGGTGCATGGGAAGGGGATTATGATTTGGCTAATGGCTGTGGAATTTGATAATCAGAGAAATAAATGCTGAAGATCTTAAATTCTCCAGGTGCCAGTGCAGTCCCCTCCCCAACACTACCATGCTTGGTGTCGGCTGGGTTCCAGGAGCCACTCCAATACTTTCTCTGCCTTGGGGTTTTGTATGGTGAAGACATCCTGACTTTTGAGGGAAATCTCCTCCTCAGAGCCCTGGTCAGGGCTGGGTTCCTTGGTCTGTTGGCTGCCTTTGGTACTGTCTGCAAAATATCTGGTTTTGGTGGTGGTCTCATTGGCAAAAATCCAGGTCCGCTCAGTGTAGATAGGTGGGGCAGGTGCTGGGAGCATTGCTGGAGGTCCTGGTGTTGTCTGTGGTTTTTCTGCAACACTGCCGGAGTTCCTTTCCTTGTTGCCGTACTGGAACTTGTCCCAGGAGTGACCCCACTCTGTCATTTCTTTCAATAAATCCTTGTATACAAGTGGCTGCTGTTATGGCAGAACTGCGCTGTCTCATCTATGCAGATCTCAAGGCAATCCATGATCTCTGCATGGGTCCATGTGGGGAAATAGGAAGCACAGCGCTATAATGCTGAGAAGGGTATGTGACTCTGAAAATGTGCACTCCCATGAGAGATGCACCTGGCTGTCTGTCAGCATTAAACAGGGAGGTAACATCTGGTCAGCCTGACCCCAGAGCAGCAGAGGACACAAGTAAACCAATGGGTCAATACAGGTATGAAGCAATGCAGTGTGTGATAGCACAGGGAGGGCTGCCAGAGGCAGAAAAGTTAATCCAAAATACAGATGCATCCCAACCAAAAATATATACACTTGGTGCTTTAAAAGGTCTAGTTTTTTCCAACTGAGGAAAATTCTGAATGAAATTGCTTGGGAATAAAAATTAGGACAGAAGTGAATGAAAATTGGGAGCTATTTAAGAATAGTTTACTAGATGGCCAAAAAGCCCCAGTTCTGCAATTACAACAGAGGACAACTTTGATTAAAAGGCCGAGCTGCTTGTGAGGGGAAGTGGAGGCAGCAGTGAGAAATTAATTAACAATATGTAACAAAAGGCAGGGGAGGAAGTAGAGAGCAATCAGTATAAATTAGAAATCATGAAGTGTAGAAAATTGATAAGAGTTGGCTGAGGAATTGCAGGAGCCTGGAAGTGTGCTAATGTTGGACTAATATTCAAAAATGGCCAGTACAACAACCTGGATGTTATAGCCCCAGATGAGCTCACCCTTGTGGATGATCACCAGGCTGTTTTAGATCCCAAACCTTGGGTCCCATGTGCTTTTAGGCTTACTGAGCTAGTCTCCCCAATAGCTCTTGTATGCCCTAGACAAATTGGAGGATTGGGCCAAAAGAAATCCGATGAGGTTCAACAAGGACAAGTGCAGAGTCCTGCACTTAGGACAGAAGAATCCCATGCACTGCTACAGAATAGGGATCGAATGGCTAGGCAGCAGTTCTGCAGAAAAGGACCTAGGGGTTACAGTGGACGAGAAGCTGAATGTGAGTCAACAGTGTGTCCTTGTTGCCAAAAAGGCTAATGGCATTTGGGGCTGTATAAGTGGGGGAATGGCCAGCAGATCAAGGGACATGATCATTCTCCTCTGTTCAACATTGGTGAGGCCCGATCTGCAGTACTGTGTCCAGTTTTGGGCCCCACAATACAAGAAGGAGGTGGAAAAATTGGAAAGAGTCCAGTGGAGGGCAACAAAAATGATGAGGGGGTGGAGCACATGACTAATGAGGAGAGGCTGAAGGAACTGGGATTGTTTAGTCTGCAGAAGAGAAGAATGAGGGGGGATATGATAGCTGCTTTCAACTACCTGAAAGGGAGTTCCAAAGAGGATGGAGCTAGACTATTCTAAGTGGTACCAGATGACAGAACAAGGAGTAATGGTCTCAGGTTGCAGTGGGGGAGGTTTAGATTGGATATTAGGAAAAACTTTTTCACTAGGAGTGTGCTGAAGCACTGGAATGGGTTACCTAGGGAGGTGGTGGAATCTCCATTCTTAGAGATTTTTAAGGTCAGGCTTGACGAAGCCCTTACTGGGATGATGTAGTTGGGAATTGGTCCTGCTTTGAACAGGGGGTTGGACTAGATGACCTCCTGAGGTCCCTTCCAACCCTGAGATTCTATGATTCTATAAGCCAGATTCAAGGTGAAAATTTGTGAGGACAATCCTGTATAGTGAGTTTCGTGAGGACACATTTTTGAAACTTTTGAACATTTTCCCTCTGTCTATATCCATGTCTGTATTTACTATAGATATATCATCCCTTTGTCTCCAGCTCAACCTGTTATATTATATTTTGCACGTTTGAGTTTTGATTCAGTGATAAGGATAATAACCTGACTCTTTCATTTTGTGTTCTTAATTAGTATTCCTTCGTTTTAAGTCTTTTCTGCATTTGTATATCATTCAGCATTTGTGTAGACGTTTACAGTAGAAAATTTCAAGTGTAGATAAGATACCTATTTACAGCAGAATATTTCAAGTGTGGATAGGCTACATATTGACCAGATAGATCACAATGAAGGGGAGATTTGAAAGTGGTGAAAGCAAGGGACGGCAAAAACAAGTGAGTGAAGCAGCAGCTAAGAGCTCAAAGCCAATAACTTCATTTCTCAAACCACTGGAAAACACACTTTACCCAACAAACAATGCTACAGATAATGAAAACTATGCAACTGCAACAAGTGATATTTCAATGCCAATACCTGAACATGAGGACAGTAGTCAAGAAGATGTGCCAATAGTAACAGATGCAGTAGAAGATCCTGTGTACAATCAAGAAACTCAACAGCAACAGGAAGATGTAGTTCTTACACAGCAAAAGCAATTTATGAGTACAACAGGTTTGACTGTGACTGGCAGTGGAATTCTTGAAAAGAGCAATGCTGCCCAAATGCAATCTTTTCTTCAAATTAGTTGTTTTGAAATTCCAAGTGACATTCCACAAGATGCTGATAATCATGCTTTCCCTGCTCATCTGCTGACAAAAACTCTTCCAAATGGAGAGATCTTCACAAGAGACTGGTTATGCTGGAGTACGGAAAAACAATCTCTAATATGGCTGGGAAGTACATAGCTGTACAAGCAGTTCTGCTTAAGCATAATTCAAACTGTATTTTCTCCAGCTATGGAAACCACACACTAAACCTTGTAGGTGTTGACTCTGCTGAATCATGCAAGGAGGCAATTACTTACTTTGGAACTGTTCAACAAATGTACAATCTCTTCAGTAGCTGTCCACAAAGGTGGGAAATTCTGAAGCAATATCTTCCTGTTTCACTGCATGGGATGCCCGAAACTAGATGGTCTGCACAGATTGATGATGTTGAACCAGTTGCGCAGCATTTGAATTCAATGAGAAAGGCTTGAAATGAGCTTGAATCTCTAAATCTCACTGCACAGGCTCAAACTGAACTTCAGTCTATTCAGAAGCACATGTCCAAATTTGAATGCATTCTGATATTATCTTTGTGGATGAAGCTACTTTCAATGATCCACCAAACTAATCTGATAGTTGAAGCACGCAATGCTACACTTGAGATTGAGAGGGATAACACTGAAAGTCTTATCAATGACATTCAACAGATTTGTGAACAATGGGATACAATTCTGAGTCCAAATTAATAGCACAGAATATTGGCATTTCATCTGAGTTCATCGGAGTTCTCCATCAATCGCAACTTACCTACTGAATCCGATGCCAAGCAGCATTATAGGATCAATGTCTTCCTTGTCATTATTGACTCTATTCAATCAGGTCTTACACATCAATTTGAGTCACTGTGACTAATTTGTACCCTTTTTGGGTTTCTTTGGCAGTTCAACAGAGTAATGAAGATCTACTTTCTGCAGCTGAACAATTTCAGCAACAATACAACAAAGAAATCTCAAAAGATCTCAGTGACAAGGTCATCTTCCTCAAACAGGTATATTCTATGAACTTTAAATTGAACTTCAAGCCAAAGGAATTGCTTCAAGAAATACTCAAACTTGGACTCTGTGGGGTGTTTCCTAATATCACAATTGCATTGTGTATTTTTGTCAGTTTGCCTGCATCAGTGGCTTCAGGTTAACGCACCCTCAACATGTTGAAGCAGGTAAAGAGCTATCACCATTCAACTATAAAAACAATGAGGAGTCCGGTGGCATCATGAAGACTAACAGATTTATTTGGGCATAAGTTTTCGTGGGTAAAAAACCCACTTCTTCAGATGCAAGAAGTGTGGTTTTTACCCATGAAAGCTTATGCCCCAATAAATGTGTTAGTCTTTACAGTGACACTGGACTCCTTGTTGTTTTTGTGGATACAGACTAACATGGCTACCCCTCTGATACGTTCAACTATGGGACAAGAGCCGTGCTTAATATCAACTGTGACATTGCACAAAAGCTACAAAAGCATTTGTTATAAAAAAAATTCAAATTGTCTCACTCAGTTTTTTGGTGTCTTATTTTGTGTTCATGTGTCGTCATTTTTTTATTTTTATTGTGGCTAGGGGTCTCAAAAGTTGGAAGTGGCCCAGGCCTCTCTGGACCTCTGAGAGAGCCTAAGTACATAGCTGTTGTATCGATCAGAGTTTTCTCATAGAAATTCAGAACTGCCATGTTTGCAAGTTGATTCACAATACTGTAAAATATAAATTCCTTATAAACTATTTACAATATATTCATGACAACAGGACATCGGTCACTTCAGGGTGCATCAATTGGATGAGGAAATAGTTCAGATTTATATTATTACAGTCTTTTGGAATTTCCCTTGTGTATTAATATATAACCTGACACCATCAGATTGAATGCAGTTATGCAATCTTGATTTACACCGCACATCCATACATACTGGTACTTGCCATAAAATGTACAAACTCTTCTGTGTAAATAAGCAATTGTATAAATAGTGCTGCTGTGCCATCATTTTCATAACAAAAAATTGTGGGGAACGGGACAATGAGGGTGTTTAAGAGCTTACTTCTTTTATTTCTAGTACCTGTGGTGAGAGGTTCTATGATACAGCTGAAAAATGGTGGCTATGAGGATATTGTTATTGCAATTAACCCTGAGTTATCAGAAGATCACAATATCATTAGAAACATACAGGTAAGAACATTTGTGTATTTGTCATTCAGTGATATTCAGACTTCCAGGTTATTTCTACCTCTAGATTAGCAGTAAACTTTAAAGACCAGTTCCAGCCCCCATTAATGTCAAGGGTTGGTTTTTTTTTATTGTTTTTTATTTTAATGGGAACTAGATCAATTCTATGGCTACTAAATTTGTTCTTACCTTGAATTTTTATTCAAGTGCTGCTGTTAATGAAATTACTGTACTCATCTCTTGAAGGAATATTATGGCTCAGGGTCAGGCTGATTGTGTATCACCTCCTTCTTAATTACTTCTTTCCAAAACATGAGTACCTTAGTCTAGAGCAGGGATAGGCAACCTATGGTATGTGTGCCAAGGCAGTACATGTGCTCACTTTCAGTGGCACTCACACTGCTGAGGTCCTAGCCACCTGTCTGGGGGAGGAAGGGGGGCTCTGCATTTTAATTTAATTTTAAACGAAGCTTCTTAAACATTTAAAAATCCTTATTTACTTGACATACAACAATAGTTCAGTTATATATTATAGACTTATAAAAAGAGCCCTTCTAAAAACATTAAAATGTATGACTGGCACGCAAAACCTTAAACTAGAGTGAATAAATGAAGACTCGGCACATCACTTTTGAAAGGTTGCTGACCCCAGGACTAGAGAATCTCCGGAACATGGATATTTAATTGCCAGTTACTGCGCCTCCATTACAATGTTTGCCATTTGCTTTTATCCCTCCTTTCCCCCAGCCCTTGCAGATATTCACTGTGTTCTTAAAAACTCTTGGTGTGTGTATATGTATGGGGGGGCGGGTTTTATATATATATATATATATATATATATATATATATATATATATATATATATATATATATATATATATTTCTGTTTTTAGTTATTCTTTTAAGTTCTCAGTGTCACAGTGTAGATCTTTGCTCTATGTTCACATGATTTGGTCATTTAGCATTCACTTGCTGTAAAGAGAACAATAAACTGAGGCGGCATAGCCGTTAACTAGTAACCCCAAAACTACTCAGGAGCGGTGGGGAAGGAGCAAGGAGGAGGGGAACAGGAAAATAGTGACAAAGTAGTGTCCACTGTAGAGGCAGGAAGAAACTAGAACCTAATAGAAGTGGAGCAGAGAAATGAGGACTCCCAGGGAGAAGAAAAAGGAAACCACAGGTTATCACTATTTATTATTTTATTTGATTTATCAAGCACCACAGATTAATGAAAAGGACGGGTCCAGGACTGAACCATCCTTCACCTCAAGCCTATGTAACTTTTTGGAGGAAATTTCATGTTTGGAAGGATCTCTTTCAGGCTTTATTATCAGGGATAGGTTGTGATTTTTGTCATGAGCCCTGAGCAAGGGGTGGTGTATATTTCTACTGTCCTAGGAGCTCTCCAGAGTCTTTCAGAGTTACAATTTGGTCTCTCCTTGCTCCATGAGGAAAATAATCTGTCCCAGCCCTTCCCTTGGCCAAGGTTGGTTTCTTTCTATGTCTTCACATACTGAGTGTTACTTTATGTATCCTTCTTTCCTGGCAAGGCTAAACTACTCATGGCCTCTACCATTCAATTTTTAATTCATAAAACTTTTCTTTTCTTTCCCTATCAGGACATGGTCAAAGAGGCTTCTACTTACTTGTTCAATGCTACAAAACAGAGATTTTTTTTCAAGGCTGTAAAAATTATAATTCCTCTGCACTGGCTGCCAAAACCTGAGTATTTAAGTGTAAAAACAGAGTCCTATGATAAGGTAAGACTTAGAGCACTCATTACAAATCAAAAGAATTTGTTGTGTTCATACGCTTAAGACATAGGGTCTTGTCTACAAGGTGGAGTAATGCACACTATGGAGGTATGATTTCTAAAACACACTAACATGTTCAGTAATTGATCCTTGTAGACCCTGCTAGTGTGCATTAAATGTTCCCTAATGCACTTTAAGTAGTGCTGCACTTTAGAAATCAGCCCCACCCCCATCGTGTGTTACCCTACCATGTAGACAAGCCCTAAGTTTTTCAAATAACACGGGAATATAAATAGCTATTTTTAGAATTTGTATTGCCCTCTAGTGCCCAGTCCTGCAGTCTTAACCCAGGGAAACAATCAATGGGAGTGTTCTGTGAGTAAAAGCTGCAGATGAGCCCATTCAACAGAATCACCTGCCACCTTCCATTTCCTGCTGCTCTTTAACCAAGGGCTATTTTATTTTTAGGCAGATGTTATCGTGGCTAATCCTTTCCTGAAATACGGAGACGATCCCTACACGCTGCAATATGGAGGATGTGGGGAAAAGGGACGATACATTCATTTCACTCGAGACTTCCTGTTAAATGACAATTTGTATAACATCTATGGATCACGAGGTAGCACCATCTATTGGACCTTAATTTTTTGCTTTTGTTGTTATAAATATGCAATGGGCAAGATGTTCCAAAGTGATTAGTAATTTGAGATGCCTCAGTTTTTGATTGCCCAACCTGCGACACTTTAAAAGAGCCTGTTTTTTTCTCACAGTGTTGAACATGAGGCTCCCTGGATGAGTCTTAAGTTGAACACTCAGGAATGAGGGCACCTAAAATTACTAGTCTCTTAAAAATTCTGGTTACTAATTTTACAGTAAAAAAAGGTTGTTTTTCTTCTTAAATCATTGCTTTGACTTGGAAATAATTTATATCCTAACATTACAGTGCAGTAAACTAATCTGAGAGTTGAGGTGGGTGTAACCTGGTGAGCATGCAGGTAAAACCCATCTCAGAGGATTCTAGAATAGACCAAACTCTCATGAGTGGATCATGCTCTGGGGACGTGAAGGTTTTTATTGGAACTTCTGAAAGTCACATTTGCCCAACTACTCTTCTCGTAAGTGCACAGTCACAAGGAATGAACAATATTCCCATTTTGATTTCATCAGCACATTTTTTGACTGCATGGGCATTGCCTATGCAAGGCTATTAATAAGCAAATTAAAAGCCTCAATATAGACTTCTGTTTTGTACAGTGTAACCTGCTGTCATTAACAATGACTTTCTCCTATGCCCATTAACCAATAAACTGTCCAATTTATTTATCTCTGTTCCATACACAAGTTAGAATCAATCATTTATGTGTTTCTTTTAAAATGGAGCTAGGTCAAAACCAGTCCCTCAATCTGAACCCTGGTAAAGGTGCAAGGTTATTTGGATTCAAATCCAAGACAAACCTGCATTAGCTTGGATCAAAAATGTAGAGGTTTGTTGGCCTAAAATGGTAGAAATCTCACCAGAACAGTCTTTCTCATCAGATTTCTGGCAGTTTGAGACAAAAATCTCCTTAGAGTAATTCATTGGATTCTAGTTAAGTCAAATACAAACCCAAATTCTAGCCAAGTGAAGCGTTGAACTCAAACCTTGAATTCTGGCTTAAACTTAACCTGATCTGAGCTCTGCTTCCTTGACCCATCTTTAGTTGAAAGCTTTAATTAGACAACATTATATAAAGTCTCTATGTCAATGGCTTTACCAACACCTGCAAGAAAAGGGCAGATTGTCTTGGTGAGATCGTCTGGTTTTCTGCAAAAGTATTCTGGTTGTCTAACCTTTTACCCTTTTACACTTTTTCTGCCTTCAACTATCTATGTAATTCTTAGTTTTACCATGAACTGAAGTTAAACTAACTTCTCTATGGTTTTCTAATATACACCTTTTCCTTTGTGTTATATAAGAGCCAAGAATTATGATTTTAAAAGACATGGGTAACATGAGAAAACCTTGCCTGATACCTGGAACAGTCAGAAGCTATTGTATGGAAACAGATCTTTTCTTTAGGTCTGTTAATATTCTGAGAGGGTTAATCTAAACACAGTGATCTATTTGAGTTTCAAGCCGGATCCCACAGGGAGTTCTGTGTGGGCACAAGGATTGGGCCTAAATTTGTTTAAATGTTCTACGGAAATATAAAGTAAACTTTAAAGTGTTGTATTTAGAATTCACATATGCTCCTGCTCTTCCACAGCTAAAGTTTTTGTCCATGAATGGGCTCATCTTCGTTGGGGAGTATTTGATGAATACAATAATGATGCACCTTTCTATGTGTCTGTAAACTCTGGAAATGCAAGTGTTGAAGCAACTAGGTACCAATGTTTTATATTTTGTCTTCAGCTGCTGAAATTTTAAATAGCTCAGTGACACTTGGCACATACTTGATATCTGTGTTCAATCTGTACTTTGAGCCCTATGTGAAGAATCTTGCTGAGTTGTTCATAGGATTATGTAACCCTTCTGCCCCTCTGAGTTGGCAGCAATAAGGGCCGGGTTCAGTATCCAGGGGTTCCGTTTTAATAACACCATGCATAACCGGCTTGAGCCCCGACTCAGTGACCTGGGACACTTACATATCACACCCTCCTGGGCGCCTCTAGGAGGCAATACTTCCCCTCTCGCAAGCATGGAGTCTGAGTGTAGCAAAATCCTTTTAATAAAGGAAGGAAACAATGTGGCATCCCATTGGAGAAACACCACAAACAGGATTATAACACAAACCATAAACAAAACCCACCTCCAAGTACATTTGTCCTTTCCCCTTTAGGGTCTTAAGTCCAATTACCCCAAAGTCCAACAACGCAAAAGTTTCTGGTCAGTGCCACCCCAGAATTCAAGAGTTTATCTGCAGAGTTTTACGCCCCCAGCCTGGGTGGAAAGGGGGGGGGGCCCACAGGGTGTTAAGGGGCACCTTATGTGGGCCACGGCCAACTGCTCCACCTCTCTGTGAAGTTCTGCTGCAGCCTTCACCACGACCTGCTCCACCACACTAGCTGTGCCACTCCTCCAGCTGTCCCTGCAAACCACTTCACTCTGCTCACTGTTCCATGGGCTGCTCCAACACACTGCAAACTGCTCCGCTCTGCCAGCCGCTTAACAGAAGGTCTTCAGGCTCCCCCACAGGTTAACAAAGCACTCAGTGATCTCAGCTCAGCTCAGCCCCTTCAGTGATTTCAGCTTTTAGTAGGGGAGCCTTGGTGTTGGTGCACCATTGGCTCAACATGAATTCAGCTCAGCAGTCTCCAGATGGATTCCTAATGGAATCAAAATTAGCTCTACTCTTAAACAGTGGAGAGAGGAAGATGTGCAATTGGTGTTCCAGGCCCTCAAAAGGGGCCTATCCTATCAGGTACACACACCAATCCCCAACCTCTCTCCATTCATGGGGAATTGGAACCCATGTCCCATGTTTAGCAAGTACCACCCAACTGAGGTTGAGTCATCTCTGTCACAAAGCAGTCCCACAGCTCCCCATTCACACAATCAGGGTGACAAACTTTTTTTTTCCTGCCCCAATAACAAAGAAATTGGGGATCCCAGAGCTGTTAAAATAACCATCCCAGTCTGCTGTGGGCTTATATTAAGTGGGGGGTGGATGCCAATGCAAATCTTTCCACACTCTTTGAAATTCTTGAAATTCTTTCCACACTCCCTACAATTCACCACCAGATGTCAGGGTAGTGCTCATCCTGACTCTGCTTACAATTAAAAAAGAAGCTATAGGACAATGTTTAATTAACAATATTGCTGCACAGAGATCAGTCTCATTGAATTATCACTATCATTTTGTAACGCATCACATTTTTACCACTAAATGAGTTTTTAATTTAGATGCAATTACAGATCTGAGTTCCCATTCTCTACATTCTGATTTACCCTGGCTTTATCAACTAGCAGTAAGCATCTAGTAAATAAGAATGTTTTCTCAAGTTCCTTGGAGGGGTGGGGAGGAGATCCTTAAAGTTCCAAAACATTCTTATTAGTTCATGTTTAGTGTTATTTAAATATTTAAAAGGGATATGGTAAAAGGACACACACCATTTTTAGCCTGTTTTAGCGTTATTTACTATCTTATGATAATGTTCTCTAGATTCTGCATATCTAAAGTTGTTGGTTTTTAATGTGCAACTCTGTCACTAGAACAAAAAACAGAGTGAGACTGGATATCTCAGAGGGTTTGAAATGGGATACAGAACTTTTCACCTCTCAGGCACTGATCTGAACTGGAACCCGTTTGGTAGTGCCTAAAATTCATTACATCTGCCAGTCACTTGTTGACCAATTGCTGTTTTCAGTCCAATTCTTAATGGACAAGTATCAACATCACCAAACTTCTGTACTGAAATTGGCACTCTAATTGGCAGTCACCACTGAAAGAGACTGTGACAAGGCTCCCTGCTCTGCCCTTTCAAACACTGCAAACCGTCTGGAAACTTTCCAGGTTTATAACCAGGAGTGTGTTATTTATTAGGTCCCCTCCACCAGTTTATCAGTACAGCCTTGGGCAACAACATACGAGTGTACATAAACTTCCCCATAGCCCACTCTCTGGGGTGGCAGAGAGAAAGATCTCCTCATGGTGAACCCCTGTATCTCCTGGCAGCCTCCTTTGTGCACTTCCTTCCTGCCTCTTAACTGCTCCCAGATGATGGGTTGATTGCTCTCATTAGCACATCAGCCCTGTGTCTAATTAAGCCATTGAGCACCCATCTCCCAGTTAAGTCCACTCCGGGGGGAATAGCTAGTACCTTGATGATCTGAGTTTTGGATGAGCTCTAGCCCGAGAACTCTATCCCAGAGACTGTGATTGAATGCGCATGCAGAAGCTAGTACCAGCTCACCTCAGGAGAGGGTCCTTCATGTCTGGATTGAGGCATATTGATGGAGTGAGTAGTGGAGGCACTTGCACTGTTATTCTTCACAAAGATGGTGTTTGACACACAACCTATAAATAATTTCTTGAGGATGCCTCTGGAAAAAAAAGACTACCAGTATATTATTATTGTGACCACTTGTAAATTAGATTGTAAAGTCTTTGGAGCAGAGATGGCGTCTAACATGGGCGGCGGGTATCAAAGGCAGGGGAAGGCTAAGCTTATCCAAACTGCCTGTGTGGCCCCACCCACATTCCTACCCCAGACCCCCTCCTGCTTCTGGCCATGCTCTGCTGTGGCTCTTCCTTCTCGTGTGGCAGGGGCCTCAAGCCAGTGGCGCCGGAACCAGGAGGGACCCGGGGGCCATAGACCTCCCACTTTTTGAAAGTGGACAGGCCTGGCCGGACCCCCTCCTTCCCCTCCTCTTCCCCCTTAAGCCCCACCTCCTGGCCAGGCCAGCATTGAGTCCAACCGGGGAGCCTCGACAGCTGTGGGGAGCCATGGCAGACCCTCCACCTGCCCAGGGTGAGGATGGGGGGTGGGGAGACTGAGAGCAGCCCCCAGCCTGTGCCCCCACTTCCTGGCTGCCTGGAGCAGGAGGAGGGTCCATGACTCCGCACCAGCTCTGGCCAGGGTGAGCCTCAGAGTTGCAGCCTGGCCATGGTAAGAGCCACGGACCTTCCACCTGCCCACAGCTGCCCACCCAGCTCTTATAATGGCCAGAATGTGGCTCTGAGGCCCCGCACCCTGGCCGGAGCCAGGCTGGAGAGAGCTATGCGGGCAGCTGTGGGGAGCCTCGGTCCCTCCACCTGCCCTGGGCAGGGGGGCTGTGACATGGGCAGGGGACTGCCTCTGCCTCCACCTTTGGTGGGAGCCTCCAGACCTCTCACTCTTGGGAGGGCTCCAGCACCCTTGCACCAGCTGGGGCAAGTGGGGGCCAGCCTGCAGTCAGGGATTCTGGGCGACTGAAGCCGTGCTTGCGCTGCCCACCCACTGAGCGTTCCAAGGGGGTGGGGCATGCTGCCTGCCCACCACGCTGGGGTCCGCACTCAGCTGCCTGTCTGCCCGCCTGCCTGTTGCTCTGGGGCTGGGGGCTGGGCTGTGCTGCTCACCCATGGGCACTCTGGGAATGGCGAGAGGCCTCTCAGCTCCAGCAAAGGAAGGTGGGCAGGAGGGGCAGGGCCCCAAGCAGAAGGGATGGGGCGGCCGGGAGGCTAGCCTCCCCAAGTCCGTGGTTCACCCACTGCCCATGGTGTCTAACTAATGCCAATCATGTTTGGAGGCTTTGGACCTACCATGATTCAAATAATAAATAACAGATTATTATTTGTTGATTATATGTGGCTTGTTAGCTAAGCCTCTTCCTATCTCACCTTCCTTCAGATGTTCGGCTGATGTCACTGGTAAATATATACTCCAAAGCTGCACAGGAAAGAGCTGCATGACAAGAGAATGCAAATATGATCAACAGACAAAGCTATATGAAGCTGGATGTAAATTTATACCAAATAAAACACAATTTTCCCCAGCATCTATAATGTACATGCAAAGCCTCCCTTCTGTAAGTATTGTTGCTGCTTTTTGACCCAATTGGATATTTGGGGTCTTGTAGGTTGTTTCCATTAGGAGCAACTTATATGGAGTAAAGTATTTCTTTGATGCAATCCTGTTTGTTTACAAAGCATATACACAAAGTCCTGTTACTCTAAGATAGCAGGAATCAAACAACAGGAGGTATTTTCTTTGTTCACAGTTCCAAGCCTCTTTCCATCCATCACTCTGCCTGAAAAACTTCCCCTCTGCTTTCCAAGCAACATTTCCAGTCCTCCCTCCCCATGTCCAACATTTGCTGAAGTATAGTGAGGTGGATCAACAGGCTTTCATTAACCTTGTCATAGCCAGGCCTATTTGGGGCATCACTCACCCACAAAGGATCTTATTCAGGCACTGCTTTGCCCTGAAGCTCCCCTCTACTGTGAGAAAAAATCTGCATTTCAGTGAGCAACCCAGTCCTATGCCAGACACAGAAGGAGAAGGTCTGGAGAGAGAGGTATCAGCATGCTATCGCTGGGTCTAGCCCACAATAGACAGCCTGTGGCTCTGTCCTGGTCAAGTAGGTGACGGGTAAGACTGCTCAGTGCTCTGGTGGCCACCATGCTGTCACCAGGGGCGGCTCCAGGCCCCAGCACACCAAGTGCGTGCTTGGGGCAGCATGCTGTGGGGGGTGCTCTGCCAGTTGCCGGTCCCGCTGCTCCGGTGGACCTCCTGCAGGCGTGCCTGCGGAGGGTCCGCTGGTCCCGCAGCTCCACCAAGCTCCACCAAGCTGCGGGACCAGCGGACCCTCTGCAAGCATGCCTGCGGGAGGTCCACCGGAGCCGCGGGACTGGCGACCGGCAGAGTGCCCCCCGTGGCATGCTGCCATGCTTGGGGCAGCGAAATGTATAGAGCCGCCCCTGGCTGTCACCCATTGAAAAATTTTAAGAAAAGTCACTGGATCATCTTCAGGCCCCATCTTCATGAATCTGACCAGCACGAGGGCCAAGGCCAGGTCTGTGTCCACCAGACCCATGGTGGAAGCCTGGCCATTGTGGGAGGCTGCAGTCAGGTCATGCCCTGTTGCACCAACCTTTGTTGCTGTTGCTACTGAGCAGCTAAGTCTCAAGTCAGTTGCTGTTGCTGAGTGGCCAGTTGCTGTAGGAGCCACTGTTGCTGCTGGTGTTGCTGGGTGTTTACGCTCTACCATTGATTTCAGTAGTTGCTCCATGTCCATACTGCTGGGGAGTCTCTTCCTTCTGTGTGTTGATTTTCTTCCCTTTTCCCTTTCCCCGGTGCTATGTCTGTGCCTGCATCCTCCCCCAAGTTTGTTCTGCATGGTTTGCTTTTGTAGTGTCCCCTTGTGGCCTCTCAGGGCATGATTCATCTAACTGCAGGTCTCTGCTGATATGTTGCTATGTCTACAAGGTCCAAAGTAGCATTGATTTTGCCCTCCAGCCAAAGCTCACTTGAGTCCTACCCACTGGTGAGCTGGAGACAATTTGCACTGGTTTGTGTAAACTGGTTGTTAAATTTTGAAGTGGTTTTAGAACCATTTGTTAACCTGTTTCCCTGAGAGGAGGGGGCACTGCGGCTTTTATGGGCTCCAGCCGGGAAGTGTGTAATTCCTTCTCTGGCCACCGGGGGCACTGCGCTGCAGGAGCCATGTGGTCCGCCGCCCAGCCCTGTTGCTGCTGCTGTTCCCCTGACCCCTGGCCTTGGGGCTCCCGCTGCTGCCTGGTGGGTCCCCGGCTGCTCTGCTGGGCCTGGGCTGCATCCTGCTGCTTGTCTTCCCATGAGTACCCACACCCACTGCCCACAGCCAGCCCCTGCCACACCCCCTGTCCTGTCTCCAGCCAACCCCTACCACAACCCCCTGTCTGAAGCCAGCCAGCCCCACACCCCTGTCTCCAGCCAGCCCTACACCCCCCATCTCCAGCGAGCTCCGCATCCCCTGTCGTGCCTGCTGTCAGCCCTCCCATCTCCAGCCAGCCCCTGCCACACCCCCTGTCCTGTCTCCAGCCAACTCCTACCATAACCCCGTCTGAAGCCAGCCAGCCCCACACCCGTCTCCAGCCAGCCCCACACCCCCCATCTCCAGCCAGCTCCGCATCCCCTGTTGTGCCTGCTGTCAGCCCTCCCATCTCCAGCCAACCCTTCACGCACCCCCTTGCCTCCAGCCAACCCCGCACCCTCCTGTCTCCAGCCAGCTCCACACCCCCTGCCCTGCCTGCAGCCAGCCCTGCACCTCTTGCTTCCAGCTAGCCCTGCCCCACGCCCCTGTCTGCAGCCAGCCCCATGTCCACTGGTGCCCTACAGTTCCCAGGGCAGTAACCCTGCACACCTGCTTCAATGAGGGGGGCAGGGAGCAGCTGGGACCCACATATGTGCACACACTAGGATGATCAGACAGCAAATGTGAAAAATCAAGATGGGGGGGATAATAGGAGCCTATATAAGAAAAAGACCCAAAAATCAGGACTGTCCCTATAAAATCAGGACATCTGGTCATCCTAGCACACCTCCAGGGAGTGGCGGGGACCCACACATGTGAATCAGAGCTCATTTCTAGTTCAGGCCCATCTTTTTAAATAAGAACTTTAGGTAGGGTTAACATGCATCCATATTTTCCCGGACATTTCATGCTTTTTAATTCTTAAATTGCTGTCCATTTAAAAATTCCTCCCGGGAAAATACGGACATACAATAACCCTATTGGTACAAAAAATACATACTGTGGCACATCCCTTAAATCAGAACTTTTTATAGGGAACCGGTTGTTAAGATTTTGGCAGTTCATCACTGGTCCTACCCCTTCCACAAGAATCAGGAACAACAAAACAACAACAACAAAAATCACAACTCAAAACAGAGTTGTCTAATGAAACTTATGTGGGACCCAGCCTTTCTATTCAAGGCTTGTCTCCAAACAGTTCTTGCTTCTGCTGATCCCCCAGCATCTGGTTGTCCTTTCTAGCAGGAGCTTGTCAGGCCAGCAAGCTGGCTCAGACTCTGATCTGCAACCAAGCTTCTCTCTGGAGAAGCGGAGTTCTGCTCTTCTTCCTGGGCAGCCCTGAGTTTAGCTAAGTTTCCTTTAGCTCCTTTCTCCATGCCTGACATTTGCAGCTGGTATAGTGGGTTGGGGCCAACTGGGTCCATAGGTTTTCATTAACCCTTTCGTTGCCAGTGTGGGGCCTCTCTGTCCCATCACAGGTGTACAGAAATACCCTGACATTGTGGCTAATTTTGCTCCCGTTTCGGTCAGATAACAAAGTTACCCAGCTGGGGCATTTTCTGTTACAATATTGAGAAGGTTTATTCCATTGTGACAGTCTAATCCTCTGATGTGCTAAAATGTATGGATATTGAGTGTGCTCAGCAACTTGCAAGAGGCACTCCACACCTTACTTCTGGGGCTTTGAAAATATTCTGTGGGCTAAATTCTGCCCAGCTGGGAGTAGCAAGGAGGGGGATAGACACAGTGAACTGTTCATCCTCTTCAAAAGTATTCCTGCCAGCCAGCAAGATCAGAGGGTTTTTATTTTGAAAACTTCTTTCCCCTGCTGCATGATTTTCTCCTGGCAGAGTGTTTTGTGTCCCAGGTGAGTTAGAGCCTTATGTATCAACACACTGATGATGGCTGCATTGCCAGGGCATCCTTACAACACTGATTAAATACAGGTATGTCTACATTGCATTCAGAGGTATGATGGACGTTCAGGTATGCATATTGGTGCTAGCTTTAATCTAGCTAGCGAAGCTAAAAATAACAGCAAAGGCATGGTGCAATGGACACTGGTGCAGGCTAGCAATGTGGAGTATATATCCAGAGTTCTGGGTGGGTTTGTACAGCCCATGCTGCCACGTTTTTACTTCTATCCAAAGTAGCTGGATTAAAGATAGCATATGGATGCCCAGCTGAGCTCCAGTCATACCTCTGACTGCAGTGTGGACATACCCGTGTAACCCCTGAGACAGATTCTTTGGGAATACTCTTGTTTGATGACTTCTTCCAAGGTCCAGGACATAGAAGGATGTTATTCTCTATTTCCTTTAGAGCAGGCAAAGAATTTCTGTATTTGTGATTGTGGTGAGCAATGGAAAAATAGTAGGCTGTGATTTGCTACTACATGTGTTCACTTGCTTTTCAGTAATCATTCTTCTCTTCCAATTGGCTTTTTTAGGTGGTTGAGTTCTGTGATCAAAGTACTCATAATGAAAACGCTACAAATATGCAGAACAAAATATGTAACCACAAAAGCACCTGGGAAGTAATTATGAAGTCTTCTGACTTCAGTAACACCTCTCCAATAAATAGCACAAGTCCTCCATTTGAGACCTCCTTCTCATTGCTGCAGACCAAAGATCGAGTAGTCTGTCTAGTACTTGATGTTTCTGGGAGCATGGCTTGGGTAAGAATAAACATATATGTTTTGGTTTTTTTAGCAGAACTGCTTAGAAACAGTCAGGCAGGTGTATATATATTACAGTATTTCCTTTAGTCAATATTTCCGTAATCATCCTCTATTCTTTAATTAAAAATTGAGGTCACTATTTCTCCCATTATACATATTTAGGGATTGTGAAAAGGAAATTCATCAAATTCCTAAAAATGATATGCCAGACTTGGTCTCTTTTTCTTTACAAAATATAACTTGTGCTCCTCTTTTTAGTTTCAGATCCAGATTGTCAGAATCACCCTATTTCCCCAAAACAGAAAATATATCATAGATGCAAGTTTCATGATATTTTTCATATGTGACTCTCTCAAATTATTTTAAAAATACATATGTGTCACTAGGCATAGCAAAATAAAAATGAAATGCTTTTTCTCATAATCATTCATCCTAATGAGTCAAGAATTTGGGTTGTCATAAAGTGATGCCAGATTAACCAGGGTGAGGCTTTTTTAAATTTAAATTTAGCATAATTCTCATCTTGCAGATGCTGCTATAGGTGATATGAACCTTTAAAGAGACCCTCAACCTGTTTAGGGCCTCAAATTTACCATTCTTAAAGTAAATCCGATATAACCTCCCTGAATAAGGTGTGTTCATATGTATAAATATCA
The DNA here is from genome assembly GCF_007399415.2 of Gopherus evgoodei. Classification (NCBI taxonomy): domain Eukaryota; kingdom Metazoa; phylum Chordata; order Testudines; family Testudinidae; genus Gopherus; species Gopherus evgoodei. The sequence continues at coordinate 82,546,776 of NC_044329.1, read as the reverse complement.
CATAGAAGTGAGAGTCATCTGATAAGTTTGCCACATTTTTTGCAATTTATCCTGTACCTTTTCAAGTTTCACCTGCCTTCTGCACATAAATCCATCTCCCCAGCTTTTATTCTTACATTCCAAACCCCTACTCAGTTTCCAAGAGCTATTTTTTATATGAACCTCTGTTGTATTCTTTCCCTAATATACAGAATTTCCTCATCCCTAATTTATTTGTTTCAAACATTCAATCCTGAGCTAGTGACAACGTCTGTTCTCAAATATGTTACAACTTTCAAGTTTGATATCTCACAGACCTTCAGGGCTAGAAATAGGACCTTCCCACCAGCGTATCTATGGGAAGAGAAGATCTTCAGCTTCCCTGTGGGAGGTACAACATCCTTTTGTGTCCTGGAAAGGTCCCAGGTATCTCGCTTTACAATTGTGGCATCTTTATGTCTGGAAAAAAAATACGTAATTTCTAGAAGTCTTTATGAGCCCTCTATGGTTTGAAAAATGATAACAAAGGCACCCGGCTTTACAGGGATAAAAAGTAGTCCCAACATAAAAAAAATTTAAACCTCTCTAAAACATTCCAAGAATGCTTTATTCTATCATACCAAATATAGTCACTCAAAATTTCATAATTAAATAATAACATTAAAATCCCCTATATCACACTATCATGTACTCGATATATATTATTGTATAGTATAAATAAGTGTTCTACTATAGCTTTCTTTAAAATATAAATATTTTAGGTCTTCAGTTCAACAATCAACACAGGCACAGCATGTAAATACGCCAACCTTTTCTCTCTAGGGATAATACTTCAAATTCTAGATCACAAGTGAAAATGAATGTGGTGTTCTCTAATGATTATCTATCCCCATCTCACAACCAAATGTTTTGATACAGCTGGTATTCCTCCTTCTGGAGAGATTTCAGATTGGAAAAGCTTATGTAGACTAGTACTGTGAGCATTTTACTGTCATTAGCATCAAATCCAACCCAAAGCTATTGAGAGACAAACAAGTACTAGATTTCCAGAGGTAAAAGATATAAATCAGCCAATCCCTTAATCTTAACATAGGAGAGGAAGAGAATCCTTAACTAGATCAAGAACAATGACAGCTAGTTTTGTAGAGAAAGGAAAGCTTCCAACGGTAAACTTTCTCAGCTGGTTTTCAGAAATCTGTTCAAATATTTACATTTAAAATAAGCTCTCTGAAAATTTGGTAATTTCAGTGAAAGTGCCAAGAACCCTTGAACTAGAGGGACTATCCTAAAGTATATGTAGGTTGAATACTGTTTTCTGAGGCTGCAGCCATTTTACTTAAACAAATTATGTGAAAGAGAAAACCTTATTTGTGAAGAATATCAGAACATTATTAGAATGCTGTTTGGCTGACACGGTTATATATCTCCTGGATGTTTCAATATGCAGATACCCTTCCATGATAGCAGAACATAGTACACATCTCCACTGGTCTGGAAAGAATATGCCTGGGGATGATTTGTAAGGTAGTTTGGGGTATCCAGATATTGGGTATTTGTCTAATTTTCCATATTTTCCTCTAAAATCTCTCATCTACTCTATGGCAGGTACATTCCCATTTATCAGTACAAACTGAACAACATTAGTAATTGCTGTATTCTTGCTCGCTCTTGAAAAGCCTTGATAGTTCTAAGTATATCCCTTTTTTCACCTGCAGAATAACCGCATTAATCGTCTCTACCAAGCTGCAGAGATATTCCTGCTACAGATTATTGAAATGGGTTCCTGGGTTGGAATTGTCACATTCCATTCTACAGCACAAATTGCATGTAGTCTACGACAAATAGTCAGTGAGGATGTACGCCAGGATCTTATCACATACCTGCCTACATCAGCTAATGGAGGAACTAATATCTGCCAAGGAATATACAAAGGATTTGAGGTGAAGGAGAACTTGAGGGGAATGTGTCCTGGAATGCAGTGATAATGAAATGGAACTAGAAGGAGAACAGTGAGTAGGAGTAGGGAGGTGATGTCACCTCTGTGTACAGCAGTACTGAGACCATTACTAGAATACTGCCTCTGGTTCTGGTGTCCACATTTCAGAGAGGAGGTTGGGGAAACTGGAAAGGGTTCAGAAAGACAGCTACAAGAACAATTAAAGGTTTGGAAAATGTGTTTTATAGTGAGAGATTTACAAAGCTTGATCAAGTTAGGCCCTGAAACTGCTCCTATTGAACTAAGTAATTAACAAGGCCCTGCAATGTTTATAGTAGCAAAAAAATTAAGATTGCTTTGAGAAAAATCTTACAGAAATGCTTTGCCGGAATCTCAAGGCATTGTGCAGAAGATCAAAATCATTTAACTTCTCATTTAGAAAATCCAAATTTTGTTTCCTTTAACATTGGTTTAAGCATGGTTTTATTCTGAAAAGGGGTTATGTAAAATGGCACCTTCATGCTCCACGACTTCTCAAGTTACTTTCCAAAATAGAACTGCATTAAAGATAATTTTCCATAGTTTCAATGGGCTTCAACAGGCTTCCACATGCCTTGTGCATATGCTGTCATTGGCAGCAGCAGGACCTGGACTGGGGGCCGGCAGACACACATTACTACTATGTGGAATGCTGTAAGGAGTGTGCTGTAAGGAGTGTGCTAGATACCTGTCCCCTGAATCATCCTGCCCTGTACAGGCAGTGTAATTCAGTCACCTTCAGTTCAGCCATTATCACATGACACAGCACCTACACCAGTACAATTCACACTTGTAAGGAAAAGATTTTGCCTTACACTTGCACTTTAAGAATTTCTCTTGATGTAGACACTGCCTTTGTGAGAGCAGGTAACATTTACAATAAAGTCCTATTGCTAATACCTGAAATTTTCTTCCCAATTCAGGTGATTAATCAAAAAAACTCTAATCTTGATGGTTCTGAAATTGTACTGCTGACAGATGGAGAGGATACAACTGTAAGCAGTTGCCTTACAGATGTGAAAAACAGAGGTTTGATCATTCACACCATTGCCTTGGGGCCAAGTGCTGCTTCAGAACTAGAACTATTTTCAGACATGACAGGTAAGTAAGTTTCTAAACTAATCCTGCTTTTGGCATGCACACCTTAAGAATGAAATGTAAAACTGGAGTGGTTTACAGCTTGTAATATGAAAGAAAATAAGGTCAACTAATTCCAGTTGTATTTACAGAATGTTTATTTTCAGCTGAATAAACACAACAATATTGGGAGCAATTGTTTATCTTTATCTGTTCTTCCTTTAAAAAAAAAACCTGTATCCCGATAACACCCTGCTTAATAGTGAGGTTTGATAATAATATTACTGGCGGATGTTCCTCTAAGCAAAAAGATACGCTCAGTGTTTAAATGATTAACATTTTATTTCTGATGTTTACACAGCAGTGATATGCAAACCTATTAGTGTCCTAAATACTTAAATAATGGCCAACTCTCAAACAGTCACAGCTGGAGGGCTCTAGCTGAGGAGTCAGCAACCCAGTCTCTATATTTGCAAATAGGAGGCTCAGTCAGCTCTGCTTTGGGTTGGAGCTGCACCCAACTTCAGCCATTTTAAGGAAAGCCAGATGGGTGCTGGGTGATGCTGCAGTAGGGCAACTACCATTGGAATTCCATGTGCTGATTTACAATGTAGCTTTACTCTGAATAGTGACTATGTATAAATTGCACCTTTTTAGTCAACAGAGATGCTCTTTTTGTGTATTCAGAGTCACATCTGCTTGCTTTAGGGACTTAAATAAGATTGTACTGCTTTTTACTCTTGTTAGCATTGTACAGCCAACATGGCTGTGAGAGAACAACCTGAATTCAGTTCTGGTTTGTGTACTATAACAGAATAGTTCACTAAGTTCTGATCACAGAATCTTTAGTGGTAAGTGATTGATGTGTGAGCCAGAAAGAACACAGCTGGTCTTTCAGAGCCCAGTCTCAGTGGGCAGGACTCATTGTTTGACATAAGTGGCCAGATTTCCAAAGACACTGAGCACCAGAAGTTCCCATTGGCATTATGGTGGCTCAGAACATACTAAAGAGGCCCAAGTGTTATATTTGTAAACTAAGCAGATTTGATCTGAGTCACTGAGAAGCAATAATTTTGGAATTCCACCATGTCATTTTTACAGAGGTGTTTTTTCAGAGTGGAATTTCACTTTACAGGTCCATGGCTCAGAGTCCAGACTTACCAAGAACAGCCAATGAGTGAGCATTGTACTTGATGAAGTGCTACAGGTGACAATTCTTAGTCAGACCAAGTTAGGTGGAGTTAAAATCATTTCCCAGGTCAGACTTGCTTTCTGCAGGAACTCTCTGGATGTTTGTATTAATTGATTCCCCATCACCCAGAGGGTCCTCCCTGCACTGCCCCATGAATAAAGGATAATAAAGAAACAAAATTTAATTGATCAGATTAACACTGTGCACTATAGCAACAGCCAAATTAGCATAAGGCACATAACAAAAACCTAGTATTTTATAGTAAATGACTATTCTGATTATTTTAACAATCACATTTCAGGAGGCTTAAAGTTGCATGCCACAGATACAGTTGATTCCAATGCCCTAATTGATGCATTCAGTGGAATTTCATCAGGAAGTGGAAATATTTCTGAACAGTCTATTCAGGTCTGAGTTTCAAATTTTGTTTGTTTTTCACATTATTAATCAGTTACTGGTCAATTAAGAGTAATTTTAATAGTGTGTAATCTTAACTATTGCACTGTCAGTGACTGATCTTAAAATATAAACTGATATTTGGAAATGGCAGTGGGAATTTTTTTTTCTGTGGGTGTGCTCTGTTATTAACAATAAAATGAAACAGATAGTGAAACAAAGAAAACTAAAATTTCTCACAATTAGCTAATTCAAAGGGACTTATATAGCTAGAGGTAGGCAGAAATACCATAGTATGTGTGGTCATTCCTGTGTAGAATGCTGTAAATAAGTGATCTTGTCTTCCAGAGAATAGTTACTATACTAACATTATCAATAATGAGGAAACTGTCTCAGCTGGATCTCTTCTCCACAATAGATAACTTTTTCATTTCCAGCTTTCCTGACACTTCTCATGATCTATTTCAACTCAGTGATGATTTCTTCAAAATAACAGAGGCTACTAGTACTGAGTTATTCCCTCCTCCTATTTCTACAACAGCTCTTGGGTTGTGCTATCTATAACTTAACAGCTCATCCCTCACCTGCTAAATCTCTGCTATGAACCCACACTTGCACTTTATCTGAATCATGCATAGCAACTAATATAGGTTTGGTCATGGAGTCCTTAGCTTCCCTGCAATTGTATACTGGTCTTGACAAGAACTTAAGAATTTTGTGAGATTCCTTTGTAACTCTTTGCAGCCAGCTTTTTAACTTTCACAGTTCACTATTTTGTATCATCTGCAAACTTTGCCACTTCTCTGTTTTGCTCCTTTTTCCAAATCACTTATGAATAAGTTGAATAGCACTAGTCTAGCACAGATCCCTGGGGAACCCTGCTATTTAACTTTCTCGATTCTGAAAACTGAGTATCTATTCCTACCCTTTGTTTCTTGTCTTTTAACCAATTTCTGATCCAGGAGAGGAGCTTCCCTCTTATCCCATCACTGCTTACTTTGCTTAAGAGCCTTTGGTGAGGGACTATGTCTAAGGCTTTCTGAAAGTCCTCATACAGTATGAGCACTGGATCACTCTTGTCCACATTTGTTGGCCCCCCTCAACGAATACTAATACAGTAGATTGGTGAGACATGATTCCTCTTTACAGAAGCCATATTGACTCTTGCCCAACATATCACATTCATTTATTAGTCCGATAATTCTGATCTTTACTAGTTTTGCCTGGTACTGGAGTTAGGCTTACTGCCCTGTAATTGCCAGGATTACCTCTGCAGCTTTTTATAAAACTCAGCATTGCAATAGCTATCCACCAGTCATATGGTACAGACGCTGATTTAAGCAATAGGTTACATACCACAGTTAGTAGTTCTGCAATATTTAAGTTCCTTAAGAACTCTTGGGTGAATACCATCAGGTCTGGTGCCTTATTACTGTTCAGTTTATCTATTTGTTCCAAAAACTCCTACACTGGCACCTCAGTCTGGGATAGTTCCTCAAATTTGTCACCTAAAAAGAATGGCTCAGGTGTGGGAACTTCCCTCACATCCTCGACAGTGAAGACTGATGCAAATAATTCATTTATCTTCTCCACAAAGGTCTTGTTTTCCTTGAATGCTCCTTTAGCACTTTGGTCATCCAATGGCCTCAATGATTGTTTGGCAGGCTTCTCGCCTCTGATGTGCTCAAACACAACAGGAAGAGGACCAAAACAGTGCTATCGTGACTAAACAGCAGAGGAAAGAGATGTGGTTAAAAACAAAAAAGACATGTTTTAAAAATTGGAAGTCAAATCCTACTGAGGGAAATAGAACAGAATAAACTTTTGTAAATCAAGTGCAGAAGTATAATTAGGAAGGCCAAAAAAGAATGTGAAGAGCAGCTAGCAAGAGAGACAAAAACTAAAAGCATTTTTTTAATTTGAGGTATACACATCTTTTGAGCCTCTATCTTAGTGTTTTTTTAAAAGTTTGCATGCAATTTGAAGGCATTTCACTTCTCTGACTGTTCTTTTTAATTTCCATTTAACCTCTTCATTTTTGTTTAGTTCCCTTTTTTGAAGTTAAATGCTGCTGTGGTGGATATCTTTGGTATTTTTCCCTCTACAAGAATGTTAAATTTAATTACAGTATTGGAGCTTTTGCCAGGGGGTTCAGCTATAGTCACCTCTTGGACCAGATTCTGCGAACCATTTAGGTCTAATTAAGGACATGCATCTCCATTTGTGGGTTCCTGGACTAGCTGATACAAAAAGAAATCATTAATGATATCTTGAAATTTTATATCTGCATCTCATCCTGAGGTGACACATTCGTAGTCAATATGGAGATAGCTGAAATCCCCCATTATTCTTAGCTTTCCAGTTTTTATAGCTCCACTATCACATCTATTCAGGAGAAAGAAAACAAAACATTTCTTTATTTTCTGGGCTATTAACAGCTGCTATTAAAAGACAATTGATCTCACTTTCTAAGCACTTATACCAGTCTCATTACTAGAGTACCATCTGAATACCTGACTCTCAAATGTCCATCCAGATGCTTTTTGAAATAATGTTTCAGTATCTAGTTTTCCATTTTCATTCTAAACAGAAAGTTATTTTATTAAAAGGTACTTTTCTAATTGTAGTTTTTCTAAGCCATAAAATGGAAGTGAGCAAATCTATTTGCAGCCTGGTAGTCCAATAGGCCACTATAAAACTCATATTGGTAGCTTATCTGTAAATTCTGGTGGCTCACATGTGCAAAACCATTCTTGGTAAAGGAAATCTTGTTTCTCTTCTTGCTGTGTTTTATTATTTCTGTCTGTGTCTCTCATTGCTTTTCTGTTGTCTCTACCTATGGTTAGATCACTGTCTTATTGTGCAGTCTTTCTGGAAGCAGGCTGACAGCTGGAGAGGAAATGTAGCACTAATCTCCTGCAAAGACTTGGTGGAAAGATCACATACAGCAGTGGAAGGAGACTTTTGGTTACTATATTTTCACATTCATAAGCAATTCTACTCTGCAAATGGGCATTACAGAAAATTTGCTCAGGGGTTCATCATTCCACTCCCTTCAATGGCAAGTCCACGTGGCCCTTGCCCTCCGGCTAGTTCCCCATGTGTGGAGGCACAGTGGCAGGAGGCTTCTGTCTCCTTTGCACAACCCTGAGCTCTGCACAGAACAGCAGAAACCTGCTCATCATGGTGTAAGGCTTGTTACAGCATTAGTGCTCCTCTAGCCCCAATTCCAGTAGTGGGCCAGTAATTCACCAGCCAGTCAAGATGCCCTCTGAAAAGGCAAAATATTGATTTTTTCTCCCCTTTAAGAGGAAAATGAACCACACTGAAATTACTGGTATTTTAAGTGTTTATCTCTTAACTAGCCATAAAACATATTTTATTTGTCTAATAGCTTGAAAGTACAGCTCGGAGTGTCGCAGTCAAGCAGTGGATGAATGGTACAGTGACTGTAGATAGCACTGTGGGAAAAGACACCTTCTTTGTAGTTACATGGGATGGAATCACATCTCCACCAGACATTTTACTGTGGGACCCCAAAGGAAAAGAATATAGAACGTCAAGCTTCACAGTTAGTAATCTAAACCTCCGAACAGCTCGACTGAGTATAGCAGGCACTGCAGAGGTAAAGACTAAACTTTGTTTTATTATCCAAACATTAACATTTTCATAGACTAAAATGCACCTTCTCTTTTTAGAAGTTATAAACACATATTCCTAATGAACCAATTTTATCCTTGGTGTAACTCCACTGACTTGCAATGGAAGTTGGCTGTCTAACTGTCATTTGTGCTGTTCCTAATTTTTTATTATGCTCTACACACATCCCAAGTATACAAGACTGCCAGACAAAACACTGAATTGAGGGGAAGTTAAGGTTGAGAGTACATATCTATAATATACGGGTTCCAGTACTTCCAAGAATGTGATAATTCTCAAACATTCACCACTGAAACTGAGCAAACGCAGATATAAGGTTAAATTTAAAAGAAACCAAACATTTGAAAGCACGAAGAATCATAAGCAAGGTACCCAAATTACCTCAGCTCTGGTCCTCTAGCAATACCCTAACTGCCCTTTGTGCTTGGAAAATCTCCCCTGAACTAAGATGATAATTATAAGGGAAACACGAAGCTGCCCTTAGACTAATGAAGTCTTATATTATATTTTTATACTCCATATATTTGATTTGCAGGTAGGGGATTGGTTATATTGGATTCAGAATAACCATATAGCCCCTCAAGTCATATCAATGATAGTAACCTCTCGAGCGGCATCTTTGGCTGTGCCTCCAGTGACTGTGAAAGCCCACATGAATAAGGATACAAACAACTTCCCTAATCCAATGGTGATTTATGCAGAAGTTAGTCAAGGATTTTTGCCTGTTCTTGGTGCAACCGTGATGGCCACTGTTGAACAAGAGACTGGATCTGCAGTGGAGCTCAAACTCCTTGATGATGGTTCCGGTAATCTGATAATTACTTTCCTTACATTTTTGTCTACTCATTTTGTGGTATGTATTTTAGAATGTCTGCACTCTGCTTCCAAACTTATCACTAAGGGTTCAGTCATGCCTATGCCATTGGCACAGAACAAGGGGCAGCAAGTGGAGCGAGCTGGTAACTCTGGTCTCCCCCACTGCTTCAGGATGACAGTAAACTGCACTGGATCTAAACTGGTGATGCACTTACACTGTTGGGTGTGTTAGGAAGGAGGAGACAGAGAAACTGCACCCAAGAAGAAGGGAGTGTTGTGGTTGTGTAAAGCCTTCTCCATCTCCTGTGCTATTATCCATGATGCCAATAGCCAGAACAGGGACAGAAGGGCATCTATTGCTTTGTGGATCTGATTCAACCATATTCACTATTTGAACTTATGTATATTTTACATGAAGGTCTGCCCTGCAGAGGGGATGCAGGGGGCAGTATAGCTATGTTAAAAATATCTTCTTCAAAAGTATGAATTACATAGATTATTATTCTCCTTTTCAATCTCTTGTGCCTGCAGAGGTGATGTGATTCAAATGCACAGTTCTATTGTTCTCCAGCTTCTCCATTATCTGAACCATATCATGCAAACTGTAGACTCTCTCCTCCCCACATTCCAGTATTGCTTCAATCTCAAAGTATTTTAGTCTGCAGACCACCAAGAAGGTTCCACAGATCAGACCACTATGGAGAACTACTAAGTAATAGTTGAGAACTACTGGCCTATTGTTACTATTGGAAACAACAGTAAATACACAGTAACGTGTTTTAATTCTACATTGTTATCTCCAGTTAAATATGTAATGAGCTCATGTCAAAATGGGACCGATCCTGTTTTCACCTAAGTCCGTATCAAAGCTCTTATTGATTTCAATAGAAGAAAGAGTAGGCCCTATGTGTTTATGAACTGAACAGCAAAAAATGCCCTTGCTTAACAAAGGTACCTTGTTCGGATGGTTAATTATTACTATTTGTATGTCTAGGTGCTGATATTACCAAGAATGATGGAATCTATTCAAAGTACTTTACATCTTTCAAGGGAAATGGTAGATACAACTTAAAAGTGCATATCCAGGGGAGAAAGCAGACTGTTAGACTTGGCCGCAGGCAGAGCCGAGCCTTGTATGTTCCAGGCTACATAGAAAATGGTAAGGATCATTAATGAAGTAGAAAATTCTCTCTTTCTCTCTCTCTCTGTGTAAGTAAAAATATGGGTGAATGGGAGATCATTTAGCTTCACAAAATGCTTTTTAAACTTAACATTTGTTACATTATCTTTTCCGCTATTGTTTATCTTTTAGAAAACAGTCGCTGGAACCACAGTATGTTTGCGATATATGAGCACTGGATATAGCATCTCATTATATATATATAAAAATATATAATTCAGTGCTCTTTGGAACACATGGGAGTTGCCAAAAATCCTGGAACTGAAAATCATATTAAAAAATAGCTGAAGTTAGAAATTTTAAATTTGTATGTTTCACTGAGACTTAAAAATAAGGTTTCAGGGAATCAGTTTCAAAGTTATGAAATTTTAAAGTTATCCATTTAATGCCTCCACGTGAGAATTTTTCTGTTCTTCTGTTTGGTTTTCTGGACATATTTTTCAGGACTCTTTCCATTAGGCCTGTGTGAGTTAAAGATTCTCAGTTTCAGAAACCACAAGTATAGATATTACTATTAAGATCTTGCTGCTTAAGCCTTCTCAATCAATGGAGCTTCAGTTAATGATACTTTTGTATCACAAATGTGTTGTGACTTAGTATATTTTTTCCTCTTTCCCTTATTTTTGCATTTCTCTTTTGATCTAAAAGCCCCAGAGAAATCAAGTGCAATGAAAACAGTTAGTTCATCATTAAAATATAGTTTTATTCTGAAAAGTGACTTTATAAAAATAGTATTGTCAAATTCTACACTTGTTTTCTCACACACTCCAGAACAAATTTGCTCTAGTTACAGCTTAGCAACACGGCTGTTCTAACTCCCACCTCTGCAGACTCAGCCTAGGAGCTGAAAATCAATTGTGTTCTTTCTGGCTTGTGCATTGTCACTGGGGTCTGCAGGCCAAATGCCTTACTCAGTAAATCTATGCAGCCCTCTTGGCCTTCAGTGGGATTGCACAAATGTAACTGGGGGCATAATTCAAAGGCACCATTTACAGAATTTGCTCTGCAAACGGAACCTGACAGTGAATGGCTAGCCAACTATAAAAGCAGTTTCTCCTCCGTTGGTGTTCACATCTCAACTGCTAGAAGAGGGCCTCATCCTCCCTGATTGAACTAACCTCATTATCTCTAGACTGATTCTTGCCTGCATATTTAAATCTGCCTCTGGAAATTTCCACTACATTCATCTGACAAAGTGGGTATTCACCCATGAAAGCTCATGCTCCAATACATCTGTTAGTCTATAAGGTGCCACAGGACTCTTTGTCGCTTGGCTATCAATGGTTTGTTTGGGGGCGGGAAATAGTAATTTACTTTTTGCCATTTAAGCCAGCAGATCTGACTCTGGGTAGGCAGCTCTACTGAGTAAGAACCACACTCCAAGCTTGAGATTAGGCACCCAAAAACCTCAAGAGGCTCAAACAGTTAAGATTTGTCCCTCAGTATTCACTTGGCTATATCGCATAATGTAGTATTTCCTATTCCTGTGTACCTTGTTAAATATACACCTTAATGTTATTTTACCAGTACCCACCCCCAAAAGAAGGCCCATCCAGTAAATTATGCATTATCACAGTAAATATATATATTATTACTCCTGGGGAATTCTGCACCAAAAAAAATAAAAATTCTGCAAAATTCCGCATATATTATTTGTTAAAATACCACAATATAATCACATCAGTTTCAATTATTTTTGGTAATTTATTTCAAAATACCTGTCAGCAAGCATGTCTGTAAGAATACAGACAACAAAAAAGATTCAAGAAATATTTTTTTGACAAGTAGATTCCTTACTAGGCATATTAATACAGAACTCTGAGTAATAATTCATTTAAACTACAGTAAAGAACTGTATTTCCCGCAGCCCTTGGAAGCAATGCAAAGGCTTGCGGGAGTCAAGGGTAATGGAGGAGCTGAGGAACACGGAAGTAAATTGCTGGGAAGGATCCTGGGTGTGAACCTGGAGGGTTCCTGGATATGGATGGGGAAAGTATGGAACAAGGTTTTTTTGTGGGGGTGGGGAGGGATTGTTAGGGAGCTTCCCCCATGCAGACCCTGGCTGAGCCCTAGCCTCTCCCATTCAGTCAGGAACATCTGCCTCATTATCATGTGTCCCTTCACCCCCCATGTGTCCCTTCACCCCCACTCAGACACCCACTCCTTCCCATCCCCATGTGGCCCTGCATCCTCTCCCCCTGTCCCTATGTGGCTGTATACCACCGCTCCTCTCCCATGTGTCTCTGTGTCCCCATCCAGCCACTCCCCTGTCCCCATGTCCCTGTACTCCTCCCCCTGTCCCCATGTGTCTTTGTACCCCCACCCAGACACTCCCCTGTCCCTATGTAGCTCTGCACCCCCTGCCCCATCACCATGTGGCCCTGCACACAGTGCCGGCTTTAGGCCTATTCCACCAATTCCCCCGAATCTAGCCCCGCACCCAGTGAGAATCCCTTCCCTGGATAAAGGCGCCTTTTTAATTTTTACTCACCTGGCAGCGCTCCGGGTCTTCAGCAGCACTTCAGCGGCGGGTCCTTCGTTTGCTCTGGGTCTTCGGTGGCACTTCAGCAGCGGGTCCTTCAGTGCTGCCAAAGACCTGGAGTGAGTGAAGGACCTGCCGCCGAAGTGCCACCGAAGACTTGGAGCACCACTCGGTGAGTACAAGCCCAATGTGTTTTTTTAAATTTTTTTTAATTCATCCCTGCCAGGGCCCCGCCGAAACTGTTCGAATTGGGCCCCACATTTCCTAAAGCCACCCCTGCCTGCACCTTCCTCCTCCCTCCCTCCTGTGACCCAGTGCCTCCACTCCCATTCAGCCCCTGCCCCAGTCTGTCCTCCCCCACTAGCGCCTGTCTGACCTGGCTTGACAGGCGCTTGGAAGAAGGCAAGCTTTCTCTTCTTTAGCTGGCTGTGAGCTGCTGCTTTGTTCTATTGCCACCGTGCCCTCTGGTGGTCAAAAGGCAGAACTGCAGCAACATTTCAGCAGAAGCTTTTTCTGCACAAAAAAATAAAAATCTGCGGGGTTTATTAATTATACATGCATGCAGTCATGCAGAACTCCCACAAGAGTAAAGATATATATATATAGTAATAGAAAACTTAGCGTTTTGAATTTCTTCACTTTTGAGTGCCTGATTTCTTAAGCTTAATTTTAGATTAATATTACCTTTTGCATTTCATATCCTCCTTCTTGCACACGTGTGCACGTACACACAGAAACAATTTTCTGTATTCCTAGAAAATTAAAATATAGTGAGTGAAAAAATCTACATAAAAATGTGTCCAACTTAAACCCAGAAAAGTAAGGAAATTCCTACAGGGTTGTAATTCTTATGCTGGCTGCAATAGCTAGGAAGAGATGGATGGAAACTGCCTTATCACAACCACTTCCCACTGACACCTGCTTAATACCTTAAATACCCAAATGGGTGATAGGCACTGTTGCTACTTTCAACTGCACTTGAAATCTGGTTTGCTTTTAGGGTCTGCCTTAGTTTTGTGCAAGGATGCAGGATCCTGAAGTTCACTTTGGTTTTTAGCCTTGCTAATTTTTGCACTAAGCTTGAATAAGCCAAAGAAAAAAAGTAGATTAAAGAGAGAGGGAATGCTAGATAAAAAGAAAGTGTGTTATGATTTGGAGTTTTGTAATGTTCAAATAGCTTGAGCAATTTTTTTTCTTTTTGGGGGCAGGTGAAATCAAAATGAATGCACCGAGACCTGAAGTTAGTGATGAGGAAATTCAAGCGAAGCTAGGAAGTTTCAACAGAGTTGCAACAGGAGGTTCTTTTGTAGTGGAGAATGTTCCGTCAGGAGGAACTACTGATGTGTTCCCACCCTGTAAAATTACTGACCTTGAGGCTCAGTTTGAAGAAGATAAAATTCACTTGTCTTGGACAGCTCCTGGGAATGACTTGGATGAGGGACAAGGTAAGTTGGAAGTTTTGTTTTAGTCAGCTGGAAGTGATGCAGTATTGTCAGTTATCTGAAATTACATACGATGAGCCGACCAAGGAGAGGTGAGGAAGAAAGCTATGTCTGTCCCATCTGCAAAAAATATGACCATCACTATGGCTTGACCTACTCCAGATTTTCTCTGTAAAATTTCCTAGTGTAGATCAAGAGACTCAGTGTAACCAATGAATTCCCTGTTCAATAGGATATTCATGTTAGTCCCACTTAATGCTTTAAAAAAATGTTTAAAGAAACATGGAACACTCCCAAACGTAGGCACCAACTCTGTCAGTGCTCCAAGGCTCAAACACCCATGGAAAAAATAGGGGGAGCTCAGAAGCCACTAGACACAGTGGTTTGGCAGGATCCCGGGGCTGGCTGCAGATCAGCTGTTTGGCAGAGCCCCAAGGCTAGCCACCAATCAGCTGTTTGGTGGCCAGGGGTAGGGGTAGGGGGTGGTGGGAAGAGAAAGGGATGGGGCAGGGGACAGTGGGAAGAGGAAGGGGAAGAAGTGGGGACTTGGGGGAGAGGGCAGAGTGGTGGTGGCAAGAGATGGAGCAACACTGGGGTCTCAGGGGAGGAGATGGGGCGAGGGTGGGGCTTCAAGAGAAGAGGCAGAGTGAGGGCAGGGTCTTGGGGTGGAGTGGCAGTGGAGCACCCCCTGAGAAACACAAAAGTCAGTGCCTGTTCTCCCAAACCTAGTACAACAGAAAATGCAAAGCCTCCATACCAACCAGCCTTATGGTAGTTTACAAAGGCAAACAAATTAAATAAAAAACACTCACCAGTGACCCTTCCAAGGCTTAGCCCTTGTCTACACTGCAACTGTAAATAAGTCAGGGGACCCAGTTACAACATGGGCAGTCCAAGTCTTTAATCCATTTATGGGGACACAGTTAGGTCTTGTTTATAATATATATTTTAAGTATGTTGTAACCAGACTATGTTACAGTGTGCACATCAGCACGAGCCAGAGAGGTTAAGATAGACAGTCTGCAGTCACACAGAGAGCAGCTTCAGATTAAAATGTTTACATACACCTACAGCTCTTGCCAAGCTCACCAGGGAACCAACCAACAACTCCATTAAATCCCCAAAACACTGGCCTACGTTCTTCTATGTGGCTACTTTGTGCTACTTGTCCGGCTCAAAACAGCCTTACAGTTAGACTAGCTAGCAATGGAAGAATAACTTCAGTTAGGAAAATCTTCTGATGCTACTCTTATCTACCCCTTACCCCATCTCTGAAGCAATAGAAAAGATGAGGAGCAGGAATTAGAACTCAAATCAAGCAAAGAACTAGAAAACCCACGAGCAGAACAGAACCATACAGCCTTGAAATGACAACTGTGGGCAGTGGGAAGCCGGATACATTTGCAGCAAGATCCCTGACAGACTAACTATGCTGGCAAATGAAGCAGGCATTTTTCTGTCTCTCAGACTATGCTTTAGAAGCTGCTCACATTAAGAGAGGGAAGCTAACCAGGATGCAGGGATCTCTCTCTGTACTTTTGATCTTATACTTGACCTGGATACTCACCAGAGACAAGTGAAAAAAATCCTATTTTCATTTCTCATCCAGAAGTTATGTTTCTATTTTAGTACTACAGAGACTTGTGTGAAGTGTGGGAGAGGGAGGCATAGAGGGGGGCAGTTTAATGGCAGTTATCTGCACTGCCATGTGGAAGACTCATCTGCCCAGCAGGAGCTAAGAGTGCTGGTAATATAATGTGGTTAGTGCTCATGAGGGGAGGGAATGCCCCACATCAGTTAACAGTCGACTATTGCCCCAACTAAAATGTGGAACTGATAAGTGCTAACAGGAATCCTGTCCAGAGCTCTACAAAGAACGGATGTTAGTCAATTAAGCAGGCCCACCAATAATGAGGGTAAAATGGTAGAGATGGTAATGGAGTATCATGGGAGTTCTTATAAAAATACAAAACTGTTCTACAAATCCTGTACCACGCTTACATTTACAGATAGTGTAATAGACATACTAACACACTCTTACTTGTATTCCTCTCTTTTTCCAGCTGACAGATACATAATAAAAATGAGTGAAAGTTTTCTGGACCTAAGAAACACCTTTGGCGATTCTATTTCCGTGAATACCTCTAGTCTGGTACCTAAACCTGCCGGCACCAAAGAATCATTTCAGTTTAAACCAGAAAATGTCACAATAGAAAATGGCACCATAATCTACTTTGCAATACGTGCCGTTGATAATGCCTCCTTGACCTCAGAGGTGTCTAATATAGTACAGGCAGCTCTGTTTGTTCCTCCAAAGGAATCCTCACCTGATACACTTCCTACCGAAGTTATCACTAACAGTATTCCTACACAGGGACCCTTGACTGATACGCTTCCTACCGAAGTTATCACTACCAGTGTTCCTACACAGGGACCCTTGACTGATACGCTTCCTACCGAAGTTATCACTACCAGTGTTCCTACACAGGGACCCTTGACTGATACGCTTCCTACCGAAGTTATCACTAACAGTGTTCCTACACAGGGACCCTTGACTGATACGCTTCCTATTGATGTTATCAATGATGGCGTCAATGTTTCAATAATAGTAATTGGGGCTGTAATACCTGTAATAATTGTATTAATAGCTGTAAGTATAACTATCTGTATTTTACATAAGAAAAATAGAAAGGGAGGCCCTGAGCTCAGAATGTAATAAAACTAATTGTAAGATGAAAGCTCAGTAGGTATTTATCCTAATTTGTTCTATTTGTGATTTTCAAAATACATAAGGAAAGACAAACTTGTAATAGATTTGAAAATTAAGTGCATTGACTTTAAAATAGAGGTGGATTTATATGTATTTTGATCTGCTTTCAATGAGTGTATAGAATGTTACAGTACATTATGTAGACTGAACAGTGAATTTAAAAGTATGTACTGAGTAAACTAAGACACATCAGTACAACGTGTAGCATATAAATGACCATCTAATTGTATGCTTTAACTCTAATCTTGCAAGAGTTCTGCAACATTAGATATTCTGTGCTTTGTTTTATTTAAATAAAAAATCTTTCTAATTTTGTTTTCCAGTTGCTTAGCAGTCAGGGAGGGGAGATTTAAGAAAAAAATCGATCTGTAATCTTTGGTTTTCATACATTCCTTTCAGTTATATTGAATGAGTAGGAAACATAGATGTATACAGCTGTTGGTCCTGAGCCTGCAACTGCTTAGGTACATGCATAACTCAACTCTCATCCTATGACTAATGCAGGTGTTTAAATATTCACAGGATCAGGGCCATATGTTATTCACAAATGAGCATAATCATCAATCACACATGCAACATTCCAACTCTAAATGACAGAACAAAAGCAAAATAGTAGAAGAGAAAACACTAAATTCCTAGGTAGCAGAAATGTCAGTTAGCACAGCATGTAACAGAAGCGAAGGCCTGTAGCATCCAGGAGGAAAAGCTATTCAGCAGGTGACTTTTCATTGTTTTTTCCCATCTCCTGCAAGCCCAGCTTGCAACATCATGATCTGTGATGTGACGCTCCAGAAATGGGAAAGGATCGCCCATTGTTTGGATAATGAAAACGTCCATCGTTACATTAGATGGGATCAAATTATTTTATAAGGTATATAAACCCTCATGCTTCGGTCATCAGCTAATCACTAGCAGGGGCTAAAGAAAAACTTTTCCATGTACAAATTATTCCATAATTGTCCATTATGGGATTTCTTGCTGCTTCCATTGACATATACTTAGAAATATTGAAATATTGGGCCAACATGAATATGCCTACACTCAGATTTTTTACAATTTTAATTAACTGACAGTTAGCTCAAGGTAGTTACCGCATTTGGACTATGCCGGACCAAACATTGGGGAATGTCCATGTTAGCTTTTACAAACATATTAAGTGAAAATCACTAGTAAAGACAAGTACTTTCGGAGATGGGTATCTGGGTTCATGTGGACCAGGATCTGATTGGGTAATGCAATTCCTGTGTTTCTCAGATGTTTTTTTAATGGCATGAAGTGAAAGTAAGAAATTGAATTGAACTCTTAGTTGCTTTTCCAAATGTAAAGGCAATATAAGTCCCCGTTTTTGCTTTGGCTAGTGCATGTTGGTGGTTTTCTTCACTTCTCTTTGGGATAGGTGAATGGGACAGAAGAGAGTGATTAGTAGAATATCTGTGTAATAAACAGAAGGCTTGGATGCTTTATGCACATGTGTTATGCATAAAAACCAGTAAAACAAAACAGATCATGGGAGTTGGGGATTGTGTTTTACTTCTTATTTTTTAATTAATCTCTAGTCCTGGTGAGAAATATTCTAAGAATAGGGTATTTCTCACATGATGATCTGCCCAATCATAGGTATCTGAGCTGTTTCCTGATAGAAAAATTGAGCTGGGAGCCTAGGAGCATTTGACTTAGTGATGACAGTTTGATTCCCATCTGGAGATCTGTGTTTGGGGCTGGTCCTTCATTCCTGACATGGCAAAAGCTAGGAGCACTGTAAAGAGACAATGCCCTAGACTAGGGAGGAAGCACCTTGTAGTACTTTGCAACAATCTCTCTGGCTGATTTGAGAACAACCGTGAAAATCTCTGGAGGGAGCCAGGACCACTCCTCGATGTCTGGAAGAATAGTCATCACATTCTGAAGAAAAGCTGGAAAGACCCCTTTTGGAAAGGAATAAAGTGAAAAATCACAACCACAAAGCAACATTGACAGGTATCAACCCTCTCAAGTGCCCCTAATTTTACCTGCATTCCACCTGTTCAATAGCACTTCATTTTGCCTGCTCATCCTACCTCTAAACTAGAGTGTACTACCAGTTCATCATCCTCGGAAGTATTTACATTCCTATTCCACAAAAGTTGTATGGGTAGGAAGTACATCACAGAGTCAGTTGTGAGATTGTTCCTGGAAATATTTCCTACAGTAGCATAAAAATGTAGCAGTCCCCACATGTATTGTGTCCACAGATATCCCTGTCCTGGTTCCCCAGTTAATAGAGTTGTTCTCTATCATCTTAATGCTTTGGTTACACTGACATCTAGTGGATCATCAAAAAACACACACACACACACACACACACACACACACACACACACACACACACACTTTTCAGCTTTGCTTCCAAAATCACACATTTACTCAACAGACCAAAAGGATGCACTGATCTCGCATATAAATACTTATTTAGTGGTACAGTCAAAAATGATAGAGCTGAGTTTTCATCTATCAGTTGTGATTGGCTCTTCTTTTTCTTCTTCTTTATATTACACAAGTACCTAGATCAGAGGTGGGCAAACTTTTTGGCCTGAGGGCCACATCGGGTTTCCGAAATTGTATGCAGGGCTACTTGGGGGAGGCTGTGCCTCCCCAGACAGCCAGGCATGGCCCAACCCCTATCCGACCCCCCCTGCTTCTTGCCTCCTGGTAGCCACCCCAGAACGCCTGCCTCATCCAACCCCCCCCCAAGACCCCTGCCCCATCCACCCTTCCCTGTCCACTGACCACTTCTGACCCTGACCACCTCCAGCTGCCCCATCCAACCCTTCCTCTCATTCCTGACTGCCCCCCCAGGACCCCTGCCCCCTCCAACCACCCCTTCTCCCTGACTGCCCCCAGAACCTCTGCCCGACTGCTCCCCACCCGTCCATCCAACCCCTTCTCCTTCCTGACTGACCCCCTGGAACTCTTGCCTCCATTCAACCGCCCTCTGACCGCCTTGACCCCTATCCACACCCCTGCCCCCTGACCACCACCCCAGACTCCCCTGCCCTTTCTCCAAACCCCCTCCCCCCACTCCCTGCCCACTTATCGCAATGCCTGGAGCACCGGTGGCTGGCAGCACTACAGCCGAACTGCCCAGAGCACCAGGACAGGCAGCCGTGCCACCCGGCTGGAGCCAGCCACACCACCACGCAGCACTCTGCAGCTGCGCTGCCCGGCAGGAGTTTGCAGACCTGTCGCCCAGAGCATTGCACGGGCAGCGCAGTGAGCTGAGGCTGCACGGGATGGGGAACAGCAGGGGAGGGGCTGGGGGCAAGCCTCCCAGGCCAGGAGCTCAGGGGCTGGGCAGGAGGAGCCTGTGGACCATAGTTTTCCTACCGCTGACCTAGAGGACCCAACTACAACGGGCTTCATTGCTTTGGCTGCTTTTCACACACAGTATAAATGACAATCTTGCCTCAAAGACCTCACAGCCTATGTAATATAGTGAATCACTTCACCTCCTCCAACACATCTGTAAAGGAGGCAGCCATAATTTGGCTGCTTATGCTTCCTGAGTGCAAGAGGACAGGTTGTTAACAGTGGGCCTGATCCACTGATTTCAATGAGCTTTGGTTCAGGCTCATGCTGGCAGTGCTGTACGTTCCAAAGGACATGTGGAGTGGGACCATGACTACCCAGCACTACTTACTGCCACACAACAGTTAGCACTGGTTAGCTACAAGAGGTGGAGTGAAAGCTACACGTTTTGTATAGTGCTACTAAACATGGTCCCCACACACCCTTGTAATAATAATAAATTAATACCTAGATTTTATACAATTCTTTTCATCAGAAGCTCTCAATGTACTTTACAAGGGAAGTCAGTATCAGTATCCCCATTTTACAAATTGGGGAACTGAGGAACAGAGATGAAGTGATTTCCCCCAGTAGGCCAGCAGCAGAACCAGGAATAGAATGCAGGTCTCCTGAGGCCCCAGTCCAATGCTCTAACCACTAGAACACACACCAAGCATTATGCACAAATCTTGCACCTCACTGCACATCTTTTGGTGCACTACTGGCGCTTGACCCCTCATGCACACACGTTTATCAGTGCTCCACTGGCTTTCAAACACCCAAATGTAGCCCTTCAAGTAAGTAACATTTTCAGTCTGCAACCATGACACTAGGACTGCCAACCTTTCAGGATTGTACTGGAGTCTCCAGGACTTTAAGATTAATCTTTAGTTAAATGTTATGTCATGTGATGAAACCTCCAGGAATATGTCCAACCAAAATTGGCAACCTTATATGACACTGTTCCTTTAAATGCAAGTGTGATATTGAGCCTGCAAGGGTTAGACAACCAGCAGGCTAAGTAATCCAAAATCAACCTTTAAGGACATATTAGGGAAGTATTGAAGTGGTAAACAGGGCCATTCCTTGTAGACGGTTATCCAACCCACGTTAAATGGAAGAGATTTCTGCCCTGTTAAAGAATTAGAGGTAAATACTAATTGTATTTGTCTGTGTTTATCTGTATCTTATTAGATGTTAACAATGTAACCAGATTAGTTTATGGATGGTAATTCCCTTGCATGTCTTAATTACAATATACACCTCTACCCTGATATAATGCAACCCGATATTACAATGCAGTAAAGCAGTGCTCCTACGGCTCAGCGTGTCAGCTACCATCTGGGATGCTCCGCTTCCCGCTGCCAGTGAGTGCAGGGAGGTTGGGGAAAGAACACCCCCCGTACTCACCTGCGGCGAGAAACGGAGCGCCGCGGCTGGGAGCTGGCAGAGTGGAGCGGGCTGGGGCCAGGCTGCTCCACTTTCGCCGCTGCCAGTGAGTGCCTGTCAGGGAGCAGGGGGTGTGGCTAGGGGTGGGGGCAGTCAGGGGACAGGAAGCAGAGGGGTTGGATGGGGATGGGGTCTCTGGTAGGAGTGGTCAGAGGACAAGGAGCAGGGGGGCAAAAGCAAGTTCAATATAACATGGTCTCACCTATAGCGCGGTAAGATTTTTTGGCTCCGGAGGACTGCGTTATATTGGGGTAAAGGTGTATTATGCATGTGGATGGTTCAGTTAATCTTAAGATAAAAGATATAGGATATTGCAGTTAATTAATACTACTAGTTTACCTATGCATACATAGGAAATAGGAGGTTTACTTCAAAGCAACAACGTATTTTACCTAGTCTTCATCCAAGGAATGCCTGCTGTATTATCAGCTGTCAAGAGGCTGCCGTAGCCTGCCAGAGATCTATAAAAGAACTCTAGGGCCTGACCTGCTTGAACTTTGTCAGGGGAAGTTTAAGTCACAAGACTGAGGTCTCCAGCTCCAGTCTGGATTACCCTGCTATGACCTAAGAACTTTATTTATATCTGTATATATAATGATCTTTAATCACAATACTCTCTCTCTTAGATAGTTAATGAGTATTGGCTGTAAGTGTGTATTTAGGTAAGATCTGAAATATACATTGACCTGGTGGGTAATGTGTCCAATATTTTAGGATTGATAGAACTTTATATATATATAATTCTCACCATATTTGACTTGGCTGTTTGGGTGGGAGCGCAGGGCTGGATTGCTTAAGGGAAACTGTATTTTGGGGCTTCTTGGTAACCAGTAAGATATTGCTGGCTTGGTGAATCTAAGTATTAGAATAAACCACCAGATCATCCACCCCATTCTTTGCAGTTTGCCCTCATTGAGCATTCTCAGTGTGGCCCCTCTAGCAATCATGGTCACAGCAAGTAATTCTGTTTCTAGAAGTATCAGATTTTTAATCTAGTCCTTTGTGTTTTTTAGACAAACTTTAAACAAATGTCATTACTTTAATTTCATAAAAGTCGCAAAAGGTTCCCCCTAATACTTTCCAGTTATGCTAGTGAAACCCCTTTGGGGTTTAGAGAGCATGGCCCCTTTAAATCTTTTTCCTGGGGGTTGGGAGAGAGTGAGGAAAAAAGGAGGGAAACTCCCGGGAGTGCAGGGGTGGCTCTGGAGCTTGGAGGAAGAGAATGGCAGCAGCCCACAGGCCCTTGCAAAGGAAGCAGAGAGAACCTGCCTGAAGCCTCCCTGGGAGGCCTCCCTGGGTGGCCGATCGGGAACACCCCAGGACAGAAGCCAGGAGGAGCACTGTGCCAGGAAGGAATCGCCCGAGAAGGACAGGCCGGAGCTAGACGCATTATTACGGCTGCCCAGAGCTGCGTGGGGCTGTGAGTAATGGGGCTTGTGACTCTGCACTGGGAACAAGAAGGGAGGGTGTAGCTAGTTAAGTGGGGAGGTGGTCACTCTGTGTGGCTTTGCAGTGAGCGACAGAAGAGGGCACCGGAGGGGTTTGTTGGGGGAAAGTTCACTGGTGCCGAAGACGACCAGGAGCACCCAAGACTCACCACTGGACTGGAACTTTGCTCAGGACTCCTGAACTCTGTGTGCAAACACACTGCTCAGTGTCTGCCCTTCCAGACTGTGCTCCCACTGGGCCTGTGGGGCCTTGGCTTGGATGCAGCCGTTTTACTGCTCAGGGCTGGCTCTAGCCATTTTGCTGTACCAAGCATGGCGGCACGCCGCGGCGGGCGCTCTGCCACTCGCCGGTCCTGCGGCTCCGGTGGACCTCCCGCAGGCATGCCTGCGGAGGGTCCGGTGGTCCCCCACCGCCGGTGGACCTCCCGCAGGCATGCCTGTGGATGCTCCACCGGAGCTGCAGGACCAGCGGACCCTCCGCAGGCACGCCTGCGGGAGGTCCACCAGAGTCGCCTGCCGCCCTCCGGGCAACCGGCAGAGCACGCCCCGCGGCATGCTGCCCCAAGCACGCGCTTGGTGCGCTGTGGCCTGAAGCCGGCCCTGTTACTGCTCCCCCTATATTTCCCCTTGTTGTTTTTCTCCTCTCATCCCTCTGCAAATAAATACCTCCCTTTGTTAAATCCATTGTACTTTTCCTGTAGGTGTGGGTGTTCACTCTGAGGGGTTTGGAACAGGTGCCTCTGGGGTGGAAGGGATTTTTTCTGCTGCATTCCTGCACGTGCCTTCTCTTGGCCAGAGCTGCCTGCAAAGCAGACTCCATCTTGGCCACTGGGAATCATTTTACTTTACACTAATACGCATAATAATCTTATGTCCTTTGTTCTTATCTGAATCTTTGGCCTGGCCTACACTGGGGGAGGGATTGACCTCAGATATGCAACTTTAGGCCGATAGCCCCGATACTCCGGAATCTGGCCCCATGCCAAAGAGGGCCCCGCTGCTAAGGGGGCCCTGCTCCAGGGGTCTTCAGTGGCATTTCGGCGGTGGGGATTCTGCTCTGGAGGCCTTCGGCGGCAGGGAGGTCCTTCGGTGTCATGGAAGACCCGGCGGAGACCCCCCCGCCACAGATGTGCCACCGAAGCCCCGGACCACTGCCGAGTATTCCAATCAGGCCCCGTGGGTCATAAAGCCGGCCCTGCTTGAAGCTACAGTGGAGGCCAGTAGAAGTTTATGTTGAAAGAAGTAACATTAATTCCTGCTCAGATATCCATAGTGTAACATTCTGTACTTCAGGGGACTATCCTATAACCCCCATAGTCCTCATTTATATATAATTGTGATCTGGAATATAAAGCATGCCATATCAGGTATCAGGGGAAAGGTTATGATCTGCTGAAAGTCATTTTTCTATCTAAATATGTATATCATTAGTGCATATGAAGTTATGAGATTGTGTTTTATGGCTGTGAGACAACAGCAAGGAAAGTAACCAGTGCCCGGGAGGGTGTCAAACAACCATCAACAGTCATTGTCCATCAAGGGAGTTATAATTCAATGATTCGCCTGCATAAGGCCACACCAGGGAGAATTGCTCAGCTCTGCCTGGGGACTTACAATTCCCCCCAGATATGCTTGGACTTGTGTTCTCCAAGCCCGTGGACTAAGGATATAAAACAGAACACAGTGACCCCATGCTTGGCCTTTTCTCCTTCCCACACCTATGCTGCGATCAACAAGGACATTCAGAAGACTGAAGACTCCAAAGGAGGAGACTGGCCCAGGTTTCAAAGATGAAACCTGTGTACTATGAACTGCAATATTCAGTGGGCTGAAAAAAACTGCTTAATTTAGATATTGCCCAATCTAATAGGGTTGAGAGTTTAGACTGTGTGCTTGTTTTGTTTTATTTTGGTAACCCCTCTGACATTTTGCCTATCACTTATAATCACTTAAAATCTATCTTTTGCATTCAATAAACTTATTTTACTGTTTATCTTTACCAGTGAGTTTGCCTGATGTGTTTGGTAAATCTGCTCAGGTTAACAAAGTCTGGTGTATATCCACTTTCCATTGATGAAGTGTTGAACCAATAAATAAACTTGCACTGCTTGTCTTGAGCAGTGCAAGATGGTGTGTTCCTGAGGTACAAGGCTGGGAGGTGCAGGAATTCAGTTGGTACCTTTCTCTATGTGATTTATGAGTGGCTCTGGGAGCATTCATGCAATCTAGCTAGGTGTGAGGCTCCACATGCCGTTATGCTGAGTGATAACAGCGCCTGGCGGGGTTTGCTGCTTGTCTCTAGCAAAGCATTGTGAGAGACAACCCAGGCTAGAGAGATAAGATGGCACAGTGGTACCACAATCCCAGGCCAAGCCTGGGGTTCCCATCACACATGGTTTCTGGATGGAAGCACGTTGTATGGACAGCTGTTGCCTGGCTCTGTCCTCAAATTTCCATGGAGCCGTTAACTGCACAAAGCTCATAGAATGGAGTAAAGGGAAGGAGAAGTATGTAATAGAACTGGCCTTACACCTTTTATGGCCTCTCATCTTGTTACCCCCAGGTTAGAGCCCCATCTCTTCATTTTGGCAAAGGGGAAAATATAGCCCTGTGCATTTTTATATATCTACAGAAACAAATGACCTGACCTGCATGACGAATAACTTTGATAATTAAAACACAAAGAATTTTAAATATCTGTTTTATTTTTACACTGCTCATGCTGCTTCTTCAGTTTTTGTATTTCTCTCAGCGAGGACAATGAAAATAAACTAATTCATTTTTTATGAAATTTACCTTCAGATTTTCATGCACAGCAATTCTCAAACCTTGGCCATGGTCAACTTCTATTCTGCAGGGTGCCGGCTGGAAGTCTGTGAATGGCTAGCTGGTCACAAGAGGCTGGCTCTTACTCATTTCCAGCTGCTAAACTACTGTTAAAAAATACTAATACATAAAGACTTTCTCAATATGTCTTTTTCATGTAAGCAATTGTTGTAGTTGTCACAAGGATGTTATGTGATCACGGATGGGAAGGAGATTCACAAATGGCAGGGGCTGTGGTCCACACCATTAAGAATGTGAGAACCCCTGCACTAGTACAAAGTTGGGGTAACAAACTGCAGAAAGTTTTGTTTTTTTAAATCTGTTTCCACTGAAATTAAACTGAATCTAATGGTCTTAGCTATTGTAAAATCCTTGAGTCTCATGGCCTGCTGCTTTTCAGGTCATGCCCCCACTTCTCACACAGTCAGGGGCTTGAGTCAGAAAAAGGGCTGCTTATATTTTTAAACATTTGAGTTATGAAATACTTATAGTACAAATGTTTATAATTATTACATGAATGTTGCTTTTTATGTGCCAGATCATAGAATATCAAAGTTGGAAGAGACCTCAGGAGGTCATCTAGTCCAGCCCCCTGCTCAAAGCAGGTCTAATCTCCAGATGGATTTTTTCCCCAGATCCCTAAATGGCCCCCTTAAGGACTGAACTTACAACTCTGGGTTTAACAGGCTAATACTCAAACCACTGAGCTATCCCTCCCACCAAACATGCACTACAGTTAACAGAAGGACTGTGGACACACTGCCATAGACTTTAATGGATGATGACCTATACACCTAAAAACAACTCTTTATCTATCTTTACACCCCTCGTGCGCCTCCCAAAACTAAAAGGCACCTCTCCTGACCAAAGCCAACAAAACAAATTTTGAGTTTATCAGCCAAGCCATTTTGCATGTGGACAAAAAAGTTTTGAAAAGTGAATGTAAGGGAAATTTTCAAAATACCATAGCTTCAAAACTCTTTGTCTGATTTCTTTTAATCAAACTTCCCAGAAAAACTCTATTCTGGGATGAGACAAGGAATGCAAAATTTCAGGAAGGTCAGTTTCTTTTTAGAGAAGTTAAGTGCAGGGAGTGGGGAAGAAGTTACTCAGTTACTTTCAACCCCCATTTGTCTGAGCAGTTAAAGCCCAGTCTTCCAAATAGGGTTGTCAGGTGTCCGGCTTTCAACCAGAATGTCTGACTGAAAAGGGAAACTGGCAGACACTAAAAGTCTGGTTACCTGCAGTAACTGGCCTGCACCACGGGGTGGGAGTGTGGGAAGAACAGTCGCTGCTGCTGGAGCCTGGAGGAGCAGCCCCGCTTAGCAGCTGCTGCTCTTCCCATCCCCCAGCCTGATGGACAGAACTGGATGTTCCCAGAGTCAAAGTAGGTACTGGCAGGGATGCTGGAACAATTTGAATAGTGGGAGTGCTGAGAGCCATTGAATCAAACTGTAAACCCTGGATACGATGGAAATCACTTCAAGCCCCCACACACTTAGTTCCAGCACCTAAGGGTACCAGTGCTATCCGGGGGAGGGGGATGTAACCTGTCTGCCTCCCTCCACCCCACTGTGCCCTGATTTCCCCAGCTCCTTGCTGAAGGGATGGACCCTCCCCCCCCCCCCCGACTCCAGGGACTGACCCCTGCCATGTCCCAATGTGCCATGATGGGGCAGGTGGGCAGGCTCCTCCCAGCCCAGTTCTGCAGCAGCAGGTGAGTCCCGATAGATAGGGGAGCAAGTAACAGGGGGGAGGGGGAATGAAGGACAGGTAGGGAAGTGGCAGGACCTCAGAGGAAGAGGCAGGGCCTTAGGGAAAGGGGTGGGGCAGGGGTGTTCAGGTTTCAGGAATTAGAAAGATAGCAATCCTACTTTTAAACACTGGCTGTTACTTAAAATTAGCTATTAAATCCATATTTAGAGACTTAGGTGGCATGATCTGTGGAGGCAATGAGCAACCACAACTCCCATTTGATCAATGGCAGCTATAGGGACTCAACCCCTGAAAGCAGGTCCACTTTTATCCATGTACTCAAGTTTGAGAACTTTAGCCTAACTGACTTTCAGAAAGTCTCAAAGTGACAGCACTAGGTACAGAACCCTGCTCCTCTCACTCTCCGTACACTATAGTCTCTACAGGAATGTGCGGCCTCCTCTGAGGTTTGAAAAACAATGACACATTATATTACATAAAATAGTTTCAGCCAAATGGAGATAAATTAACAGTAGAAAAAGGGTTTGAAAGCAGCGTTCAATCAGCAAAGAGACATATATTTGCTAAAGTGAAAGGTGATGGTAAAATGCCCTCAAGCAGAGTAAGTGCATACATACTCAGCAGCTTTCAGGCTTTGTCTTTATCAAGAACTATTTTGCACAATGGCAACTTTGCTGAAAGTTTGGTTTTTTTTGTTTTGTTTTTGTTTTCTCCACCCCTTCCTAGAATCCCACTGTACAAGAATGTAAGCAAAACTGAGTTGATTGTTTTGGTTACTTCCTTTTCCTGGAATTTACTTCCTATCCTAGTACCCTGTAATCTCCCTGTCCATAGGCAAAACAGTTTAGTTATTACTGCTGCTGTGGTGTGGCTTAAGTGAAACATATTTACCAAATTATTCTCCAACTAAAAATAACAATTTGTTGTTTATGCAACATGTCACATCCTTTAAGGGTTAACACCAAACTAATCTATATGAGCAAATCTCAAATTTGTTTCCCCAGCATGTATAAATTGTCAGAAAGTGGGGGGGGGGGGGGAAGGGATTTTAATAGTGGGAAATGATATAAATGAGAGAATAATTTGAGCTTGTAATATTTTGGTTTGTTGTTAGTGAGTTATATTGCCTGCAATTTAGTTATATTTGGATATTAATGTATTTTAAGTTACATTAATGTATGGAGATTTATATGTATGTAAATAAATAAAATGCATTGTGTATACAAATGGGACTGTTCTCTGCAGTGTTTTCCTTGGCCTTTCCCAGTTTACCTTGTCATGAATTATCCTGACACTACTTTCTTGGAAGACAGACAACAGGATTTGACCAGTATAAAACAGTGGATTTTGCAAAGTGGGGAGAGTTAATCTGTCCCATTCAGAGAGGATATGCCTCTGTGGAGCTCAAAAGCTTGTCTCTTTCATCAACAGAAGTTGGTCCAATAAACAATATTAACTCACCCACTTTGCCTCCCACCTTAGGTATAGCACATTTTAGTGCACCATCTGAACGCGTGAAATCTGGATGATCTCTAAGAGGTGATGGGGGTGAAACTGAAACAAAGTCCCCCTGTGACCCTCCAACCAACCAGATTCTCCAATCAGGATTGCGCATAACCCTTATTCTCCGCGCAAGCATCTTCCTGGCGCCAGTCCTGCTGAGTATGATCCCAGGGCGGATCCCCCACCACCCTCTGCCCCGATCGCCCGAGATGATCCCAGGACAGGTCCCGCAGAGGCGGGGCGGGCCGTGCGGGCCCCTTTAAGGCCCGTGTGTCCCAGCGCCTCAGGGCAGGGGGCGGTAACGCGGCTGGCGCCCACGCCCTGACGCCGCGCGCTCCGCCCAATCGGCTGCCGGGTTCCTCACAGCCGGGCCGGGGCAGGCGGCGCCCGACGCCTCCCCCCAGGAAAGGCAGCGGCAGCTGGTGTCGGGGCTGGCTGCCCCCCCCCCCTTCCCCCGGGATGAACATCATGGACTTCAATGTGAAGAAGTTCGCTGCCGAGGCGGGCACCTTCCTGAGCCGCGCCGTGCAGGTACCGGCGGGAGCCGAGTCCAGCGGCCGCGGCTCGGGCCCGGCCAGCGCCTGTGGCGGCGGCGCTGGAGGCTGCGGCCTGGTGCGGGGTGGCCGCCGTGGGGCCAGGCGGCTGGGGCGTTGGTCCGCGCTCGGTCGGAGCCGGGTCCTAGGCCCGTCACCGCCTGCCGGGGCGGCCGTTGGCGGCGGGGTGTGTCGCAGGCAGGCCTGGGCCACTGCAACCCGGGCTGGGCCCCCGTCCCTGCTGGGGGGCGGGCATGGCCCCGGAACGGGGGCGCTGGCGGCGTCTGAGCCGGGCTGGGAGCTCGGACCGGGGCGCCCCGAGTTGGGGGGAGAAGGGGGGTGTGAGGCGACGGCGCCTCTTGTCTCGGCTGCCCGGTAGTACAACAAGCCGCGGCTGGTGCCAGTTCTCCAGCAGAGCCGGTGCAGTCCGCTCCGGTTACAGATCGAGGCGCCAGCTCCTCCGCCTCAGGTGGGAGCCCTTTCTTCTCCCCCGCGTTCACACGGCGCCCTTCGGCGCTGCCGGGGCTTGCGAAGGGGAGCCCGGAAGCGCAGCCCCCCGGCATGGGAGGGGAGGGGAGGAGTTCGGATGCTGTGGGCATGGGGCAGGGCATGGACAGTAAGTTCTCTGCCTAGACAGAGCAGCCGGGGCCTACAGTGTGTTGCACACTGTATCGACACAAGATCTGTTAACCGTGTGGGGGTCTGAAATGTGAAGATAGATTCCATCAGTGAGTAAAAAAATAAATTGTCAGCTGAAGCAAATGAACGTGGGTTGATGTACCTTAAGCAGCTGGCCTGGCACATGAACCTGTCTCTACATCTTTTTTTTAACCATTCAGTCTCGCTAAGGAGATGCTGCTGGATTTTGATATTAAGTCAACAATCCAGTCTCTTAGCAGTCTTCTGTCTCCAAACTACTCTTACACAGTGTCCTTAGCATTAAAAAAGTGAAACTGGCTCCTGTTCCTTAGTCTGGGGAAGGGGGGGGGGTATATGCCTCTGATCTTGACTCCCGTGGAGACTGTAGCAACTCGTTTTGGGGATGTCAGAATATTTTTGATGAGTCACAATCAGGTTTTGGACTTGCTTAAAATGTGCAAAAATGCAAAAACGGACATTGTAATATCTGGCCAGAATCTAGCCATGAGTCTGAGAAAATAGTACTGTTCTAAATCTTGACATTATAGAAGGAACCATGTGGGTCAGTGGGACGTTTTGTAGCGGTGAGGAAGAAACATAACAGAAGACCCAGCTTAGAGAACAATCAGTGCCATTAAAACAGTCTTAAAGCTGGTACAGCTGCTTTGTGGGCTGAATCTTTGTGGGCTCTTCTACCACATTTTTCTCTCTTTCTATCCTCTTCCAGGTCTTTAGGGTGTCTGTATATTTCCCAGCCTTTTTTTTTACATCCCCTTGATTATGTAGTGGTTTACTCTCTTTCCTTAGTGGACGGGGAAAAGAGAGGCACAGTCTTCCTTGTATTGTAAGATCTTGTGATGTAAATCTTGTGACTTTTTACTATCTTGATTCCTTTTTTGCATGTAAATCAATTTAACACTTAAGCCTACTGTAGATCTTTTGCCATCTACCCTGGGTTAAAGTAGGGGTAAGCTGCACTGCTGAGAGTCATGTCTTACAACCAGTGCACTGCCATCTACATTGTTGGTTTTCATCAGTATAGCTACATCAAAGGTTAAAACATTAATGTAGACAAAGCCTCAGCAGAAATGTGCAAGTGTGTGTTGCTACATCAACTGCTGCCCAAAGAATACAATAAGCTTACTACAAAAAAGCAGGTTCTTGTTGCCTGTGTCACACTGCTTGTATGTTGTATACCACTACTTCCCCCACCCCATCTTTTCTCTCTAGATTTTTAATTCTATAAGCCACTATCTATGTAGGGTTTGCAAATACAGTGCTATACTTCCTCTCTGTGTGGCAGCAAAGAACTAGCACTGATTTGTGTTTAAACTGTTCCTGTGCTCTAACATTCTGATGGCTTGGTAATATGGAGTATAAGCAGCCATAGAAATTGTCTCTAAGGCCACGTCCACACTACAGAGTAAAATCGAAATTAATAAAATTGATTTTCTAAAACAGGTTTTATAAAATCGATTTTACGCATCCACACTAGGGCACATTACTTCGGTGGTGTGCGTCCATGGTCCCAGGCTACCATCGATTTCTGGAGCGGTGCACTCTGGGTAGCTCAGTAAAAGAATGGGACCAATAACTTCGATTTCCATCCACACTAACCCTAAATCGATATAGTAATATCGATTTTAGGGTTACTCCTCTTGTTGAGCAGGAGTACAGAAATCGATTTTAAGACCCCTTAAAATTGATCTAAAGTGCCTTGTAGTGTGGACGGGTACAGCGTTAAATCGATTTAACGCTGTTTAAATCGATTTAACGCTGTAGTGTGGACCAGGCCTAAATGTAAAACATCTTTATTTCAAAACAAGGTTTACAAACACAATGTGAAGCAATATAATATAGTTGTAGGAAAATAACTAAGTGCTTGCTCTAGCTTTGTGTTCCTGAGGAAGTTGCTGGAGGTGCATAACAAGAGGGTGCATAACATTTTCAAGAGTTCCCAAGCCCTATTCAGTTGGGTGCTTTTGAAAATTGTACCTTGCATTTATATTCAGTGGAGGCTGTTTCATCTTAAGCAGATGTAGTTGGCCAGTACTCATCTTCCCTGTCACTGCCCACTCCACTCCCCAGCTGTTGTTCTGTGGATTGACTTAGAGGTAAGCTGTTGCCTTCATAGATGCTTAGAAGGAGGTTGTCTCTCTTTGGATGGGGAGCATCCTTAAAGCGACAAATTCATAGAAGTGAAGCTTCCTAATTGTCATCACCCTTGTAAAAACATGTTCTGCTTGCTGGGAAGAAAAGGAAGTTTTTGTGGGGTGGAAGAGTTCTTTCTCATTCTTATCTTGATTGTCATTTATGGAACAAGAAAGGAGGTGTCTAGCTGTCCCTGGTCTTTGGGGAAAATGGAATCTCAAACTAACCCGAGCAACAACGGTGGGGAAGATTCCAGATATCCTTCTCCCAACCAGCTCCCACAACTAATATGCTCTCTATCAAAAGCCAGGCAAGAATGGGTCTGTCTTCCCCTCTTGCTGTGGCCATAGAGCAGAAACTGTACCTCTTGTTGTGTGGCCTCTGTTGGAGCTGGGGGAGGTAGTAGTGGCTGTGTTTCAGGAGCTCACTAGCATGGCCTTTTGCCTCTGAACAGCTCTAACACCAAGATATGCAGAAGGGTAGATTGAGTTTTTCCCATTTGGGGAAAAGCCAATTTTTCCCTTAAATAAATTGTCCATATTAAAAACAAGCTGTTTTTGTTATTTGGTTTAATAGTAGGCTACGGGACCAGATCCCACACTGATATGATCCAGTATGGCAATGCCTATGTTACTGTGTCCTAGAAAGCAGTCTAATTTTCTACTTTGAACAGAGCTCTACAAAAATC
Source organism: Gopherus evgoodei (assembly GCF_007399415.2). Taxonomy (NCBI): domain Eukaryota; kingdom Metazoa; phylum Chordata; order Testudines; family Testudinidae; genus Gopherus; species Gopherus evgoodei. The sequence goes on along the minus strand of NC_044329.1, from coordinate 82,513,530 downwards.
TTATCTTTTATTAAAATGTAACAGCATCTGCCTTTTTTGGAGCAGCCATGTGCTAGCTGTCCCTTAAAAGTTAAAGGCAAATCTTTAGGGTGCAGGACACTGCCTCCTTTACCTTTTTCAGTTTCGAATATTAAATACATAAATCACGAAGAGGATATGAAACAAAGCCATTTCCAATTTAGAGTTTAAGGTAGCTTTCACCACTTTGGGGAGAACTAGAGTGGCAGCAGTATGGCGTTGACTTTGGGGAACATCAATACGACAATCATTTCTGTCTAAAAATGTTACTACATTGCAAATAACATTCAAAATTAATATACTTAAGTCTTTTCTCTCAGTTGAAACTGTACTTGGTACCATTTTATGTATATGCAAGGTGAATAGTAAAATTGTCCAATCAGCTTCTCTGTTACTGGGAAGGCTGATACAGACATCATTAGGACAATAGAAAAGCTCTTCATTTGTAAGAGGAATGATTTAGAGGATGCTGTATCAAAAATGACAGGCGTGACTTATTGAAATTAGTTAACCCTAAAAAGTAAACTGTGGTGAATATCACTTAGCGCCATAACTCGTGTGATGACTTATAAATGCACTTTCCCTACCTCATGAGCTTTCAGTCTAACACAACAGAGTTAGAAATGTCTTAATGCCTATAAAACCTCAGTTCTATGCACCCTTGACCATAATTAAAAATACAGTAAAATGGGTAGCAAAACATAATTGCTGCATAGTGGGTGCTGTACATTAATTAGAAACTCAAATATCCTTTCTCCAGCAATTCCCCACTTTAAGTTCCCCTCTCTCAGATGCTGCTGTGGTGGTGGCAGGTTGACTTTGCAGGATGCCCTTCAGATATTTGGGTTCTTACAGATCAGGGAAAGCTAACTTCTATGTTGGGAAGTGTCCCTCATGGAGAATGCCTAGACAGCAATGTCTTCTTTGTTATGCTAGTGGGCACTTAATCTTGAGCGGTTTTGATGCTCTGTGGTATGGCAGTCTCTCCCATTGGTTCTCTGCCATTCTGGACTTTATTGGTCAAAACCAGTATTGTAAACTGGAAACCCACAGACAGCCACTGAGAATTATGGCAAGATATCCCAACTACCAAGCATACAGCTGCATTCTTCACTAGCCTCAGTTTCTGGAAACTTTTAAAATGTTGCCCCACAAAATGCATTGGAGTAGTTTTTATCTTGAGATGACAAAGGCATGGATGACAGTTGTGAGGTTTGCATACAAAATGAATGGTTGCAGCCTCCTAGCTTTATGTAAATAATAAAAGCTGAGCAAACCACATCTTCTGGTATCAGCTGGGAGTCTAAATGGACCCCTGTATTGTGAATCTGCCAAACAAATGGTGGAGATGCACACTCCCTTAAACAAGCCAATATTCTTGCAGTCTCTTTGGGTTACTTCTTCCAGCCAGATAATTTCACCTCAACCTTACTTGGATTAGTTTTAGTCAGTTAGCTCTGCACCAGTCACCCAGATACTAAGGTCAGTATAAACTCTAATTTTGATGGCATAGCTAATCTAGGCTAATAAACTCTATCAGCAGAAGCCTAGTTTCCATACTAGGGCTGCTTTGCCAGCACAGGTATGTTGGTCACAAATCACATCCAGATCTTCATAGCTATGCTGGCAACATTTTGTAGTGTAGACTTGGCCTTGGTTATGAACTAAGAGCTACATGTTTTATAAGCAAACCTTAATGTTTTTATAAACTTCCATCTGCTTGATAGATGAGGATCTGTTTTTGAATGATTCAGTAAGGAACTGTCTTGATTGGAATATAGATAGAGACCCCAAATTTGCCAATTTTTACCGTTAAAAGGAACAGTGCATGCTGTTACTCTTCCTATTAACTCCTTATTCTTTTGCTATCTGCCTTACATTATTTCTGTTGTGGAAAACATGATTTAATCAAACTTCATTTAATCAAACATTCATTTTAGCAAACATAAAGCAACGTAACAGTTTTGAAATTTTGTATAAATATTAGAAAACAGAACAATATTAATATGCTTATAAAATAAGACCACAGACAACGTTTGTGCAGCTCCTTGCATTGATGTGGATCCCCAGTGAAGCACAACATATGTCCAGTCTTGAAAAGGAAGCACTACCAAGTTACCTTTTTTCACTCTGCATAATGGAAACAAACGAGATTGTCCAAGCTGATTCCTTTTCCAGTTAGTTTTGCTTTTGGTTATCAGGTATAGTTTACTGCAGAAAATGTTGAGGTTACTACAAAAGAAGCTTTGCAGTCAGAATACAGTAACTCCTCTCTTAACGTTATGTTCCTGAAAAGTGTGACTTTAAGTGAATCCAATTTCCCCGTAAGAATGAATGTAAATAGCAGGGGTTAGGTTCCAGGGAAATTTTTTTCACCGGACAAAAAATATATACGATATAGATATACACCCAGTATATGTTTTAAACGATTTAATACTGTTCACAGCTATGATGATTGTGAAGCCTGTCATGCTTGAGGGGGTGAAATTAGAGGGTGGAAGAGGGAGGGATCTTTCCCAGGGAATGCTATGCTGCTCATAGACTCATAGGTCAGAAGGGCTAAATGATGAACTAACACTGGGCTGAGCCCTTGAGGGTTAACACATTGTTGTTAATATAGCAGCACGAACAGGAGGGAGAGGAAACAGCGTAGCAGACGCAGACAGACACATACCTTGTGTGTGGGGGAGAGAGATGCACCCTGCCCCTTTAAGTAAGATGACCCACTCTTAAGAGCATTTTCTTTTTAAGTGGATCAGGAAGTTGAAACAGCAGCTGCTGCCCCAAGCTCTCTGTATCCCTCTGTGTCCTCTCCCTTCTCTATATGGAGAAGAGGTAAGTGGCGTGCAGGGGGGAGGGGAACACCCTGACATTATCCTTCCCTCCCTCCCCCCGCACAGCAAGCAGGAGTCTCTAGGAGCAGCTCCAAGGCAGAGAGCAGGAGCAGCACATGGCAGTGAGGGGATGGACAGCTGAACTGCCAATTGATAGCCTGCTGGATGGCTGCAGCATGAGGAATTTAGGAAAAAAGGGTGCTGATGGGGGGGCTGCTGGTCCACCTTGTTTCCAAGTTCCCACCAGCTAGCTGCAATAGGCTGCTTTTCCTGCAAGCAGTGGATAAAGCAGGCAGCTGCCAAACCATGACATTGGAAGGGAGTATTGCACAACTTTAAACAACCATGTTTCCTAATTAATCAGCAAAAAAACAATGTTAACCGGGACGACTTTAAGTGAGGAGTTACTATACTTTTAGTCTGCGTATGTTAAATTGTAAACTTGCAAGGGATTTAATTGTCTAGCCAGGTTTCCTTCCCCGAAAATGCCCAACCTGAATAGGATTGTCAGATGAGTACATAATCTAACGTTGGAGATGGAGGTGAAAAATGCTAAATTAGTTCAGGGGTTAGAACAAGACCCAGACCCACTAGTGTGCAATTTTCTTTAACTGGAAGACTAAAACTCAACTTAAAATGGCTGCTGGGACTTAAATATCTGCTTGTGATGGGGACCAGGTTTGCAAGTGAGGACAGAGGTGTAATAATAAAGGTGTTTGGGAAAGCATACCTGTCTCTGGATCCAGACAAAGATGCTGTGTGCTCTTTTATGAGCATGAAATTTCCCCATGTTAAAACTAAAATCTTAAACACCAATTGAAATGAATAGTATGTTTTAATTTATTTCAGTAAGAATTTGAAATCTCAAACTATGAAAGTGCAAACTCAAATGCACATTTGCTAGCTTTCAAAGGTATCTTCATATTCATTTCAAACTATTTTTCTGTGATATTATTAGGGCTTAGTTGCTGAAGACTGAGTAAAGTCAGACTTCAAAAAGCTTATACATAAAAGAAAACATAATTAGATCAAGGCTAACATTACACGTGGCTGTTTGTGCTGACCAGACTAGTATTGCTAATCTAGCTCTCTCTAATCAATAGTTTACCGAAGAAAAACTTGGTCAAGCAGAGAAGACTGAACTGGATGCTCATTTGGAGAACCTCCTCAGCAAAGCAGAATGTACTAAACTGTGGACAGAAAAAATTATGAAACAGACAGAGGTTTTATTGCAGCCAAACCCAAGTAAGAAACATGTTGGGTTTTTCATCAATACTTTAGTACTAACAATCTTGTCTATTTGCATGTGTGTGTATATTTGGCAGAGTCACTGCTGCATGTTTATACACACTGCAGTTCATTGTTCCTGTTTAAAACTTCTCTTACATGTACAAGATGTACAATGCTTTTTTAATCTGCAACAAATTAGCTCTTAATTCAGTTCAAAGACTTGACTACATAAAACGGCAACTGGAATCTATAGCAGAACAATGACTGCGTGTGGATTGTCTCAGAACATCTTGAGAGCTGACAGGATCAGAGCCTATGAGAGAACTCCTCCTAGCCCAAAGGAAAACAAAATGCAAGGGAAGATATGTTGATTATTTAATAGGTGTCACTCTTCCCTCAGTCTGTATTGTGTTGCTTCTCCACCATTGTATTAGGGGCATGATGCTGCTTGATATTTTTCTTTGAGAATAGGAACTGGGGTTCTGATCACTTGTCATATTACCTTCAGTGACTCTTTACAAAAAAGAGTTTTGATTAGACTTTGGCAAATTATGCCAGCATAATTCTGAGTTTTGTAACAAATCTGATCTGGCCGTGCAAATTGCCCTTCTGGTTTGTTTTTCACAAATACTTGAGTGGTGGCTTACTGGGGAAAGGTTCATAAAACGTCATCGTATTTGTGGAAACCAAAACTGCTTGTATTCTTATTCAGCTGGAAAATAAACAAGATCATGATCCTTAGCTGATAGGTCACACACAAGCAACAGTGCTCAAATGGCAAATATTGGCAGTAAATCCTTAAAGTGAATACATTCAAATAATCTGCTCACAGAATAAGGCTAAATTCATGAACTAAGCTTCTCATTGCAAACTGTTGGCTTAACTCCAAGTTGTAAACCTAATATCCTGGCCAATTTCTAACTTGAATTATTTTTTTGAGTTATATTCTATCTCAATTCCCGCTACAGTGTCAGTTGGTTATAATCTTCATTTCCTCTTCTAGGTTTTTTATTAGTGGGTCATATGATTCTCATTTAATATGTATTAAAATGTATAAACTGTTTTTAATGTCTTGGGTGGATTGATGTAAATCACCAGGGTTTTTTATTAAATCCTCATTTAATCATCAAGCAGGAAACCTTGATTTAAATACTTTACATTTGTATTCTTAAGTAAGATAAAGATTTGGTTATTTTCCTAAAGACATTTATATTCTCATTGGTTGGTAACCATTAAAAGATGGATTTTTTTTTTTAATCAAGTAAATATAGCCTTTACACTAAATCTGGTGCTTTTTCCTATTTTCTATAGACATTTAAGCAACTATATATCTTCGCATACATTTATTCATAATCTTAACATTTTACATTTTTAAGTTAAAATATTGGCTAGTGCCTTAATTTGTTAGACTAATTTTTACTCATTTACGTTGAGCTATATTTGGATAGAAATTGTGCATTTTTAATTGAATTCCAAACCAATCTTAAAACTGTTTTATCTAACAAAAAAAATCTTAAATGTGCTGGACAAAGTTTTTTTTATCAAACATGTTTTCATTTGACGCTGGCCTAACAAACTTAAGTATTATCTGTAGTAATTGATTGTATATGGTCACTGTTCTTTAAGACTTCTTCAGTACCACTAGATCTCATCTGCACACACCTCATTTTTATTTAAGAGATTGGAGAGAAAACAAACTTTTATTTCCCTCCCCCCCCCCGCCCCTCCACAATTTTCAGTTGGCTTCTCAACTCTGAATTAACTAGTCATTGAATTGAACTAATTGAATAAATAGAAAAGAAAATATTCTCTCTGCACCTACCAAAGTGGCTACTGCCATCAAAAGCTGGTTTAGCACTTTAACAGACTCTGGTTCCAGGTGCTCAGCCAGTGTCTTCCACCAGTTCAGTGACTCTAAAAATTTCACAGCAGAAGTGGTATACTGCTTCAATATTTTTACTTACAATTGTTTAATAGATTATACTGAGTTTAGGCCTTAATATATTTGAAATTACAGCAACCTACACGGTTTCTTTCCCTTTTTTTTTTAAAGCAAGTGCATTAAACCAAATTTTCTTTTTTATTTAAAAGGTTGATTTTTATCCACCCTGCTTAGGGTTCTATCTTAATGCACAGTACCATGTACAATTATAGCAAGAACCCTGCAACTTTATGATTCAGTCTGTAACTGCTGATCTTAAAGTACTAGAAAAGCAGTGTCAAAGTCTCTGTTCATCTGGAAGCTGTTCTACACGCTTGAGTTAACTCTTCAATGTGATAGGCATAACATAGACTTTACTCTCTTTAATTGCATGAGAAAAACCCAGATCTGTACAAAAATACAGCTTGAATGCATTGCCCTGCCTCGTCACTCCAGAGCACTCTTTGGGCTAGAGTCAGAGTTCTCTCTGGGTTTCCATGTTCCTCCTGCAGTACATGGCTTGTTTTCCTAATGGTGGAGCACTTTAACCTTGATTGGTCCTGCAGCTGTACCTGCTACAAAAACATCCCAATCTTTTCCCTTCTCCTGCTGAAAACTTCCTGTGTGGCTGAGAGTCTTCCCTGACCCCCACAGCTTCAGAGGTTTCAAAGGTTAGCGTCACCGCGTTGGTTTCTGTTCAGCTGTTCCAAATCCCAGCTCACTTTTGAGGAGTTAGGAGAACCAGTTTTCCCCAACTTCAGCCCACCTCCTTAACATACCAGCTGTGTGGTCAGAGTGCAGTCACTAAGGGTAACTGCTTTCCATTTTCGCTAGCTTGGTGGGTACACAAGCACTGTCAGCCCATAGGGGATTCCATTTTTACACAGAGGTATTGAGTGATACAGCAATTTTCACAACTTCATAGTACCTACTAGAAATCATAAATTGTAGGCTGTTCACATCTTCACAGTATTCATGGGAAGCTGGACCTAAACTCTGTTGCAAGATACTTGGATTCTGTGACATTCTGCTGTGGCAAACTGGAAATCTTGTAAGATTCTCTTCAGTTAAAAGATGGGTGTTTTTGATTGATTCAGCATGAAATTGAGTGTTACAACTGGTACTGTTCAGATTAAAAAAAATCAATTTTTATGGTGTTCCACACTTAGTTTGATATGCCAGTTAGGTTCTAGAAAGCAACTATGATTTAATACAAATCAGAGTTAAAGCTGAGTGTTTTGGCAGCTGTGTAATGGGTAGAATGGGGCTCATGGTATCCAGGAGGGAGTAAGGCAGTTTAGGATTGTGGAACAAGCACATTAGCTGCATACGTCTCCTAAAATGAGCAGCAGTGAAATAGTTGACACTATTGATGCAAACTATCCTCTTCGGGTTTCGGTCTTCACCTGTTGAGGTGAGTGTATCAGTTCATGCCTCTCAGAGCTGTTGTTTCAAACTGTTTGTTTGTTTATATACTTAGACCTCCAACTTGCTTCACATCTTCAAAGTTTTCATGACATCCGAAAAATAGAAACAATTCTCTTAAGTGACTGATGTTGAAACCATGGAGAACACTTGTTGCAAGAGGTGGATTCCAGAGTAAATTCTTCAGCAGCTGGATACACAGGCCTTGAATAAAAATATAATTAAAAGCCAAATTCTATGAAACCTGCTTAATTATAGTTCCATTACATGAACAGAATGGCCTATAACAAAAATGGTAGCTCCAATCTCTTCTTTGGGGAAGAGGAGGAGTAGATGCTGCAGAGAGTTAAGTTCTTTGCTTCCTACCGCTAGAGGATGGTTGCAAGGAATTTGACCTCTGCAGATGGAACAGCTGATAAACTAATGGTATTGGGAGAAGGTGTGACTGCCCAAGCTGATTAACTTTCCCTCCCCTTTTGCCCTCTTCCCCCCTCTCCCCCTTGAAATAGTAGGGATTCAGATATGTAGGGGAGGGTTTGAGTGTATTTGGCAACAAGTCACATTTATCACAGTTGGTAGGTGGAACTGGTGTTCCCCTACTCTAAAAGTAAGCAGCGCTTCCTTACTTTCCCTTCTATTGAGTTGCTGGAGGAGCTGTGCGTTCCCAATGCTTGGAAACGAGACGGGTCTCACATAACTCCTTCACCAGTGGTTAACCTCACTCTAATGTTGACGGATGGAATGTGGGGCCCTTACTCCACATGCTGGTGTCTTTCCCCTTTTCCTTGGTATGGAGCTGCTGCTAGGAGCAGAGAACCAGTAATGCTGGAGGCAACCACTTCAGGTTCCCCTTCTGAGCTCAGTTGGGCCATCTAGTTGGCAGGGGTGCTATGGGAGGCTGAAGCTGAGTGGTCACCCTGGCTTGACTTTAAGTCTAGGATTCAAGTCTAGTTTCCAATGCAGTATCTGATCTCTCTTCATCAGCAAATGTAAGGGCCTGAAACACGTGTCTAACGATTTAAAAGCTAAAGTGTCTGTGGTTCACTCAGACTGTAAATAATAAAATTACAGTGCTTTGAGCCTCTGTCCTGAAATAATACAGGAAATAAACTTAAACACTTACATAATCTGGGTTTCTGGTTTTAAAAGAGAAAGTAAACAGCCTATAAAATGTCTCACTAAACGTTTAAAGAGAAATCTGAGTGATTAACTACAGGCTGGGTGTAAATATGAATGAATGGCAATATCTCAATTATGCTGGCAAAACCTTATTTTCAGCTCTCTGAATTGTATTCAGTTTTGATCTTATCTGAAAATACTCAGTTCGGACCAGCTATCCCTCTTCAGCGTTGAGTGTCACATTCTAATCTGCCTTTCTCTAAAACAGTAGATTAAGCTCCTTTAATGCTTTCTGCATAAATGCTTTATTTGATACCTTTTAAGACATTTATATCTTCTCTCCACAATCCCAGCACAGCCATTTTTTCCTATGAGTAATGAAACTAAAAGCTCTGTTATAGAAGAGTGCTGGATTCTAAGTAGTATTAATGGATATGTAAACATGGTGAATGGATTTGTTTATGCTACAGTTAAAGGGTACAAGCAGTCACTAATTGGTGCTCTACAATAGTCCTTACCCCCAAATGCTAATCTAGCTCACCAGAAACTTGTGGCAGTTGTATATGTCAAATGCATGACCATTTCAGTGGTAAGCATAAGTGCTCTTTTATGAAATTAGGGATGGGCCAAAGTTACAAAACTCAGATCGTGACTCTAGTCAAGACAAAGTTTGAGGTGTATTCACATCCAAGGCTCAGTGTCAAACCGATCTCTAGCACGTTAAACAGATTGAAATATTAAAGAAATAAAAGCTGAAGGGACCATAACTTGTGTGGCTTCTAGACTTCAAGTGTCTTTTTATTTAAAAAAAAAAAAAAAAAAGTCCTTCATACTCAAGAGACTTACTCCCTACATGTAGTCATATCTACTGCTGAGACTAGAGACAGAGTTTTTACTAAGTCTTCTTGGAAATAGACATCAGTGTGGCTATAAGGAAGACGGCTGTGTTCTGTTCCTGGTGAATTCAGAACTGCTCACAGAAGCCATGTCTACCTTAGAGAGCCAACAGTGGCACAGCTGTACTTAGGCAGATGCGCCGCTGTAAGATCTTCCATGTAGCATCTCTATGCTGATGGGAGAGAGCTCTTCCATCGATATAATTGAACCATCCCCCATCGAGCAGCAATAGCTATGTCTGCAGGAGAGCGTCTCCCACCAACATAGTGCTGGCCACACCAGTTCTTCTGTTGGTGTAATTTATGTCATTCAGGGGTGCTGGGTTGTTTTTTTTTTCACACCCCTGAGCAATATAAGCTACACTGACACAAGTGCTAAGCTATGTCTATACTAGCTTACAAATGATAGCAGTCGAAACTGCAACTGCATTTAATGACCATGGGTGTGGCTCGAGTGTTACTGGGGAATAACCTGGCCCGCACAACCTCTAATACTGGTGATATATAAGAAGGTATGAATTAGCTTTATTACAAGAGCCTATATTGAATTTTCATGGCTAATATTAGAAATACTTGTAAACAGAGCAGATGAAGATTTAGACTAACATATCACAATTGGTGACAATCACTTTATCCGATTTCCTCAGTTACCTAATACTTCGATATTCTGTGAATGAATTAGCAAATTGCTTTTCTATGAGTGAATGTTTTTTAAATACTGCTTTGATTTACAGTAATTGCACTTCAAATTAGCAAGTAACATGTTTTTTAGATGCTAGAATAGAAGAATTTGTCTACGAGAAGCTGGACCGCAAAGCACCAAGTCGTATGAATAACCCAGAACTACTCGGCCAGTATATGATTGATGCAGGGAATGAGTTTGGCCCAGGAACAGCATACGGTAAGTTTGAGCCAAGGAGATGATTCAAATTTCAAAAAATGACTGCACAAATTTATGTATTCAATGTACATCTTTGAGAATATTTAAATCTCTGAAGCCTTAATCCAAAATGAAGATGAGGGTAGCATTAGTTTAGCTGCTGCTGGAACCCTAACTCTGCCTCCCTAGCGGATGCGTAACTTTACTACCTGAACAGATAGCCCACATTTTGTTTCCCTATGAATGTCTAGTCACAAGGGAAAAATGTGGTTCCTTTCTTTTGAATATGGTGATTTATTTGAGGAAAAAAACACGTGTACTGTGTGCAGAGTAGAAATTGCTGTTGGAAACAACTAAATTCTTGTTTAAAATCTCAGTGCAGTTTCATAGTTCTGGCTTTTTTTTTTTTATAAACTACAGTATATACTCGTTCATAAGCAACATTTTTTTACTAAAAAAGGGAAGCACCAGAGAAGGGTGTCGGCTTATGAACAGGTATAGCGAGGGAGAGGTGGGACACAGCCCCTCCCCCCAACAGAGATTGCAAGGTGGGGCAGCAGAGACAAGGGAAGAGGTGAGGCCAGAACCTCTCCACCTCTGGCTGCATTGCTCTCCACCCAGCCTCTGAAGCAGCTGCAGCTCTGGGGCTGACAGGCTGCAGCCGTGCCGCTCAGCCCCACCCCCCAGAGCACGCTGCCGCCGTGCCGCCCAGCCCAGCCCGCTGGAACGTGCTGTGGCCATGACGCCTGGTCTGGCCCATGGGAGCAGGTTGCGGCCGCGCTGCCCAACCTGCTGGAGCAGCTCCAGCCAGATCAGAGATCCTCCCCCAGCTCTCCCCAGATAAGGTGGGAAGGGATGGGATTGGAGAGAGTGGAGGTCCCAGGCTAGGGGTGGGGTCACGTGGGGGGTGGTCACAGGCGTTACTCCCCTGACTCCCAGCTTCCCCCCACCCCCAAAAAATACATATTTCCCCACCAGTTGCTGTCCCGGCCCATCAGGGTTAGCAGGTGGCGCACTGGGACACTTTGTTTACTTAGGTTTACCTCTGTGCCTGCAAACGCTCGAGGTAAACAAACCATCTCAGCCCACCAGCAGCTTATCCTGATGGCCCAAAGGCCAAAGTTTGCTGACCCCTTATAGGGTCATCTTATGAACAGGTTATAAAAAAAATTTCCATTTTTTCTTATCAGTCTTGGAGGAGGGGGGCGCAGCTTATAAACGAACTGGCTTATGATTGAGTATATACAGTACTTTCTACAAGGGATTATTAGAGTTAGAGTAGACTTGTTCATGGATACTCTTACTTCCTCAAAAACCTACTTCTGTATAATTGCATCTCTGGCATTTTCCAGGAAAATCTTCGAGACTGGAGTCTTAATGTGAAGTCCAGTTCCTGTATTCGCTTAAACTTACCCATCAGTTTAATATAGGTAACAGTTAATTTTAAGCAACTGTTAATGTATAGGTATATTGTTGCCAAAATACACATTACAAAGCCTGATAGTTTTCTTTTCAGAACTCAAGGCAGCTCAGCAAGTAAATAAATTCCTCATGGAAATTCATCTCACAAAACAAGGTTTTTTTAATCAAAGATCTTTGCATCTGGAAGTAATAGGATTTTCTGTTAAAGCAGAAGATAATCTACTCTTTTTGTTGGAGGCATCCAAGTATAGGTTTTCAGACAAAGTGTATGGCTATAACTTCAGTAATGGCAACCTTTACAATCAGAGAAGCTATAAGACAGTTGGACAGCCAGCCCACTGATGTTTTCAAGTATTAGCCAGGCCTGAAGCTTGCTATTCTTTATTTAAAACAAACTAAATGAAACTCAACTCATTCAGACCAATGTGTGTGTAACTTCTTATAAGTATGCAGCCATTGCAACTTCTTTAATTCAGTCTAGGATGCAAAAATAAATAAGTTACACTATCAGCTTGCAGTGACACCATTTGAATGATGCTTAATATGTTGAGCAAGAATGAATTTTGGTAGGAAATTGGTATTGATCAGTACTTGCACTGAAAAGAGAAAATGGTAAAATGTGTGATCATTGGAAGCATCCGATCATGGTGTCTGTCTGAAGTTGTTTTCATAACACTGTTCTTCAGAATCAAATTTACTAACATTTTGTATTAAAGTACAAATCCTACCTGTTTCTTCAAAAGTAGACCTTTCAGAGTTTACATTAAATGCTAAAGCATTCTCAACAGGTAACATTTTTTTATTTAGCAAAAACCTCAGATGGTTGAATCAAACTGTCAAAAGGGGGAAATTGCTTCTGGATTAATACTAACAATTGGAACTTTCATTAGCAAATGCGAAATGGAATTGCCATAGGTAGTACCCCACTACCACAATGCTGTAACTATTCAGATAGATTAAAATCTAACACTGAATGTTTGTTCCTTCAGAACTTCCAGGTAGTGACTCTCATTAAAACAACCTTGATTCTAACTTTTTCTTTAAAAGCTATTTGTTTAGCATTTGGTAATTCTTCAAAATGTTGGCCTAAATTCTCGTGCTTGTAGAAATTTGCATAACCACCTACAGGGATCACTGTTTAACAACCATCTCTTATGCTTTGCAGGAAATGCACTAATTAAATGTGGAGAAACACAAAAGCGAATTGGAACAGCAGATAGAGAACTAATTCAAACATCTGCTATAAACTTCCTCACTCCTCTAAGAAATTTTATAGATGGAGATTATAAAACTATTACTGTAAGTTGACAAATGTATTTTAAACACTTGTAAATAGTTCTAAATATAAACATTTAAGTAAAGGGATAGATAAATCACATGAAGTTTTCTTTAAAACTCCCAATAAGGAAAAAGCAGTTGAGACTTGACTTTTCTCTAAAAACACAGCAGGCATTACTTAAGAGAGGAGAGGAGGGGAAAAAAGTAAAATCTGGTTCAAGAAAAATTTCTTGAACCAATCTGCCACTTTTAACTCCTATCCAAGATAGGACACTTACTAAATAATTATCTGGATCTGATTCTGTATCTAATTACGCCTGCGGTTTCAGTTTTAGGAGGCAGCCTGGATGCAGTATGTTACAAATATCACTCATTTATTACTGTAGATTATCTTTAGTAGTAGTACAAGCCCACAACTTATTTCATGATCCTCTTAAACTAACTGATTTTCCTAAACTTTCAGAAAGAACGCAAACTATTGCAAAATAAAAGACTAGATTTGGATGCAGCAAAAACCAGACTGAAGAAGGCAAAAGCTGCAGAAGCTAGAGCTGCAGTAAGTAGAATCTGTTTGTTTGTTTGTTTGTTTTTTGTTTTGTTTTTTGTTTTTAAAAAAACAAGAATTTCACTATAACTCTCCCCATTTGGTTCTCAAATGTAGACAGTTCTGGCCCTATGCAAATTATAATTACTTATACTAGAACCCAGACATTAATATTATTACTTCAGCAAATATTTCTGTCAAACTGAATAAGAGATGCCTGGGTGGAACCGAAGAGAAAATGGCACATAGCTGACTTCTTTAAATTAATACTATTTTTTAAATGTAGGCATAGCAAATTTTTATGCTACTCCTCTTCTCTCCTACGTGAAGCTTTGTCATAATGACTGGTCTTAGGAATGCAAACCATGTGACTTCTTAGTGCCCAACTTCTAATCACTAATACTTCAAAATGTGGAGGAACTTTTTCACATTAATTTTTAAGGTGGGGTTTGTCAAACATTAAGAATTGCTCTTTTTTTGTTTTACTAGAAGTATGGGAGCTTAAGTAGAACAGTTGGGGTAGTTGGGAGTTTCTGAAGGCTTAACCTTGCCCTATACTAAATTACTTTTGCTTCTATATTCTTGTCTTTTTTTTTTTTTTTTTTTTTACTTTTGGAATGGCTTGTCACACATAATTTCAGGGGATTTTATCACATCTTTTTACATATCAACAGCTCCAAGTCCTGTTACCTTAGATATTAGCTTGCAAGGTCCAGTATAGCAGATAACCATTTTACCCAACATAAAAATCCCAGGAACAACCATTTCCAAAACACTTAAGTGGCCTCATTCATCTTAGTTTTACCTCAAGTTATGTTGTTGTTTTGCTTACGTGCGTTATTAGATTTTTGTAAGCTGGGGGACGGAATTAATCTGCTGACTTTATTCAGAGGAACAAATTACTTGCTGATCATTACTACAGAACTAGTAATAGAAAAACACTTGTGCTGTAAACATTTATCTGTTGATGTTCCAGTGGTGGTAGATCATGAGACTTCCTGCCTCTTAGGGTACATCCACATGGCAAATTAAGGTGTAATACCTGTATTAGCTTTAATTTAGCTAGCATGGGTAACAATAGCAATGAAGGTGTGGGCTAGCAACCAGAATACATACCCGCTCCCACTGGGAGATGTGCTTCAACTGGGGCAGCTAGCCTGCACTGAGGCTCATGCCATCACGTCTTCCATGCTAAAGCTAGCACGGGTATGTGTACCTGTGTTTTATAAAGTACACCTTAATTTGTGATGTAATTAAAAGTACATCTACATTACCATCTTGCTTGCCTATACTTCAATTCTAAACCCCTTTAGTTGTTGATAACTCAGACTAACAACATTTTAATGCTTTTCTGCCTCTTGAACACTGGGTTTCAAGCTTCCAGAGGGTGTACGCAAAAGGGCCTATAAAGCCTTACCTTGCAGTTGGTAGTGAATGTTCAGAGTAGAAGCCAGAAGATCAAGAAGGGATGAAGAAGTGTGGAGGGATTGGTTCAGGTTGTTATGGATCATTCTTGATTTTTCTAAAGAAGGTTTACCTGGCTTGCTAGCTGTAGTGAGTGTCTGAGTCAGTAGCGCACACTTTCACTGAGGGTTTTAATGCTCGTCTTTATGATAGCCTCAAGTCTTGTTTCAAATGTTTTCTCTGTTCTATAGAAGAAAATGAAACAAATGCAGATGGATTATCATGTAACTTTAATCTCTTCATAAGTCATGCACCGTTACGTTCAATAGCTAAATGAAGTAGCCCAGAGCAATATTTAAAATGGCTGAATAAAACTACTTAAACTAAACCAGCAACTGTTTGGATTTCTAGGTATGCTTCATCACTTGCTCAGTTCAGTCTTGCAGTGTTTAACTATTCTGTGTTCTGTAACATATTGTTCACCTGCAGTAATAACAGTGTAACCTGGTTTTGTTTCTATCTATGCACCTAAAGCAACTAAACACGTCTCAGCCTGAAGAAAATAACATTATGGTAAATGTCTCTTACATGCTCAACTTGCTGCATGTAAAATGGCTAAAGGTTTGTTGGCCTTCTGTGTTCATACATTCTTTTACAAAGTGTTTCCTCTTGCTATCCAGCCCTAGTGGCCTTAATTGTCATATCAAATATTTGGAATGGAGAACTGAATCAATATTCCAATTTCTTGGAGTCCTTGCTTGAATAATACAAAAAAGTACTAGATAAATGACTCATGGCTCTATATTTGTTAAATTGTCCCTGTCAGACTGCGTGCAATACTATAGCCTTGTTCCACAACTTTATTGATGTCAGAAAGCTTAATGTACCAACTTAATTTTTTTACTGTTGAAAAATTAAGTGCAGTTTTGGGAAAACAACTGAAATTCATTAGTTGACTTTCCCCATAGTATTTTGTACAGGACCATTTCAGGGGAACAGCACCTCACACTGCTTTACAGTGTCCTTGAGCGAACCCCAAACCAGTCAAAAGCATTACAGAGGACATGTCATAAACACAAGTTAAATTTATCAGAGATTACCCATCATCCAGTGGGTCTGTACATGCTTTGGTTCAGAGTTTCATCTGTAGTCAGTGCAGGTTGACCTTTCATGCAGTTTTATGGAGGGGTGAGGGATGTTTGGTTGCTCACCTCTTAAATCCAGTCCAAGCCAGTATATATAATTGTCTAAACAGCGTATTTCTATGGATTTGCATTAATTGCCTCCTAATGATTTCACAGTAAACCCACCCAATGAGCCAGAAAAACACAAACACACACATTGATATAACAGTTTTTATGAGCAACCTATGTGCCCATAGCATTTGATTAGACTCCAGATGTTTGAATTATTGGATTAAATAATCTCAACATCCTAATCTTTGTAGTTTCCATGCTATCATGGTCTCCTATCTATCAGAGTTGGAATAAACTGTGAATCTAAATATTTTAGGGACTCTTTCTTGTCTTTGATATCAAAAATAATTGTATGAAAAATTGAAACTGAATATTACAATGAAATTATTGGGCTAATTTAGAAATAACAATTGTAAGATGCTTGTTGCAAAGATTTGCTCATTCTTTCTCAGTCTGGAAAATATTTAAATGCTGTTTTTAGACCAGAGTGTTAGCACACTAGTCAAAACTACTTCTGTAGAACATGCACAATATTTTATGATGGTTCCTCCTTCTGGTGTTGTCCTCAGTTTGTACAGCATCTGGTACAATACAGCATTGATTTTCAGTGTGGCCTGTAATACAAATAAACACTGAAGTGTTAAAGGTTCCATCATTGATGGACAGTGAATTGTTAAACCAAAGGATCTTACCTCTAGTTATAAAACTAATTAAGTCTTGGGTCATAATTGCATGTTTTAACCACAACTTTGACAGTGTCAGAATGGCTTTCCAAACAACTTCTAATTTCAATGTAATAAACTAAGGGAAAGCTGCATTGTGAGGAAGACTCCTGTTGTAGCTGTATTCAGTTCAATGTTAAACTTATTATTGTGATGTCACAATAGCATTTTTAATCTATTGTCCAGTTTCCTGAAATTATCCAGTTTATTGCAAGTCCTTGTAAAGGCAGCAACCAATAATGGAGTTAAGATGGCAAGAGAAATCGCTTGTCTCAATTTCACTGTTTTTGTATTTAACATAGTTTTTTCTAGTAGGCTCTTGTGAAGGGTGAGCATATCTTTCAGTTGATCAGTATTTCAACCTTAAAGTATCCATAACTAAATTAAAAGTCATAAATTTATTTATAACTTGCAATAAGTAACTTTAGGCTGTCTAGTTTGTATCCATTTTCCAAATAGTTACATATTTTACATTGTAAGAGCTTCATGTTTTACAGACAGGTATCCCATTTTACAGAATTTGGATTTCTATCACTTTTGCTCTGCAGAGTATCCACTTAAGTTTTTTTTTAATAATAGCTTCATAATATCACATAATGCACGTAATGTAGTGCTGTAGCAGGGGTAGGCAACCTATGGCACATTTGCCGAAGGCGGCACATGAGCTGATTTTTAGTGGCACTCCCACTGCCCGGGTCCTGGCCACTAGTCCGGGGGGCTCTGCATTTTAATTTAATTTTAAATGAAGCTGCTTAAACATTTTTAAAACCTTATTTACTTTACATACAACAATGGTTTAGTTACATATTATAGACTTGTAGAAAGAGACCTTCTAAAAACATTAAAATGTATTACTGGCACTCGAAACCTTAACTTAGAGCGAATAAATGAAGACTTGGCACACCACTTCTGAAAGGTTGCCGACCCCTGTGCTATAGGTATGCAGTTTAAGATGGAATTCTTTATTGTGTTTAAAGAATGCATTACATTTTCTTGACTGAACATAGTTCATAGCAAAGGCCTTCATAGAGGTGCAATGAGTCACAGTTGTCCATTCTTTACATCATCTTTTTGGGGGGGGGGGGGTGAGGGAAGGAATTATTTAAGAACACACAAGTATTGCTTTACTGTGTTAAAACCACTCTCTGCTGTTCTAAACTCTGTCTTAACTCTTAATGCTGACAAGGTTTGGGCAGAGGAAGTGACAAAAGTAAGTAAACAGTTCAGAAACTGCAGCGTTATAAAACAGTTACTTGTTTGATACAGTGTAATAAAGGGTGTTCCATGTTCTTGTAGTTAATACATTGCTGGCAGTCATTCTGCTGTATTGCATCAGCTATTTAGCCCCTTACAGAGAATTTCAGATACCAGTAGTGAAGTGAGCTACATCATCAGGTTAGTGCTTAGGAATAAACTTGGAATTTTAAAGAAATACTGTTTCTGGGTAACTACTGCCACCATGTGACATTCTCGTGGCAAGATATAATATAAAAAGATTGTAAGCGTGCAAGTAACAAGACAGTAGTGCTTCTCTTACAAAAGTTAATTTCTTAGGACAGTATCTTACTGCAAACAAATTGCAGTAACAAATTTATTTATAGATTGATTTTATTTTTTTTTCCAGAAGGATTGTGTGGTAGTGCTCTGAGCTGTCAATTGAGACAGACATTGAACTGTTGGCCTCCTAGTACTCAAATGGGGAACTGATACTGTGGAAGTAGCAAGCTCATCTGAAGGAGGGTGGAAAAAGGGGAAGCAGTGCTAGCCTTAGCACTCTTGGTTGGGCCTGCAAAACAACTAATTGCCTGCAAATGTAATGGAATGCAAGACAAAAACCATAGATTGGCAAGATGATATATTGAGACTTCACTTGACTGACTAGAGGCTTCTTGTGCCTTCTATTGGATTTTTAGCACACATACAATGCTTTCATAAACACTATCTGACTGGTTCCCCTTTCTTTCCATATGGCAAAACTAGGGATATGCCAATCCAGTGGGGATTGATTTATCACGTCTAGTCTAGATGCCCTCTCCCGTCAACTTCTGTACTGCAGTGCCCCAAGAGGCGCAGGCAGAGTCGATGAAGGAGTGGCAGCAGTCGATTCACCATGGTAAAGACACCACAGTAAGTTGATTTGAGTACATCGACTTCAGCTACATTATTGACATAGCTAAAGTTGTGTAACTTAGATCAATTCTTCCTCTTCTCCGCCCCCCCACCCCACCCCCACAGTGTAGACCAGGGCTAAGAAGAAAAGTCTTAAGGCATCTGAGAGCTGGGAGTAGAACATCAGAGCTCATTGCCAAATCATGCTGTTCTATACTATTGAGCTACCATTCTGTAACGAGGTTATACAGGTTGCTACAAGCAGCTCTCTGGGGAATTCTGGAGACTAGTCGTGGTGCAGTTGATGGCAGCAGCCTGAATGGCATTCCATCACCCAACTAGCAGAGAAGTGGTCTAGAGAGCTGTGTTAGGTGTATCTAAGGAAAAATCCAGTGCCAACTTTTCAAGCTATTGTCTTATTTGTTTTCAAATCTTAACAAAGAGAGGCTAGACATTCTGAATTTATTACTTTTATAAAGTACCTGTCTGTTGCCGCAAGTGCTGTAGAGTTTAAAAAATGAAAAAGTAATAAAACCAGAGACCACCCAATCAAATCCTCCAACCTAAAGCTCACGCCTCCTTCTGAAGGCCCAGTAACTGATCTAAATGCTTTTAAGTTGATCTAGCTTCCCCTTTATTGAAAGCCCGGGGAGAGAGGGGAGTCCGATTCATAAACTAATCTCTGAATCAAACCGTAACTTCTGTTTGAAATAGCTTATCACTAGAAATATATCTACAGTGTTGCTTTTAAGACTCTAGGTGACGAAGAATCACTTAACCACTAGAACAACTAATCTTACGGATGTAATTGCCTTCACTGTTGAAATAAAGCACGGATTTATTTATTTTTTTTAGTTTGAATTGGTCTAGCTTCAGTTTCTAACCATTGGATCTCGTTATGCCTGCTTCTGCTAGCTTAGTCTATCAAATCTTTCCCATATAGCTAGGCACGCGTAGATGATCGTCACCCCTTAACTTTCTCTTGAGTGAACTTAAATAGACTGAACTTCTTTAGTCTCTTACTGTAAGGCATGATTTACAGACCTTGAATTAGTCTTATTGCTCTTCTGCACCCTTTCCAATTAACTTTAGTTTTTGAAGTGTTGCCTGCACTGAACGCTCTATACTGTGGAAGAAACAAACTCCACTCTCAGGTTGGAATCAACGAAGTCAGAGACCGCTTTATTCAGGACATGCAATATTGAGGAAGAAACTGAGGCAGAGATGCTCTGTCAGCTATGTTCTTCCCCAGGTCAACAGCTTATCTATCAATAAGCTTTTCAGGCTTACAAATCCATAGTCTGAACTGAGGTGGAGAGCAGGTATCACGTCAAGGGCCCTTCATGGCAAGACAGTGAATCATCTGCTACTTCCTATTCAACTGGGAGGTTTCACTGACTGGTTGCAAAAGGTGGCCGTGAAATTCTGATAAATTAGGTCAGTGGTTCTCAACCAGGGGTACATATACCCTGAGGGGTATACAGAGATCTTTCAAGGCTTTTTCCTTATCACCTCTGAGAAGGGTTACAGTTAAAAGTTGCATGAGCTCAGAGTGTCCGTTGTGCGTGTATACCAGTTTTACCCCGGCTATGTAAATCGGTATGCCATAATGCTACACTTCAATCAGTGGCCGTGAAAAAGGAGATGAGGCAATGCGTGGGAACGTGAAGAAACTAGAGATCTTGGAGCAAGCCATCGCAACCTCCAGTTCAAGTAACGCTCTGCATATAGCAAGTAAGCTTGACTTAAAAAGCAGTGATGCTTCCAAAGGCCCTTCTGTCTGGTGAACTAATTCAGTGTGCACCTGTTTAATACACAGTTGTATAACTTCTTATTTTGTCATTATGAAATTTGATAAGAGAAGGAATCTGCTTTTTCTCTATCATTCATGAAACAGTGCAGAGGGCAAATTATTCACTTTAAAGTATCAGCCTTGTTACAACTTCATATCTGTATGTGTTTAAAAACAATCCCTTGAAATTTATTGCAAGTTGAAGTACCAAAAAAGATTTACTTTTGTGAAACTAAACAGTTAACTAGGTTTTCCATCCATTGGGAAGCTGTGTGGAATGCAAAATCAGGAAATTCAACTCTTCTATTTTTTTTTCTCCCAACCTTCCCACTCTCCCCTGCAAAACAACAAACACCAAAACAAAACACACACAAACCCTCCTATTTTCCTTGCTGTTCTTATACAGCTCTTTCCAAATGGCCAGCCATGAGTTCATTGTGCTGGTGAAGTCCTGACTTCTGAAGCAATATGCGTCAACACTTAAGGCATAGGAATTTATAGTAAATGACTCTACTATTTTCTCTAAAAGTAAGACTCCTTTTCTGGAGGGGAGAGGGAGTAGTAAGCTAGCTTGTCCTGAAAGACTTCTGACAGAACAATTTCTAATGGACCCATGCTGTCCATTTGGGACACTTTGCGTAACATTTGGAAAATTGATATGAATTAGCTTGTTTGCTAAATTACAGGTCATCTCATTACTAAATACCAACTGTATACTTAGTTCTCCACAGCTGCTTCACTGCCTTTTAAGCAATTTCAAAAATGGCTGCAAAAACTTAACCTAGAAATATTTTAGTTCCATAATTCTTCTTTGCATATTCCTTCGAATGAGTCACTTCTGTGTTCCCATGGAACTATTTAGTAGGATAAGCAGAAATATAGTTTCAGGTAAAATGACATGCAAGAAAAAAAATTGTGCCACTTCAATAGGTCTTGTAAATTCATTTCCCTTGTTGTAAGAGTAGTTAACTGCGGCACCTCAGGCAAAGACAGATTTCTGCTGCTGAATTATCCCATACAGAAACCAAACACTAAATGGTCAAATTTAAAAGCACTGAGAGAGGAATCTAGATACCAGGACTGCATACTTCCCACCAGACACCTCAGAACAATGAATTTTGGATACTGCAACTCTGATTATATAGTAATGTGCAATTTGAGTGGCATTGGTTGCTCAGAACAGTGTGGAATTCGGAAAGACTTGCTCTTGTGTTTAAATGAGATCTCTAATGTTACTAGATCATTTTAGACTTGTTCTAAAATTGCTAATAACTGTAGGCTAACTAGCAGCATTAGGGTAATCCATGAATTTGAAAGAGTTTGTAAAAATATTAGTGTTCTATATGAAGTCTTGAAGTTCTGCTGTTGGTGGCCTAATTCGTTTTCTAGTGTAGCAGAGAAGTTAAAACCTCAGACTGGGATTAAATTTCATTTGCTCCTTAGAGATCTTAATTTTGGGGCACCCATAGATCTGCATAGGCAGATTAATCGGACATAAAGGCTCATGTGGCTATTTGAAACTGCCTGAAAACACTAAGTAGCTATAATCTATTCAGTGTTGTAGCACATGAAAGCAAAATTGGGCCCTAATCCTGCAAACACCTAAACATATGCTTTACTGCATGCATGTGAATGATCCAATTGAAGTCCATGGAACCACTTAAATGCATAAAGTTAAGCACCTGTCTGTGTTTGTAGGATCAAGGCCGTCACATAGAAATTGTAATGGTGTTAGTAAGCTGTGTGTTAAGCTTTTTTTTTTTTTTTTCTTCCCCCAACCTTCTAATAAGTTTATACTCTTCAGTCTGAACAGGAAGTACGAATAACTCAGAGTGAATTTGACCGTCAAGCAGAGATTACCAGACTGCTCCTGGAAGGCATCAACAGTACACATGTGAGTATCTAAATGGAAGAAAATGAAAAAAAATAACTACAGGAAATTGCTTGGAAATACTTTTAAAATGCTAATTTTTCCATAACACCTTAAAATATGTTACACAATACATACCCATTTGAATCTCAACTTCTAAGCTGTAGTTACTGTCTAGCTACCTTAACTATGGTCTCCTCAGGGCCCTAGTAGGAAGACCCTTTGGGCACCTTTCTTCTGAACTTCTGAGATCCTCACCAGACCCACCCTGTTTTGAGGCTACAAATTACAAAATTACTGTGTACTACAGTAACTCTTCAGTTGGGCAGAGAATTAAAAATGGTGGGCATCATGCAAGCATCATATCTCTGAGGCCTGAAAATATTGTTTCTATAGTACTAACATCCCAATTACCTTGTGAGTCTGGGTCATGAGTTTGTTGTTCCCTAGCCGTCTCCTCTTCTCTCTCCCTGCCACCCCCAAATTCAGGGTTGCCACTGACTGATGCTAAGCTACCAAGCCAACCCTTTTAATGCAGGTATAGTATTCTTCTTAATGCACAAAAACTTGAACTCTTCACTATATTATAGGCACATCATCTTCGCTGTCTGACTGATTTTGTTGAAGCTCAAATGACCTATTATGCACAATGTTACCAATATATGTTGGACCTCCAGAAACAACTTGGAAGGTAATAACACTGCAAAAGCTTTTTTTATAGTTTCAGCTTTGTGTAAGGGCTTGTTTAGAGGTAGGAAAACTTGCACTGTTCTAACTACATTGGTATAGAGTTAGTTCTGCAAACCTCTAATGCACATGTGGAGCAAAAATCCCAAACATGTAGATAGAGACAATGCTGTGAAGCATACAGTGAGACAGAGACTTTGTGGAGTCTATAATGAGGCATGGGGAGCACATGTGACCATTTCTGATAGAGATCTAGAGGGTTCCTAGCAGAATCCTTCTAGTTATTCTACTGTGTTGGTGATGTTCCATGCTAGCATACAGCTGTCAAATGCAGTGGAGGCCATTGTACTGCTTGTAGATCCATTAGCAAGTTAAATGTTGACATGTAAGACCTGAAGTTGATTTGCGAACCAGGTGTGTTCTCCAAAGTTAGAGCAGGTTATCAGTAAAGCAAATAACTATGGGGAGAAATACATTTCGTAATACGAGAAGCTTGGTAGCAACTGAGTAGGTAAACTACTTGCTACTGTCTGGATAGCTTAAGCTTTCCTTAAAAAAAAAAAAGCAAGTGAAAGAAACCACCTATTGCCTAAATTCTAAAATGCTTTAAAGAATTGTATGGTGATCGATTCTATACATTTCATCCAGCTCCCTATTTCAAACCCTTTGTCCCAATCAGAATTTTTCTGAAAGTATGGTGTATGCCAGACCACTTCATTCAACAGAGAGCAAGCTTTCTGGATTCAGTGTCCACGTGGGGTTTATTCCAAAATAGCTATTCCCAAATAATTATCTGGGAATAGCTATTTTGGTATCTTTCAAGGTGTAGAAGAGCTTTAATTGAATGATTTCTGTTAACCTTTTCTTTACTAGAAGAAAAGGTTCTCTTTTGCAGCCACTTGTAAATGGAAAGCTGCTTTAACTAGAACTCTTAACAGACCTGCTGAAACACATTCTAACACATACTCAGCGAGTGGAATCTATTTTATTTTATTTTTGTAATGGTGGTAAGTGAAATTTACCATTAACTTGCCTTCTCAAAACAAACTTAGAAATAACTGGCATTTGAAACTAGTATCTTTTAAAATTTGATGCAGTATTATAATTTGCAGTAACTCATTTACAAGTTTTGTTATGTTGTATGTGGGCTGCTAAAACAACAAGCCCAAAACATGCATACGTTAGAATCTGTTACAAACTCACTGGTCAACCACACATCTCATTTGGAACTGGAAGTATGCAATCAGGCGGCAGCAGCAGCAGCAGACACACAAAAAAGCAAGTACAGTACAGTACTGTTAAATGTGTTTAAAAAAAAATGTGTTTAAAAAAAAAAAGGAAAGTTAAAGATTTGACAAGGTAAAGAAACTTTCTTTACTTGTTTCATTTAAATTAAGATGGTTAAAAGCAGCATTTTTCTTCTGCATAATAAAGTTTCAAAACTATATTAAGTCAATGTACAGTTGTAAACTTTTGAAAGAACCATAATATTTTGTTCAGAGTTATGAACAGCCTACATTCCTAAGTTATTCATAACTCTGAGGTTCTACTATATGAGGCTTTGTATCTCTCTGTATAGATAAGGAATGCATAAACTTTACCTTTGTGAGAGGGAGTGTAGTAGTTACAGCGGGGGAAAAGCTAATACTCCTGAGTCTTTTCTTGTCACTTAAGGCCTGTGCCTCATTTCTTCCACTTACAAAGTGCTTCTGTTAGCTATGAACAAGTTAAGAGTTTTAATATCTGTAAAACTCATTGAGAGCCTCCATGAAAGATGGTACATCATATAAATTAAGTAACTTGTATACCGCACATACCGCAGAATCAAAAGTTGAAGAGAAGCTACGTGAGAGAGGCACAGATGTTTGGATAGCTTAAATTTTGATGAGTCAAAGTGTTTTTGAAAGACTCTTCCGAGTAACAACAAATGGCGAGTACAGACTTCAAGAACTAGGTTGATAATCTATAGCAGGGGTCAGCAGCCTTTCAGAAGTGGTGTGCTGAGTCTTCATTCATTCACTCTAATTTAAGGTTTCGTGTGCCAGTAATACATTTTAATGTTCTTAGAAGGTCTCTTTCTACAAATCTATAATATATAACTAAACTATTATATGTAAAGTAAATAAAGGTTTTAAAAATGTTTTAAAAGCTTCATTTAAAATTAAATAAAATGCAGAGCCGCCAGGACCCAGGCACTGTGAGTGCCACTGAAAATCAGCTCGCGTGCCGCCTTTGGCACCCGTGCCATAGGTTGCCTACCCCTGATGTATGGAAAGCAAATAGGACTTACTTTAAACATAAGTTTTAACCTAAAGCAGATTGTTCCTCTTAACTAATTTCTTTGCCTAGGCATGTACAAGTGCTTTTATTTTAGCATGCTTTTACAAACTGCCAATGGTTATGGAAATATGTCAATGTGGTCTTGAAACTTGGCCTTAACCCTATCTCCATAATCCTGCTGATGCTCAGTCTGTGGGCTGGAAAGTCTCTCAAACTGCCACATGAAACTTGAATCTACTACTCCTAGGGGGTGATTCTGCGGGACTGCACAACCACAGAAAACAGCCCTTCCCTGCAGAAAATGGCCTTCCACACTCAGACCTCCCTCCCCCTGTTGAGCCCCATTTTCCCCCCAGCCAAACCCCCCTGCTGATCCCTGATCACCTTCACCTGGATCCCCTGCAGAGTCTCCTTGCTCCTTCACCCAGAACCCCTCCCCGCACCTAAGCCCCGGTACCTCCAGATCTCCCGCTGAGCCCAGATTGCCCCACACAGAAACTTCTCGCCCCACACCTGGATCCCTCTGCACTAAGCCCCTCCACACTTGGATCCTGTTGGGCTGAACCTGCCCACCCACGGTTGGTGCAGGGGGGCAGGGCCCTGGGGTGTTTCTGAAGCAGGCCTGGCCCTTGCACTGTCAGGGTCAGGTGCAGCCTCGCTGCCAAATCCCACTACTGGGGGAGGTGGGGGCTTCAGGGTGATCTCTCACCTCAATGCAGCCAGTGGCCTGTGCTCCTCACTACCATGCTGGAGCCACATTTATTTACTGACATAAAATTTTTGGCACCGAATTCCCTTGGGAGTAATCTACTTAGCTTAAAACTATAGTGGTGGTTAAACCAATTCTTGTCCTTCCTGCCATATATCTTGAACAAGGAAGTCTGCACTGTACTAGTCCTGGAGCGTGATCGGACAGTTTCTTGAGTTTCACTTTTCACACTGGATAGGGCCCTAAATTTGTAAATAGATGGGGCATAGTTGCTGATTGCTCAGAGTAGGAGAGGATGAAGAGGATATGTAGACCACTGGGCTTGTGTACTAGCTGACCATTGGTGCTGTCAGATATAGGCAACAGCCAGACTTTCTGCAGAAGCAGGCTGCCAGGCAAGGAGGGCAGACGTTCTGGCTTAGTTCTGGCTTAGTTTTCTGTCTTGATTTGAGGAGATGAAATTATGTTCTTGTTTTGGTATGTAGTTACTCTGGGGTTTGTAGCCAGTATATGCAAGTTCCATCCTGGATTGTGAGATGCTCAGGGTAAGACTCCAGCTCTTAATTTTATTTGAAATCGCATGAATAATAATCTGTGGTGAAATAAAGTAGGCAGGGTAAGGGTGAAGTCTCTTCCCTACATCAGGAGTGTCAAAGGGGTAGCACCAGTGGGGTTTCCAGCCTGTGTAGGACTGATGGGAGAAAGTGGAGATTTGCAGCAAGATGTCTGAGCTAGAGTGGCCAGAACACTTTGTATATAGACTGTAGAGGATGGTGGTTAGGTGGAGGGTATGTGAGGGTATGGGGCAGAGTGACATGGAGTTTGCACAACAATAGCTTCTGTGGGTGGGGTGGGGGCTGTGTTTTAATGGGCAATATATTCCCTTGTCAGGGGAATTGTCTGAGTTGTATCATTCCTATTCATGTTCAATAGCTGGTTTTATTTGTGATACTGATAAAACCTATCATTCATGAATATTGCTTAGTAGCTAGCTCTATCAGCTATAATGGTTCTGCTTGTGAAATCCATGAATCAAAGATGATTCCCATATGGGGTGTTGACAGATGCAACTGGCATGAAGAGAACTACACTTCAGACTTCAAGGAAGGTAATAAGCTTTGCTGTCACGACGTGTAGTACCTGTTACACAGTTGGTAGGAAAGGTCACAGGGTCATATAATTGAAACTCTTACGATAGTGATGAAGGCTTGTTTCCATGTGTGTTGAAATAATTCGGTCTGTGGTCGTCTTGTTTTTCCACAGCTTTCCATCTGCCTTCCGCTCTAGCAATAATCAGTCTTCCTCAACCCCAGTGCCAAGTGTTTCCGCTTCCTCAGTCTTGGCTTCTGCCTCTGCTTCATTGCCTTCAGTAAGCAATTCAGTAGTTACTTCAGGCTTCAGTGAACTCAAAGCATCAAGTGGCAGCAGGAAAGCCAGAGTTCTCTATGATTATGATGCTGCAAACAGCAGTGAACTATCACTTCTTGCTGATGAGGTAAGAGACTTTTTCTAAATAGCATCGTAATTTAAAACCAGTATACTCATGACTAACAAGTTTAAATGTCTTAAATACTATTTTAGGAAATTTTTGTGTGTTCAACATAGAAATAGTGACTTAAGTATTCTGGAGTGGAGGCTAGAAAGCTCTCTGTGTAACGTAATACAGTAGCTCTCAACCTTTCTAGACTACTGTACCCTTTCAGGAGTCTGATTTGTCTTGCATATCCCAGGTTTCACCTCACTTAAAATCTACTTGTTCACAAAATCAGACACACAAATACATGTGTCACAATACACTATTACTGAAAAAATGCTTACTATCTCATTTTTACCATATAATTATAAAATAAATCAGTTGAGATGAAAGTATATTTA
Source organism: Gopherus evgoodei (assembly GCF_007399415.2). Lineage (NCBI taxonomy): Eukaryota > Metazoa > Chordata > Testudines > Testudinidae > Gopherus > Gopherus evgoodei. The sequence goes on along the minus strand of NC_044329.1, from coordinate 82,485,319 downwards.
TATTGCAGTGTTATAGTATATAAAGCGGTATAAACAAGTCATCGTGTGTTTGAAATTTTAGTTTCTACTGACTTCACTACTGCTTTTTCTGTAGCCTATTGTAAAACTAGGCAAATATCTAGATGAGTTGATGTACCCCCTGGAAGACCTCTATGTACCCCTCAGGGTATATATACCCATGGTTGAGAACCACTGACCTAATGTATCAGAATTTCACTGCCACCTTTTGCAAGTCACTGAAGTTCCTGGTACTTCCTTATCCTAGTATCATAAAATGGGGATAACTTCTGTGAGGCAGGCACAGTAAGTGTTTATCCTATGGGTTAAGCAGTTGGGGTTCAATTCTGCCACCCCTTTTCATGTTATATAGTCTTAACTTTTTTGGTGGGGAAAAAAAGAAACACTTCTCTGACAAACATAAAGAGCATGCAACTGGGATAGGATCTCAGGTTAAATAGGAAATGAACAAGTTAAGAATTTCTTCGGTCTGGTCTACAGTATGGACCTATATCAGTATAACTAGATCACTCGTATAACTGGATCACTAAATCCACACCCCTGAGCAATGTCGTTATACTGATGTAACCTCTCATGTAGACAGCACTGTGTTGGCAGGAGAGCTTCTCTCGGGGAAGTGGACTAACTATGCTGATGGGAAAGCTCTCTTCCATTGGCTTAGTGACTTCATTAAAGTGCTAGAGCTGGGTTGATGCAGTTGCACTGTTGCAGCATTTTAAGTGTAGACGTGCCATTAGACAAGTTAGAAGTCTTCAAGTCAACAGGGCCTGATGAAATACATCCTAGAATACTTAAGGAGCTAGCTGACGAGATCTCTGAGCTATTAGCTATTATCGTTGAGAACTTGTGAAGGATGGGAGGGCAAATATATGTATGTATAAAAGGGGAATAAGGACAACCCAGGGAATTACAGACTAGTCAGTTTAACTTCAGTACACAGAAAGATAATGGAGCAAATCCAACAATTTGCAAGCACCTGTAATAAACTAAGGTAATAAGTAACAGTCAACATGGATTTGTCAAGAACAAATCATGTCAAATCAACCTAATAGCCTTCTTTGACAGGGTAATAAGCCTTGTGGATGGGAGATGGTAGATGTCATATCTACTTTAGTAAAGCTTTTGATGCTGTCTCACATAATCATCTCATAAGCTAGAGAAATATAGCCTACATGAAACTGCTATAACAGGGGTGGGCAAACTTTTTGGCCTGAGGGTCACAGCTGGATGAGGAAATTGTATGCAGGGCCATGAATATAGGGCAGGAGGTTGGGGTGTTGGTGTGGTATGCAGGAAGGGGCTCAGGGCAAGGGGTTGGGGTGCAGGAGGGGGCTCAGGTCACTGCCTTCCCTGCCCCTGCACTGCTCCTGTAAGTGGCCAGCATCTCCAGCAGTGGTTCCTGGGGGTGGGGTGGGGCAGGCGGCTCCGCTGTGCGCTACTGTCCTCTGTGGGCACCACCCCCGAAGCTCCCATTGACCATGGTTTCTAGGCCTGAAGCTCTGTGTGCCCCCTATCCCCCTGCCCCCGGCCGAAGGGACATGGTGCTGGCCGCTTCTGGGAGTGGGGTCAGGGTAGGCAGGGAGCCTGCCTTATCCCCGCTGCGCCATGGGGCTGGCAATCCTGCGGGCCAGATTGAAAGCCCTGACGGGCCAGATCCAAACCACAGGCCGTAGTTTGCCCTCCCCTGTGCTATAAGTAGGTGCACAACTGGCTGGAAAACCGTACCAGAGTAGTTATCAATGGCTCACAGTCAAGCTAGAAGGGCATATCTAGGCGAGTCCCTTGGGGATCTGTTTTGGATTCAGTTCTGTTGAAAAATCTTCATAAATTATTTGTCTAATGACATAGAGAGTACACTTATACATTTGAAGCTGAGAGGGGTTGCAAGCACCTTGGATGCCTGGATTAGAATTCAAAACACTCTGGACAAATTGGAGGAATGGTCTGAAGTAAATAAGATGAAATTCAGTAAGGACTAATTCAAGGTACTACACTTAGGAAGGAATAAGCAGTTGCACAAATATAAAATGGGAAATGATTGCCTAGAAAGAAGGAATGCAGAAGGTTCTACCGTTTTTCATTGGTCAACAACATGACACTGTTGCAAAAAAAGCAAACATTGTTCTGGGGTGTACTAGCAGAATTATTGTAAGCATGCATGATAAATAATTCTACCACTCTACTTAGTACTGATAAAGCCTCAACTGGAGGATTGTCCAGTTCTGGGTGCCACATTTAAGGAAGGATATGGACAGATTGTAGAAAGTCCTGAGAATAACACAGATGATTAAAGGTTTAGAAGAAATATTACCTGAGGAAAGATTGGAGAGAAAAAATTGGATTGGTTTAGTCTGGAAAAGAGAAGGCGGAGATGGGACATACCTTTTCAAGTGTATAAAAAGTTACAAGGAGGAGGGGAAGAGATTGTTCTCCTTTAACCTCTGAGGATAGGACAAGAAGCAATGGTCTTAAATTGCAGCAAGGAAGATTTAAGCTAGACATTAGGAAATTGTTCTAACTGTAAAGGTAGTTAAACACTGGAACAAATTACTAGGGAGGTTGTGGCATCTCTGTCATTAGAGGGTTTTAAGAACAGGTTTTAAGATCACCTGTCAGGGATGGTCTAAGTAATCCTTAGTCCTGCCTCAATGCTGGGGACTGGACTAGATAACCTATCGAGGACCCTTTCAGTCCTACATTTCTATGATTGAAGGAACTTTAAGTTGCCGAGGAACTATCAGTATTAAGAGAAACTGCTGTATAGAGGATTTATATATGAAGTCAACATGTATAAAAGCAATAACAAGGCAAAGGTTTCATCTGATTATAAAAAGGGACTCTTTCTAACTCAGGCCTTTTAAAATACTTTCTACTTTGTCAAACTCTCTCCTACTGATCATGAGTAACAGTTTCTGCAAACGTTTGCTTACTGCTCTATGGAAGCTCATGTCAAATATACCCTTTTAAAAATATGCATGTAGCTAATATCAGAAACCCGAGCCTTTGGAAATAGGTTGTTGTTTATTGCCAAGAATATTTATTCTAGGTCAAATGTTAATGTTGTGTTTTTGTTTTTAGGTGATCACAGTGTACAGTGTCCCTGGTATGGATTCAGACTGGCTGATGGGTGAAAGGGGAAATCAGAAGGGCAAAGTGCCTATTACTTACTTAGAACTGCTAAACTAACTGGCTGGCCTGGCTAAAGACTGCTAGTTACAGTGACACCCTATTTATATACAATTAACTTTATATAAAGCAGGTTTAAGTGTCTTCCATGTTATTGTCTTAAGGGAGAAGAATACCAGTCATCTGAAACCGGCTCTTCTGCCAGTATTGTTGCATGGTAAATACTCTGTTCAGATTTAATTTGCGTTTAAAGCTTTTATTTCATGTGCCAAGAATGTTTCCTACAGAATTGTTTCTACTGAAGTTTTCACTAATACCAAGATTCTACTTTTGAGTAATCTAGACCGAAAGCAGGAGGGCACTGTTTTCTACTGAATTTTTCATTAATGGCAAGCTTCTTTCCTCACATAAAATAAATTTATTGTGAATTGATATCAGTCTGACTCCAGTTCTTTGCTCAGCATAGTGAATAGCCAAAAAACTGGTGTTAACAATTTAAAAATTAAACTGTATTTGTCTCTGGCTCTCCAGCATGGCATATTGAATATGAACTTGTTGACATTTTGTGGTTAACAGTTGAATGATACATACATTTTAATCCTTTTAAAGTAAATTGAGTTCCTAGTTGAAAACCCAATTTTTGATTTTTATATATATTTGTGTTTGGGTTTTGTGGGGTTTTTTGGTTTTGTTTTTTGTTTTTTTTTTAAAGTAACACTTCCAGAGAACCCTGCTTGATGTTTTTTCTCCCTCGTGCCAAAGCTTTAATAAAGCAAAAATACATGAACCAACCCAAAATTTCAAACTGGCATACTGCAGTCTACTCAAAGAAACAGCCAGAAAAATTCTAAATATTCATTCCATTCAATATAAATGTCACAGGAAGCATCATAAATGTTTGCTTTCACTATACGTAAGGAAGGATAGTGCTAAAGTCTTGGGAGCAGAAAATGACCCAATGACTTAACCAGAACTTCCGCTGACACAAGTCAGTGTCAATTTATGCTATTTTTAATTTTCTCTTTCATGTAACACACACAAAAGCATATCTGATGCAAAATAAGTTCAAGGTCACATGTAGGTGAAGGTGGACAGTTCACTAATTTACTCTTACACTTAGTGTTTATTAATACTAACTTCAAACTAATCAAAGGGCTTAATTGAATTTTCAGTAAGTTGTCAATTACATCTTTGAAATGCACCAACCTATTGCTGCCACAGAGCAGCCTGGCTCTTGAAAAGGATAATGGGGATCTAATGAAACGTCATTTATTAAATAGTGAAAGTAGATAAAATGTCTGGCGATGATCGAAACTAACTCTTAATGTCTATGTCATGAAAACCCAGAACTTGTGTCGGAACATGCAAGAGATCTTTGGAGAGCTTAACATGATTGTGATGGACAAGAATAAATAGATAGCCAAACAGTTTAAATAAAAAATGGAGTTCAAGAGCAGAGGTAAAAAGGAGATGCATCTGTTTGGGTTTTTTTCCTAGGTAATAAGTCTTTTCCTTACTACTACTCTACCAACCTGGTTACCATTGTGGTGACGTAGTGTATCACTAAAGGTGACTTGGTGCACTCAGAACAGAGCAGGAGGTTGGGAGGAATATACAGACATTAACACTTGTTCAGAAGCAGAACACAACTTCATTGCAATTAAACTAAGAAGTCACTTGGAGAAACAGCCCCTGGCGCCCCCTTAATTTTCTTGAGCAGTGATCTCCTTTCTGTGCAGAGTTCTTAGAACCTGGATTTTTATGCTGAACTCCTTGGGAGTGGGCTTGTGACTGACAGTTGACCAACCACGGTGAAAAGTGCCTCAGTCATGTTAAAGGGCTCAACCTTCTTGCATTTCACCGCCCACATGTCTTATACGTACACCTTCTGGTCACGTCAGCTTTTCCTTCTCCCACCCACCCTTACTTTCTAGAATGTTGTTACTGTGTCAGAAGGGAGCCACGATGAACAGCTCTAGCAGTGTTACAGTTTGGAACTAGAGTTACCATTTAGACCAGGGGTCAGCAACCTTTCAGAAGTGGTGGGCAGAGTCTTCATTTATTAATTCTAATTTAAGGTTTCGTGAGCCAGTAATACATTTTAATGTTTTAGAATTCTTTTTATGTCTATAATATATAAGTAAACTATTGTTGTATGTAAAGCAAATAAGGTTTTTAAAATGTTCAAGAAGCTTCATTTAAAATGTAATTAAAATGCAGGCACTCCCACCCCCACCTCTCGGACCAGTGGCCAGGACCCGGGCAGTGTGAGTGCCACTGAATATCAGCTCGCGTGATGCCTTTGGCATACGTGCCTACCCCTGATTTAGACCTTCCTTTGAATAAAATACTCAATATGGTGTTGAATGTTTCTTGGACATACCTATAATTATGTCTGTACTGGCTTCTGGACACATGTCCACTCATGTTTGTGCTAGAATCCCCCCTCACCCTTCCATCTGCATCTAAACCCCAGAAATACGGGCCTCCAGGCATGTACAAGGCAAGAACTCTACCGGTCCTGAGGGGTGTGGGTATGATCACACCTTAGGCTGTGGTGTGGCATAGCCCCCTACCCATGCCACTCTGTAGTGTGGATGAGTGTAAGGTGCATGTACTGAATTAATTAGTCATCTAGCCCCTTTCCCACACTGCATTGCACTTTCTTGCCTGACTCTCTCTAACCAAATCTGCAAAGGTTCCTCTCTGTCTTTCACACACCCACACATGGACATGGAACATGCTGAAGAGCAGCTGCCTGGTAGATAAAATGTCTGGAGATGATCAAAGCATGTTCAAGTCCTGCTACATCTGATTAGAGTTCACTATCCTACATGGCCTCTCCCCAACACCAGGTACAAGTGAAAGTTTTGGAGAGTTGGTGCAGTCGGGCATTCACTGCACTGTGGCCCAGGGCCAGGAATGGATAAAGCACTTGAGGCTCCAGTAACAGAGGTCAAAAGACTCTGTTAGTTGCTCTGGGAGCGGTCCTGCAACATATCCCTTCTTCAAAGAACGGAACCAGGTGTTCTCCAGCGCTAAGCCGGAGGTGACGCATGACCCCCTCCTCAAGCCTGCTGCTTTGTCATCTGGTGGGATACTAATGGAGGCAAAGTTGTGGAGGCAGCAGTGACCATGGAGAAGGAGAAGAGCACATCATTCTGCACCTCTACTTGGAGGAGCCAGTTCAGCAAGCCCCTCCTGAGGAGTCAGAGGACCACCTTGAGACTCAGTAAGATCCATGCATGATTGGAAGCTCCCCCACCCCGTACATGCCTTGAAGTCTGTGTTTTCTGGGGTTTAGATGCAGACAGTAGGGGAGCTCTGGCATAAACATGTGAGTGGACCTGTGTATAGAAGCCAGTGTTGACATATAAATTATGTCCAAGAGGTATGTTCCCCCCACCCCACAAATCTCAGTGGTCACCAACCAAGACCCAACTGTTCTCTGGACGAATGAGATGCATTTCCTGATATTGCAGGGGCTGGTTTGGGGACAGGTAAGCACTTGAAGTGGTTCACTCACCTCTATACAAGTTCTGCCTGCTAGCTTAGACTATAGTCTCTTTCCATTGGAATTCTCTCCCAGTCCTACAAGCATATGTTGGCAAATGTTTGGTGCAGCAGAAATCCCAGCTAGTTCTTAAGATTCAACAGCAGTGTAATTCTGCTTGGTCCACTTTCATGGCTCCCCAAGCCTCTCAGTTCAGCAATTATGTAAAGAGTTGACAAGTTTTACATAACTTTTCTCTTTTGCATAGATTGCTGGATCCCCATCACAGGACAGTAAAGCCACCTTCTTCCCCCCACCACCCCAAACCCTCCAGTCTGGTATTTCCAAAACTATATTCTGCAACAGATGGCCAGTCTGAAGAGAAAAAATTGAGAACTCTTAATATTGCCCCTGAACTAAATACCCCCACCAACCCAATCACACAATTTCAAGGCATTACCATTTTTAAAACCGTTAGTTCATGCTACCTACCATTTTCAGAAGGTGCTCTTTTCTCCGTCTGTAAAAGGTATCCGAATGAAACAGTGGCATTCTTCAGATGCTGTAAAGTGCCTACATCTTGGCCTTCCACAGCAAAGTTGTGGGAGGGTTTCTTACCTGCTTTCAAAGGACAGATAAAACATAGCGCTGCTCTTGAGATTGTAGTTGCAGGACATCTGGCTGAGGAGACTGCACCCATTCTGCATGGGGAATTAGGGCCAGATAGAGAAGGTTACTTGAGGACCAGCTTACTGGGCTCGACAGGAGAAGCTAAGAGTAGTTTGACTTTCTGAGGGAATGGGAGCAAAGAGCTGTGGAGTGGAAGCAACAGACTGTTGGGGGAAATGTTTTCTCAAAGACAGGAGGGATTAATGGTCCAATTCCTAGAGCAGGATTCATGGTTCAGGGAATGAGAACTTGCTCCAAAGGACCCAGGGGTATGTCCTGTTGTAGTCTCTGTTACAAATTGTGATGGAACAGATTTGGGTCCCACCTGCTACAATAGCTGCTGCCAGTATCTGAGAGCTGGCACCTCCTCCTGCATCCTCAGCCCACTTTGCTGCTAAGGTGGAGGACCCCCCCCCCACTCTCCATGATGGAGGGGGAGGCCTCAGGACTCCAGGCATAACACCCTGCACAAGTACCCAAAACCCTTCCTGGGGGAGATCTGTGACAGTGCAGCAGGAGGATAAGCCTGAGACTGTACCTGACACATGTCTGCCCCCCCAATGCCATGCTGGAGATGCCCCTCCCAAATGTTTTCCGCAGCTGTTTCCCACCCCTCCTTGTCCAGGGGAGAGGAAGGTCAAGGCCAAGGAGACTGGGTCATAGGCAGTGAAGTTTTAATGTACTTCAGGGAGTCTGGTTTGTTTGTTTGTTTTTAATGTTCAGAGTTCCATTATATGCACTAGTTTCAACAAATGTTCGTTTCCTTTACTTGTGTGCACACCCACCGTTTGGGCTATGATAAGAGGGGTTTTTTTTTTGTCTCCCCCCATCTTTGGTTTTGGTCCTCACCAGTTTGTGCCTTGAGTTGTGTAATTGCCCAGGACAGAGAACTGCAAGGTTCTATCTGTCCCTCCCAGAACTTCCAGCCAGTCCAACCACACCCCTGTCCAGGTATGTGAATATAAATAAGCTGGAAACGTGTTGAAAGTACAATGTGCATGGAAATAACAAAATTAATTTAACAGGAGTCTGGGAGAAGAAAGGGTGGATAAACTTCCCTATGCATTTGACAAGACCGAACAGGAAAAACAATGATGTAACTGTGCCATCATACACGTCTTGTTCTGTGCCCACTCTGTCCTAAAGTATTCACCTTCAGTCTCACATGTTATGAAATGTACAGCATGCCACAATAATGGGGATGGCATTGGCCACACTGGCATCCAACCAGGTGTGTAGCGATCGCCAATGAGCCTTTAGCCATCCTAAGATGTTCCATTCCTGTCCTGAAGCTGCTTAATGTGGAGATGAATTCCCATTTTTGCCAGGTTGTTGATGTTGGGGTACGGTTTTGTTAGCCAGGGTAGGAGTGGTTAGACGGAGTCCCCCAGAACGATCCTGGGCACAGAGACACTGCACAGAAACAAATCATTTCTGGGGAAATAAAGTCCTTTCCTTCCACTTCAAGTACAGTTCCAATCTCCTCAGCACTCTGGTGTCATGAACCCTTCCTGTGTGTCTGTCATTAGTGTTCGTGAGCCTGCCTTTGTGGTCTACTAGACCTTGAATGAGGACCCTTTCTGATTGATGTATTCACTCACTTTTGATGGACAAAGTATAGGGGGATGAATGCCATTGATGGCCTCCATCTAGCCCAATATCCTGTCTTCTGACAGTGGCCAATGCCAGGTGTCCCAAAGGGAATGAACAGAACAGGTAATCATCAAGTGATCCATCCCCTGTCACCCATTCCCAGCTTCTGGCAAACAGAGGTTAGGGGCACCATCCCTGCCCATCCTGGCTAATGGCCATTGATGGACCTATCTTCCATGAATTTATCTAGTAGTTCTTTTTTAAACCGTGTTATCGTCTTGGCCTTCACAACATCCTCTGGCAAGGAGTTCCATGGGTTGACTGTGCATTGTGTGAAGAAATAATTCCTCTTGTTTGTTTTAAACCTGCTGCTTATTAATTTCATTTGATGGCCCCTAGTTCTTGTGTCATGAGAAGGAGTAAATAACACTTCCTTATTTACTTTCTCCATACCAGTCATGACTTTGTAGACCTCTATGGTATCCCCCCTAAGTCATCTCTTTTCCATGCTGAAAAGTTCCAGTCTTATTAATCTCTCCTCATATGGAAGCCATTCCATATTCCTAATCATTTTTGTTGCCCTTTTCTCAACCTTTTCCAATTCTAATATCTTTTTTGAGATGGGGCAACCATATCTGCATGCAGTATTCAAGATGTGGGTGTACCATGGATTTATATAGAGGCAATATGATATTTTCTGTCTTATCTATCCCTTTCTTAATGATTCCCAATACTGTTAGCTTTTTTGAGTGCCGCTTTACATTGAGTGGATGTTTTCGGAGAAACACCATTGTCTGGAAACCAGCAATAAGTTCTATAACTTTGGCAGCCACCCATGGGTAGATGAGTGTTTGATAGTTTTGCAAGCCTGACAGTGGACTTCTCAATCCCAAAGTGGTTTGTCACTGACTGGTAGCTGTCTGGCATTGCCAGCTTCCAGAGGGCAATAATCACCTGCTGCTGCACCAGTATGCATCTCTGGAACCATGTGTTTTGCTGCTATAGGGTTGGGACTGGCTCCTCACAAAGGTCCAGGAACAGCTGCTTCATTCTGAAGTTCTGGAGTTTTGAAGACTATGTTGCCCCACCGTACTCCATTGGTTTTTGTGGTCCAGAAGCAGCAGTCCATGGACATACAGTCACAACACTGGCACTCTCATGCATCTCTGTGTCATCGGATGTTGGTAGATCAGTCACTGTCCCAGTCACCTGTGTCTGGCTTGTGAGAGAGATTTGGATCCATTCACCCAAGATTCTCAATTGTCGCATACTGCAATATACATACATTTGTCCAGCAAGAAGGAGCAGGAGCAGAACCACATCATCAGTTACTTGCTCCAAGTTGGACAGGAGAGAGGGCTGAGCAGGAGTTGCCATTGCCAGATTTGTGAAGGCGCTTGCAATACACAGCAAGGCAGATCCTAGGATATCTCCCGTGACTCACTGAACCCTGGGATCCCACCCCTGAAATGCTAACGTTAACCGTGTGTACCAAAGAAGTGTGTACCAGCATGGCTGTGGATCTACCCAGGTAGAAAGCATATAGCCATGGCTAGCACAGCATATTTGGACACTTGTCAGAGGAGAGCACACACGTGTGGACATGTATCCAGTGTAGACATAGCCTATATGCTGCATAAACACCAGTTCTGAAAAGATTGCTACCTTGTTCTCTAGAAGTCTTGCTGAATTCTATAGCTTCATTTCACAATGGGCCATTTTCTTTGACCTTCTGACCATTTGATCATCCTGAGAAAAATGGATAATTTGTTCAATGAAAAGTAGCCTCAGTATGAACATTCCCATGGAATGCAGGGGTAGGGTGTCCGAAAGTAAAGCCTGGTTGGTTGAGGTTAGTAGAGGGAGAGCCAGAGATCTATCAGCTTTCTAAATTCAGTTGTGTGTTTCCATCTTCCTTCATGTTCTTGGTTTGATGCGTTTGATAAAATAAAGGCATAATAAATGAATTGTCAAACTAAGGTATGATTAGCATTGACCCAAATGAATAATGCAAAACAGAAATGAACCACGAGGACCATATATATTTCTATAGTTTATATATAAGCAGTATTTAACACTTATGTGATATGTGAGGAAGCTGAACTCGTTTTGTAGTTCTTGCAGTTTATATTCACATGAATTATAGAACACGCATAAATTTGTACTGCTGAGGTATTTTATGAAGCATTATTCATCCATCAGCCAATTATATTAGTTTTTTTATGCTATGCATTCTAATTAGGATGCAGATACAAAAGCACTGTGTGCGTGCTGCAGGAAACCACTGTCTAAACACTTCAGCTGTACATTAGTCCTAAGTAAATGCACCCCACCAGGGCTTCTGAGCAGAAGCTCTATGTGAGATGTGCTTCTGAGATGCTTCAGTAAATTGAGACCATATACTGGGCCATAACCAGACAAAAATCAAACTCACTGAAAATTTCCAAACATTTGGGACCAGTATTGTAACGTGGAAACACATCACCTATTTTTAAATAAACTGGCATCTTCTTTTGGAAGCCTGTCACTAAACAGTGGCTTACCCTATGTCTGGTTAGAGAGACAAGCTGGTCCTTAAACAAAAGTTATCTTAGACTATGTACCTGTGGGTACAAAACATTGTTTTCCATTGCAACTTCCATTTTGTTTCCCTGACACTTCTACGCGGCTTTCATTGTTCACTTTTCCTCCTTCCGAAGTACGCCTTGTTCGCGCTATCCTTTTTACATTAGAAATCTGTTGGTCCTCCATTAATGTTCTACTTCATAGAACAGTGATTTTCAACCTTTTTTCATTTGCAGACCCTTAAACAATTTAAAATGGATGTGTGGACCCCTTGGAAAATCAACCTGTGGTCTGCAGACCCCTACCATAGAAGTCTTAGACTGAAAACTGTCTAAACAGAATTCAGCTATAAATGTTGCACATGCTCAGCATGGCATTTGACACAGCATGAGACAGGGCGCTAAATAGTGGGCTTCTATGGTAACGACAACACTTCTGGGTTTTGACCAGTAGATGAGGGTATTCACATACTTTTTAATGCATTTTCTGGATCTGGAACTATTTTCATAGTCACCTTTCTCAGACCCCTTAGATATAGTCTGCAGACCCCAGATTGAAAACCACCATCATAGAACAAAGGATACTACTTTACTGGTAGAATCCAGTAGTAGTATTATCACTGCCTTGTACAGCTCTATCTCAAAACACTAATAACTTGGTATTTTAGATTCTAGTTCTAGTAACCAAACTTGAGAACACTATTGGGAATGGGGAGGGAGAAACTCTGACTGAAGCCGTATTTCTGACTTGATAGAGCAATTTTGTTTTACTACTTTTGTTAATTCTCTCTGATTGGTTTTATTTAATTTTGGTGGTAATGCAGAATGCATTCTGAGTTTACTCTGTAAAAGGGGTACAGGTATTTAGGGATCAATACTTTGTGTGCTGGCCTGTGTGGGTGTACATACTTCCACCACTATCCAGTGGCTTTTATCATATCAAACAACATAGTCATAGTGCTGTGTACTCTGCAGCAAGCCAAACCCAAATTCTGGAGCAGGGTTATCAAATTCTGGAGCAGACTGGAAAATATGAAGCTTCATTTATATTTGGAAAACAAAGGTTAAACAAAACACCAATTTGAATGTCTGCTAAAATATTGCTAAAGTAATAACTATTTTTAATGCTTCATTTGTTGCATTTAGGTTTCAACCCCCTCATTTGATTCTGACCTGAGGTATTGTTTCAGGCTCTCTGCAGACTCAGGAACATGACACTGTGTGATCATTTGCATTCAATTAGTGTCTTTAGATTTTTATAACCAGTCAGCTGAACTCCTCCACCCCCTCCCTTGGTTTTCTTTTTAATTTAAGTGTTTTGATTCTGGAACTCAAATATTTGGCAAATTCTTCACAGCCACAGAATCATGGACTATATAGAGCCCTGACTACAGTCACGCAGGGGGAGAGAAAAGAGGATGTAGAGTTAGGATCATATGTCCTGGTTATCATCCTGGCTCATATGATGATATACACATCTTTCAGAGTAAGAAGATCAGAATGGGCATTTCCTTTCTTATGGTACATAGGCTGTAGACACATGCTGTGTCTATCACAATATTCAGCTACTGTCTACACTGCAATAAACCAGGATTTTTGAAGAGGGTTGCATGATTTATTTCAGAGGGGAAAAATTCCCTTCTTCCCCAAGCTCTTGTTCTTCCATGATGTTTTTGGCCTGAAGCTATTTTTCAAACTGTTAAAATAACTAATTTAAAAACCTGATCCTAAAATTTTAATATAAGTGATATCCTGCCTTGGAGGAAATGTACAATCCTATTGAAGTGATCAGGCCCAACCTTGGCTTCTCTGAGAAACATAACTAGCTAAAAGAATAGTTCATGCATCAGTATGTTTGCCAAACCTACACTTCTTTGGAGTGGGTCACTGAAGCAGACTTCTCCATTGTGAGAGGGATGTGGTTTCCATAATGATGCTTCTGGCAAACATGGCCATTGTTTAAGCTGGGTTAGTACATTAAGTAGTTTTCTATACTGTTCTCTTCTAGCGTTCCAATTCAGAAGACTATTTAACTGTTTCTCTGCTGAATGCAAGACAAACAAAGCAATTATGATCACACTTCTGATTTCCCCAACACAGGTATGACCAAGAAATAAAAAATATTGGTTCATTTGCTCATCTTCCTGCTCTTACAGGAAAAATAGCTCCCTCTTCCTGAGCAATGCACTGCAGTGGCCTGTAGGGAACCTAGAGGGTTGTAGCTTTTGGTGGCCTTGCAGCCCCAAGTCACAATTTGTATTTAGTCTAATTTTTGTTCTTATTTGTGAGGCCTTCTGAAACAGTTAATACAAATGAATGCTATCGAATTGTATGATGATGGATTAATTAAAAGAGAATATCATTTAAATCTGTCACATACTATAAAAATCTATGTATAGGGTTGAGTGCATCCATGTACTGGTTTAGGGATATAACATTTCAGGGTGAGTCTTATATCCACGTGATGTCTCCACACTGAGTTTTGCAGTGGGAGTTTTGAGTTAGTTGACCTAAGAAACTTGTGTGCCTTATAGCTTAAGAAAGCTCTGAAACTGCATGTAAGGAATTTGTTTTTGAGGGGCCTTATTCTGGATAGGCTGTGTATGAACAATTGGTGCATATTGCTATCTGCTAGTCTCTCGGGAGGTGGGACGATTCCAGAGTTCAGGCTACAGCACAAACACAAACATCTACATGGCAATTAAACAGACCCTTAGCCTGAGCCCCACAAGCCCAAGTCAGCTGGCACAGGCCGGCCCTGAGTGTTTAATTGCAGTATAGATATTTCCTTAATTAATTAATAGGCAGCAGATTTAAAATAAAAGAAAGTATTTCTTCACACAATGCACAGTCAACCGGTGGAACTCTTTTCCAGAGGATGTTGTGAAGGCCAAGATTATAATAGAGTTCAAAAAAAGATTTAGGTTCATGGAGGATAGGTCCATCAATGACTATTAGCCAAGATGGGCAGGGATGCAAAACCATGTTCTGAAGTGGCTCTAGCTTTTATTTGCCAGAAGCTGGGAATGGATGACAGGGGATGGATAACTTGATGATATCTGTTCTGTTCATTCCCTCTGAAGCACCTGGCCTTAGCCACTCTTTACTGGGCTAGATGAACCGTTGGTCTGACCTAGTATGGCTGTTTTTTTGTGCTTGAGGACTGCTACTGTAATGCAAGTACAGCAACCACAATCACCTACCACCTGGTGGGGCAGGTATAGAAGAAGCCTGCTTGCTAGACCCCCTTAAAATAACCCTGTGACACGCACCCCGCCGCAACTCCTTTTTTGTCAGGACCCCCAATTTGAGAAACAGTCGTCTCCCCCATGAAATCTGTATCGTATAGGGTAAAAGCACACAATGAAAAAAGATTTCATGGAGAGAGACCACATTTCACAGTCTGTGATGTGTTTTTTGTGGTGTGCATTTGATAGGACCCTACTTATGATTAACTGCACATCTGCTCTCCAGGCTCTCATGTGGGTTCTAACTCAATTCTGTCTTGTCACCTGTCCTGTTCAGTGGTGCATTGAACTGCTGCAGACAGATTCTGAGCTGCAGAGTCATTAGGTTGCTGATACTTAGCTCTGCCCCAGCTTTTCAGAGAATTCAGATTCTGTGGCGATGTCTGTTTCTCATTGCCTAGCTGAGATAAGGTGTGTGGTGAGACTCATTCCAGATCAGGCTGAAGTGATGCCTGTACAGGAAAACATTTGGAGACGTGGGGAAAGGCTGTGTTAGCTCCCTTTTGGGGCAGGAGTTGTCCTCCATTTGCAGAGAGGTCCTTGCATCAGGGTTCTATTGGATCCATTGCTGCTCTTGGTTTCTCAGTTACAGGGGACATTTTCAAAAAAGCCCCTAAAGGATTTAGGATCACAAGTCCCACTGAGTGTCAGTTGGTACTTGTGCTCCTAAATCTATTTAAGGAAATTTTCAAAAGAAGCTAAGTGCCTTTTTCATCTACAGCTTGTCATTAGGCTTTGAGCTTTCCACTTTATTGGAGCCGTTCTGGAAGCTACAGAGTTCAGCTCCCCTTCTCCTAAATGTGCGGAGACACAGAGTTCTCCACCTAACACTAGTGCCATGTGTTCAGCAGTGGTTAGCAGTTCAAAGAGTAATTCCATCCTCTGGTTATAGAAAGGCCTAGATCATGTATGTCACGGAGCCCCCTGGCGATGCTCTGGAACTGCTTCCCACAAAGCCAGGCAGGACTTTGGGGAGCCTCCTCTCCCTTGGAGCAGACTGTCTTCAGGGCAAGAAGCTCACACGGCTTCACTTCCTGGGTCTCTCCTAGGAGCATTCAGCATCCTCTGCCCCTCCGTGCACTTCCCACAGACAGCCCACAGCGGTGGGGTCCCGGAGAAGCTAGAGGATCCTGCACCCCCACTTCGCAGTCAGACGTGACTCTTAGCCAGCCAGTAAAACAGAAGTTTATTAGATGACAGGAACACCATCTAAAACAGAGCTTGTAGGTACAGACCCTTTAGTTGGGTCCATCTGGGGCCCCCAGGGAGGCCACAGCCCATTGTGAAGCCCAGGCCCCATTGGGGCACCCCTCTCCATTTCCCAGCCAGCTTCAAAACTGAAAACACCCCCAGCTTCTCACTCAGCCTCCCCCCGGCTCCTCCTCTAGCCTTTGTGTCCTTTGGTTAATTTTACTTCCTGCTTTTCCAGTACACCCCTCCATTCCCTCCTCATGAAACTAAGTCCAGGGCTTTCTCGAATGTACTCATTTCTTTTGCTTCAGTTGTCTTTTCCTTGTTAGCTTATTCCATCTGTTTGGCTCTTGGCTTGAAATAGACCAATAATGCTCTAAAAAAAAAACCTGGGAGTAAATAAGGAACTCGAGCAGAACAAATTTGCTAATTCCTTGAGGTTTGCCATAACTGGAAGAAAGCCCAACCAACTTATGTCATGAATGTAACAGACAGAGCTGCAAGGAACAAGACCATGCATCATTCATGCTAATACACAAATCATAGATTTCCTTCCAGGAGTTAGGGCCCACTGAGGCAAGCTTTCCATTGAAGGCAGAAATTTGGCTGAGTCAGAAATGCAGAGTGTAAAGTTATGACTGCGGCTGGGAGTGTGCAACAGACATGCTGTAGCTCTTCTCAAGTTAGCATGCTAAAAATAGCAGTGTAGATAGAGTGGCCTGGGCAGTGGCACACACCAGCCACCCAAGTACAAGCCCACCCAGTCCCTTGGGTCCAAGCTTGGATGGCTAGCCTGTGCCACCACAATGCCCACAGGATTTTTAGTACACTAGCTCAAGTGGCTCTAGTGTCTGTCTGACGATGCAGGCTGGGAAGCATGCTCCCAGTTCAGCGTCGCCACGTGCTAAGGCATTAGATGTAGTAACCAGAGCCAGGGGAGGAGGAGGGGCAGACATAGAGCTTGGTCCAGCGCTCAGTAAGATAAAGGGGAAAACTCCTGTTGACCTCACTGGGATTGGATTGGGGCTTTTAGTTCATTGACAAACTGATGACAGTGGGCCTTATCCTGTAAACCTTTACCCATGCAAGTAATGGTCCTGTCTCACACAAGTTGCCCTGTTGCCCTGTTGAGGACGACTCATGAAAGTAAGCGTTGCAAGATGTGGGGCCATTCTGCATACATTGTGGGAGACCTATCTATTCTGCTAAGTAACTGAAAGTGGAATTTCTGAAAGCCTGGACTTACTGAGAACTTATTAAAGCTGACAGAACGTAAGAACCAGAAATAAATCATGATAGAATTCATCGTTAGTGTGTCCATGTTATGGCCAAGCAGACTGTTTAGAATTTACGCTGTGAAACCGTTATCCAGTATAGCTCATGTTGGGACAGTTGACCTCTTAATATATATTAGAACTGATCAAACAGCAGAATTGTTTCATATTTCAAACAACCCAGCTCTTGGGGATGTTTCAAGCTGGGACTGTGGTTTAGCTCATTATGTAGAAACTCTGAGAACAATAGATCGGTGCCTGAGTTCTAAATGGCCATGTGCACCAACACTTTGAGGTTGTTTGTATGTGGGGTCTAGGCAGCTGGACTCTCTCTAGTATTTGTCTGAAAAACAAAGGAAGAATCCATGATCATAAGGCCAAGGCATAGTAAAGAACTCATGGCTTACCTGCCAGGAAAAAAGAAAAGTTTGAGGCAAGTTAAACTTTGTAGTCACTCATTCAAAAAATGCCAGGGTATCTTCTTGAATCAAATTGCTAGCAAAAATCTGGTCAGTTACATCATTTCCTTTCACCTGAAAAGAGAGCGAGGACTTTAAGGTTTATTAAAGGTGACCTGCCAGGGATTTTTAAAAACTGGGCTGTTTCAGCTTTGTCTTTGTTATCATGATAAGCATACAAATTATCCCGATAGCCTTTTAATAACAGTAGGGCTGATTAGTGAGATGACTTGTAAAGCTGCAGCGTGACTGACTACATCATCCAATGATCTTTTCTGGCTCTACTGTCTATGATCCTGTGACTCCTATTATGTATAGAGAGTACATTCCTGAGAGTAAACCAGCTGACTATGTTTAATCAGATACGAGAACAGCATCTTTAGTTTAGTAGTTAACATTTTTGCCAGTATCTTGAGGTTGCTGGAGGTACAGTTCTCTGAAATTCTATTTTGGGGGGACCCCTGAAATCTGCCATTCCTTGCCATTAAATAGAGCACCTAGTCATGAGTCAGTCCAAAGGAAAATTGAATATTTCCAGAATTTTCATTTCAGTCACCCGGACCCAAACTTTCCTGTTTTTAGGGCAATGTGGGATTTTAAATGAAAGGACCAATATCCTAACTGCTAAATCATTTGGATAGTGGTGTTCTTCACTGTTGCACAATCCTGCATCCCTGAGAGTGGTCCCAAAAGTGAAGGAAGACTTCAGAATTGTGCTCCTTAATGTTCAATTGCTGATTAGCAATGAGGAATTTTATTACCTCCACTGGGGAGTGGTACTCAAAGTTGCTAGGCCCCCAGTGCAGTGAAGTGTTAAAAAATATGCTGAACTTTGAACATGAGGGTATTCTTATCCCTATTCAAGATACAACATTTAGGCTCGTGTGACTTTAAGTCCATGCTTAAGTGCTTTTCTGAAAAGGGTTTCAAAATAGAATAGCAATAGAAAATTTGAAATTGTACAGTGCAACTAGATGACCCTTTAATCCACATTTCAATGTGCCTAGAATGTCTCCATCTGTCAGGGAATTAAACCAATATTAAATATTGAACAGAAAGGAGTTCATTTGTGACTGAAGCATTTTAATTAAAAAGAAATACTAGTGCAGATCATTTGGTTCGTGGCTTCTCTTGCCTTGGTCAGCTGGAGACTTTTGGAGGAGCAAGAGATCATTCAGCTTGGAAGAAGCCTTAATGGGGGAGAGAAGCGGGAGCACCTAAACCAAAGGCCCTGCAATCCCAAATTAAATCAGGTTCAATCCTTTAGACCGTCTTCAAAAGAGTTATCCACTAGAGATAAAAGAGGTGAAATCTTGTCCCCATTGAAGCCAAAGGGAGTTTTATACCATTAACTTCAGTGGGATCCGCATTTCACCTGCGGAGTTTTGTCCAGAGAAAGAGTTCAAGATTAGATCATTTGATCTCTGTGAAGTGGCAAGAGTATCTATGAATTTGGAACTAGGATGTCGGTTGTAGCCAGTGAGACTATAGTGGATCTTCCTGGCTCAGCCTCACTGGGAATACATCCTTTTCACATACAAATCCTCTTTTAGTTTGTGCTTCATCTTTTTTACCCTAGGAAGTAGCAGAGAGCCAGAATCCTTTACTAAACCAGAAATACAGCCTAGTCTAGATCCACTTCCTACTTTAAGTTGAATCAACAATGAGGATGTTCTAATACAATGGTTGTAACCAAATTTATTACTCTGGGCACATGGAATTGTACATCACAAGCCTGTTAGTTTCATTTAGCTGTAAATATTTATGCCAGCTGAAACTGCAAATACATTGGTCCTCGTGACCCTCTACGTGTCCTGTTCTGTATTACCAACAAAACAGCTGTTCAATGATGTGGAGCAATGGGTAAGGCATCTGGAAAGAGGAAAACCTCCAAACAAATAAGACAGTTTGATGCATAGTATAATTCAGCTGTGGACAGTGAGAAAATTTCTAGTAAGTGAAAATACAGAATTACTTTATGAATATTAAATCTTTTACAAATAGTTTCCTGACCCCAGTGCTTGATGGAAAAACACATTAGCATGGGGAACATGCATCAAGTTATTAATCTGAATGTTAAAGAGAGTTTTTTTTCTGACAGCTCAGAATTGTTTTATACATTTTTAAAAAATGTGAAATAGGAATCTGACATGAACAATTAAGGGAAACTATTTAGAATCGCAAAATGAATTAAAGCTTTAAAATGTCTTTACACAGTTATGGGCAGAAGCAAAACTACTGATATTGGAATAATGAGCTAGGAAATTGCTGTTTCAAGAGGAGAATCAGCTGAAAACTACCTTTCCAGAAATAAACCCCTTCCAGTACTGGCCCTATGAGTGCAATTGATTTTAATTCTTGAGACTCAATAGCAGTGTGGAAATGGAGCAGGAGTCTAGAAACATGCCAAATGTTTTCTGTACATTTAGAAGTTAAAAGTATTTTGGTTAGAAATCTGGAAAATACCCCCACGGATATTTGATGGACTGGTCTGTGTACATACATGCAGGAAAAGGAGAGAGATCACCCCATTGTGTGTGTAATCTAATTTCTTCTCAAATTTCTACCATTAACACACTATGCGATTGGGAGTGGGATTTGTGCCACTTCACTGAAAATGTGAAAACCCAGATTCAGCAAAGTACTTTAAGCATGTGAGTAATTCCCTTGAAGTAAAGATTAGTTAGGTACATGTTTAAAGAGCACTGCCAAATCTTTGCCTCAGCATTTTCAACTGAGTGGCATCAATTCCATTTCCAAGAGTGTAATATGTAAAAGGTGGTAATTTGAGGAAAAAGTAGGATCTTGCCCTAACTTGTTAGCCCACTAATATCATTAAATGCTTTCATTTTATGATGAATAATAGGATTTTTTTTTTAACCCAAAGAATGTTGTGATCCCAGACTATTATGATGGAGAGGTACTAGCGTCTTCATGGCTAAGGTTGTCATCAATGTCCATTATAATGGTTTATTTTAGCCCCTATGTAATTTTAGCTTGCAAAATTCATTTGTGTAGAAAATTGTCAGATTTACTGTGAGGGGAAAGAAAAGGTTTCTGCGAAATTTGAAGAAAATTAATCAAAATGTGTTTTGAATTACAGCTTAATAAAAATGTCACCCTAATTGAAAGGTTGAATTTTTTCTAATGTTTCCTTGTCTTATTTAGCTCAGAAATGCCACACAACTATCCCTTCAAACTTTCCATAATCTTCCATATCACTGAAAGCTCACGCACTGGCTATGTTTGAAGAAAAGAGACTGTAATTAAGCAAAGTTATTCACAATATGTGTGGAGTCTTTAGGCCCCATGCTGCTCCTGTGGAAGTCAGTGGAAGAAGTTTTTTTGCCATTGACTTCAGTGGAAGCAGGATGTGTGTTTGTGAGCAAGTTCGCTTTTCATTGGTTGCTGCTTAGAAAGAACAATGTGTTTTTCTACAGTTAACAGAGATGTTTCTCTAGCTCAGGGGTTAGAGACTTATCGTTTTGAACCCCTAGAGCAGGAGTCGGCAACCTTTGGCATGAGGCTCACCAGGGTAAGCACCCTGGCAGGCCAGGCCAGTTTGTTTACCTGCTGCGTCTGCAGGTTCGGCCAATCGCGGCTCCCACTGGCCACGGTTTGCTGCTCCAGGCCAATGGGGGCGGCAGGAAGTGGCGGTGAGCACTTCCCTCAGTGCGCACTGTTTCCCACAACCCCCACTGGGGGAGCCGCGATCAGCTGAACCTGCAGATGCGGCAGGTAAACAAACTGGCCCGGCCCGTCAGGGTGCTTACCCTGGGGAGCCGCATGCCAAAGGTTGCCGACCCCTGCCCTAGAGGCAGGGTTCTAGTTCCCATTCTTCAAATATGTGTATTGTATTATGGAGAGGTAACAAGCTCTCCAGAGATACGGTTGCAATGAAAGACCCCATTTGAAGACTGCTTTTTGCAATTTTTACAGTGTCCCATAATGCTGTGTGTCTCTGGCCAGTGCAATCACATTATACAATTAGTTTCTTTAAACATACTAGGTGTGTGCAGGAGACACAGCTAAAGGAATGAACTAGACATATGTTTAAGAAAATTAATGTATTGTAAAACCTAGACCAACAGAGAATAAAAACATGGCAGTGGAAAAAGTTATCTTCAGACACACGCTTCTCCAACGTGAAAGGAAATGCCTTTAGGGGCTTTCCTCACCAAAATGGTCCCTAGGCTAGGAGGATTATTTCCCATCTAGCCTTTGAAAGTTACAACTCCCTCTTCCTCAATTGCCCCCTCTGGAAAATGAACCTCTTTACCTTCTCCTAGGCCATGTTCTAGAGTGGGTAATTAAGAAAGAGAGAGCAATTTTCAAAGGCTACATAGGAAATTGGTACCAAAAGCCACTCTCTGAAATGGCAAGCTCATATCTTATCCATTACATGCCAGTGGTTCTCATACAGATTTTTCAAATCTCTGTTTTCATGACACTATAAAATTAGGCAATTAATATTTACCTTTGTCATATTCTTCTAGAGCTACAGATCTAAATGCCAAGCATTGTTGCTAACCCAATTTTTCAGATGGTATAACAGATTAAAAAAACCCAACAACTTGGTCCAATTCAGCAAATCATTTAGACACATGTCCAGATCCATCCCTATTCAGCAAAACTCTCACAAAGGCACTTAAGCACTTGCCTAAATTAACTTAAGCATGTGCTGAATTAGGGCTGTAGCTGGAAGGCACTGTGGCCTAGTGGTTTGGGTATTGACCATAGAACCCAGCAATGTGAAAATCTGCCTTTACAGTGAAGGCAGGCTGGGCACTAAATGCATGTATAGCTAACTTGGCAATGCAAGGAGAATGAGTATATCAGGACCACACTGAGCCTGGGCTCTAAAAGAGCTGTCATTAGCTTTACCCTTGCTACTTATTCCCTTAATTTCATAATCTGATGGCCAATCCATGCCTCAATTTTTTTCATATATTTACACAACAGAAAAAAGTAAAGATTTATAAAAAGAAAAACAAAAAACACCCTCATACCCTACCTGGAACATGCCAATAATGTAAAACGTTGTTTCAGCAGCCAGTTAAAGTTGCTATATTGGCCTTGCTGACACATCATTTATAAAACCCAAGTGAGGATATTTAAAAGTGAGGAAATTACTAGGTAAAGACATCATAAATCTTTTACTGGTCACAATGGTCCTGATTCCAGCCTCTTCTGAGGCTCAGCTGCTATAAAGGACTAGAAGGCCCTCTCACTGTCTCTGGTAGTTTAGATGCTAACACAAAGAACACACCAAATAAGGAATTATGGTGGGAGAGGAAACAGATGCATAGGAAGGTTTATTAGGAATTTCATCAGGTTGGTATAGACTCCTACTTCACACTTATATTTCCCACAAAGACACTGTAGGTGCTTTCCAGTCTAACTGCATCCAGAGTTAAAATAATAATAGTTATTAGCATTATGCAGTCAAAAATCTCCAAGCACTTCACAAAGGTGGGTAAGTATCATTATCCCTATATACCAATAGGGAAAGAGAGGCCTAGAGTGATGCGGTGCCTTGTCCAAGGTAACTGGCAGTAGAGTTGGGATAAAGCTAAGGGGGATACTCCTGGTTCTTTACTCCTCCCCCCGCACCGTCCCTGTTGCTGTCTCTGGTTGCAATTCTTGGACAGCCGATTAGCACCCCACCTGCACTGGCTAACCAAGTGTGGGTTTAAAAAGCATTTAAGCATGATTTAAACTTAATTCTGACCCAACAAAGTTTTAACATGGCCTGGCCAGATAGTCCAGATGCCCAAATGAATCGATGATACAGACACAAAACCCAAACTGTATAAAACCAGCCACATTTTAGCCTAATATAAGTAGGGACATAGGCTAGAAAACAGCTTTTGAACAAACATTTGTTTTATCCCAGCCAAGTCTCGGGTATGAGCATGGTTTTTAAGCCTGTGCAGACAGACCCTTAATTGGCAAGGGCTGTGGGGAAGTGGTGACACAGGAACCATAACTGGTGCTAATGTAGCCTGAACAGTTTTTCTTATTATTGCAGTAATAAATACCATCTTGCACCTATAGCCATTTACATCTACAGGCTGATTGATTGTTCTTGGTTCTTTCTGAAGTCATGTAGATAATAATTCTAGCAGATCAAATCAAGATCTCATGGCTCCCTCAGCAATCAAGGCACTATTCCCAATGGTGTGTGGCTCAGCTGACATCACTTGAATTTGATGTTATGAGAGACAGGAAACTAATGGGAGAGTTCAGCTCCTCTAGAGATTTGTTGCTTTCCTAGTCTGCCTTTCTCCACAATGGTTTCTTCTGCCTCCAGGTTTGCTGCAGTCTAGTGGGAAACTGCTTCAGGGAAGGCTTAGTCCTTTTCCACCTTCTAGCCTCTTCTTCAAGTCTGGAAGCCAGCCTGGAGACAAGGTAAGAGTTTAGAGGGTAGAAAAAGGAGAAGTTATGAAAAAATCTATGAGGAGAGCAAGGGGAAATTCTTACAGTAGGGAGCTGGGAAGAAAGAATGGGTGTGCTTTGCCTTGCTGTGTTTAGCAATTACCAATCTCTCCTGGGGCTCTAATTCCTATTCAGGTGTGGGTCTGCTGTTTGTCACAGGATTGCTAATGCTCTGAATGGGTTGGGGGTAGTTATATGGGGTAGTATCCTGGGTGAAGATACATTCAGCTTTCCATTAACTGATTGATTGTTCTGTATCCTGACAAAAAAAAGGAGGGGGGGAAATCTAACTTATTTTCAATAATTAAGACAAAGTTGTCTTTCTCTCTCACCAACAGAAGTTGGTCCAGTAAAAGAGACTTAGCTCATCCCTCTTAACTCTCTAAAATTGATTGCTGCATTTCTAGGTGTAAAGTATCTGCCTGTAGAATTATGTCAGGCTTGAAACAGCTGTGGTGGCTGAGAAGTATTTAAGCTTTCTGGTGCAGCATGAGTGTCTCTGGAAACTAACACTGTGGACTAAGAAAGGCTGAACAGACACTAATACTAACGGAAAGTCTCAGAGAAAAGCTGGAGTTTGCTTAGTGGTATGTTGGCATTTAGGTCTTGGGGGGTAGTTTTTCCTAGTTTGGGAATTTCTGGAATATTTTCTCCTTTCAAACAAAATCTCCCTCTGGGTAGAGCCTTTCTTGAGATGAGTAGACAAAATTCAGCATTGTTGATTGTTCTGTTCCATTGAACTGGTCTTGAACTCATCACTAGGGACTGTGTTCCTTATAACAGTCATAGGTACCAAGCAAGGCCAATGATGGGAGAACAAACTACCTGTGACAGATGTGCAGTCACACTGATTAATGCATTATTGGAAGGTGTTCAGATACTACAGTGATGTGTGGTATAAAAACCTGTATAGAAGAGATTCTGAATCCACCTAGTCCCTAGTTTTAAAAACTAAGTTGACATCACCTAAGTGGGTGATGCAGACTCCTGGAATTAGGGGCGTGCATGAGATTTAATATTTGTAAGAACTGTCTGAATGATGGTAATACCATGAAGATGAGTTCTTGTGTTACTTCAGTCGCAAAAACAGGTTGAGGCACAACAGCAACCCTTGGTGACTTCCCATGAATAGTAAAAGGGAGCTATCTGGGTTCCTGTAGATTCCCAGCACAGAGTCCTACTTGGAATTGTGTGTGGTAGTTAAATCCTGGAGCATAGCAGCTGGGAGACCTGAAATACCATGGGAGTGCTTGGATACCTCCTCATGATGGGTGTGGTACCAAACACAGACTAGATTAATGGGGGGGTTACACAGAAATGGCAGCTTTTTAAAGAGTCTGTCTATCAAATGGCTCTATATTGTATGTTCTTTATTTTTACTTTTAAGAGACTTTTTAGTGTTGTTAAGATAGTCACAACCAGACTCCAGTGGTTTCAAAGTTTTGACTAGGACAGGTTCTCATTGACCGTGACACATTTAGAGGCAGGGGCAGGTGAGGAGTCTCTCTCTATTGGTTGTCACTTTTAAAATCTACTCATCACATCTTAAAATGGTTTTAAAAAAAAGTCTGTAATCATGTCCGATAATGATGATCCCTAATACATTCATGTAGTAATGTTCACCTCAGCACTAGTATGGACATGCTGTTTCTATATGGACACAATATGAAGCCACAATGTTTGTATTCCTGTTTTGTGCACCTTTTGCACTATAAAAGATCCATTTCTTAAAATCTGGGTAACTCTATACCAGCAAAGAAAATATCTTGATAAACAAGGTAGATGAGACTCCAAATAGGGAAGGGCCTTGTGGGAAAAGCTGAGCAAACAATCAGTGACAGTCACAAAGACAACCAGCAGATTAATCTTTCTGGGAAAGAGACTTCTTTCTTCAGATGTTACAGAAGGAGAAATGTTTGTCCCAAGATTGTCCAGCTCCGTTAGTCAAATACTTCTGTGTTTTCATACACATTACTGACTACAAATATCTGCTACATGTTCTGTCAGATCAACTAGGAAAGCTCTGACACTGTTGCGAGGGATGGCTACAGTCAACTTAGAAATACATACCTCAGGTAAAATCTAGGTAACGTTCACATTCCAAAGGGACTTGCTTTCATCTCATTGACATTGTGGCATTGTTCCTAAACTAGAGTGGGGTAGAGACAGTTCTGAAAGAAGGCAAGAGAGTCTGAACACTTGATTTTGCACTGGGTGAATTGGAATGTTAAGCTTAAGTTTATGTTGCCTGCTTTTAATAAGCTTGCCTAGGAATATGTGATGGTTAGGAAATATGCCAGGGGAGTTAGGGTAAAAAGGGCAAATGTATGGAAATGTGGTGAAAGCAATATTTCAAGTCCTGGACGCTTCTAATTGCTCTCACAACCTGTATTTTTTTCTGTGCTAAGGCAAATAATGGTAAATATCTTCTTTAGGTTTAATTCTGTAAGGTGTTGAGTGCTGCCAACCCTGATCCAGCAAAGCCTTTAAGCATGTGTGTTAATTTCAACATGTCTATTCATATACCTAAGGGCTTGATTGGGGCCAGACTGCTCAGCACTTTAAGATCCAGAACTTAGTAGTTCCTTAACAGTTTGAAAAGAGTTACGCTTGTCAACCCAACCTGACTCTCCAGATTGGAGGAGATTTCCCTCCTCCCTTCCCCCACACTTTGGAGGTGAATGCAGGAAGCACCTATTGGACAACTTCAGGGTCTCCCTGGGGAGCCTGTTCCTTGGTGATCCTGGTTTTCTCTTCTTCACTAGCCTCCTACACAGTCCATTGCTGCTGCTGTGGTTGTCATTAAAAAGTCAACACTTGGCAATGGTAGCCATGCAATGGTATTGGAGGCAGATATTTCCTTATGTTTCAAATAGGAAATTTCTGTGGTATTATGGAGACCACTGTATGTTAACATTGGAAAATGCTGACTTTCTTTAATGGTGGCCACTGTACAGAGGGTCTTTGTTAAATGTACTTAGTTGTTTACCATCACATTAATCTGCTCATCTTCTGCAGTACATTTTAGTGTAAAAAGCATTAGGTGGTATCTGTAAGACATCAGGATGGAGAATCAATGGCTCCCAAGTTAACAGTGACTGCTGTCCAGTCTTGGGTTCAAACACACTCCCCGTTGACTCTCTAGCTCTCATCTCCTAGGGAGAACAGGGACTAGTAGTAATGGTAACTACACTTGTGATTTTTATTGCATGTTGTGACAAATTGAAGCTCTGAGACCAGATGTCCCAATTTTATAGGGACAGTCCCGATTTTTGGGTCTTTCACATTTGCTGTCTGGTCTCCCCTCTCTGAGAGGAACAGTTTTTCTGAGTTTAGATATTTAGCACAACCCGTGTAAGAATACCAGTGCTTATGAGGCACACAGAATAGATTTGATTTAAAGCAAGTGTAATTTAAGAAGCTGACATCCTCCCTTTACCTTGACTGAAAAGGCAGAAGCAAATATATCTGGCATAAACATAATGCAAAGAGTCTGCTGAAATGCCAAACTTTCCATTGTACTGGCAGAGGGATTGATCTAGGTGACTTGATAGGTGGTTTTCATCTCTAATGGCCACGAGTCTTAACAATAGAAACAGCTTGCATCCCTTTGTTCTTTATAAGAACTCATCCCCTTCCTGGCAGAGGTGGCTCAGCTAAGGATTCTAGGGTTTTTATCTGCACAAAATGTAGCACATAATGTAAAGCATGGAATGTGGGAGTTCATGGTCACTTCACTTCAAAGTCAGTCATGTGCATACATACTTGTCTGTACAATATAGAATCTGTATGCCAGACTTACCAGTGAGCTAGACATTCACTGGATTGAGTGTGTTAACAAAAGAGAAATGCTGCTTCTACAAAATCCCTCTCAGAACTAACATAGGAGTAGCATAGCTTTGGAGGCACCTGCATTCATCTTGGAAATTAGAGTACATACCTAAATATGATCATTGCTTATTATAGCAACACTGCCATAACTGAGGAACCATTGGTGTTTCTGCTGTGAATAACAATGTGACCTTGGATAAACCTGCATCTCTGCATGCACTGGCCCCCCTTCCTCCACCTGTCTTACCTATTAGATTGTAAACTCTTCAGAGTGGTGTGTTCGTACAGTTCTCTAGCACAACAGGACCTCAAACTCAGCTGGAGCCTCTTGACACTACTATAATAGATCAGCTAAATCTATCCCTGATGATACTCAACTGAAACCGAGTCACCTGGGGATGAAATTGGACCAACATGTTTTAATCTAGTGAACCTAGTTGTTAATTCTAGAGTCTGGAAGAAACTTTTAAAGTTTTTTAGACTTGTCATATCTGAAGTGTTAAGATATACTTGGTTTAAAAAAAAATCCTTTTGCTGGCATTAGGTCTTGGGTGAAGCCTTTCACTGTTCTGTTTTGATAACCAATGAAATTGCACCAAGAACAAATTCAGCTGCTTAATTTGAAGTCAGTGGAATTACACTATAGTGCTGTTGGTGTAGTTTGGTAGCTGTTTTTGTGATTTGTTTCGCATAGTAACCTTTACATTCTAACAGCTAATCTGATGATGGGATAAGGGTATGAAGAGGAAGTTTCAACAATGACATTTGTTTCTATGTTATATGTACATGTGATATTATAAATTCATGGCCAAGGTGTCCATTTCTTCCTTCCCTGTGCTAGACAATCATTGCCCTAAATGGCGGGGGGTGGGGGGGAAGCACTATGATAAAGTAACATTTGTCTCTAGAACTGTGTAACTGAAGATCTAATGACCAAATTCTGACCAGATTTAGGATGCAGCTCATCAACTTTAGTGGGTTTGTGCACAGGTTGTAAATCAAGGTGGAAGATTATATTAAATCTCCTCCCGGGGAAGTTTAAAAGAGTAAAAATCTGACCAAGCTTTTTAAAGGAAAGCAAATGGGTGAGCATCACCTTTAAATCATTAGAGAAGTGCCCAAGACAGTTGATAACAATCTTCTTTGTAACATAATGTGATTGGCAGATGGCACCAAACATTTGGCCTGAAGAAGTGTGTGGGGAGGAGGGGCGGGAGTGGGAGGGAGTCTTGTGCTAGAGTATAACAGGCAATTAGAGAAGAAGCACATTGTTCTGTAGCCATATCTTCTGGGACTACAAGATTCTGATGAATTGTACTAGTGCCGTGGAACTCTGATTTATTCAGTGTATACCAGCACACTTGACAAATAATTTTGTGTACAGCATCAAGGACTAAGCACAGCTTTTCAGCACAAGCGATATATTCTCACCTTCATGGATGGAGATTTAGATGGGGATTTTCTCATGAGCCTACTGTCAGGATGAGAAATGCACATACAAATATTTATCTTGAAGAACCAGTGAAAGAGGGTGCAGTAGAAGGAAAGAGGCTGGAGTGGAGTTATGTAGAGCTCTGAAGGTCAGGACAAGGAGACTGAGCATAACATAAGAGACCATAGAAATCCAGTAGAGAAGGACACATGCTAAAGCGGTAAGCAAGGAAGTCCTTATAGCAGGGGTAAGCAACTATTTTTTTTTTTTGTCAAGGTTCAGATTTCTTGGTCAAGATATACTCCAGGTCCAGATTCTAGAGAAAATAATGAGGGGAATGGGCCACAGGGGATGGATCACTTGATGATTACCTGTTCTGCTCATTCCCTCTGGGGCACCTGGCATTAGCCATTGTCGGAAGACAGGATGCTGGGCTAGACGGACCTTTGGTCTGACCCAGTGGGGCCGTTCTTATGTAAGTAAATAAAAAGATATTGAGGATTAATTATCTCTGTTCTCCAAATACCGAAAGCCAGCATCATGCAGGGCCTAAAGCTTCTATCAAAGCCTTGAAAGGAAAAGACTGTTCCTACTGATCTCCGCTAGTTCTGCATGTGCTTCAGTATCTAATAAAGGGAATTTGCTTATCACAGATATATGTAGATCTGTAGAAAGAACTCTTTGTTGACCAGACAACCTGATTAACTTGATCTTTCCAAACCAGCAATTTGTGGCGCCTCTATCCCTGGTGATATAGGGCCAAAAGACTGCAGAAGTGTTAATGGGCCACTCTATCTTGAATGGTCTCTTAAATATGTCTGTCCTAACCAATCTGGGAGTACCTTTGCCAGACAGGAGGAAGAGGGGTGTGTGTGTGTGTGTGTGTCTCAAAAGGTTGTCTCTCTCACCAACAAAAGTTGGTCCAGTAAAAGATATTACCTCACCCAATTTGTCTCTGAAAAAGATAGGCATTCAGTTTTGTATATAAAATGCTTATGTAATTGCATGTCTCAGTGGTACACAGATATATGAGGAATTTTCCAAATTATTATTCAGCTTCCTCACCCAAAAGAAAATCACAGTCTAGTTTCTTCTGGTATCATTCGTCTCTCTCATCACCACAGACTAGTGATTTTTCACCTCAAGTCCTTGCCATCTGACAGCTAGCTTTCTTTCCGCTGAGCCTGGAGGCCCATCAGCCATCTTGGTGTACAATATCACCGGCAAGCTTTTTGTATACCAGCACAGCAGGCATGACTGACAAGCAGCCCTACTGGCTCCAAAATGTTTGCAAGTGAGATTGTCTGTCTGTTCTAAAAAGACATGTGCAAAGAGTTCCAAGGCCATATATATGAGGATTTTGTCATAACTCTTCTATGAAACCATGCTCTGAGTACGGGGACATCCCAGGACACCCTATGCATAGATCTTTGGCCCAGTTTGTAAGGGTTGGGTGCTCTTCTTTACCTTTCCTGCATGGGTATCTGCTTGGTCTCCATTCCCTCTGTGCGTGGACAATGAATCACTTCTGGTACAGAATAACTTAGTCATGTAGTTTTTAGGTATGCAGGTGCCTTAGTTGATGAGCTTCAGCCCAAGTGGGAAGGCTGATATGTATCTCAGCTCCAGCATGCACTGCTGTATGGTTCCTGGGAAGGGAATTGCTTAGTGAATAATTCTGCAAATATTCGGTTCTACACTGAGACTCTTTGTCCATGTACTCCAGTAAGTCAGCTGCCAGGCCCTCCCTCTGTGTGGAATTTCTTCATCTATATTAAAAAAATAAAAATAAACTAGCTAATATTTTCTTAAATGAAATTGTGGCTTAGCAATAAGATTGATTCATTCTATCCCTTCTAATAGTGACTTTTATAATGGGATTACATGAATGTAAATCTTCAGAAGAACAGTTACAAGATACATGTACATTGGCCAAACCGGACAGTCTCTACATAAAAGAATAAATGGACACAAATCAGATATCAAGAATTGAACTGTTTTTTTAATGTCATAATCTCCCCGGCCACTCAATTACAGACGTAAAAGTCTCAATATTACAACAAAAAACTTCAAAACCAGACTCCGAGAGACTGCTGAATTGGAATTAATTGCAAATTGGACACCATTAAATTAGGCTTGAATAAAGACTGGGAGTGGATGGGCTATTACACAAAGGGCTTGTCTACATCACAAAGTTGCAGCGCTGGTGAGGGGGTTACAGCGCTGCAACTTAGGAGGTGTACACATCTGCAGGGCATCACCAGCGCTGCAACTCCCTGTTTGCAGCGCTGGCCGTACTCCCGTTTTGTCTCGGGTGTAGAGGATCCAGCGCTGGTGATCCAGCGCTGGTAATCAAGTGTAGACACTTACCAGCGCTTTTCTTGACCTCCGTGGAATAAGCAGGTATCCCAGCATACCTGAGGAAGCGTCTGGTAATCAAGCAGGTCTCCTTCCCCGGTTTGCAGGGGGGTTCGGGGAACGCGAGAGCAAACCGCGGCGAAGCTGGTCTCCTTTCCCGGTTTGCTCTCACGTTCCCCGAACCCCCGTGCAAGCAGGTCTCCTTCCCTGCGGTTTGCAGGGGGGTTTGGGGAACGCGAGAGCAAACCGCGGCAAAGCTGGTCTACTTCCCCGGTTTGCTCTCGCGTTCCCCGAACCCCCCTTGAAGCCGCCCAACAGCGCTGCAGTGTGGCCACATCTAACACCACTTGCAGCGCTGGTTGCTGTAAGTGTGGCCACTCTGCAGCGCTGGCCCTATACAGCTGTACTAATACAGCTGTAACAACCAGCGCTGCAAAATTGTAGATGTAGACATACCCAAAGTGTAAATTTCCTCATGCTTATTCTCTTCCTCCCCTCTGCCCCCACCCCCAGTTCCTCACATCTTTCTTGTCAATTGCTGGAAATGGGCCATTTTCATTACCACTACAAACAGTTCTTTTTCTCTCTTGCTGCTGATAGCTCTCCTTAAAGTGTGTATGGTAACACCCATTGTTTCATGGTGTGTGTGTGTATGTGTATGTGTGTGTGTGT
Organism: Gopherus evgoodei; assembly: GCF_007399415.2. Classification (NCBI taxonomy): domain Eukaryota; kingdom Metazoa; phylum Chordata; order Testudines; family Testudinidae; genus Gopherus; species Gopherus evgoodei. The sequence continues at coordinate 82,452,954 of NC_044329.1, read as the reverse complement.
GTATATGTATATATATATATATATATATAAAATATAAAAAATAAGATAATGCCTCAAAGCACAACATGGAAGGTTTGACTCTTGGGAGCGACTTACTTCTTGCTGGTGATGAGTTGATCAAAGCTATATTACAAATCACTTAAACTGAAATGAGGCAAACTTATTTTTTGGGTTAAAGGGGTGATTCTCACAGTCTGATCTTTAACTTTGTAGTTTGCTATGGAAGGGAAAACTTATAAATCAGAAGAAAAAAGTAACAAGTACTTGTCTCTAGAAGAATAGCCCCCAGTACAATGAGGACAGTCTGAGCTTGACTGTCCCCTAATTATATTAGTATAAATAGGATTTGCAAAATAGCAAGAGCGTGTCTATTTTATTATTTATAGAATCTGTACAAATGCTTTCTTTATGAAGAAAATTAGCCTGTGTCCTAGCTTTGTAACTACAGTATGATGCTATCAGGCCACCACACTTGCTTCTTATTCAAATCCCTCTTAAATCAGTGCCCATAGTTCATGCTCAGGTTACTACTACATATAAATATACTGTCACTAAATATAAAAATAATATTCTCAGCCAGTCTTAATGGGAAGATCTTTAGTGCAGGGACTATCTATCTTTGTGTCTTGTACAGGGCCAAGCATGTAACTAGAGGCTGTGGCCTTCATGTCCATTCAGCCAATCTGACCTCCATTTCTCTAATACCTCACTCCAAAAGCAAAAGTAACATTCAGTCCTGCGTGGGGCAGACGAGCAAGATAAAGTTCTTCCATCATGCTTCACTGTTCAACACATGTTCTGTGTAGGCCTAAAAGGTCTGATGCTCAGTATCTGCAACTCCCATTGAATTATCACTCAATGACTCTGTCTCTTGCTATGCCTGCGACTCTGGTAACAAGTGTTAAGACAATACCAGGAAGATTGACAAAACAAATTCTGTTTCTTTTCAAATCTGTATGGGCTACTGCAGTAAAATACTAATGTGAAACTGTCTGCTGCAGCATTGATTTAATATCTAAATAAATATGCCATCAAAGCTGCTTTGGAAGAGGGCCCATTAGTGTGTGTAGTATGTATTTGTTCTGCTATTTTATCTCTTTGTGTGCCTACGTAGAGAGCGTGCAGTTCACACCACCCCCTGCCCCTACAGCAGCCAGACCCTTTCGCCATAGCTATACATTAGAGTTCCTGCATAAAGGTATGTTGAAACTTGAGCCTAGCTGGACAGCATATATATTTGCTTTATGACTCAGTAATAAACTCAGTTGCTCCCACTGCTGCTGGAAAATGATTGTTCAACTCCTTTTATACTCAAATTGTTGGTGTGGTGGAAAACAAGAGATGCATTTTACTCCACTTCAGGTAGGACCTCCAAGTACCTCAGATGGTTGGGGATAGACCTAAGCATCACTGAACTTGAGTTTCAATGCACCAAGAAGCACCTAGAATAGTTTTTTTTTTTCTTTTCCCTCCTCTTTTCCCTCAGACAGTACATCAGCCTTATGAAGGACATAGGCTAGTACGCCTCACTTACTCCCAGGAACATATTTCAAAATCAATAATTGATGTACTTGATCTGTATTTAAATGTAGGTGCCTATCACCATAGTTCCTAATGCAAGCATAGTTTTACTAAGCCTCCACCCCTCTCTGTAACTGTCCTCTTAATAACTAATTAGCCAAACCCGTTCTCTAGCAAACTATTTTTACATTTGATTACCATCACTTGCCAATATCTAATGAATGCCCTAGTGACAATATACATAGACTACAGAACTCTAATTAATATAAAAGTGCATTTGGCAGGGAAGACCGCCTACTGATCAATAGCAGATCAATAATGCAGTAAGGCAATATGCTGCACTCTGTCTTTTGTCTTCTAGTCACAGCTTCTCTCTTTTACAGGCTTTTCTCTTTGAAGGAAAAATCTGTTAGTGCTTCTAATAAACAGTCAATAAATTCTCTCTCAATATGCTGTAATAAACCATAGGCATTTTAAGGCTATGATTTGAGGAGCAGCAGGTCAGCTACAGCTGAGCTTCCATGAGTTAAGTCCCTATTGTTGTTGACAGAGGTGGTTTTATTTTTAGCCTCTGAATTCTCCTCTAGAGACATGCCTCCCCTTTTATAGGAGGAAAGAAATATCCTATATTCCCAGGCAGCTAAATAGCTTCCATAACAAGGCAAGTCTCTTCACAGTTGTCTAACTTTTCCCATACAACTTCCAAACAGTGCAAAGACAGCTACCAAATTTAAGTTCCTACTTGCTGTATGCGCTTGAAACTATGTAGGGGTGACAATTTCAGCATTCAACCTGGCTCGCATTCAGTGTTGTCAATTTCCCCCTTTCCACCAGTTCCATGTTGTCATGTGTATTGCAGGCACAAGAAGCTGGGTATAGTCATGGCTTGCCTCCACCAAAACATTGAAGTGTGGACTTGATTTTCTGCTCCATTAAGGCTATTTTGTACCACTCCAGTGGTGTAAGGCAGCCTTAAATCCCACTTAGCTAGCTGCAGGACTATGAGAGAAATCCTTGGGTACTGAGCTGCCTTGAGTCTTGGATCATTTCAGGGCAGTGAAATGGACCTTTTGGCATCATAGGAGCAGCTATGGATTGCAGCAGCCTTTCAGATGCTCGGGACTGGCCTGGAACCAGCTTGGCCCCACTCTCAAGGAAGTATCACAGTGACAAAGCTACTTCTGTCTTGCTCATTCCCAACTCCCTAGACCTACCCTGATCTTACCTTGCCTGAACAGAAGAGTCATAAATAGGCCATCTGCAGGGAGAACACCCACTTCTCAGTAGTCACACAATCTGTGGTTTTTGGTCCAGTTTATACATCTCGTTGATGATACAGCACTAGGCTACTAAACTGTGTGTGTGTGTGTGTATGTGTATGTGTATGTGTATGTGTGTGTGTGTGTGTGTATATATATATATATATATATATATATATATATATATATATATATATATATATATATATATATATATATATATATATATATATATATATATCTGAATGACAAGGCAGTAAGGACACCTGCTCAGGTGCACTGGGATGAATGATTCTTGTGGCTTGTCACAATTCTATTAAAATGCAAACAAAAGAGGATGTGAAGAAGAGTTTGTTATGGGTATCTAGAGAAATTCCAACTACTGTGGCTGGTGCTTAGATCCTACAATAGTAGCACACTTCTTCCAAGACCTGGAAGTTTCCAACTCCTTCAAATGTTGGATTAAAGCATATCTTTTAGAAATGTATCTAAGCTTTTCTTAAAGACTGCATGCAATGGTGAATCCACCACCTTCTCTGGAAAATGGTTTCAATATTTAGTTACCTTCCTTCACTGCTAGGAAACTACAACTTCAAGGTTGAATTCATCTAACTTCAACTTCCAGCCACTGGGTCGTCTTATGCCTTTATCAGGAAGACTGAAGAGCCCCCCCCCCCCCTTCTTTTCAATGTGTATGTACCTGCATGCAGCAATTCACCTTTCAAACTTATTTAAAGCTGAATAGGTTGTGTGCCATAAGCCTTGTCATAAAGCTTGTTTTCCAGTCCCTGAATCATTTTTGTGACCCTCTGAACTCTCCAGTATTCCCACATACTACTTGAAGTGTGGATACCAGAACTGGACACAGTATTCTAATAGCAGTCTTATCAATGCTGTTTACACAGGCAAGGTCACGCCCTACTATTTGATATTCCCTTGTCTATGTAGCCAGGATTACACTACCCCTTTTTACCACAGAATTGCACTGAAAGCTCACACTGAAAATTAACCTGTGAAGAGCCCAATGCCCTTCAGCAACACAGCTTTTCAGTTGCCATCTAGAGGTATAGCCTGCATTCTTTGTTGTGAGATATGACCTTGCACTTGGCTATTAAAATATATCTTCTTGAATTGTGACCACTTAACTAAGCACTCCAGATCACCAACAGTGACCCGTCAATCTTTGATATCTGCAAACTTGGCCAGGAAAAATTGTATATCATTTAAATAGCAACTTTTCAACAGAGCATCCGACGAAGTGGGTATTGACCCACGAAAGCTCATGCTCCAAAACGTCTGTTAGTCTATAAGATGCCTGTCATGGTATAAGCCCCACTCTGAACCTTAGCGTCCAAAAGATGGGGTCCCAGCATGAATCCCTCTAAGCTTAATTACCAGCTTAGATCTTGTAGTGTTGCCACCAACCAGGACGTGCAGTGCCTGGTACACTCTGGTCCCCCCCAAAACCTTCCCAGGGGACCCAAAGACCCAGACCCCCTGGATCTTAACACAAGAAAAGTAAACCCTTTCCCCCACCGTTGCCTTTCCCAGGCTTCCCCTCCCTGGGTTACCCTGGAAGATCACTGTGATTCAAACTACTTGAATCTTAAAACAGAGAGGAATTCACCTTCTCTCCCCCTCCCAGATTCTCCTTGAGAGAGAGACAGTAATCTTAACAGAGAGGAAATCAGGCTTTCCTCCCCCCTTCTCTCCTTCCTCCCACCAAGTCCCTGGTGAGTGCAAACTTCCTCCCCTGGGGTCTTACACAAGATAGCAAAAAATCAAATCAAGTTCTAAAAAAGAAAAGCTTTTATTAAAAGAAAGAAAAAAGTAAAAGTTGTCTCTGTAAAATCAAGCTGTCAAATGTTACAGGGTCTTTCAGCTTAGACACTAGAGAAAATACTCCCCCTAGCACAAATACAAGTTTCAGCAACAGAGATACAATCCTTTCAGCAAATACACATTTGTAAATAAAGAAAACAAACAAAGACTAAACCGCCTTCCTAATTGGTACTTACTAAATTGAACAGAAGAGGCTGTTTCAGAAATTTGGAGATATCTGCTTACATGTCTGGTCCCTCTCAGAACCCAGAGAGAACAGAGCAAAATCCAAAAAATACAAACAAAGGCTTCCCTCCATGGAGATTTGAAAGTATGTTGTCTCCTGATTGGTTCTCTGGTCAAGTGTTCCAGGTTTACTGCTAGTTAACCTTTTATAGGTAAGAGACATTAACCCTTAACCATCTGTTTATGACAGTGCCACAGGACTCTTTGCTGCTTCAACAGAGCAGTGTTTGGACCAAGAACTGACTCCTAGGGTGCCCTGCTAGAAACACCACAATTAATTTGTCACCCCACTAACAATTACATGTGGAGATCTGTTAGCGAGCCAGCTTTTAGTCCATCTAATGTATGCTTTGTTAGTTCCATCTAATGCAAGTTTGTTTTTAATCAGTGTCATGTGGTAAATGCTTGGAAAAATAACCATAACCTTATTAAAAAGAGATTTGATTGACAAGACCTACCTTCCATGAAACTATATTCATGGATTATAAGACAGACTGATTGTCATGGAAGTTGCAGAAATCATGGAATCAGTGACTTCAGCCTGTGGCAATCGGAAGCTGCAGGGTCCCCTGCCACTCATGGGGGCTGGGAGCTATGAGCTACCCTGCTGCCTCTGGCAGTCACCAGAGCTCCTGACTGCATTGGGCTGCAGGGGCACCCCCGCTGCTATAGGCCATGGGCTGCAGGAGATGCTTGAGCTCCAACACTGAACCTGCAGCTGCCCCAGTGGCAGGGCTCAGGCTTCTGGGACTTTTACTAAAAACCTGTGACAAAGTCTTAGCCTTAATTATAAGGCTAGAAGGGATCACAGATCATCTCGTCTGAACACCTCTCTTAGATGACTTGTATAATTTTAGCCTTTAATTTTTTGAGTCCTGAATAAACCATTCCATTACTTAACCAATCCATAGGTCCCGCAGTCATCCCTTTTTCAAATGTTTGAACTATGCTGGCAGTACTCCAAGGCTTGAAAATTTCTGTTTTTCACGACTGTTAAAAAATAAACGTCAGTGGTTCAGAGTGCTCCACAGCTAGTATCTTTAAGACTGTTGGATGCAAGTTATAAAGGCCTGTTGATTTGAAAATGCTTCATTTTAGCAGATTCTGCCTCACTTCCTCTTGCTACAGATAACAAATTTTCTATTCCACCCACCATCATACAAGATGAATACAGCATTTTGCACAATTTCTCCCTTTGATTTCCAGGCAGGTGCAGTGCTCTCTCCTTTACTTTGAGCTATCCATTGAGATACAAAGTTGTAGTTTTAAAAAAAAAAAAAAAAAAAAAAGGAAGTTTATGTTTTTTAATTATGTCAAGTGGTAGTTAAGGTTGCATGAGGACATATCTCAGCCATCCAAAAACCTTAAACTTACTTAAATAAGTTAAGGGGAGAGACTTGTTCATTAATTTATATTGAAGCTGAAGTTTAAGTCCACATTTCATAAGTTATCCTTATTTTAATGTATATTAACTCAACTAGCAAAACTGGGTCTCAGTCTCAGCATACTGTCAGTACAGGTATTTGTTCTCTGCTCACAGTAATGAGTTGATTTAAAAAGGAAATTTTTTATAAGTTCAATAAAAAAGCATATCCAAGAGTTTTTTGTGAAAGTGATTTATTGCCATCTAAACGCTTTACTACAGTAGATCTGAGTTATTAGAATATGAAGTAAAACACTTGGTTAAAGTACACTTGACATCAGACTTACACATGCCTTACAGGTTTTCTATGTAGTCTTCACTAACGTGCACCTACTTCATGTTTTACAATCACTCCAGATCGTGAGTTCTTCCTCCATCAAAACAAAATTTCCAAAACTTTTAGAACCAGGCATTTGTTATAAACTGTAAATAACATGTCTATAAAAAGGACAGCTGAGAAATACAAAATGCGAGAGGACTAGCAGACAATTCTTTTTGGAGAGAGAGTACATCTCACATTTGATTACCAGGCTTTTTGTATGTTACTTTTCTGTGTACAGGAAGTCATAATCATCTCAATTATTTGGAACTGCCAACTAGTTCTAAAAGTTTGTAAAAACTGGTCCAATTACAACAAACTTAGGGATTTGCATAATTAACTGAGTTCATCATTAATGAAATGCATTGTTACAAACACAAAGAGCTGATATGTACTAGCACAAACTATTTGTTCAGCTTGCCAAGTTGTCAGATGTATGCCATGCTGAGGCTTCACCTTCTAATTAAAAGATATTTAGTACCATACAATATTTTTTAAAAAAAAAAATAATGTAGAAGCTGGAATGATTTGCTGGGTGTAGCTTCTGAGAAACTGTGCTAACCAGGATCAAATGTGAGGAAAGGACAGAAAGCAGCAAGATTTATATACGTTCTAGTTTTTCACTTAGGAATTCTTCTACGCTATCTGTATTCCATTTGAGGATGCTCAGTTCTTCAGCAATGTTCCCACTGTCATCCAGCAGCTTTAGTATAGGATCAGAACCACGCACATACTGCACAAAGAGAAGGTTAGTTATCTTCTGTCTAGAAATCCCATTTCCCCACCCACCCAACCTCACAAATCAGCTTTAATTTAAATGTCAATTGCTGAAATACCAATTTCAAATTGAATTATTTTTTTATATGCAGGTATAAAAAATGAAAATTAAACAAAAAATTCTGACATTTAATACCATAAAGCACTAAAGTACAAAGTTTGTCTAATTTGTGCCATGCAAATTGTATTGGAAAATCTAAGCATAGTGGGTTTTTTTGGGGGGTGGGGAGGGGTTGGGGAGGCTTATGCTAATTTAAAAGTCCAATCTTTAATTTAGGAAAATAGTCATTCCTGCTAGGCCTTAAGAATGAATTAAAACATTGACAACAACAAGTGGAAAAAAAAACCTTGAAACTTTATCAGCATTTGCTCCAACACTGAAAATAGTGCCTAGCATCCATCTTGAACTGGATTCTTATTCTTAAACAAATAAGGAAAAGTAGAAAGTAACCTCAACAAAACTGAGTGAGCAATTTAAATTTATTTTAAAATAGTCTTAGTCCACATTTAAAATTTTCTCCCTAGTTCTTATTTTTCCAAGTGTGAGATACCATAAGTTAACTGAAGTGATATGCATATAGGGCAAACATTTGATACTCCATCCCTAAATATATCACCTAACTGATTGCATAATATTTACAGAAGGCCCCAGATATTTGCTTTCCTCCTTCAGTGCTTTTATAAAAAAAATTTAAGTTAGTGCTTCTGTAAAGAGCCTAGTTGCCAGTCATGGATACTTAGAGTCCTCCAACCCTAGAAGCAAAGGCAGAGAGCATAAAAGCTTTCTCATACTGCCCATCAACAGAAGTCAAACCCATAGGTGAGGGACCATCACAAAAAGTTCAGTTTTGATGCTCTTTCAGTCCTTGTCCTTTTTCCTATGACTGCCAACAAAAGATGCCAGTTACTAAAAGTTACTGAACTAAGCAATAGTAGTAATATGGTAACCTCTTCATCATACTACTTACTGAGGCAGGATTTCAAAACTGTTAAGGTTCAGCAACTACTGTATTACACAACACAGGATGGGAGGGAAGGAGGGTACAGATTGGATGGCTCAGGGAACTGGTATTTTCCTTCAGTCATTTAAAAAATTGTAATTGAACTTCGTTTGCCACCTGTAGTAACTAGGGGTCTATCTGAATTGCTCCTTCTCCATATATCCACTAGTGTTCTCATAATGTAACTGGCATATTTTTCTAGTTACTTCTGGTCACCTCTTCTAATCTGAGTTCACTGCTGTACTATAGATTTGTGCTATTAACACATGCCTTGAGACTATAATGCATCCTTTGCTAATATGACCTGTTGCTAAAATTTTCTCACACTTTTGAAGACTCAGCAAATAAAGGGGAAAGGGAAGCCCAAATTACAACTTCTGTTTCAATGGGTTAGGTTCTTTAAATACAATTAATAAGTTTCTAGAACAATTGCATTGGGAATCTTATTTTACTCTGAGCTAACCTAGTCAACTTGTTTTAGTTTGCCATTACAAGTCACTACAATTAATCTAATGGCATCACTAATCAGTTTCCCAAAAGGATTGTGGAACAAATACGAGACTTACGGGTGCTACAGGGTTAAACTGATAATGTTTCATATCAATTCTAGCTGAGAATGCTTTGAAGTTAAATTGTATTACAAATGCAATTAAAATCAATTAAAAGTAGAGACAGTGAGAAATTGAGGCAAAGGAAAAAGATGCTCTTGGGAGAGATTTTGGAGAGAGTGTACACAGAATGCATGAGGCAGAAAGTCTTTTTCCAGGTGCAGTCTGCTTAAGAGAACATTATTCTCGTACCACAGAGGTGTTCAGACTATGAAGTGACATACAATGCTATTTTTTGGTGAGTGGAGGGGAGGAGAATAAATGTGCAAATTGTGTGTCAAATACAGGTAGGCATTTTAAAAACAACTGAAAATTTGAACTGGATCTTGAAATGAATGGACAGACAACATAATTGTTTGAGTACAGAACAACAGGACTGTGCTGCTCTGCCAGATTAAATGTGACAGGCAGCAGCATTCTGCACAAGAGGGAGTTCAACACCCAGCTTTCCAGACCATGAAGAAAGATTGGTGCCAGAGTCAAGTCTGCAGTGAGGACTCAGCAGGGAGAGAAAATTAGAGAATATGGAAGGAGGATAGACCTGAGATAAGGGGGCGGGGAAGGTGAATGAGGCCAGGAGGAGTGAACCATGGAAGGATGGAGTAAGAGGAAATAATGGAAACAAAGATTTATGTGGAAAGGAAGTATAAGGATGACTGGATGGATGGGAATGGTAGCTGATTTGGAGGTTGAAGTATATAAGAGGAGAACAACACAGGAATCTTAATACAGAAAATGAGAACTGGAACTACAGTAGGAAGCTCAGAATTCCATGACTTCACACCCAGCAAGTCAGCATAGTTGACATACATAAACCATGTGCTATTACATATATCTGGTTATTTAGTAACCAATAGCACAACTGAAGCAATCATATCTTAGCAATGGATACAATTATACCAGGTTTTCACTCAATTTATTTATAGATGGGCCAGAGCTCCTGCCATTAAGATTTTACATCAACACTCCACATACAAATCCTTTGTATGGGATACAGGTTTATTTGATAAGCAAGTACTAAACACTCTGTGAAAGGGCAGGTTTCAAATAGGTTTAATTCCTCTTAAGCCAGAATTTAAAATGTTTTAAAAAATGCCACTCACCTTGATTTGCAGTCCCCTGAATAGTTTAGGTTTGTCACTCCTGACAAAAGCTGAAGTTTGGAAGAAAGAACAAAGAAAACCAACTGAAAATTATTATTCTATAAAGAACACAAAACTAGGTTCTCTCCTTCTATGTGGTCTCACACTTAGGTTAAATAAATGCATATTTGGAGATTTAATATTTCCAGATATACTTTTAGATTATGAATACATCTTCAGCCTCCAAACTATACTGCTACGCCTCATCAATAAGCAATAACAGTTGTGGAATGTATTGTACTTGGAAAAATACACGTTTTTACTTTCAATACATCTTGTCTTTTTCCCCCCAAACACTTGGAAACCACGACTGGCATTAGATGTGCTTCCATGTATGAAGGAGAATCTTAAGAGATTTATATTTTAGGGTTGAGGGCAGGGCTGCCCAGACGGGGGGGTAAGAGGGGCAATTTGTCCCAGGCCCTGGGCTCCGCAGGGGCCCCCATGAGAGTTTTTTTTGGGCCCCTGGAGCGGGGTTCTTCACTCGCTCGGGGGCCCCAGAAAATTCTTGCAGGGCCAGGCCCCGGAGCTTCTTCCGCTCCCGGTCTTCGCTGGCGGGGGAGTCCTTCCGCTCCGGGGCAGATGGACCCCCTGCCATCGCATTACTGCCGAAGCGGGACCTGCCTCCGAAGTGCAGCCCGGTCTTCGGCGGTAATTCAGTGGCGGGGGGCCCTTCCGTTCAGGGACTCACCGCCAAAGTGCCCCGAAGACCTGCGGCAGTGGCCCCCCGCCGCCGAATTACCACTGAAGAGCGGGCTGCACTTCGGCGGCGGGTCCCGCGTCAGCGGTAATTCGCCGGCAGGGGGCCCCGCCGCGAGTCTTCGGGGCACTTCAGTGGCGGGTCCCAGAACGGAAGGGCCCCCCGCCGCCGAACAGGGCCGGCTCTAGACATTTTGCCGCGCGGGGGGCGCCCTGCCGGTCGCATGGCTGCGGAGGGTCCGCTGGTCCCGCGGCTCCGGTGGACCTCCCACAGGCGTGCCTGCGGGAGGTCCACTGGAGCTGCCTGCCGCTGATGGCCCCAGGCCCCCGGAATCCTCTGGGCGGCCCTGGTTGAGAGCAGTCTAGGGCTAGTACAAGGTGCTAATGTGCAAGAACATTAGTTTGAAACCTCATTGACAATGCATTCAGTTGTGAGTGGAGGAGGAAGGGATGTCTCTGGTCATCTCTCTCTCTCTCTCTTGCACACACAGTCAGAGAAACCCTAAACTTCTACAAAAGAGGCAGAAATCCTTTTGTCCAACTGACTTTTGAGGCAGCAGGTTTGAGAATTTCCCAAGACTCCCAAATCAGTCAATCAGATCCTCCCCTTTTAATTCCATCCTTTAGAAACCATCTGGCCCATTTTCTTCCAAAAATGTCCGGGGGGCTCTTCAGACCAATGCATTCTGCCAGTTCAAGAATGCAGCCATGAGTGAGACCATCTACAGCTGGCCTTTCCCTTTATGGGAATGCCTCTCATAAGAAACTATTAAGAGATCCTAGCTCCACTGCAGCTGACAGTTATAGAAGAGGTGCCAGAACTCTACAAGTTTTAATCCCAGCATTTCTTGACATCTTTTGAATGCAACAACATGAAAACTCCCAGTTTACATACATGAAAAAGGAGGAGGCTCTTTCAATGTTGGTGTAAGGGAATTAAAAAAATTTAGGAATTCTATTTAAGTCAATTTAAATGCATTAGCAATTCTTATCTCTAAATGTCACAAGATGGGATTTTCTGCTGGGAAGTGTAGTATTTGTGATGCAATAGCTTTCATTGAGACAACAGTACTGTTTCACAATGGAAATAGCAAAAAAAATTTCTAAAACTCTTAACTACAGTGGTATATATTCGTTACAGCTTTCCTTTGAGAGGTTAAACTTCATTAAAGTAGTAGCATGATGATTTGTGCAACTTCAAACTATATAAAAGAATAATTGATTTAGAGTATCCTAATGTATAAGAGGACTCCATATACCCTAAAGTAGACCTAACAGACTGGCAACTGTTACCTGGGGTTCTTTCAACCTAAAAGCTCTTGGTAATGTTTACTCTGAGAGGTGGTGTCAGGCAATAAATCAGGGGAGGCACGGCTGTCCAACTGGTGGATGGCTGGCACAAACAGGAGAACACGAGCGCTTTCACTTAAAGCTAAACTTAGTCTCAAGCACTTAAACATGTCTGCAACAGGTTAGTAAAACATCCCCAACCCTCGATTAATTACCAAAGCTGAGTGTCTCTCTCGAGTGGCACAGTGGCAGCCCATCTGCTGGTGGGGAACACAACATCCATTCAGAGAGAGAGTCCAGTTCTGAAGAGAGGCCCCTCCCCCAAACTCTTCCCCCTTATTGTATACATTAGTAACACAATGACATGTCCCTTAAAGAAAACTTGTTAAGCTAGCAGTTTTAATGGTCACACAAGAGGTTCCTTCTGATTAACCAGGTGTGGGTTTTTCCAGAGTTTGCAGCCTTGAGGCCCCAATAGACATTCCTGGGGCACATCCTACTCTTCTGAGCTCTCTACATGGCCATTTACAGCCTGCTGACTTGGCTGCTTTTAGCAATAAGCCATAGTGGTTTCAGGCACTTTACTGGTTTGCCAAAATCTCCCTGTATAGCAACAACTCTACTGTATATATTGCAGTTAATATAGGAGATAGGAATTTTCAGACAAATGAGTGCAAACACACAACACTGGACTGAAGCCAATGTAAGCTGAAATCAGGGGGAGCAAAATAAAAACAAGACCTTAATTTTCTAGTCAGCAAGGTCACAAAAGAGAAAAATCAGTAGAGAAGGAGGGGGATCTACCAAGACTAACAAACTACTCAAGATTTTATTCAACTGTCATCACAGAAGGAACATTTTAAGCCTCTAGTTTTCAAATGGAACATTCAAGAAGTGAGATTGCACAGAAGAGTAAAAATAAAACTCCATCCTATTATGTTTAGACATTCGTGTCTTATTTATAAAGATACGATACAATGAATTGTTGAGTAAACGGCAAAAAAGGGTTGGCTAGTAATATGTATAAATCATTCTGAATAGTAAAGTTCGCAGACTTAATTTCCTCCAGCGAGGACACTTCTGTACATTTATAATTTTGGGGGGCCGGGGGCAAATAACATGGTCCTGCTTCAAAACCTCCATAATGACCCATATAATTTTATGAAGAGACTAAATTACAAAAGATGAAGTGCACCTCTAGACTTTAACAGGCTCAGTCATTTTCCTTGTGGGGCCTCAACTCTGGAGAAAAAGTATTTTATTAACGTGGATGGCATATCGAGGAATAAAAGTTTATATGAAAAACAAGTACTTCAGAATAGCAATTTGATAGATTACAAAGAACTAAAGTTTTCAAAAACTGATTCAAGATATCTGGAATGAGGAATGTGATTGTTCACAAAAAAGATGCGGGTGTGCATTTGCAGTTTCCCACTCAACATGACTAATAATTCTGCTACACTTCTGATTTGAAGAGCACTGGTTTTGACCATTCCTACTGTGTGATGTTTGTTTTATCGGAATAATATTCTGGCTAAGGAAGACTGTGATAAAGGGCATTAGTATTTGGGGGGAGTTTTTTTTGAACAAAGGCCACATTGAAAATGGAAGGGATCTTAGTAAATACCTGCAAGGTGTAAGTCTTAATCAATGGGATTTATTGAAAAACCAGACATTTCCAATATTTGAGAATTGGGTTAAGATTTCTGTGTAACAGATTTGCTGGGAGTGTACCAATTGCTTGATTAAAACCAGTCTCATAAGGAGGTGAGCTGGCTGTTCTCTTGCTGATCAACGGAATGCACTGGGAAAGCAGGAACATCCAATGAATGTCTTTATTATAACAATGGAAAGAATGTTAAAACATTAAATATCACAATTTTATCTCCTTCATTAACAAAACAGGGCTACCACTGAAGTTCCACCTGAAGGTAAACAGAGTACTCAGTGATTGGTTAATTTAAAAGTTTGTGTTAAGATGCACTAATTAGACTGGTCAGTCAAATGGGAATACATTTTCTGGCTTTCTATTGTGAATGAATACGTGTACATGATCATACAGAAAACGTTTAATATTTAGAGTAGAAATTGTCTAATCTCACTTAGTACAAATTGAATAAGTATAGTGTGCTCAGTATTACAGTATCCATAACAGAAAATTTGAGGAAAATTCACCGGCATTTTTGCTAGTATCACTGTACAGATATCGGCAGAAAAATATTTCTGTATACTCAAAGCTGTTTATATGACAGATAATGGGTGATTCTGGCAATATGTACAAAGACATTTAAAATTTTCTGGAAGGTGGTTGGTTTTTTAAATAGTGTTGTATAAGCAATAAGCAACCAGTTTTCCAAACAGAATAACTTGCTGGGACTAAAGATTTTTCATTGTCTCTCATACTCTTAGGTGCTTAATATCCACTGACTACATTTTGAGCTTATTCTAGCTAGAAAGATTTTAAAAAACATTTCTTGAATATTGACCTTTTTCCTAAATTAAAAACAGCAATTAAAATCAACTACTGTACTAATCAGAGTTCCATTTGATGCATCAGTACCAGTGGTTAAAGAATGGTTCTTCTCCTTATTGTATAACTTCATTGTCATACAATAATTCACTTTTTCACAAAAAAGAACTTTAAAACTAGAACTCTGTACAGTGAAGATCATCTCTGGACAAAGAAAAACAAGATAGACGTACTGCGCCATCAGATTTAATTGTAAGCCAAGTGATAAAATTTCAATCCATGTTTTATAAGTACTTGAGGTCATCTGCAGAATTAACATAGTAATCTATGTAATTCTAATACATTCACAATCCAGCAATTAGTGCTGCCATCTTGTGTATACTCTGCAAGAAAAATAAATTCTAGAGGGAGTCACACAGGAATCAAACTGAAGTGAATGTTTGTAATGAGAACATTGGCAGTGACAGGTTACACAGTTCAATATAACCTAAAAATACCAGCACTCCTGAAGCTTCAAAAGCAGTAGCATGACCTTCAGTCATCCTCACTTCTTAACAGTCAAGTGACAACTGGAAATATATAGAGCCCTTAGATAAATTTTTTAAGGTTCCCAAAACATTAAAATTTAAGGTGGACTCTCAAGATAAAAATGATCATTTTTACCTCCTGCCAAAACAAATGGGCAAGTATACTAAAAACTCAAGATATCAATACTTGAGAATCTGAGATAAATTCAAATTAAATAAAATCAGAACTACACTGTGCTTCAAAATATTTTACAGTATGTGGGAACAAGAACTTTGGTTGTATCAAAACTGGTTTGAAGACACCAGTTATCAGGATACATTTAGATCTGCTAACTATATGAAAGTTCATGACCAAGCGAAAATTATGTATCTGTAATCTTTCCTCTATTACCATTGTACAAAAGAAGGGTTGACAGGCAAATGAGAGTATGTATTGGCAGGCTCCCAAGCTTCAGTCATGGTATGTTTACACCGAAGTTACTAGTGTGACTGCAGATTACACAGACATACCTGAGCTAGCTTTAATTTGGCTTGCTTGTGTACCCGGAGCACTGACGCTACAACAGCGTACGCTACAATAGTGTGCGCTCCAATGTGGGCTGTACAAACCAACCTGGAACACTAGTGATTACTTGCATGACTAGCCCATGCTGAAGCATGTGTTGCCATGGCTTCACTGCTCTAATACTGGAACTAGCTAGATTAAAGCTGACTCTGGTATGTCTACATGAAGCAGCAATCACACCATGATTGCAATGTAGACAATACCTTCAATCATTTTAAAAAGCAAGCTAAGTTTAGTAGAATTAAGAAAACCTATGAACTTTTTTAGAAAAAACAAGGATTAAGAGAAAGGACTCTTGATTACTAATGTGAGCCAGCTTCCAGGATATTAGATACTAGAGGTCCTGAATGAGAAACTGATTTTAATTAGTTCCCTTTCAGGATAAATTATCCACAGCCCCTCGATGGAGTGTCTTCCTATATGTTCACCATTATTTCCCAAAATGGGTATAAATTGTAGGGGACTAAGGGAACAGCATGTTGAAGCTGGTTTTAACTGAAGAGGAAGTCTCAGGAAGACCCTGGGCTTTTCATAAGAGGGTGGAGTGAGGAAGAAGAGAGGTTAATAGAACAGAAGTCATTTTATATCTGTGCAGCCTTAATTTGGCCCCCTTGTGCATATGCGTTTTGATGGATCGTGCTCAGTTAATGAGCAGCTGGACCTGATATCAAGATTCCTTCTAGCCCTTCGTTTCTAAGATTTTCTTTTATTCTCATTGTTTAGTGTGTCTCTCCATGCCTTATTTATTGCACACTATTCAAACCCTGCTCTGAAGAAGGAATGATTTCATCAGGGGCTTTTCTATGGTGCTCACTTAGTATGTGAAGCACTCATACTACATTTATCTTTGACATCCTTTTTAAATGAGGATGCGTGGAGAATGGACTTATCTGTATTTAATAAACCTATGCACTTCATGTCATTCAGGCATGTACCAAGGAAGACTGCATGGGGAAAACAATGAGCACTCTACTAATTGGGAAATGTGCACCAACCAGGCTAGGTTAATTTTTCCCTGGCCCAAGGCTAGCATCAAAGGGACAACAAGCTAGTGAGGAAATGGGGTGAACAGGCAGCAGCAGCTAGACAGGCAGAGAATACGCCAGTCTCCACCAGGCCAGGAGCAAGGAGTCTGGGCTTAGTGGAACGTTGTTTCCCATATCTTGCAAGGAAAGAATGGAGTTAAGACCCAGGCGGACAGGCTTTTTGTTTGTACATCTTTGCTTTGCTTGATGAGTAAGTAGTGCTTTGTTTTGAAGAAACTAGGACTTAATCAGTCACTGGCTCCTGAAGAAAGAGGGCATGCAGGTGCCAAATACAGTCAGGCCTGTCTATTCATAACAGTTTGAGACTGCATCTCTAGGATGCATTCATTTACAAACAGGTAGGATCACATGGTTCTGTCCAGAGATGAGTTAAAAGTAGTGAAATGCATCACCAGTGACATTCACCTGAAGGACTAAACAGTCTAAATTGCAGCTCACCTATAATGGGACAAGGGGAATACTGATGGGGAGGAATTGAAGCAGAACAAAGTGTTCAATTATGGTTGCCCATTTCAGATAGCAAGAACCTGATTTTTTTCAGAATACTTAGCCTTACATAGCACTTTATATGTTCAAAGAACAGCTCCTATTAACATCAGTTGCATCTTAAGTGATCGGCACTTTGACACAAGACCCTAGGGTCCGATTTGCAAGACCTCAAGAAAATGAGGAACACAATTAATTGCCATCTGTGAAAAGTCTAGATTAAGTGATATAGGAACTCTACAGCAGAAGAAAGGATAGGATAGAATCCAGTTGTCCATGGCAGCATTCAACTGCCTTAACCATGAGATCTTCCTTTCTCTTGCTGCAATCCCTTTTCTGAGTCACTACACAGTTTTCTACCATAACAAATATGGCAGAGGTTCTACAGCCTCTTTCACCACACAACCCTGATTCATCCCCTGAGCTGGACCATCTTATGCACTGCATCAGGCTGGGTGCCTGTGGAAAATATTAGGATGTGATCATGTATATTAGATCATTATAATGAATGTATACAAGGGACTGAGTTAATGTTGCTCAGGCATTAATGCAACCTTAGTTCTGGTATTTCCTAGCCTGAATGCTTGACTTGGCAACCTTGATGTTCTTTTCATGTAGTTTGTGTGTAATTCCCTAGCTTTTTAAGAAAGTCAACTGCAAACACAATTCCAGCATATGGCATTGTATTGACACCCACATGAGGTCATGAGCAGGGTTGGAATCTTTAGATTCACCTCAAACATTTGGCACTGAAGCTAAGTGAGTAACTGATAGCAACATCATACATGTGGACCAGCACTAAATGGGGATGAGATACCCACTTTGGCAGTGGTTTCACAGATATTTGCTCAGAGCAATAGTGAAAGTTCCACCACCAGGTTCTATTCTAGGCTTTTGGAGCAGGAGTGTGTTCCAGTGGGGAGAGTGTCTTCAGCCACATCCTCTCCAATCTGTCCCAGCCTCCTACCCCAGCTGGTACCTCTCCTCCCACCTGATCTGCCTCTCCATCCCATCTCTCCAGGCTTCCAGTCCCCCTCCTCTAGTTCCTTATGCAATCTGTCTCCTCTTACATTCCCTCATTCCTTGCCCAGCCCAGTCCCAGTCCCCATCTCCCAACAATCTACCTCCTGTCAGGCTTTTGTTTAAGCTTTTATTTAAGTCTGGCAGCTTCCTCCACACTGACTGTGCACTTTAAACTCCTTTTTAGTATCTCTCAAGTGCTCCTTGCTCTCAGTTCCAGTTCCCAGACATCCCAGCTGGGAGCGGCAGTTATAGGGCAAGTCCCAGTGAGTTTCTGCAACCCAGGGGCCAGAGCACACTGAGTTACTCTGTGGGGTTTGTGCATGTACAGTCTGGTCAGCACTAGGACCTGTGAGAGGCTGGAGCATGCACTGTTGGTGTGTAGGGATGGTACAAGTACAGTCCAGTCACATGTAAGAACTGCGAGAGTCTTAAAGCTTGTGCAGTGAGAATCAGAATCTGCAGAGATTGTGTTACTAATGCTGAAGCCTGTCCTGTACATGTCCAAACAGCAATTTCTCAAAGGCTTATAGCTTGGCCAAATTTGGCCAGACTTCCTCAGAGATAGCAAAAAGCATATCCCTTACACAAAGGCTGCACCTCTGCAAATTTCAAGTTCCTTCCCAAAGTAGGTTGGTGCTAGAGCATTTAAAAGAAAAAGCTGCCAGAATTTTAACATGGGTAAAACTTACTTTTGCCAGGTCTCATTCTCTAAAATGGCTGACATGTTTTGGCTGTTATATACCATTTCTTGGCATGAAAAAATTCACTCCAGTTTTGACACAGTTATATAACATCTTATTATAAACAGCAAATGAAATATAGGGCATACCTAATGGACAACGCTATCAACCCTGCCGATAATAGATTATGTTGTTTTCAGAAGACTGATTAGAAAGGATAAAAGTCCATAGCCGAAAGACTAAAGTTTAGGATAAGTACTTCTAAAACACATCTAAATAAAACACAAATTAAGAACTTACTAAACAGATGAAAGGGCTGCAGCCATTTAAATCCTCTCCCCCTTTACAAACATTTCTATATTGAAGTTCTTTATAGATTTAACCCTGAAACTCGCACTGTTCCCCTTCTACACTACTGTATTCCAGTCATGCTAGTCAGCTTATCCATGGAGAGAGCAGGCAGTTACATCAGGATTTGGGCTAATAGTCCATAAAATGGCTAGCAAGCTTCATGTAACAATACAGAAAGATATTGTAGTTCCAGTAGTCTAGACTCAATAGGAAAGTGATTAAAAATTGAGTCCCATAAACTTACAACTTGCTTTAATAAAATACTATTTAAATAGTGTCATAGCTGAATGATCAAATCTTTTTATATATACATTGACAGAAGATTTAGTGGTACCTTTACTTACCCTGAACTTGAGGGAACCTTCCCAATTTTCATCCACACACTTCAAGGATAGCACCTGCATAGAGCTGCAATAGAAGAAATATTTTCTATTTATTAAGTTCAAACTACTAGTTTACTTATATTTGTATCTACTTAATTATCTTCAGGAAAATTCAGTGTTACATGGATAATTTAAATGATGCTTTTTAAGCACAAGTCATCTTACTAGCAACCCATTTTTAATGACTTAACTGGTTAATTATTAACTGTTTTATTGTGTAGAAAGATCACTCCTGTGCTCTTTTTAACCCATTCCTTTCAGGTTAGGGGTTTGTTAAAGAAGTGGATGGGTAGGGTTCTGTGGCCTGCTTTGTGCAGGGGGTCGGACTAGATGATCACATCGGTCCCTTCTGACCCTAGAATCTATGAATCTATCATCCTTGTTTAAAATGGGATAGAGTAATTCCAGTTGCAATACTGTAGCAATAAATTACAGCAATGGCTGTATCTATGCGGATATTATCTAGAACAGTGGTTCTCAACCTTTCCAGACTACTGTACCCTTTCAGGAGTCTGATTTGTTTTGCATACCCCCCCATGTTTAATTTCACTTCACTTTAAAAACTACTTGCTTACAAAAATCAGACAAATATAAAAAGTTTCACAGAGCACAGTTAATTAAAAATTGCTTACTTATGTTTACCATAATTATAAAATCAATTGGAATATAAATATTGTACTTGCATTTCAGTGTATAGTATATAGAGCAGTATAAACAAGTCATTGTCTGTATGAAACTTCAGTGTGCACAGACTTTGCTAGAGCTTTTTCTGTAGCCTGTTGTAAAACTAGACAAATATTTAGATGTGTTGACGTACTCCCTGAAAATACCTCTGCACACACCGAGGTATATGTACCTCTGGTTGAGAACTATGGAATATGAATGGGGGAGGGGAAAGGAAATACAACAAAAGAAAATTCCTCCACAGGAAGATTTTTAATTTTAGAATGGGAACAAATCTACTTTTCAGATACTCTATTAAAATAGTATTAGAATATTTTAATATAACAATAGATAACTAAGGGGTCACAGCCATTGCATGAAGACTGGCTAAATGCTAAACTTCACTATGTCAAAAAGGCAGAAGCTATCACTCAAACTGGGAACAATCCTGACTAATTCAAACAGGTCTGTACTTACTTAAATGTAGGAATGTTTTGCTGTGCATTTTACTTAGGGCTTGTCTTAATGTACAGCAGTGTGCCACTGTAGCACTTTAGTGAAGATGCTACTATGATAACGGGAGAGCTTCTCCCATCAGCTACCATCTCTTGGGCAGCTTGATAACTATGCTATGTTGATGGGAGAAACTGTCTACACTGGGATTTTTCATGCTCCTGAGTGACAGTTATACTAATATTAGTCTGTAATATAGACATGGCCTGAGTATCCATAAAACTAGCAAACACAGAAGAAAGTTTTCAATGCTATAAATCAATCAATAATTCTGAAGACTTCAGTGAAACATTTTCTAGATTTAGAACTAGTCATCTATCTCTTAGGCCACTGGAATCCTCCTTGCAACTCAGGGCTTGTCTACACTACCACTCAGTCGATGCAACTTATGTTGCTCAGGGGTGTGAAAAAAAACAACCTCGACAGATGTAAATTACATCAATTTATAGTGTTTACACTGAACTGCGTTGGCCAGAGACACTTCCCTGCTGACATAGCTTCCATCTCTCACTGAGTGAGTAATTATGTTGAAACCAAGTACAATTTTACTTTGAAAAGTAACTATGTAAAAACAGTATCTTAAACATCTTTTCTCTCATGACAAAAAATAAGCTTTTACTGCTTTCTACTGTTTTCACAACACTGCTAAGATACAATGAACTACAGATTCTGTTGCATCTTGAATATAAACAAGTCTGTTGCTAATATACATTTCTAGAGCTCTTTGGGCTCAGTCAGCAGGCTGCCTTCCATCTTTAAATCTTATGCATCATAACTAAAGGTTCTGAGGCCAAATGATGCTCCTCAGTGATAACTGAAGCACAACTGCTTTTCAGTTCAAGTTCAAATTCAAATATGTTACACCTCAGCTAACCTACTGAAGGCTGGCAATTGTAAACAGAGAATGTTATTTTCTAAGTAAAAAATGTGAGACAATGAAGGATCCGTACAATCCAGTTTTCACAGCAGAACTGCATAAGGTTTGATGTAAAGTGCAGAGATTATATGAATTGCTTACATTTGTTGGCTTGATTCTGAGCTTGTAATTAACTTACTATTTTCCTCGTTTAAATAGTCATCACTTTGACATTCAGTTTAATTTATTACTACTTCAACACTGACTGGCCACAAAGTAAATTTGTGTCTAGTGTTAGATGTCTCAAAATAATGAACAATGACTATGCTTCATTACCTACAGTAAGGTATTACAAAGTTGACTTAAGGATGGATTTTCAGCTTAGCTTCTGAACCTCTTTCTTGAATATAGAAGAAACATTTCTTTCTTATTTTGTAGATTATCAATCTCAAAGTATGCTACTACTGGCATTCATAAGGACTGAGAGATTTTGCATGATCTGCATTAATCAGCAGTCATTTCCATAGGAAACTGAACCAAACATGTTAAAATAAAGCTACATGCTTTGATAAAAGCACTTTTGACTGTATTTAAATTAAATTGAATCTGGAAACGAAGTTTTTAAAATTAAAATTAGCATTTTGACTCCTGCTAAAGCCCTCTATTTCTGTAGAGCAGCATTTGAGATTAGCAGTGCCTGGTGCCTTCTAACTTCAGTTTTAAATCATGTAGTGACGCTGATTTAAATAAAACTAACTCCATTGATTAAACATTGTACAAACTGTATTTATACAATATTAGAAAAATGAAGTTCACAAACTTAAATCTTGGTGTTCCATAGTCCCAATAAATGTCATTACAAATCAAATACTGTTCATGCAAACCCAGTAGTATCTGAATCGAGCTGTTCTTTTTACCTGGCACATCAACAGTAATTCTGGATTTAGACTTCAGATAGCAAGTAAATTGATGCATAAGGCAAAATAGATTGTAAAGTGCTTTGCCATCCTTATCTTGGCTCTAAGGGCTTGTCTACACTGGCAATTAACAGCGCTGCAACTTTCTCACTTGGGGTGTGAAAGAACACCTTCCCTCCCCCACTGCCCCCATCCAGCAAGCTGCAGTGCTGTAAAGCACAGTGTAAACAGCGCTCCCAGCGCTGGGAGCTATATGCCCCTCATGGAGCTTTTCCCCCCACCCTCTCCCGGTGCTGTGCCCTGACCACACAAGGCACATTAACGTGTAGACTAGCCCTAAGTTTGACAGCAATAAACTTTTTTCCTGTGCAACAAGTTTAAAGTAAATAGATGGGATTATGAAACAGATATGGGAAGTAACAAGGTGCCTCTTTCTAATCACTTTCTGACCATAGACGTTTTTACATTTGTGCATAGCAAAGTAAAGGATCATCACTGATGACTATCAACTTCTAGATCTGATTGTTATAAATAAATATAATTAACTCCTTCCCTGTGAAAAAAGGAATTAGTTGTAATCATGTGTGTAATCCACATGTGTAAATTAGCTTTAAAAAGTTAACCACTCCCCTCAATTTACATAGCAAGTACTCAATTTTTCATGCATATATTCTTGAGGTTAAATCTGCCATAACTGAAGTCCAACTGTACTACAGAAAAGTTGATTCATGATGGGACAAACAAGTGCTCTGTGCCACTTTTCACAGGATGGTTAGACACAGTCAATCAACTTCATTTACAACTCAGGACAAAAGTTGCTTTTGTGAGATACATAGATCCTTTGCATCATCTACAAGCACACAATGTTGTACTTGTTAACATCTATTGCTGCTGCCATCCCATCATAACCAGATTAATGAAATCCACAACACTTGTTTCTGAATAATACGTAACATAGGGAATTGGTTCACAAAGAACATAAGGGAATGATACACCACTCTTATAGAAGTAGTACACATCTAAATTGACTCAGCTGTTCATTACACAATGCTTTTTTTAAATGAGTTGGCTCATTTTAAAAAATGCTTACTTGCTTTTAGTCTTTGAAAGTCATTTTAATGTCACAGAATGAAATAAAGGACTTCCTACAACCAACTATAGTGTCCATTTTAAAATTTGAAATTGCTGTTATGTATACTCACAAGCAGAAGTTAAATTATTTAAAACATTCTCAGTATCTCTTCCCCACTAAGGATTATCATGACATTAAAATTTGAAGTTCTCTCTGTTTTACAGGGCATCAACTTCAGCTAAGATTTCACTCAAAAGCTTTTTTTTTTAAGCACTTAAATGCTAATGTAGAAATCATGGCCCTTTAAATTTAGAGAGGCAGAATGTCATTAATGGAAGTAAAAATAGTTATTCAGAAAAGAAACAGTGCACATTATCTATAGAATGCCACTCACAGGAAGATATCATTGTTTTACACTGGTACAAATCATCCACCACTGAAAGGCAAAGAAGCCAACACGATAGAGTGTTTCTGGCGGTGAACTAAAGAGTAATTTCTTCAAATGAAGTTCCCAGTCACTTGTAAATAGTTTCTGTGGACATAATCCAATTAGCCAGTTTCCAGTTTGAGTAATGGCAGAGTTACAGTGCCAGAGTCTATGCTGGCAGAGTTACAGTGCCACTAAGAGCACTGAAGGGAAACCACTGTGTGTTCAGTCAGCTGCCTGCACAATAGCGTGTTGACACTCCCAGCACTTGCAGCAGTATTCAGAGCATTGCACTCTGGGGAGCTATTCTACAGAGCATTTCTTCCTCTTCTGCCGCTAAGAATTGTTGGAGGACTGAGGGGGTTGCCAGGCATCTTGGGTCCTGTCCCAATGCCCCATGATGCATTGCTTCACACCCCCAGCAATCCCTGTGCTTCTGTCCGCATTTGGCACCATTTTTCAATTGTTTATGTACGGCACACTCTGCCTCTTTTGGGCTGCAGGAATGGATCCCCAAATGTTGACCAGTATGCTGCTGCTTGAAGTACAAAGGCAAGAGGAGTGCAACATTGATCTTTCCATGCAGACTACCTATGACACAAAATTGCTTGTGGCATTCACAGAGATGCTGACCACAGTGGAACATCGCTTTTGGGATAGGGAAACAAGCAGAATGGTGGAATCACATAGTGATGCACGTCTGGGAAGATGAGCAGTGGCTGCAGAACTTTTGGATGAGGAAAGCCACATTCATGGGACTGTGTGGTGAGCTACCCCAGCACTGCGGTGCAAGGACACAAAAATGAGAGCTGCCCTGCCACTGGAGAAGCGTGTGGTGATTGGACTGTGGAAGCTGGCTACTCCAAACTGCTATTTATCGGTCACTAACCAGTTCAAAGTGGGAGAGTTGACCTTTGGACTCCTGTTGATGGTATGCTGCAGGACCATTAATTGCATCTTGCTCCGAAAGACCATGACAGTGGGCAATGTGCGTGACACTGTGGATGGCTTTACACAAATGGACTTTCCTAACTGCGGAGGAGCAAAAGATGGCACGCATATTCCAATTCTGGCACCAGACCATCTAGCCACCGAATACATTAATCACAAGGGGTATTTCTCAATGGTTCTCCAGGCACTTGTGGGTCACCGTGGGCGTATCACACACACTAACGCAAACTGGTCTGGAAAGGTGCATGCCGCAAGCATCTTTTGGAACACTGGTCTGTTCAGGGAGCTGCAAGCAGGGACCTTCTTCACGGATCAGAAGATCACAAAATGCCCATTGTGATCCTGGGAGTCTCTGCCTACAATCATAATGCCATGACTTATGAAGCCATACATGGGGCAACTTGACATCAGCAAGGAGTGGTTCAACAATAGGCTGAGCAAGTGCAGAATGACTGAGTGTGGCTTTGATCATTTAAAGGCCCGCTGGCACTGCCACTGAGAAGCTGGACTTGGCTGATGACAATATTCCTATGCTTATAGATGCATGCTGTACATTTCAGAATATTTGTGAAGGGATGGGTGAAAGCTTCACTCAGGGCTGGATGTGGAGGCTGAGTCTGAACAGCCAGAGACCAGGGTTATTAGAGGGGTGCAGCGCGGGGCCACAAGGATTAGAGATGCCTTGAGGCAGCAGCTTGAAGCTGAAAGCCACTAATTTGTTGCTACGCTTGAGAGTGCAATGCTTGTAATGCTAGGAGGAGGTTGTGATTGGTGTAGACAATGCAATAGGAAGGTTTAACATAACTGCTTTGCAGGGCTCTGTTTGCTATCAATTAATAGAATAAAGATTTGTTTTCAAACCACCACAATTTTTATTCAAAAACAACCACCAGAGGAGAAAGTCAAAACAAAAATCAGCAGTGAGGGGAAGGGAAGGTGCCAGGAGGAGGTGGGGTCCCAGGATGGCTAAAGATTTGTGCGTATCCAGGGATCATATCCAACCTTCTCCTTCAGAGTACAATGCAGTGGGTACTGAACTTCAGCAAGGCCAAACTGCAGAGGGATGGGTGTTGAGTGTAGTGGTTACTGGGAGTCCGCAGTGCTGGAATGTGAAGGGGAAAGAGTGTACCCACAGCATTCCAGACTGGAGCCAGGAGGTTAAGTGTGTTTTGGGAGTGTTGGGGGGAAGCATGGGAATGAGTTTTTTGCTACAGCAGTTGCAGAGCAAGGCAGGCATGGAGCTGCTCAGTTTGCAGTGCTAGCATCACCTGCAGCGTGTCTGCTTGGTGCTCCATAACATTTAAGAGCTGCTCCGTGGCTTCATTCTGGCATGCCACCTTCTCCTTTCAGTCCCTCTTCTCACTGTCCCACCACTCCTTCAGTTCTTGTTTCTCAGCTATGGAGAGCATCATAACATCATGGAGAAAGTCCTCTTTTTTTTTTTTTAATTCTGCGCAGCTGTTCAGATGCTGATAAAGAGGGAGGCTGGGCTCCCAAAATCATCGCTGAAGTTTAAATGCAACATTTTACAGAAGCAGTCTTGTTTGCAACACACAGACCACTGATTCAGTGATTTAAAACACAGCCAGTATTCTCATACCTGTCACGCTAACTGGCTGACCCCAGGCAACCACACATGAGCCACGACACCCCCAAAATGGTGAGTAGCTGCATGGGCAAGGTAAATCACTCTTCCCGGACCCTGCTGTACACTGGGCATGTGGCTCTTACGGAGAGCCAGTACTATAGGGGGGGGGCCTGATAATCATTCCTGTCCCTACAGGATGTGATCATTATGGAAACTATCTCACTGCCATGGGTGAGCAGGGAATCAAGGGAGGGTCTTCTCCAAGACTCCGGCTTCTGCCCTAGTCCCTATGCAGCTTGCCTGTGTGCAGCAATGCTGTGTCTCTCTTCCCCTATGTGATGGCACAGTGGCATGGGAAAGTTACCATTAATGGGGCAAGAAACAAAGTAGCTCTGCCAAAGAACCTGCAGAAGCAGATTGCCCAGTATCTCCATGAGTTTCCTGAAGATCTGAAGCAAATTCCTGTGAAGTGAGGGAGTCAGTCCGTTCCACTGCTCAGATTAGGCATGTGGTGAGAGACAAATCTTTCTGCAACCCTCCTTCCCCCAAAACTCGCTTCAGTGATTCCCAAAATGAAATTAATGTACCAGGGGCCTCCTCTCCTGTTTGCGCTTTGCCAAGATCTGACAGCTGTGACTGCCTAGTCTCCTTTGGGGTAGAAAAGAGCTCCTGGCTGCATGCATCTCTGACCTACAAGTCATCCTCTGCCTCTGGGTCCCCCCTCTCCGTCCCCCTCCACATCCTCATGCAAGATTTCCTCCTCCTGGCTCAGTCCACTCTCGAGTGGCATGTGAGCCACCGAAGTATCTAGTGTTCTTCGCAGTGAAGTTGGGGTTGTCGCTGAGTATCAGGTCCAGCTCTTTGTAGAACTGGCAGCTTGTGGGCGCAACACTGGAGCGGCAGTTTGCCTCCTGAACCTTTGTGGTAGGCATTCTGTAGCTCCTTCACTTTGACCCTGCACTGCAGTGTGTCCTGGTCATGGCCCCTTTCTCTCATTCATCAAGAAATCTGTCCATAGGTATCATAATTCCTATTGCTGGAGTGCAGCTGGGACAGGACAGCCTCCTTTCTCCAAATGCTAATGAGGTCCAGCAGCTCAGCATTACTCCAAGCAAGGAATCGCCTGGTGCATGGAGCAGGCATGGCCACCTGGAAAGATGCACTGAGACCACTGCATGCATCACCAAGAAAACAGGAAGGGGACTTTCAAAATTCCAAAGAAATTCACAGGTGGGGAGGATGATTGGATGAGAGCAGGGCAGCAGAGTTCAAACCTATGACCAGAGAAGCAAGAACAGGCATTGTGGGACACATCCCAGAGGCCAGTCGCAGTGCTGTAATCGACCACAGTTTACACTGGCACCGCAGCACTCTAGCCCCAGCACAGAAAGCTGTATGCCTCTCAGTGGGGTGGTTTTTTACAGCACTGCAACTGCGCAGTTTCTGCGCACTAAGTGGCTTGGCAGCATGTACTACCTCAGGAGTTAAAGCGTAGAAAGCGGCTTTACTGCACAGAAACTTGCCAGTATAGACAGGGCTTCTGACGGAGCTTACATCTGAATTATAAAAACTATCATAGAAGCTGTAGTGAACTGAATAGAATTTCTGCTCTCTCATAGAAATATAGCACCCCAACTAGCACAGATCACCCCCATCATCTTGCTATCGGTTTAGATCAATGCTAACTTAGGAGAGAGAGAGAGAGTTTCACACTGCCAATATTACTTTCTATAGCACCTATGATTTCCATGCAAGTTTTCTATCCAGATACTGAGCTGGCATGATCTTGTTTAGACCAACATCTAACTCAGACATACTTATAATTTTATGGCTGGCTGTAACACAGCAGTGATGACATTTTGAAAAACATAAAATGGATTGTTGAGATACAATAGTCAACTAATAATCATCCATTTTTAAGTACCTAGATAATCTGATAGCAACTTTTTTAAACAAAATGACTTCTGAAATCAAAAATTGCTGTGGCATTTGCCTATCTGTTGCACTCACTGGTTTAAAGACCTTGACAAAAAATGTTTTAAGAATACTGGGAATAAGAATCCTGAACTTTACCAAAAAAGAAGTAACAAATAATACTTGTGTGTTGAGAATTTCCAGTTGCCTCAGTTACAAATGTATGATCTAGTAAAATAATTCACTATCAAACCATCTCTTCATAAACCAAATTTGACTGACTCTGCCTTATATGAAATTGGAATTCTAAATCAGATTCTCTCATTTTGTTTTTTCCATACTGACATTTGAAATCCTTTAGTATGACAGCAATAATTCTTCTCAATTTGAAGATACTGCAACATATGGACAAAGAACTAGGGTAATTGATTTAACAATCATACATTGTCCTCTTTTTGGAGGAGGTCATTTAAACAGATTAGGTTATGCATGTTGCCAAAATGACCCTAAGCTTCCTGACAGACACAAAGTTTACAGGAATCAGTAGAATACAAGGAAGTAATTGGAGAATTTTGTTCCAAGGGGTATTATGAATTATTGCTCTGTAAATGAGAGAGCCAAAAGTCCATTTCTGCATAATTCCTAACTTGACATCAGACTAAATCTGGTGACAAAAACCACTCTCATTCAAACTTCACCCAGGGGTGGGGGGAAGGAGGCAGAGGACAAAGTGGGGGAGAAGTCAGGCTCTAAATGAGAGCTAAAAATGTAAAGGTCAGACGATCAAAAGGCATTGTTGTCTGGTGGTGTTCCTGTCTTCATGGCCATGTGTATTCAGAGGAATTTGCCAATCAACCCTTGTAGCAGAATTCTGCTGCAGAATCTAAACTTTCATTTATTTTAAGTTTAAAGTCTAGCCTTTGATTTTTGAAAGAGCATGCCAAACACACAAAATGTATACTAGTTAACATCCTTAAGATAAATGAGGGCAGTTTATACCTTTTCAGGACTAATGACTGTCAGATAAACACTGCTCCTCATTGCAGCAGAAACATCTAGTTCTTGAGTGCCCAAGCATCCAACTCTTTGCTAACCTGTTGCCAAAATCTTCAGCTTGCCTAACAACGTATGCAGTGTAGTTATGCTTTGTGACTACAAAAGTTTGAAGCATACTGAAAGTTTAGGGACAGTGTAAAATTGAATACTAAAAAATAAGTTAACATGGTCCTGATTGTATTACACATCTTGATATTTAATACATTTCTTTAGACTTACTAAAACACTAGTGGGCCTTGCTGCAGAGTTTAGCTTCATCTTATCTGTAATACTTCAAAAATGTGTACATGAAAGACCAACTGGCTGCCTTACACAATTCTAACACAGAGGCCTCATCCCTCTCTGGCTGAGAGGTAGCAATAGCTTTGGACTGAGGTCTTATTCAGTGAAACTGGTGAGGGAAGACCCTATGCTACACAGGACCAGAAATTCCATTGGATTATGATGGTCGTGAAGGTACCTAGACCAGCCCCTTCCCAAAGCACCACCTCTGATTTTCAAGATAAAATACCATATTTCTCAGATAGAATGACGGGTATTGTTGTCCCAGAGGTGGAAAGTGGAAACCAAGTATTTCATTATTAGAGCCATACCAATTTTATGGCTGTGAAAAACATGTTACAGACAGTGAAATCTGATTCCCTCCCCCCCCCCCCCCCCAGCTGCTGCTTGGAGCCCAGGCTCCTAACTGCTAGTCTCGACACGTTGGGGAGGGACAGTTGTCCTCCTCCTGTATGGCTGCTCCTTGTAGTGAGCTCAGACCCACCTCCAGAGGCAGCACAGAAATGAGGGAGGAACATCCTCACTTCTGTGCTGCAGCAGCCTGGGAGCTGGGCTCCAGGCTTCCATTCTTCTACTCCTTCTCCTCCCCCCCTCGCCCTGCCCCTTTTCTCCCTGCTGTGGCTCTAGGTGCTAAGCTCGAGGCTTCCACCCCTCAGCTGGCGCAGTCTGGGCTCAGAGTGATCCAGTCAGGGCTTCCACCCTGGGGCTTCTTCTGGGGCTAGGGCACCTATTTTTTCCAGGGGAGCCCCAAATTGGCTGGGGGTGCCTACCTTAATCTGTCCCTGCCGTGGACTAGCAGCTAGGAACCCACGGCAGCATGGGGGAGATGCTACCCACCTCCATCTTTGGGAACCTACTGTGCTGCCTTCAGAGCTCCCTGCAGCTAGAGAAGTGACAGTGGAAATCTTGGGACCCCTTCTACAACAACTTTGCAACCCCCCAGGATTTCATTTTGGGTCATGACTCAAGGCACAAGACTGTGAAATGTCAGATGTAAACATCTAAAATCATGAAATTGACCAATTAAAAACTCTTCTGGCTATGAAATTGACCACGATGGAGCATGAAGTTGGTAGGGCCCTATTCATTACTAAAAGAATAGGGATGATCATGTCAACATTCCCCGAAAGACTGGACACCTGTTGGAAGCAAGAGCCAAAGGGAAGCATGTTTAAGTGGATAAGAAATCATACTGGAACTAGAAGATATAGATGGATGTCTGGTAAACATTACTAGCCAGAACAAAAAAACCTACAGATATCTATAACAAGTGTTGGCACACCCCCACCCCATAAAAGGACTATATGCTAGTCATCTCTGAAAACTAGTGAATAGAACCAGTTTTATTATTTTATACTAAGTTCAGTTAGTGTACGTAATGAAGTAAATTGGCAAAGTATGGGAAACTATCTATTTTGCAGTCTTAACATTAGAATCCATTGTCTAAATAACTTTTAATGTCCCTCATCCCAGGAGGGCCAGCACAGCCCACAAACTACCTCCTTGTTCTCCAGGATCTTTCACTAGAAAAGGGTCTAGCATGACTAAGAACCTTGAAAATGTTAACAAAATGTAAAAAAGCAGTTATGTACTTGTTTGCAGAGTCAAATAAAACGTTGAGGTATGACTGTTTACGTTCATTTAACTGGATATTCATTCAGATGTTAACAGTAATACTTTAAGAGTATGTCTGGATTATTAAAAGACAACAAGGTTAGGTTAAGCATTAGCTGACTGCATCCTATTCTCTACTGTAGATAAAGATTCACAATTTTTTTAACCTTGCTTTCTACCCTCGATTCCCTCCGCTCCTCAACCTCCGTTTCCTAATGTAGACAAATGTTCTATGGCTATGTCTAGATTAGACAAAGAGGTCAAGGTTAGTCACCACTTTCTACCTACTACAGACACAGATTACCATCTCTGAACATTGATGTAGCTGATTGAGATCCACCTTGGGTTGATTAAAGCATTAACGCAGAGAAAGAGGATCATATTACTAAGAATTATAGTGAGTGGGTGGGCTTGGGAAGAGTACCATTTATTTAACCTCTTCCCTCCACTCCTATCTAAGAGCCATGCCAACAGAGCCTAGTGGGGCACCTAAATCCCATTAATGAGCCCAGACGATCAAGGGTATATTTGAACTTCATTTAATGGGAATCAAAGCTGAAGAACTCTGTGCCTGATCAGTTTGAACATCTGCACAATATTTATTAAAGGCATCTCCTTTATCATCTCAAGTGGACAGAACATGGAAGATCATAGCTACATGACTTCTTGTCCCCAATTTGACCTGCACTCCCCTAAAAATAAACACATTTATTCCATATATGGACTACACATGGAAACTGTTTTTTTTAAAAAACAAAGTTGTAAAGTTGAGTTATTGACTTTTTCAGCTTGAACTAGGCAATTAAGGTCATATGACTCAGTTGTTAGCTTTGTAAATTTACCATTTAGCTCTCATTCGGCAATTTCAAAATTTTATCTGTAATAAAAGTAGGATAACTTATTAATGGGGTACTGAACAAATTTAACTCCTTTTACATGGAAGGACAATGTGAAAACCCCCACTCATGCAATGTATCGGAAGCGAGGGCTACAGTTTTGTAAAGCCACAATTTGATCCTCTCTAAAGGGATTTCACCAGTGTGCATCAAGACATAGGATATACAAAGGATTTTTAATGATAGGATGGAAATAAACTAGTATTTCCACTCACCTGGCACAATTTAGTGGGCCTGATTGTTACACCCATTTTACGCTTAGTGTAATTGCAGTGAACTCTTAACAATTCCACTCAATTTACACTGAGCCAGATGAGACTGTCTCACTAGAAACCATGTATTTAGAATCTCTGGCATATTGACAAGAACAAACTCAGGATGCTTAGACTTAGACAAAAATAATCCTTATTTTGTTGTAGCACTTAAGAGAACGAACCCAATTTAAAAATGAAATTAAAATCAGGTCCCTCAGAAGTAGAATTAGCTCAAAGCACAAAATGCTTTCTATAATCATTCAACTACTCTACTGAAGATTCTTTAGGCAACCCAGAGAAAGTATTCAAATTTTTGTTCAAATTCTTCTTTCTTTTTACATCACCCATAAGTCTATTTAGAAAGTGAACAGTTACAGGAAGCTAGGGCTTTAAGAGGCTATTCTAAAATTGAATCTCATATTAATATTAAACATATAATATTCACAAACAACTTGGTTTTACATTAGTTTAAGGTTGCTCTAATAAAACTAAATCATAATTAGGAAAAGTTAGGTTCTGAAGTCAAGTTTCTCAAATTAGGAAATGTTAGAATAAATGTTGCCCATACAACCTTAATTTGACCCCCTTGTGATTTATTTTATCTTCACAGGACTCCCAATACACTCAAATCTGCTTTGGCAGTGAATTGGGGTTGTGCAGTGAAGGGGTGGCTGTAGGACCTAATTTGTTGCAGAAGTTGGCATGTTTGTTGTGAATGAAGCGAGACTGTAGGAAGAATCCTAGAATATCAGGGTTGGAAGGGATCTCGGGAAGTCATCTAGTCCAACTCCCTGCTTAAAGCAGGACCAATTCCCAGATAGATTTTTGCCCCAGATCCCTAAATGGCCCCCTCAAGGACTGAACACTCAACCCTGGGTTTAGCAGGCCAATGCTCAAACCGAAAAGATGGTCTTTGTAAGGGCAGTTGAATGCCATCCTGGAGACTTGGATTCTGTCCTTGCCTCTGCCACCATGTTCGTATGTGATATTAGGCAAGTCACTTAAGATATGTCAATGCTGCAATTAAAAACCTGCGGTCTCCCGTGTCAACTGACTCTGACTTGTAGGACTTAAACTAAGGGGCTGTTGAATTACAGTGTAGATATTCGGGCTCAGGCTGCAGCTCAGGCTCTAAGACACTGTGAGATGGGAGAGTCCCAGAGCTCAGGCTGTAGCCCGAGCCCAAACATCTACACCACAATTAAACAAACAGACCATTAGCCTGAATCAGCTGGCATGGATCTGCCATAGGTGTCTAATTACAGTGCAGATATGCCCTCACACAAAACTCACCACAGTCACTTCTGCATGTAATTAAAGGCAGTATCAAAGTGCATGCACAAAGGGGCTGAATTAAGGTTTCCTGGGCAACATTCATTCTAGCATTTCCTAACCTTTTCATCCTTAACTTTATATTTCCTTCTTTTATTTATACATGAGCAACCTTAACTAGTTAGTATTTTTGTGAATGCCCTTTGTTAAACAAATGTATGTGCTATTTAAATAATAAAACTTGCTTTCTCTGTATATTGTATTGCTACCACTTTTCTGCAGCTCCCTATTTCACCACTCAGTGCAATATTGACAAATACACTGAAAGTAATTCAATTGCATTCAAACAAAAAAACTTAATGCAATCTCAGTTTTACTGCAATTTCTAAATGACTAGTGAGGAAACAGTAACTTGGGTATGACTTTGCAGTGTGGCTGTTCACATCTGGGCATCAATCAATCCTGCTAACTCTGGTGAAGATATACCCTGAAGAGATTTCTGTTGATCAGGGAAAATCATCTCATGGAAGGAAAAAGCAAAAGATTCCAATGAAGGATCTCTTGCTGTGCTTTATATGGACTGGGAAGGAGGCTTCAACTTCTATTTCTTCAAATCTCCAGAATGTGAGAAACAAAGAACAGAGAAGTCTGGCCTCATCTTGCTAAATGTCACTAAATCTGAAGTGCTTTTGAACCTTGTTCTGGTTTCCTTCTTCTTGTCTGCAATGTTAAAGAGGGTTTTGGTACAAGGAACTAACTGAATTAACAGCCAAATAACAATCACAAATGCTATAACTACCTTAGTGTCAGGCAGAACCTAGAACTGTATATGAGCAGGAAGCTAACTGAAGTAGGACTTCAGAAATGCTTTAGCCTCAATTGCCGACTAACGTATCAAAGAAGGCAATTTTAATACTACTTTGGGTGTTTTATTTCTTCAAAAATTCTCTAGCAACACTGAACTATTAGTCCAAACTGGTGAATTTAAAGATGTAGAAAACAAATTTTCAAGCATTATAGCATGTGAAGTTTAAAATTTCTTACCTAACATAAAACAGGCCAAATGCCAAATTTTACACATTTTTAACCTTGTGCACTATTACATTCAGCCAGTGGTTCTCCAACTGGGAGTCAGGATCCCTCGGGGGCCTCAAGGTTATTACCATTAAGTGTTTTTAATTTATGGGGGCTGGGGGTCCACACTTGGAGGCTTGCTATGTGAAAGAGGTCACCAGTACAGAAGTTTGAGAACCACTGCATTAAGCAGTATGAGGGTGAAAAAGCTGCTGATGAATTTTTCGATATTCTCAGTTCAAATGGCTAAATATACCAATACATCACTAACCTATATTTTTCTAACTAGTCCTCTGCCCATATTATTGGTAGCTCAGAGTGTACAATCTAAGTGCCGTACAACGTAACTTAAAATCCAGGTGCTGAGTTGTCAGCTTATGAACTCCCTGTGGTGAAGACATTTATGCTTTTGGAAAATTTTACTGTTCTTGAGCCACAACTTACAGTCAGTTATATTTGATGATGATTTAGAATAATGGAAGTGCTGCTCCACACAACTCATTGCTGCTTTCTTTAGAACTATGGTTCCCAAACCTTAGTACTGCATTTTCCTTACAGATATTTTAGAAGTTTGTGGCTCCCCACAATTAAGTATTTTTTTAAACCAACTCACTGCAACTTTTTTTCAGCTACATATACTTTAATTATCCAATACGGGTTTTAAAACATGAATTTTTTTGGCATGTTTGGGGACAGCCTAAGATTTCAGTGAGAATGGGTCTGTTCCAAACTGCATAGTTGTACAACATTTGGTTGAATCCGATAGTGCCAGATGTAAGTTGTTTTCAGAGTTGAATTTTTTTCTATATTTAGTTTTCACAGAAATCATGGCTGAAAACCTGAACTGAGGTAACAAAGCAAACGGCAACAGCACTTTTACAGTGCATCACTGAATTCTTCATACTCTCACGTAAGAGAACTCCTGGTTTTATATTTGAAAAATTGGTTTTTAGCATGACAATTTTGATAATTTCTTGAGCCAAGTTACTTCAGCTTGGAATGGAGTAAATTTTTACTGAGAATGGGTTTCAACTCCCTCTATACCTGGAGATTTGTGTTCAACTCCAGGAAAATATTCATCAAAAGTGGGAATACAATCCAGTTTGCTATTAAAGACTAAATATAATCTGATCACTTTCAATCCATTTTTTAAAGAAGTCTGACATGTTCAGAGCATTCAGTTGATCAAATATGTCCATCAGGTAAGCTAACTTAGTCAAGAAGTCCACAATGAAAAAGACCTTGCAGATTGCATGTATACAGGAGGAAAGTTCTGACTGCACAAAATTCAAAGACCATTTTAACACTTTCCCATGTGACAACCACCTGCCTTCTCTGTGAAACAGAAGTTCTGAGTGGTCAGAGCCCATCTGTTTGCACAGCAAATGAAAACGTTAACTGCTTGGGATTTTATAAACAATTTTAATAAGAATGGTGAGGACTTTGTACTTCAGGTTGCAACTTCAACACCAAAACTCAGCAATTAATCATGCAAAATTGTTGCTAGTACCACTCTCTTTATTCATGCTGCAACCTCACTGTTCTTTATGGTCCTGGCTGCGGCCCCCTCTTTCAGGGTCCCACTATAACAGAGCCCAGGCAAGCCTCTCTATCTTCTGCCACTTCTGTGCCCACAAACCAGCCAGACATTTCTGCTTTGGTGCACTCACCCGTGCTCTTTATTTATAGTATAAATTCCTACCACCTTGTAGCTACAGACAGCATCAGCCTCATAGCCTCAGGGACTGCTAAAGAGGCTGGCAGCTGTTCCCTATTTGCCACTTAGGCCTGGGCTTACTCCCCTTTCCTGATTGAAGTTTGCACGACAGAGGTCTGGCTCAAGGTCTCCTAGCCAGCACCATCACATTCACACAGAACCAAGTTAAGACCTTCCATCCATTATGAATTTATCAAGAATCTTGAATATTTCCTTAATGGTAGTTCAAGTTGGGATTTCTTTAAAAGTTCTTCAGCTATTGTCCTGGCTTTGGCAATGGAAGCTCACTGTGAGTAAATAGTAGTAAGGCTGTCTTAAATAAAAAGATAGATAAGTACATGTAAAAATTTCAAGCAAACATTTTTGTTTTAGAACTTCTTTTGCTGGTGTGAGCAAGTCATCAGATATCACTGAGACTTTCTAGTGTTTAATGAAAATTCATTTAATGTTTTTTACAAGACTTTAAATATTTGCTTCTGGGTTAAACTGTATTACCAATTGCACCACTGTTAAAGAACTTTTATTGTTATACTAAATCTTTGGGAACTGATGCTTATAATGGGAGTTCATTTACAAAGCAAATGCTGTAGCTATTTTGAAGACGGTCTTTTTATGATACTATGCCACTCAGTTGAAAATGTGACAGATTTAAAAATCAGAAGAGACTTTTCACTCCTTCCACCACTATCAAATTGGGTTAGTCTACTCTTCAGAGCTTGAGCTTTAAAAACCTGGCAAATCCAGGCTGTGCAGTTCCAAGCAATAGTTTTACACATGAGTTTAACAGGATAAAACCTTCTGAAGTGTGTGTGTGTATATATAAGTGATTTTTAAAAGATCACTACAATACGATGCTGTATCTTATAACCATAGTAAAATGATCCAGTATTAGATATGAAATAAGTAGAAAAGTCAACCCTTATCTATTTTCTTATCCAATTTGTAAATGCAACTAGTACTAGTGCTTCCTTGATTAATCACTAGGCCATTCTGATCTAGTCTCATGGGCTTTATCAAATTGGTACTTAATGAGCCAGCTTCAAATCAGAAACGTGATTTGACAGTTTCTTCAACAAGGCAGCAGACTGAGTAAGAAAGGACAGAAGGATACTCCAAATGAGAATTGAACCCTACCAGTCTCATTTCTTTAATGAACTTGCCACAAAACCCAAGCAAGAAACCTGTGGCAGAGTAAATCGATATAAAAAGATAGCTTTCTTTCACCAGGGAAATCAAGTAGTACCTCATATCATTTCTATTTCCCTTTGAATATACAGCATATCCTGTTGGATAGCTTTACTGAAATGGAAACTCTCGACATATACTGTAAAGCCTTGAGCCTCCAAAGACTTGTGAGCATACTTCACTTTACACATTATAATCTCTATGAAGTTACTGTGGGTATGTCTACATTACGGGATTATTCCGATTTTACATAAACCATTTTTTAAAAGATTGTATAAAGTCGAGTGCACGTAGCTACACTAAGCACATTATTTCGGCGGCACATTATTGCACTGTGGGTAGCTATCTCGTAGCTATCCCATAGTTCCTGCAGTCTCCCCCGCTCATTGGAATTCTGGGTTGAGATCCCAATGCAAAAACAGTGTCGTGGGTGATACTGGGTAAATGTCGTCACTCAATCCTTCCTCTGTGTAGCAATGGCAGACAATCACTTCGCGCCCTTTTTCCCTGGATTGCCCTGGCAGACGCCATAGGATGGCAACCATGCAGCCTGTTTAGCCTTTTGTCACTGTCACCGTATGTGTACTGGATGCTGCCGACAGATGCGGTACTGCAGTGCTACACAGCAGCATTCATTTGCCTTTGCAAGATAGCAGAGACTGTTACCAGCTGTAGCACCGTCTGCAATTGGAAATTGGCGATGACGGTTATCAGTCCTTTTGTACCATCTGCTGCTGTCATGGGTGCTCCTGGCTGGCCTTGCTGAGGTCGGCCAGGGACGCATGGACAAAAATGGGAATGACTCCCCAGGTCATTCCTTTCTTTATGTTTTGTCTAAAAATAGTCAGTCCTGCCTAGAATATGGGGAAACTGTATTAGAGAACCAGAGAGCACAGCTGCTCCAGGTCAGAGCCCCAGAGATCCCACAGAAATGATGATGCCATTCTAGGGGTGCCCCTGCAACAACTCCACCTGTTGCTTCCCTCCTTCCCCAACCCTCCTGGGCTACCGTGGCAGTGTCCCGCCCATTTGTGTGATGAAGTAAAAGAATGCAGAAATAAGAAACACTGACTTTTTAGTGAGATAAAATGAGGGAGAGGCAGCCTCCCGCTGCTATGATAGTCCAGGCAGTACAGATTCTTCATTAGACATGAAAGGGGGGAGGGAGGGCTGATGGAGCTCAACCCCCAGTTGCTATGATGGACCGTTTTCAATCCTTTTGCACTGTCTGCCAGGAATGACCAGGAGTCATTCCCACTGTTTCCCAGGCGCCCCTGGCCGACTTCATCGAGGCCAGCCAGGAGCACTCACGGGATGATGATGGTTTTCCACCATTTTGCAGTGCCTGCCATCAGGAAAGGAAGGGGAGGGGATGCTGCTGTTCAGCACCGTGTCTATCAGCAGCATGCAGTAGACATATGGTGACACTGAAAAAAGGAGAGAGATGATTTTTTTCCCTTTTCTTTCACGGGGGGGGGGGGGGGAGTAAATTGATGAGATATACCCTGAACCACCCGGGACAATGTTTTTGAATTAGGAGCTCAGCCAAGAATGCAAAAGCTTTTTGGGGACTGTGGGATAGCTGGAGTCCTCAGTCCCCCCTCCCTCCCTCCACAAGCATCTATTTGATTCTCTGGCTTTCCATTACACTTGTCACGTGGGACTGTGAGTCCCTGCTGTGGCCTCTGTCTGGAGATTTTTTCAAATGCTTTGGCATTTCGTCTTCTGGAATGGAGCTCTAATAGGACAGATTTGTCTCCCCATAAAGCATATTTGGGGTTGGGAAGGAATTTTCCTCCAGGGCGGATTGGCAGGGGCCCTGGAGGTTTTTCGCCTTCCCCTGCAGCGTGGGGCACGGGTCGCTTGCTGGTGGATTCTCTGCAGCTTGAGGTCTTCAAACCAATTTTGAGGATTTCAATAACTCGGTCCTGGGTTAGGGGTTGTTATAAAATTGGATGGGTGGGGTTCTGTGGCCTGCCTTGTGCAGGAGGTCAGACTAGATGATCATATTGGTCCCTTCTGACCTATGAGTCTATGAGATCCAGTATCTCCCATACAGTCTGTGCTGATCAGCGCTCCACACTGGGCAAACAGGAAATGAAATTCAAAAGTTCGCGAGGCTTTTCCTGGATACACTGGCCAGTGCATCAGAGTTCAGATGGCTTTCCAGAGAGGTCACAATGGTGCACTGTGGGATACCGTCTGGAGGCCAATACCGTCACTTGCGGCCACACTAACTTTAATCCGACATGGCAATACCGATTTCAGCGCTACGCCTGTCGTTGGGGAGGAGTACAGAAATTGGTTTTAAGAGCCCTTTATATCGATATAATGGCCTTTGTTGTGTGGACGGGTGCAGTGTTAAATCGGTTTAACACTGTTAAGTTCAGTATAAATGTGTAGAGTAGACCAGGCCTGTGACTACTGATCTGCTTACTCCCCTCACTCCCAATGTCTTGGACGGAGCTAGAATTTCACCAGCTGTAAGTTTAAATACATACATAAATAAGCCTTTGCAACACCAGAACCCAAAATTGGGAGGCCTAAGAAATGAATTACTACAAAGAGAAATCCCTCTAATTCCACAATACACATTTTCAGCATGTCCCAGTATAAAATTTTATTACTCTTAAAAACAGCTATACAAGCAAGTATTCTTAAAGTGTTCTTAAACACTACATTCTAAATGAAGTTGTTCACTGCCCAAATTAACCTCCAGGCTGTGTTTCTATAGGGCAATTATTGTGGAATACATGACTACGAATATTGAAACAGGTTTTCACACTGTTAGTTTGTTAGATGTAATTAAGAAAATCAATGGTAAAATGTTTTATTTTTGCATTTCTCTAGAAACATTAAGTCAAGATGATAAAACAGAAGTTTGCGTATGAAATGCTTTGACAAAATGCTATACAAAATACTAGTATTGTGTAGATTGGAGAATTTTCTTAAACATATGCCCTTTAGTGCAAGAAAGTTAAGATGATTCACAGGACATTTGAATGTAAAAATTAAGATTTCTTTAACTTCAGGTAGGGTGGCATCTCTCATCACCCTCAACTGTTAGAAATTATAATTGTCATTTTTCTCAGAGAATGACTAAGCTACATCTAGATGCATATGCCTACAATATCCAACTTGGTGGTTATGTCCAATCTAAAGCATTCTCAAACTGGAAACACAATAACCCAGAGTGAAATTTATAATACTTGAGAAATGGTCTTGCAGAGTCTGATTATAATTGGTGAACAGATTATGTAGTGCAAAGAACTGATGTTACACAATTAAGCTTCAAATAAGTACTAGAGTGCACTGATCTTCACTGGGTAACTTAATCTTGGCTATAGATTTTACTAGTGCAACGGTATCCAAGGTCTGACCTCTAAGGATATATCTTTGGAAAATTACCCCAGCATTCTCTCAGTAGGCATATAGGATGGGTTAGAGTCAGAGCTGAAAAGATCGAATGTTGCAGCTGAAAAGTACACCTCTACCCTGATATAACACGACCCCATACAACACGGGTTCA
Source organism: Gopherus evgoodei (assembly GCF_007399415.2). NCBI lineage: Eukaryota > Metazoa > Chordata > Testudines > Testudinidae > Gopherus > Gopherus evgoodei. The sequence goes on along the minus strand of NC_044329.1, from coordinate 82,411,537 downwards.
CATACAATGTGGTAAAGCTCTGACACACTGCTCTGAGCAGCGTGTTAAGGGTGCTGGGCCAGGCCAGGGCCAAGGGCTAGATAAGGGGCAGAGGGTCTCAGAGGTGGTTGGGGTGGTCAGGGGTTCTCCCCCCCCCCCCCCCGAGTCTGGGAGGCAAGCTGTGGGGAGGCACGTTTGGTAGCCCCACAGTGGCCCTGGGGATTAGTGGGGGCCAGGAGCAGCCCGCTCTACTTCCCTTGCCCCGGCCCCAGCCGTCTCGCTCGGGGGAGGGGGTTTGGGGGAAGGGATCCCCCCCTGCACTCAATTGCTTCTGCTGCTGCTGAGCAGCCCGACCTCAGCCCGCTCCACTCCGCCAGCTCCCAGTCATGGCGCTCCGCTTCCCACAGCAGGTGAGTATGGGGGTCATCCTTTCCCCAACCTCCCCGCACTCACCAATGGCAGGAAGTGGAGTGCCACAGCGGGAGGTGGCGGAGTGGAGCAGGCTGGGGCTGGGCTGCTCTGCTTCCTGCTGCTGCCCGTAAGTGCCTGTCAAGGGGTGGGGTGTGCGGATAGGAGCAGGAGCAGTCAGGGGACAGGGAGCAGGGGTGTTGGGTAGGGGGTGGGTTCTTGGGGGTGCTTAGGGACAGGGGTATTTGGAGGGGGTGGTCCAGGAAGAAGGAGGGCCAAAGCAAGTTTGATATAAGGCGGTCTCACCTATAACAGTGAGATTTGTCTCCCAAGGACCGCATTATATCAGGGTAGAGGTGCATTCACATGGACAGGGATCCTGTACTTCCTAATTTTCACAACATATACCGCTTATTCTTCTCTTCCCACTTGTAATATTTCCCACCTGTTTCAAAAAAATGCACAATTGTTCCACTAGTATAAAGCAAATACAGGCATTTTCCAGAATTTACGTAAAATTAATCTCATTAAATTCAGTTTAAACACTGTCAGATGAAAATGCAAGGTAATGCACATTAAACCAATGTCTGTACTGCAATATTTCTTCAAGTATTTTCTCAGAAAAAATATTGTTAATCTGTGTGACAAACCATAAATCCGTATCTCGTTGTACAGACATCAAAGGGAGAAGGCTGAGTGGCTCTAGCATAAGCCAAAAAGGAAAATGCTAAAGAGAGAGGAATACTAATTAGTTCGATAGCCTTCAGTTAATTTCTTTTTTGGAAAGCCTGCAAGTAAGAAATTTTAAATTGAGACCTGAACATAGTCTAAGGAAACACAGAAAAATATATAGTATTTGGATAAAAGCATCATCATCATCATCTGCAAAGAGCCATGTTTTATTTTCTTGACGCTCTCCACCCCAACTCCAAGTATGCTGTCTCTGATAGCAGCCAGGGGTTCAACTATGATAAATAGCAGTGAAGAGGGCAGGCAGTACTGCCTCAAGCCAACAAGTTTCCATTTGCAATTAATTTAACCTTTAAATCTCAGTAAAGAAGTCCAGGCTAACAAGTTTTGTTTCCTAAAGTGGAGAGTTTTCAAAACACTGAACACACAATCTCAGGGTTCTGAAAGACCTCTGCAGTATGTGAGAGAAGGCTCACTCAGCATCATGAATATTAAGAATTCATCTGATAACTATCTGAACTCCACTGTACATTGTCAGATTGATCATAAATTACTCCCACTGGTAAAAATTGTATCTACCCAGCCAGTTAAAATAATATAATCCTAGAAATAGAGGGCTGGAAGGAACTCTCGGGAGGTCATTTAGACTGGCCACCTGTGCTGCATCAAGACCAGGTATAACATCTGAGAGGTGTGTAACCTCTTCTTAAAGACCTCCAATAACACTTCACAACCTCCCAGGGAAGCCTATTGGAGTGCTTATTCTTAGTAAGTTTTCCGTAATAGCTAATTTAAATCTCTCTTGCTGCACATTAAGTCCTTTACTACTCACCCTACCTTCAGCAGAAATGGAGAACAATTGATCGCTGTTCTCTGTAAAACAGCCCTTAATATATTTGAAGATGTATCAGGTTTCCTCCCACCCCCAACCCCTTGGTCATCTTTTCTCAGAACTAAACAGGCCCAGTCCCTGTTTCCTCAGAGGTCTAACTCCTGCTTATACTGAAGTCCATCGCAGAGTTCTTGAAAAATCTCACTCATGGAGAAAAGGTAATACAATGTTTTAAATACAGATCCTTAATACCAGTAAAGGACTGCCTCCTCCCCACTGCAGGATTCTTGTATTTCTTCAGGTTCTATCTCTGGGTGTGTGTTTAGTTCTTTTTTTATTCCAGCCGCCAGCACTGAAATGCATTATTGTGAATAAGATCTGTTCAGATATCAAGTAGCATAGGTAACTGACTTGCGTATTTTGAATTTGTTGTAGAACATACTTGGAGTAAACATGATGCATAGTATTTTAACTTCATCTTTGAGCAGTCCTTTTTGAACTACATCAGCCTCTTTTATTGACATTCTCTTTCATTCCCAAAGGAACCATAGTCTTTTACCTTAACTGTCTTCAGATTTTCCAGCTTTCATACTAAGACACTTCAATAATTTCTCTAACTGTACAATTAGATTTTTTTCAAGTCCCCATACTTAGACTTCTTGAAATCTAATACACATCTTCTTCTGTATTCACTGAACCCTTTCTCACATTATGTTGAAATTAACTAGTTGCTGATGACTGACTGCTAGGTTTCCTCCTTATTTTCATGTTCTCACTCGACTGTTTCCTAGCCACAGGAAGGGAAGATGCTGGATTTTCCACTTTGAATTCTCTGTCTAGATAGTTTGTCCTTTACAAGTCTTCGGATCCCCTTTATTTAAATATATCTGACGTGTTTTACTTAGTAGCTGTGTGAATGTTTTTCATTTTTATGACAGGAAAAAATAACCAAAGACAGACATTTACATATTGTAGATAAGGCTAAAATAATCACAGAACAAATAAACTCAGAACAAAATGATGGAGGGACCTTGCAGTTGTCCCTGACACAGGATGGGCCTTCAAAGAGGCTCATGTATGTAATACTTAGTTTGGGAACTGAAGAGGTACAACCTCTCTAAACGATTGAATAGAAGAATCAGTTTTTTCCAATGAAAGAATTAAACTATACTAACATCGAACTATCATCTTAAGCAGCTCACCATACTGCCAAAACTTCAGCTTCAAGACTAATGAACCTGGTGTCAAGGCAAGTTATCTTCAAATCCAAGGTCTTGCAATGTCACTCTGAAGTGAAGTGTCTAAGAAGATTTTAAACACTTTGAGTGTCGGTCCAGGAATTCTTCTATTAATTGTCCTTTAACACAGCTGGAAGGGAGCAGCTTCTCTTCTAGCACAACCTCACTAGCACCAAGTTGATTGTTAATTGGTATGGCACTGGCATACTGCCACCTCTTTAACTACTTCACAAATTGTACCTCTCTCTTCCGACACTTCAGATATGAAAGTCTTCTCATGCTTTGATTCTACTACCACCATCAGTTGCCACTTTAAACCTTCACTTCATATGCTTCTGATGGATGGTGTACCATGAGAGAACTTTAAGCTAGTACTGGGTGAAAGAGAATATTTGCATAGATAGTTTTCTTCCCTCCTTTGATGATCTTGTCCCATTAGTATATACAAAATTAAGCTAAAACCTATATCAACGTAATGCTATGGTTGAGAAGGGAAGCATTCAAGGAACTGGAAATTGAAGTTATAAAATACAACATTAAGGTTTTTAGATTTAATATCAAGCACCTTTGAAGTCTGCCAAAAACATAACTCACAAGGCATATTCTGTACAAAGATTATAATAGTGTGTAGGATGTGAATATTAGGGTGCCTTGCATCAGTCACCTGTTATAACTGATTCCTGTTAACTCAGTGTTTACATCTGTTCTTCTCCCACAACCTTAACACAAAAAGGAAGTCCTGGTTTGTATGCTCTTTTACAGCTAAAGTGTGGCTGGCGAAGCCCCTCATAGCCTCCCACCCCCAATTCACCTACCAGACTTTGAGGGGTGTGGAGCAAGCTGAAGACCTCTGCCTTGCAGCACGGTGGTGGGGTAAGGTCTTCTACCCAACTGAGAGGTGGGCCTTGTGGCTTCAGCCCTGCAGGGTTTGCTTGCTGGGGTTTGGGGTGTCAGCAAGAGCAGGGCTGAAGCCCCGAGCCCTAGCAGGCATGCCCCAGCTCTTGAACTTCTGAAGACTGTCATACAGCATGGAGGGTCAGTAAGTTTGACCGCCTCTGACGTTATCATGCAATTTGTGCCCATACCATCACCACATCCAGTACTTGTGCAGTTTTTCCCCTACATCAGCTGCTTATTTAATATTTCTATGTCTGTTTTTCCAGTTAAGTGAAACTTCCTAGAATTATCTTGTGAAATGCCGACAGATGGATTTTAGTGAATTGCAACTGACTGTCAGCATGTCTTCCTTCAGTGTTGCTAGCACAGATATAAAGTGAGAGCAAGAGCAGAATGGCAAGGAATTCTCACAAAAATAAAGCATGTAAAGAAGCTGGACTCCTTAAAGCTTACACATACTGTGTGGTTCTCAGGAGTTCGCTATCTACTGTAATAGATCATTCTTCATGTAAGATACCTTTTTTATGGTAGCACATTTCTAAGGATCTCGTACAGGATTTATAAACATTAAATCTTTCACTGCACCAGTAGGGTGAAGTCTCACACACATTTGTTATTTAAAAAAAAAAAAAATCAATCTGTCAGACTGAAATGAGAGCTACTTCTGTGTGGACCCAGTCCAGGAACTGTTTTATACTTATGCTCTCTCTGTTGGCTTACCAGCTATACTAATTCCCAGAAATGTGCTGATATTTTTGATATACTGGCACAAAGTAAAAAAGAGAGCCAGTTCATTTCTTGCTCTCTCAGAACCATAGGAATGAAATCTGAAGTTATTTCTGGAAATCAGTAACACTGAAATCATTAGGTTTACTATTGTGATGTATACTTGGTATCTATCAATTTTGAATATAGTTATAATTATTGATTAGAGTTATTTTCAAACTGCTCTGGTTTGCAAACTATGGAGATTAAAATAAAATGTAAAAAAAATTCTTCAGTGTCCTTTAATACTTAGGTCATTACAGCAATAATAGCTGCTGCCAAAAACAAAAGAACAATTCTTCCTATCCTTCATTACGTCCCTTTTCTGCTCAAATCCCAATCATTCTTCCAGTTAACCAAAGTTGAACAGGGTTCCCACCAGAGCTAGTCAGAAGTATCTGAGTGACCAGAAGGGCTACTGTAGAAAAACAAAAGGTGCTCGCACTCATACCTGAGCATTATTTCGGAAGCTGACCTGTTCCAAACCTTCAAATTCAGATCCTCTCTATATTGGACTGTCCTGGAATAGCTGTATTTCCCTATCACTTAGAGGTTCTAATTAGAGTATTTATACAAGCCTAGAAAGCTTATTTAATTTAAAAAGTTTCAGAAAGAGTTGTGAAGGTTTGCTTTAAACTTACCTTTCTAGTTTCAAACTGAGCTTCTTCTTGGCAACACTCTCTGCAGAATGGATCTAGTTGATTCAAACTAAATTGTCCAAGAAGGTTGCAAGAACTACATAGCAAGTTACTGGAAAAGCCTAGTTCTCTGCATGCTTCTGATGATAACTGCGCCCCATACACAGATATCTGAAAGTGAATAAACAATCATTACAAATTTTAGCATTTTAAATAAGTTATTTGCCGTTGTGGGAAGGGAATGCTGTTTGATAGCTAGTTGGGACTCTTGGGTTCTACTCTTGACTCTACAACTAATTTGCTTTTTCAGTTTAGGTAAATCACTTAAACTCATGTAGCACTGTAGAGCTGCATTGGAGAGTTGTAGCAAATGTGCTGCTGAGGATGTAGCAGTGAGCAGTTTCTGAAAGCCTACTTTGCTTTTCTGCTCTGAAGCAGGCCCCAGTACAGCTGTTCTTGCATACAAGTTCAGGTGTGTGCACGTGTGCGCATGGTCTAACAACACACTTCAGCTGTGGGAAAAGTTTCTGGCCCCACACAGCTTTTACCATGGACAGTTCAGCCCATTACAGTATGATTACAGCATTCATGAGTGAAGGGAACAATAGGGAGAGAAAAAAAACAAACGCTTAGAAGAAGAAAAAAAAAGGCAGGGAACGTAATGAACCCAAAATGAGACTTGGCAATGATTGATGCATTAAGTATTATTACTCCTGAATATTTTCATTTTTCAATGGGAGAATGAACACGTTAAACAGTGGTTCTCAAACTTTAGTGGTGACCCCTTTCACATAGCAAGCCTCTGCGTGTCACCCCCCTCTTATAAATTAAAAACCCTTTTTAAATATTTAATACTATTATAAATGCTGGAGGCAAAGCTGGGTTGGGGTGGAGGCTGACAGCTCGCAACCCCCAATGTAGTAACCTCACAACTTCCAGTTTGAGAATCCCTGTGTTAAAAGGTATAAATTGCCTACGGAGGCTGTGGAATTTCCATCATTGGAGATTATTAAGAGCAAGTTCGATCAGTGGTCCCCAAACTTTTTACCTCAGGCACTTCCACTCCCCACCCCCCGAGCTGGGGCAGGGCCACAGCTCTGTGAGGATGGGGCCCCAGCTGATGGTGTGGGTGGGGCAAGGAGTTGGGGCCTCAGGCCTGGAGCAGAGCTGAGTGGGGGAAGGCACTACCTCACCACCTGCATGGGGGCTGGACCAGGTCTCCATTGCACCTCCCCCCCCAAACGTTCCTCCATGTCACCTTAGGGGGACATGCCCCACAGTTTGGGAAACTCTGGTCTAGATAATACTTAGTCTTGCCATGAGCACAGGGGACCCTTCCAGTCCTATGATTCCATAACATTTCCTCTAATTTTCTTCCTATGGTACTTTCGGTAGCTGTGTGTTTTGCAGCTCAGTAAAATAGGATAAATATTGGATTTAATACAAGCCTACATTTTTCATGCATGGGCAGATGGGGAAACTAAGGGTTTTTTTGGTTTTGTTTTTTTGTAATTTAAGCCATCACTGCTTATCAACACTATGGAAAGGGAGAAGTCTTGCAGATCAGATATAGTAAAGGCAGCAACAACACAATATTCTCCTCACAAGATCCATAAACCATGAGCCGAAAGGGGCAACCACACAGCCCTTTTCCAATTCCAAAGCACACCTTGCTCCTGGTACTGGGGATGCCTAGGGACAACATCCAGTTGGAAACCGAAGACCAGCAAACTCGTTTCCCGAGTTACCGCCCAGGCTCCAGAGCGGCAACTTTTTGGTTATAGTCAACCCAGGTTAGAGCCGAGAGGATAGCCCGGAGAGGAGAAACTCTACCTTTCCAACCCACGTCAGAGCCACCCGGCCTCCTAAAGTGTATCCACAACGGGCGCCAGCCAGTGCAGGACCAAGCCCTCCCCTCGGGCGGGGCAATCAGCACCGCCGCTGTCTAGCTTGCACAAGGCGGGAGAACAGCACAGGCGGGAGCAGGGGGTAAGAACTGAGCGAGGGGGAGGGGAACGTGCAGGTGACAGTTACGGGAGGAGAGACGAGCATGAAAAGAGCCATCCCGGCCGCCAGGCCACGTCTCTCTGTCACTCGCTGTTCCCGCCCCAGCCAGCATCTCGCTGCCCGCCAGGCCCTATGGGCTTTAGTCTCCCTAGGAAGGGGCACCCGCGGCAGTCCCCTCCCTCGAGCCCATCCAGATGGGATGCTGCCCTCACCGCCTGCAGCACCGCCAGGAACCAAAGTGGCCAGCGCCCCGAAGCCGTTAATCCTGTAACCGCCGCCATTTTAGTGCGCTGAGGCTCTGGCGGCGCCGCCGCCGAAGGCTGCTCTCAAGTCCCCACCCTCGTAGGGTGTCTTTTCGCTGCCTACGGCGAAGGAAGCAAAATGTACGAGTAGAACCTTTACAGCGCCGAGGGAAAAAGATTATCCCAGGGCTCTTTATGTAGAGAATCTGAAGCGGAGCTACCTGGCCCTATCCAGGGAAGGGGTTTAGAATGTAGCCGGAGGTATCATTTCGGAACTTTACTCAGGCACCAACATAGTAACCCCACAGGGGTCCTTTTTCTTCTTATAAACTCAACAGCGCCCAGACCTACCATCCTAAAGATTGGCAAGCAGATTAACCAATGGCGCTGCGAGTTTGTTGATTGCCGCGGTGCCAATGTCCAATAATATATAGATATGTGGGCTGGACTTCAGAACTGGTATCCAATGGAGAAGGAACGCGTGTGGGAGGGGCGTCAGTCAGTGCAACCGTTTCATTGGGGGTGGAGTATTGGTGGCGGTGTATTGGAACGATCAGCCAATGGGATATGGGAGAGGGTGGGGCGTTGGAGATGCCGCCCAATGGTGGAGGGGCTGTGGGCAGAGCGTGTGTTTCGCTAGTCAATGGTGGGGATTTGGTGGACGTGTGTGCGTTGAGCGTTCGGTTGCTGAGCAGCGCACGCAGGCGGGGGGAGGGGCGCGGGCTGGAGGGCGGCCGCGGAGTGAGGCGAGTGAGGGGCGGGCTGGCGCGGGGGGCGGCTGAGCTAGTGCTGGCGGGGGGGGCCTCTGGAGGGATGTGAGAGCCGTCTGTGTCCCTTCGTGCGCGCTCACTGCCGCCCTCGCGCGCTGCGTCCCTGCGTCCCGGCTGAGGCTCCCCTCGGCCTCTCCGGCCGGGCCCCACGTTATGTCGTGATCCCGGGCGGGCGGCGCTGCTGCTGCTGCTCATGGGGCTGCTCAGGATTATGCTGCCGCCCAAGTTGCAGCTGCTGGCGGTGCTGACGTTCGGGGTGGCCGTGCTCTTCCTGGAGAACCAGATCCAGAAGCTGGAGGAGTCCCGCGGCAAGCTCGGTGAGTGCGAGAGGGCCAGGGCCTTGGGGGCGCGTGGGGAGGGGCGATGGAGGGGAAGGGTTGGGGCTGTTGCTGCGGTTGGGGAACAGGGCTGGGGGGGAGCAGGGGCCACAAGCTCAGAGGTGGGACGAGGCCCAGGGACCAGAAGCGCTGAGACGGGAAGGGGGCATAGGTGAGATACGGACACTATGCACATATGGGGGTTTGTGGCGGGTGGATACTGCACAGAGCTGAGAGGGAAGGGTACAGTGAACAAAGGTGGAGCTTGCGGGGAAGGGGAGAGATGGCAGTGCACAAATCTGGAGCAGTATCCGGAGGATGAGGAATTGGAACGCGTAATCTCCACTTCGTATGTTGAACCCACTAATGTGGGATATGGGAACACAACTCTTCTTCTCCCAGATGGCTTTTGTGTTTTCATGTCTGGACATTGTAAGTAACTTGAACGATGTGATTTGGGGGACCCTGCAAAAGAGGTTGTAAACAGTAGAGGAAGCAGCCGTGACTTTTGAGTTTGTATGCACATTAGGCAGGATGATGAAGCCAATGAGAGATTGGTGTTTGGGGAAAATATATAGTTATAAAGAATCTAAGTGCACATTCATTCTCAGAAAGGGAAAGGAAAGTTAAAGATCAGTATTATGCTATTAGCAGCTGCTGGCCTCTGCGTGTATTATGTGAGGTGCAGTTGGAGATTGAAGTGCAGCAGTGGTACAAGCAAGCCCAGCTCTGCTTCTTCCTCCTCCGTGTGCTGCTGAACGTTTTTAGCCTAATCGTCTTTATTTTGACGTAATAACAAAGAAAAATACAGAAGATATTTATAGTTAAAACATGCATGTTGGTGAAAATTATATTAAATCACTTTAATTATAAATTCACGTGATTTGTTTTACCTTTACTGAACACAGGCTTTAAATATCTCTATTTAGCAAGGGGTGCTGGTGTTACTACTAGCCTCATATGCTCTGTTATGAAACAGTAGTTAAACAGTATACAGCTACGTCCTAATAACTGCCATATAAAATTTTTTCCTGTAAAAAAAGTTTAACTTTTCAGTTGTGATTTCTCTGCTAAAATAACACTTTACTACTTCATGTGTACATTAAATGTCAGACTGTAGAACCAACAAGCATCTGATTAAACCTGATCAAAATGAGGAAATACCATTTCTGTGTCAATAGAGTTTATTTACTCAAGAATTGTAATTGGAGAGCAGTGGGACCCCAGAAATACCTAGGCATAGTGTGATGGGCTGAGAACAAGTTCAGCGCACGTTTCTAATTGCCTAATCTACTCAATATTAGTAGTTTGTGGTAAGTTTCTTAATATTTGAATGTTTATGGGTTAATCCAAGAAAAAAGGGAATGAATATACAATGTTCTTACCACCAATAAGACTAGAAATGGATTTTGAGTGCAATGAGAAGTTTAATGTTGCAAGCCTATGAAAGAGGTGAAATCAGAGTAATGGTCAAAGTGATGAACCCACATTAGACATGGTTTGTTATCTGAACTAGGTAACGGAAGTTAGTGTCCTGTGAGAAGACAGTGATTGACTGGATGGGTGGTCTGAGTCTTCTTGAGCTCCTCTTATTCAACTGAAATTTACTAATATTTGAAGGCTGATTTTTTTTTAATAGCTTAAATTTTTAAGCAATGGTTAAGTGAAAAAAGGGAAATACTTGTTATGGAATCAGAGAATATTTTGAGCAGATATTGTCGATAGAGCGGTCGAGGTTTAATTGAGTTTTGTGCAAGTCTATTTATAATTGTTCGGCGCTAGTGGTTTCAGTGCATCTAATGCTAGCAATGGATATCATGCAGGAAAAAACCAAGTCCTGCCACAAAAGGACTAATATAATGCAATGTGAGAGTAAAGAGTATTGCTGGTAAGATTTTTCCAACCCTTTGCTCCTCCTTAATAGATACGTATTGGACGTGATTAAGTTACATATTTAGAGGATTGAAATATACCGTTCAGTCTGCCTCAAGAAAAGAATCATATCACTATGATTTGCTGATGCTGCTTTTATTTTTTAAGAATGCTTAAACTCTGTTTCTGAGCTTTGATATTAAAATATAATGGGAAAATTTGCCTTATAATTAACTTGTTAGTGACTGTCAAAGTTTGTGTGGGAGGAGAAGCTAGGGCTTTTTATTTTTAGTGTTGAATTATTCTATATGGGTTTAACACCCTGTTAGATCATATGTGTTTTTAATCTTGATGAGGTAGTACCTTTTGTTTGAAAGACCTGTTGCTACAATGATGTCCTCCAAAAGGTGCCTCTTATTTTTTTGTGCATGTTAAAAGAAAAAAAATTAAAATTGATAACTTTGTCTTCATTTTAGAAACGTTCTGTATCTGTTAGTACAATTAACATCAAACTGTGATACAGAGAAGGTAGTTTCGCTAAATTAAACTGATCAATTTTGGCCCGATGCACTTGGTTTAGAGGAGTGAACGTAAAGAAAAAGAAGTGGGTTGGAAAGACTAGTAATTCCATGGACTGCTTAGAATAATGAGTGCAATTTAGTTGAAAGGCCTATGAAAGTAGTCTGTGACCTTAAATATTGCTCTTAACATGGTACAAACAATATGTAATTTGGTTTAAGTCCCATATTATTGAATTATATGAATCTAATATATTGCATGAGAAACTATGTCTTGATGGGATGTAGAAGTGAATAACTGCACGACTTACATTTAGACTCAGACTACAGTATGTCACTTTAAATGGTACAGTTAGCAGAAAATAGTTCTACAGTCTTATGAGCAAAACTCATAGAACAGCATTTCCTGATAACTTTCTGATGAAACAGGATTCCCTGACATGCAAGCTCCATTGGTTTCTATATTGCAACAAGATTTTCACTCTGATTCAGGATTAATATAAAATAACTCACATGAAATGAGAAATGGGTGCATCTTTATGGGAGACAGAGAAAAAGGGACTGTTTTATTTTCTTGCACGTATAATTCATTCATTCTTGCAGCTCAATTCCAAAGTCACTTTTACGTATGATTTTTACCTCTTTGAGGACTGCAGAAGTTAACTTGCAGTGGGCATTTGCTTTTCTCACATTGTAGCTAAATTCCCCCTTTATTATTCAGATTGCTGTGCTCTTCTAATGTTTCCTTTAAATAGTGCTATTGTGAGCTTGGTTTGATGTTTTCTTTTGAATAACTGATGAGCCCACCATGGGCAACACTTGTTTCTTAAGTAAGGGAAATCTTTTTAAGTTAAATTTAAGTATTGGTTTAATATTAGAGAGATTGGTCTCAGGATTCTTATTTTTCAAGGGGCTTCTGTCTTATTGTTTCATGTAGACAGAATAGCAAACCTTTTTAGAGTCCTATATTTATTAAGGGACTAGCTGAATATGAAAAGGATTTCTATTGCTTCCTGCCCCAAACTACCCTGGAAAATCTTGTTTTTTCTTGTGAAATTTAGTTAATTGTTGAGAAAATAGGATTTCTTTTTGCTAATTGAGCAGATCAAGTAGAGAATAAAGAAAACAATTCTCTCTCTCTCCCCTCCCCCCCACCAATTTTCTTTTTGGTGTTTATGGTTCACTTCTTAGGTATATATTGATCTAAATTAGTTCCTTGTAGTTTATTAAATATTGGCTATTTCCAAAGCCCCATGGTTCCAGAAAGTGATGGATCTTTGGGTCTGCTGGACTTTTGCAAGCATTCTTAGTACTTACTTTATTTGTCTTTCAGAGTGTTTCTGGTGTCAAAACCCAGGTTCAGGTACCTCTTGGGGGGGGTATTAACATATAACCAGTAATCCTGATTATAATCTGTAATTTTATGGAAAATATTTTTAAAATGTATTTATTTATTCTCTAAAATTTATGAAAAACTTAATTTGTGTTTGTTGCAATTTTCTAACTAAGCATATCTAAATCTTATTTATTAACTATTTAGTAAGAAGATTGAATTCTAACTTTGTTCTGTGAAGGTAAATATGACTTTGAAGTAAGCCTCTCTTTACTTTCTGCCAAAATCAACTCAGGGTTTATAACTGGATTTATTCCCTGGGCCATCCCATAATATTGTTAAATTTCCCACTCTGTACCTACATTTGGTAGCTATTATATAATGAGGGTGCTACCAACTAACTCCAACATGTTCATAAAACATTTATTAACAAAGAGTTAATTTCCCTTTCATATTAACTGACCGATAGTGCACATTTTATTTGATCACCCCTGAAGGAAAAAGGTGCTTATAGTTTCCTGCATTCCAGCAGGAATAGGGTCATGTGACTCATACCTATCTGTGTAATGCTGCTGTGATATAGTGACTGAGCTAGGAACAGATTGCCCTGCTGTATATATGGACATACATTTTCGGCAACAGTGAGATCAAGTATGAGCAGTGGCATGTTTTGTTGAGGGCAGGAGCTTCATTGACCATCCAAAAGAGTCTATTCTGAGATTTTGAATACATGGCTATGCCATTATGTACACAGTTCTTGCTTGGATTTATTTCTAAACATATTTTTTCTGTAACTGATTCTGTTTATGGCATTGCTGGATTTGTGATCTACAGACATTAGTGAGGCATCCTTGTGGCATTTCCACCCATTTGCAGCAAGAATCTTATGAAATGCGCTGAAAAAATTACCTGTGTTGAATTCGTACTGAATGGGTCAGTAGGAGTGGCACAGTATTCTATGCCCTTTACTTTTGAAGGGAGTGTGAAACGCATCATACTGATTCTTCAAGCTGAAATACAAAACAGTGCTTCTCTCTTCTGTCATTTTAAACTACTGTAGTAAGTCTCTGCTGATTCATATTATTTTGAGCTCCAGAATAGCCTTATGTTAAAAGCTTTTTGTGACTCTTTGGATAACCGGGCATAAATTTTATGACATGTTTGTACATCAGACTCAAAATTCTGTGGCAGATCTAGCAGAATTAAAAATGGAGGTTTATGAAAAATCAACACGCAATTTATTTCTATATTAAAATTTCCATCTGTCCCATAATTTTCAGTTTTCAATGTAAAATGTTGTATGTACAGTGTATTGATAACTTAGAATTTGTTAGGTGAAAGTTGTAGGTTGTAGTGTTTGGATAGAGGCCATTTATGTTTTTGGCACCAGGGAAGGCATGGGAGACTGAAAGTATTGGTATTTCACGTTAACATCATTACTTAAATTGTTAATATTTTCAGTAGTGTATACGCACATCACTATGAATGGTGGGTCATTAAACACCTCTTACAGCTACCATTTTAGGCCTTCTGTACATGATCCCAAAGACATTGTGTTATTGGGTACACTGTTCATATTTGAGTTTCTTCACAACCATAAGGACTAGAAATGTAAATGTTTCTATTATAAATAAAACGTTTAAATTCTGTAGTACAATTCTTTGGTGAATTCTGGGGCCCAGTAATACATTAGAGACCTCCATTTTAGATGTGTGTAGGTGGTTGCCCATATATAAGAAGGTACAGCATTGACAATGGATGTGAAAAGTATACATCCAGAGTTACACTGTTCTGTTCTTTCCCCTACTGGAGAAGCTTTTTCCCTTCTGCCATTCTTGAGAAGGAAACAGTCACTGGCCCTTGTCAACACTAAAACTTTTCAGGAGTTTAGAGTCATCTGAGTGCAGATGCAGAAATATTTACAGAAATCTATTTCATATTTTTGGGTTGAACCTACAGCAGAACAACCACCTCTCCTGTGAAGCTTGATTTTCTTTAAGGCTGTCCTCATGAAAATTCTGGTGATGTTGATGGTGATAATTACAGAAAAGAGTATTGTTATATTCCCATGTTTTATGTTTTTTTGAAGGTTCTGTTCTTCATACCCTTCAGGCAACTTGGAGGCTCCTCCAGGTGCTTCAGTGCAGGTTAACTTCTCACTGAATCAGCAATTTAGCTTGAAGCCTACTTTAACACTTCCCACTCTAGTATTGTATAAAAATTACATATTTTACTGTTCTTAGATGTATTTTTTTAAATCCCTTTGTTTCCTTTAATCAGATGCAGCCTACTTTTCAGTCGTGTATTGCCAGTTTAGTGTGTGATTCTTAAACCAAACACTCTAAATAATGTCAGGAATCTTGTTTAATTGTCCTTGACAGTGTAGCAAGTAGTGTGCCTTAGTACGTTACTTATAATTGGACTTTATTTAGATAGAACAGTTGCTTATACTTTAAAATGTACTAGTTTAATTATATAAAAATGTAAAAGAATTTTTTATTAAAAAGGATGCTTGTTTGCTGTAGAAGTAGCATAATATATTACTCTTTCTCTGTGAGCGCAAATTATCACATCAAGGAGGTGGGAGAGATGAGTATGTTTCAGCCCCTTGCTGTTGAAGCTAACTGGACATTTGAACAGTTCACGAGCCAGTCATTTCCATATCTACCGAATGGCAGCCATGAATCACTCTCAGAATTACTCTGGCCATGCTTATCCTGCCTTCTGGTATTGCATGACTTTTCTGACAATTCTGGCACCACTTCAGAAAGCAGAAGACTTCTAAATGTCAAAGCTTCCACATACTGCCACTTAGCTGATCCAAAAAACTATCTGCTTGTTTGTGAAAATATGTGTAACTTGTAGTTAATGTTGTCATTTGTGTCAAGTGTACAAAAACCTTGTCAGAATGCTGCTAAAGTGCTGGTAGTCAGCTTGTTTTGAGAAGTAGTGCTATTTATTTGTATACATTTCAGTGTTTAACTTGGCAAAAAAAAGTATTTTTCAATGGGCTGGTGTTGGCATAGTTTAACATTTCTGGGAAATGAAATGCTTGTCCTTATTTTTCAGTCATATATGAAAGATAAAGCATTGTGAATGGCAGGGGGTCAGTAAAGACATACATACGTGGAATTTGGCCAAATGGCTGTAACTTTATTTAAACATACAAACTTAAACAGGACAGTTTCTGAGGGCAAGGACAAGTTGCCCTCAGAAACAGCAAAATGAGGGAAGGGCAGGTAACATCTGCTTCAGGCTGTCACTAACTTGCCTTCCTTTTGATGCTGAAATCCCAAACATAATGCAATCCTATTGATTTAAACGATCTAATTAAAATCAAGGCTGAATTAGAGCTTCTGCTCATAGCCCAGAATTCTGGGCCAACACCTTCCTAAAGAAATCATTTAACCTGTTAGTATAGTGAATCCAACCCTTTTTCTCAGAGACAGTGGATGCTTAAATCATAGTGAAAGTGCTTGACCAGAGCCTCCTGACCTTTTGCGTTGAATCAGCCCTAAGCTTAGCTGGATACCCCAGCAATGTACTTCTCAATACATGTGGAAGTGTTTGTGACAGATATGACAGTATCCTGGACAAATTTTATTGAATTAAGTTTTTTAGAAGTTGATTGCTTTAAAAATGCCAATTTTTATTGCTACTAAGGGATTGTATGTAATTTTGTGAAGGAGATGGACCACAGGCCTCCAGGAATTAAGTACAGTAGGGGATAGTTAGGCACATAAACTCAGTTGTAACAACTCCAGAGAGCTATCAAGCTGGATGCTCCTGAGACCTACAGACAAAGAAAGGACTTTTGGATAAATAACCTGAGTTTAAATTGACTCGGGGCCTTCTTTCTGATCCAGCATACGGATAGGATCTTCTGTCCCAGCGGAGGGCCCCAGTCCTTAGGAGAAGGGTTGGAAGGACTGGAACTGACTATCGTGCTTATGGAGATGGGGCCATGCAATTTGGTAAGCATACTAGCACACGTGTGGGTTATTTTATTGGTTTTAGTATGTTTTTTCACTGTAATGATAAATGTGCTTGCTTTGAAAGAACAGTGCAGTAGCTTAACTGTTGCAATTTCATGTGTACCGTCTCTGAAGAGAGGAGCAAAGTAGCCCTTGTTAGTTAGACTGTCTTTTGCTGGGGATATCACAGTATAGTCAGTGAATTGTGTAGTCTGGTGGAAATGCAGAGAGAGATACACCTCCACTCAAAGAGGTGATGGCTGAGCAGCCTGGAGTGAGTGTCACTGCTGAACCATAAATAGGGAATACAAGGGTTGTTGACCTGAACTGTGACAGTGTTCATGTTAAACATGTAAGTTGTTGTGTTTCAGAGCTGCCCGCCATCATGATGAAAGAGTTCAGTGTTGTCATAAGAAATACTTTTGGGCTTCAGGGTCTGGCTTCTAGCTTAATCAGAAGCCTGGTGGATATGTGTCCTCCGTCATATGCATGGCAGCAGCTCAAACCATACAGCACAATCAGTGGAAAGAAGGGGTTCAGAATTGCCCAGTCCATTTTCAGGTGGAGGAGAAGCCCTAGTCTTAATCATACTGTTGTCCCTAAGGTGTATGATGAGACTCTGGAGTAGGAGAATCAGCCACTGCAGCTCATAGCTCCAAGGCATGAGCTGATCCCACCATATGACTTGCAGACCAAACCATTGAGGCAGCACATGTTTCCAAGGGATATCCTGGCCAATGATCCATAGGGAGAGAAAATCCAGGGGATCTTATCAGGTGAATATAGGGGAAAAAACTAGAAGAGTAAATAGAAAGGTGAGGATAGGTGGTATCTGTTGTCCAGAGGAAGAAAGGAGTGGCAAGCTCTTACAAACTGCTGAAAGGCAAAGGGATGGTGGTATGGGCAGAACAAGAAGAGGCCTGCTTCCAGTCCATCCTTTTATGGATGACACCCAGTGCCCCTGAACCAATCCTGGCACATTTTAGAAGTTCTGTCCTTTTGGCTTGTGTATGTCTAGGGCCTGACCCCACATGTGTATGCTGGCTGCATGGTCTGAAGTATCTTAAGTCCAATATTTTCAACCAGAATTAGGTTCAGACTTTGTTCTCTTACATTATTCAGTTTTGGAATATATAACTTGTTATTAGCAATATTTGGGACTATTTAATATGTATGATGTTATTTAAGTATGGGGACCATTTTTCAGATGCCTTAATTTACATTATATAAGCAAATTACTGCTTGAATATGGAAAAAATACTTTTGCTTATGGACACTCCCACATTTCATACCCGTGTAAATCTATCTTTTATTCCCCAAATAAATGGCTTTATTTATAATGCTACATGTTTCTAATTCAAATTCCATTGATAGCCATCATAAACTATTTATAGGATAAAAATATCATAGCTACTTAAAAGCACCTTGTGGAAGTCTATCACCATGTTATGCTTTTCCACTCATGAATAATCGGGTTTATGGATTAGTTTTGCATGTAGCATTAGAAACTAAATTAAATTAGATTTTGAGTCTGACTTCTTTCTTGGAGTATCAACTAGAAGCATACAAACATTGCGTGATAGGGATGTTGCAAAATGTTTTCATTTTTTTAGTTTGGGTTTTTATGGTGTATTGTAGGAGTGTATGAAAACTAAGTATCTAAAATACTTATGGCCCCCACTATTGTAGTCTTTAGCACCTCACAATCTTTTATTTATTTATTGGACTACTCTGTATCCCCATTTTGCAGAAGATGAATTGAAGTAAAGCGAAACTCAGTAACTCACTCAAAGATGCCTAGGCAGTCTGTGGCAGAGTTCCAGGCTAGCGTTATTACCAGTAAACCAGTTTTCCTTTCTCAGCTATGGAATATTGGTATAAGAGTATAGCTTGTTCAGGAAGGACAGGCAGGATTAAAAGGGAGGACATGTTGCCTTATGTGTCAAGGAGATAGACACTTGTTCTGAGGTTCAGAAAGAATTGAGAGGCAGACCAGTCAAGTCTCTGGGTGTAGATTAAAGGGATAAAAATAGGAGTGATGTCATGGTAGGAAGTCTACTACAAAGTCTACACAAAATCAGGAAGAAGTGGAGGATTAGGCGTTTATAGAAGAAATAATGGAACTATCCAAAATGCAAGACTTAGTAGTAGTGGGGAGCTTTAGCTACCCGGACATTTGTTGGAAGAGTAATATGGCAAAACACAAAATTTCCAATAAGTTCTTGGAATGTGGAGACAATTTTTTGTTTCAGAAAGTGGAGGAAGTGTCCGCGGGGACAGCTATTTTAGAGTTGATTCTGATCAATATGAAGGAATCGGTTGCCAATCTGAAGGTGGAAGGCAAATGGATGATAAAATAATAGATTTCATGACTGTAAGGATGGGAAGGAATGAAAGCAACAGAACAAGGATAATGGACTTCAGAAAGGTAAACTTTAACAAACTCAGAGAAGTGATAGGTAAAGTGCCAAGGAGTGAAAATCTAAGGGAAAAAGGAATTCAGGAGAGCTGGCAGTTTGTCAGGGAGACAATAGTAAAGGCATGGCTGCAGACTATCCTGATGCAAAGAAAAGATGGGAAGAATAGTACGAAGCTAATATGACTTACAGCAGGAGCTCTTTAATGACTTGAAAATGAAAAAGGAATCCTACAAAAAGTCGAAACATGGACAAATTGCTAAGGAAGAACACAAAAGAATAGCGTGAGCATGTAGACACCAATCAGAAAGGTTAAGCACAAAAGTTACACCTAACAAGGGACATTAAAGGCAATAAGAAGCGGATCTTTAACTATGTTAGGAAAAGAGAAACATCAAAGAAATTGTGTGTCCTCTCGTTAGTGGGAAAGAGCTAGTAACTGATAACACCAAGAAGGCTGAGATGTTTGTCTATTTTGCTTCTAGTCTTCATTAAAAAGGTTAATGGTGACCAGATAGTCAACAGAATTAATGTTGACAAGAGGGAAGGAATGCAAGCCAAAATAGGGAAAACAGGTTACAGAATACTTAGGCAAGTTAGATGTATTCATGTCAGCAGGGCCTGATGAAATTCATCTTAGCCTACTTAAGGAACTAGCTGAAGCAGTTTTGGAGCTATTAGCAATGATCTTTAAGAAATCATGGAGAACATATGAGTCCCGGAGGACTGGAGAAGGGCAAAGAAATACCTGTCTTTAAAAAGGGGAAGAGGATCTGGGCAATTATGGACCAGTCAGTCTAACTCAATACCTGGAAGATACTGAAACAAATTAATAGGAGGATAATAGGGTTATAAGTAGGGGTTTCAATTAATCACAATTAACATGTGATTAAATCAAAAAATTAATCGCAATTAATTGTCATTTTAATTGTGCTATTAAACAATAGAATACCAAATGAAATGTATTAAATATTGTTCTACATTTTTAAATATATTGATTTCAATTACAACACAGTATACAAATTTGACAGTTCTCACTGTATTTTATTTATTACATTGTAAAAATGGCAAATAAAAGAAATAGCACTACAGTACTTGTATGAGGAGAATTGAAAAATACTATCTCTTTATTGTGTAAGTGCAACTTACACATGTATATTTTTGTTACAAAACTGCACTCAGAAACAACAATGTAAAACTTTAGAGCCTACAAGTCCACTCAGTCCTACTTCTTGTTCAGCCAATTGCTAAGACAAACAAGTTTGTTTACATTTATGGAAGATAATGCTGCCAGCTTCTTATTTACAATGTCACCTGAAAGTGAGAACAGGTGTTTGCATGGCACTTTGTAGCCGGCATCACAAGGTATCTATGTGCCAGATATGCTAAACATTCGTATGCCCTTTCATGCTTCGGCCACCATTCCAGAGGACAAGCTTTCATGCTGATGACACTTGTTTAAAAAAAACAAAACGCATTAATTAAATTTGTGACTGAACTCCTTGGGGGAGAATTGTATGTCTCCTATGCTGTTTTACCTGCATTTTGCCATATATTTCATGTAATAGCAGTCTCAGCTGATGACCCAGCACATGTGGTTCATTTTAAGAACATTTTCACTGCATATTTGACAAAACACAAAGAAGGTACCAAATTCCAGTGTGAAATATCACAAATAGCTACAGCACTCAACCCAAGGTTTAAGAATCTGAAGCGCCTTCCATAATCTGAGAGGGACGAGGTGTAGAGCGTGATATCAGAAGTCTTAAAAGAGCAGCACTCCGATGCAGAAACTACCAAACTCGAACCACCAAAAAAGAAATCAACCTTCCTGCTGGTGGCATCTAACTCAGATGGATGAAAATGAACATGTTGGTCTGAACTGCTTTGGATGGTTATTGAGCAGAACCCACTGTCAGCATGGGTGCATGTCCTCTGGAATGTTGGTTGAAGCATGAAGGGATATATGAATCTTTAGTGATGATGCTGCCCTCTTCTTGTTTACAGTATCTTTTGCAAATGTAAACAAAATTGTTTGAGTGATTGGCTGGACAAGAAGTAGGACTGAGTAGAGTTGTAAGCTCTAAAGTTTTACATTGTTTTATTTTTGAATGTAGTTATTTTTTGTACATAATTCTACATTTGTAAGTTCAACTTTTGTGATAGAGTTTGCACTACGGTACTTATTAGGTGAATTGAAAAATACTATGTCTTTTTTACAGTGCAAATATTTGCAATAAAAAAATTGAGCACTGTGCACTTTTTATTCTGTATTATAACTGAAAGTGATATTTTTGAAAATGTAGAAAATATCCAAAACTGTTTAAATAGATGGTATTCTTTTGAACAGTGCAATTAATCACATGATTCATCACGAATAATTTTTTTAGCCACTTGACATTCCTAGTTATAAGGAATAGTCAGCATGGGTGTGTCAAGAGCAAATCATGCCAAACCAGCCTAATGCCCTTCTTTCATAGGGTTATTGTTCTGGTGGATAGAGGGGTAGCAGTAGAAGAGCAAAAGTAGTTGATTTTAAGACTTTTGATACAATCCTACCTGACATTCTCATAAGAAAAATAGCAACATGCAATCTAGATGAAATTACTATAAGGTGAGTGCACAGCTGGTTGAAAGACCATACTTAAGAGTACTCATCAATGATTTATTGTTGAATGAGGAGGTCATATCTCATGGAGTCCCACAGGAATCAAAACTGGATTTGGTACTAGTCAGTATTTTCATCAATGAAATGGATAATGGAGTGGAGAGTATGCTTATAAAATTTGCAGATGACACCAAGTTGGAAGGGGTAGCAGACACTTTCAAGGGTAGGAATAGATTTCAAAACAACCTTGACAAATTGGAGAATTGATCAGTATTTAACAAGATTAAATTCAATAAAGATAAATGCAAAGTACTTCACTTAGTAAGGAAGAAATAAATGCACATCTACAAAATGGGGAATAATTGACTAGGTGGTAGTACTGCTGAAAAGGATTTGGTGATTATAGTGGATCGCAAATTGAGAGTAAATGTGATGCAGTGCCAAAAAAGTCGTCATTCTGGAGCTTATTAATAGTGCCATATGTAAATAACGGGAGACAGTTGTCCTGCTCTACTCAGCACTGATGAAATTTCAGCTGGAGTACTGTCCAGTTTTGGGCACCACACTTGAAGAAAGATATATGTGCAAATTGGAGAGGAGGAGAGCAACGAAAATGATAAAAGGTTTAGAAAACTTGACCTATCAGGAAAGGGTAAAAAACTGGGCATAAGACTTGAGGGGGACCTTGTGTCAGTCTCCATATGTGTTAAGGATTGTTATAAAGAGGACAGTGATCAGTTGTTCTCCATGCCTACTAAAAGATAGGACAAAAAGTAATACTCTTAATGCGCCGCAAGGGAAATAGGCTTCCAAGGAATGTTGCGGAATACCCACCATGGGAGGTTTTTATGAATAGATGGGACATACCTGTCAGGGATTGTCATAGTATCTTTCCCAATTCTGAACCTTAGCGTCCAAAATATGGGTACTAGCATGAATTCCCCTAAGCTTAATTACCTGCTTAGATCTGATAAGCTGCCACCAATCAGGAATTCGAGTGCCTGATACACTCTGGCCCCCCCCAAAACCTGCCCTGGGGACCCCCAAGACCCAGACCCCCTGGATCTTAACACAAGGAAAGTAAACCCCTTTCCTCACCGTTGCCTTTGTCAGCCTTCCCCTCCCTGGGTTACCCTGGAAGATTACTGTGATCCAAACCCCTTGAATCACAGCACAGAGAAATTAGGTCTCCTGGAGAGAGAGAGAGATTCATGCTCCGTGAATCTAAAACAAAGGGATTCCACCCTTCCCCTCCCTTCTCCTTCCCTGTTAAGTACAGACTCAATTCCCCTGAGCCTCAACAAGGGGAAAAAAATCAGACAGGTTTTAAAAGCAAAACTTTTTAAAAAAAGAAAGAAAAAAGTAAAAGGTCTATCTCTGCAATTTTTAGATGGTAAAAAGTTACAGGGTCTGTCAGCTTAAGAAATTGGAGAAATAGCCTCCTCCAATAGAAATACAGTTTAAAATACTTCCAGCCAAATACACATTTGCACAGAAAGGAAAACAAATAAAAAGACTATACCGCCTTTCTGCCTTTATACTTACAACATTGGAATAGAAGATTAGAGAGCCTGTAGGTACGTGTGGTCACTCTCAGAGCCGAGAGAGGACAAAGCAAAACCCCAAAAACACAAACAAAGCCTTCCCTCCACCGAGATTTGAAAGTTTCTTTTTTCCTGATTGGTCCTCTGGTCAGGTGTTGCAGGTCACAGTTTGTTAACCCTTTACAGGTAAAAGAGGCATTAACCCTTAACTATCTGTTTATGACAGGGATGGACTAAGTTTACTTGGTCCTGCATCAGCACAAAGGGTAAACTTGACTTCTCAGAATCCCTTCCAGGCAGACATTTTTGTGATTGTGTTTCTATTAAATGGATCTTCAGGGTTGGAAATAGCCTACTCAGATTTCTTGAAAATGAATGTTATTTGAAAGAAAACGTGTTAATAAGAACAAAGAACAGATTTGGGTTTCTACACATTTTGGCTTAGTGATATCTGAATAAGAGGTTTGGACTCTGACTGGAGCAGAATAGAAACAGGATAAATGTCTTATAAGAGCAATGCATAAACAATGAGAGGGGAGTTTAGGGAAATGTTGCAAAAGGATGTTTTAGATAAATGTTGTACAGAAAGGGAAAAGAGTGTATTTGGTTGTGAATACTGAATGGGTTTTGATACCCTCTCACCTTCTGTTTTATGTTACTTTCATATATTATCCTAAGTTGGTTGCATGGCTTTATTCCTTAATAATATCATATCTTAATGGTGTGCATAAGAATTGCAGATAAATATGAAAGGTTGGCTGTTGATCTCTGTAAGATACACCTGAGTGGCCCAATTCAGTAGTGGCTAAATATTATTCACAAATGTTTGGCATCGTGTGTAAAATAAGTTGGCAGTAACAGTTTAGTTTCTGATATGTGGATGTCCATGTCTCAAAACCACTACACTTGATACTGATTCTTACCCATGTTGGCAGTTTCTGCTGAGGATGTGAATTGGCAGAGAGACTGAACTGCCCTATTATTAATTAGTGTATTCCTTCCAAGTCAAGCACAGAAGTATACTGCCACTGCAGTTGGATATTGTAATTAACTGCTCCTCTCCCCCACTTTTATTTGCTTTAAAGTAGTAATCTTGGGTTTGCTGTAATAAAGTCAAGATGTGTATTTCAGGAACTAATTTTGTTGCAAAAATCGTTACTAGAATTTGATTGTAAGTTTTATTTACATAAGGGCATGAAGGATAGGCCACCAGAGTCCCTCCTCCCCTAGGCTCAGACATCTGTGCTGCTCCTATTCCAGGGTTTCTGTTCCTGGTTTTGCATAGACTAGCTGCATGATCTTAAGCAAATTGCTCTACTGTTCTCTGCCTCAACTTTCCTCATCCGTAAAGTGGGGATATAGTCTTATTTTTGAAGTATGATTAGACTTAATTCTGTAATGTCTGCAGAGTGCTTTGAGATTCTTGCATGTTGCGCTATATATAATTAAAATTCAAAGCTTTATTATTATATGTGAAATTCTTAATCATTCATGGCTAATTTTATTATTCACCAAACAGTTAATAAGTAAAGTCAGAGAATAAATTGTAATGATTTTTTTTTAAAGGTGCTTGGAAAGCGAGAAATTTATTATCACTTTGGACCAAACCTGTTTTTTCTTTCCCCACACTCCTTCACCTTTGAGGTGTGAGATGACACATGGCAGTTTTTATGTTAATGTGATTTACCAATTTGTGTTGAAACATGTGAAATTGGTGTATTGATTGATTAAAATATGGTTGTGAAGTGTTTATTCAAACCTGCTTAATTACCTTAAAATTTGCAAAGTGTGTGTGTGGTGGGGGTGGTGGTGGGACAGTATTAGTCACTCATTGAAGTCAATGGAAAAAGACCTGCATTTTTATTAAGGAAATCAAGAATCTCCCTGCCCCCAGGGACCTTATTTTATTTCTCTGTTCTTTGTTTTTATATAAATCATTAATTTTAATCTGAACTTTTTTTGTCTGGAATACCTCTTCTACTCCAATATGCAGTACAGCACTGCTTGTCTGAGGAAAAAAGATTGAAGAACATCTCATTTACCTGGAGGTAAGGATAAAAGACTGTTGGAGGGATGAAGGGAAGCTGATAATAGAAGGAAGGAGCAGAGAAAATTAAGCAACTTGGACACATGGGAGCACAGAAACAGCGATTACTCATATTCCTCCAAGCTTTTGAAAAGTGGAGAGAAAAACTATTCCCACTGTGTTCATTTTGTCTGTTACTTAAAAAAAAAAAATTTCCTCTTCCAGAAGTCTCTACTCTCCTGGTATTTTATCTCCTCTCCTTATACGCTTTTACTGAAGATGAAGAGGGAATGCAAATGCAATCATGGGAAAAGCACTTCTTTTTTTAAGCCCACATTTCTTACCATGTACTTTGAGTGCATTGTCATGAGGGTGGATTGATTTTTAAACTCCAATTTTAATCATGATTTAACTCAGTAAGCTGGAAACCTTGATTTAAATAAATAATTTTCATCTTGTTTTGCATTTTTACTTTCTAAGTACCTTCCTAAAGAAAAGTTGATTCTTGTGGTTGGTAACCATTAAAACATGTTGATTTGCAAATATCTTTTACACTAAATTTGATACCTTTTAGCTATCCAGGACAATACATTATATCTATATGTATTTGCTTATGAAATTACATAGCTTAGCATACATTTATTCAGATTGCTAATGTTTTCTTTTTTTTAAAATTTATTAGAAAATGGTGAATGATGCATTTCTAATTTACTGGATGTTTAGTTTTTACTTGTGATTTGTGTAAAGCTGTATTTGGATGGAAATTGGAATTCAATTAAAAATGTGAAAAACAGTGTTTAATTTTTTATTAAATAAATAAAACTACGTTAAATGCACTAGATACATAAGAAAAATAAACTTATCCAAACCTGATGTTCTTTTAAAACAAACTGATTTCACAAAAGAATATTGTCTACAGTTAGTGAATTAAGTGGTTGTTTCTGGTCATCATATCCTTTAAGATTTTAGAACTTGTAGCTGTCATCCTCTCCCACCTAGTTTTAATTGAAAACTGGAAGAGGAAAATAAGCTTTCATGCTTTTTCACCCTTTTCAATTAGTTGTTTAATTTTGAATGACCTAGTCATTGAACTGCATTAGTTAAGTAAACTGAAATGAAGAAAACATTCTCTCTGCACTTGCTACTGCTGACATAAGCTTGTGAAGCACTTTAGCAGACTCTGGCACCATGTGCTTAGCCAATGACTTCCACCAGTTTAGTGCTTTGACTTTCTTTAAAACCGAGCAGCAAACGTATTGGTTAATGTTGTTTTTATTTATTTTAAATGATTTTAGTAAGTTTAGCTTTAATATAAGTTGTCGAAGTTTCAAATTTAATTTTCAATAGGCTTAGTTTTAAAAACAAAAATGCATTTTATTTAAATTAAAGCTGATTTTTTTATTATCCACTGTGATTTACTTTAGTGTATGTGGCGGAAAGAGTTCAAGTGGCAGAAAAACTGCTTGTGTGCTGCATCCAGCATGCGGGCTGCAGCTTAGAAATCTTACTAGCAGTAGTTTGGCCACACCTAATGTATTTTCCCCTTAATCCAGGAATTCGGCATGTGAAATATTTAGTTAACCATTTAATGTTTCAGTTGAAAAATTGTTAGAAGTTGTGAGCCTAAGTGGTGAGGGAGCACAAAAGAGTAATTCCATCCTCTTGAAAACTGCTAGTATGTCTTAAAGTGCAATTACTACTTGTTGACATGAAGTTGTTGATTGAATAATAGTCTGTTTTGCTTATGGGAAAAAGTTTTGGCAAGCTAAATCACCACAGCCTGCGTCAATCAAACTGGCCAACTCTTTCATCAGTATCAAATTCTTTGTCCAATAAAAAAAAAATCAATCTCTCAAATTCCAAGTAATGAATAGGATTCACTTGAACTTACAAAACACAATGGAAATGACTTTCCATTGATTGTCCCATCAAAATTAGGTTGTGTAGGTTTAGATGAAAGTGTTTAAGTGATTCTGACAAGGATTTGCAATGAAAGAGATTGAAAAACAAAATGTTTAACAAATTTTGAGTCTGATAGTTAAAATGAATAGAAACACTTTTTCCCAAAGAACTATTTGAGATCCCAGGTTAATGTGAGCAATATATTAAATGAAAAAGTCGAAAATATGTATCTGCACTTGGCGAGATCTGAGTTCCAGTTTTTTTATCTTCTGCAACAGTTGAAATTACTCATACATCACCAGTATTTTTATTTCTTATGTAAAATCATTTTTTTAGTCATGTTATCTAAAATACAACTCGAAGAATCAGGAACTTGTCTGCATTCCTCATGCTTGATTGTTTGATAAATTCAGAGCAAAAGGAAAATGCTGTCTTATGTTTTGTGGCTATTGGGTCATCATTTACAAGCCTCAGTTAAGAGCATTCATAATAAAGTAAATTTACAGATTCTAATTTCTCATACTGCCAGAGCATGTCCTAAATATGATAGAATCTTAATATTTTTATTTCTTACAGCTTTACCTATCTAAGAAAAATTAGCTGGTTTGAGCTGAATCAAGCTGTACTTTCTAAAGGCTGCTCTTTTTGGGGGCTTGTGTTTGAGAGTTGTAGGATTTATCCAGATCACTGTCAAATATTGGGCAGGATCACCACTTGTCAAAGTGACTGTGTTAAGAATCATTGCAAGAGAACTTTTTAAAGTACCGAATCCCATTAAAAGCCACGAAGTGGTATCTTCACAATTGTATTTTGACTCAGATTGGTTCCCCTTGCAGTTTTTTTACATCTTTGAGTATGGATTTCGCCAAGAACAAACATACACGTAATAGGATCTACCTGAAATATGTTTTAAAAGGGTGAGATATGGTGATCTTTCAGACCTGGATTTTATGATTTTGAGAAGGGACCAGGGGATGAAATCCTGGCTAAACCTAAGTCACTGGAAAAACTAGCATTGACTTCATGGATGGTCAAAATTTCATCCAGAGTTTTTTGTTGTTGTTGAGAGCAAGGTATCATACAAGCCTATAGCATTGTATTTATTTATGTATTTTTTAAAAGTCTGTGTTCCAGGAACAACTACAGTGAGTACTAGGCATGTTATCTAAAGATGAATCTTGCAATGTCTGAAAATTGTATAGGCACTAGAACCATTTTCCATGGGGCTGGTCTACACTGGTAATTTACATGGCATAGCTATGTGAAAAGTCCACTTCTCTGAGAGATGTCGCTGTGCCGACCTAACCCCTGCTGTACATGATGCTAGACCAATTTGAAGAATTCTTCCATTGACCAAGCTACTGCCCCTAAGGAATGTGGATTACTTATGCCAATGGGAGAATCCTTCCTGTTAGTGTAGGTAGTGTCTTCACAGAAGTGGTGCAGCTGCAACATTTTCAGTGTACGCAAGCCCTTAGTCTTAATTTGTGCCCTTTGAATACGAAATGTCTTCCAGCCCACAGAGCATATCCCTGTTTTGTTTTTAAACTTGCTAAATGCACTAAAATGTCTCTCTTATTTTAAATGAGTTGAGTCTTTTTAATAGGTTTTTGGGCAAATGAGCTTTGCTGTGTTAATTTGACTGCCAGTAAAGCAATCGTTAGGTAAGTACTCAATAAGTGGCTTGCTACCCTTTGAGGAAACAATTAGATTTTGCCATCCTTTTTGATTATTGAAGAGTACATGGAAGATGGATGAACCGTGGGGTGTTTGTTTGTTTGTTTTTTAATCTTCATTCAGTTTACCAAGATACTATTAAGAGTGGCTATCGGTAAATTATTTCTGCTTTCTTTGTTGAGAATTTCTTCACATAGATCCCCACCTTCTTCGTGGATCAAAATATTTTATAGTTACATTCTCCTTAGAGCTTAAAAAATAAAGCTTGTTTCAGATCTTTCTCATAAATTATTAATGTATACATATTTATGGAAATACTGTTTGGCTTAGGTGGTGCTGGAGCTGAGAGCATCTGCTTCCCTTTTCCATAGAAATTGTATAAGGTTCAAAGTCCTCATTTGACATTAGGACACATTTGGTATATAAATTCAGATATTGATCAAACTTAAAAAAACACAACACACAAAGCAAATTTCTTCTGGTAAATATTATGTGGTGAATGCCTTTATTCAGATTTTTAGAAGAGATGATGGTAAATGCTTTACACATGAGAAAAATTTTAAGTCGCGTTGGCTGGAATTGGAAATACTGAGAAATCTTTCCTTCTGTAGGCTACAAAAACTTTTATTTTTAAAGCCTTGAATTGCATTACCAACAAGCCTGCTGAATTTAAAGCCAAAGTGTGAATAACCAAGAGGCAGCCACTCAAGCTTGCACTTAACATGTGGCAGAGTTTTATGACCTGTAATTTTTAATAGATAGACTTCTCCTCTACTAGAATACAAATAATGGGTGTTATGAAGTTAACTAAAGGAAGAATTTTTTTTTGCTGATGTGCAGATACAAGCTAGTAGGAGGCAAAACATTTTTTCATAGTTAATTGAATTGGTACAATACTTATTCTAAATTCTCAGATTTTAGAAGAAATCTCTTCTGTTAATATGGCTGATTTGTCATCTGCCACCAGTGGCTTCTATGTTAAAAAGGTGGATAGGACAGTTCAAGGGGAGACACCTCTTCATGAGATCCTTAGTTATGCATGTGGCTTGTCAAAATGTTCTGTAGGTCTGTATGCAATTATCTTGCAATGCATTTATCTTGACCCAGACCATATCTTTTAAAACAAACATCTTTTTTAGCCATGGTGCACAGTTACTTTTTAAATAGGAAATTATTAATGTAAAATAAAATTATTGGCAATGTAACTCACATGGGTAGTACCTGAAATAACTTATTGAATCATTTTTTTAAAAAGACTGGATTTTCAAGTAAACCTCCCTCTAATAATAATCTGAGGAAAAAATATCTTTAGGGCTAAAGAAGGAAATCATATCATTTCATTAAAAAAGTAATGTCATAAACAAAAAGGATCACCAGTTCAGTTAATTTTCTCTTGCAAATTATTTTAAAGATAAACTTGCATCGGGAGGAAAGGATTCCAATCATAAGGGTCAGAATAGAGAATAGTATGAAGACAACCACTAGACGAAGATAGAATAGGTTATTTAAGGAAGTAGTGAAGAATGGATGCATGTATGGGGAATTATGTGATTAAAATTTTTGTTTATATTCATGAGGTAATAGAATTCTCTGACCTGTAGCCTTGTTAGGTCAGACATGAGGACTGAGGAGCCAAAATCTTCATTTAAAGGAACTTTCCTGAAGCCTAGTATGTTTCAGGAAAGGAGTTAAATAATTTACTTGACCATGACCCAGCTTTTGTGGTTTTACAGTACTATTTATTAAACAAACTCCCTCCCCTTTTCCCATGTGAAAGACATACACAAAATCAGGGGAAATAGTTGGACCACTTTCCCTCTCCAAAAAAACAGTAAAACTAGCAGTGCAGGCCTTCTGTGTAGACTCTTCTGGCTTTCCTGTCTGTCCTCCAAACCTTGCTCTGGAAAACATGGTCTTGCCCACTAGACTAGTCCTACAGTAACTCCTCACTTAAATCCGTCCTGGTTAACGTGTTTCGTTGCTGAGCAAGTAGGGAACATGCTCGTTTAAAGTTGTGTAGTGCTCCCTTCTAATGTCCTTTGGCAGCTGCTGGCTTTGGCCATGTCTACATCTAAAATTTTGCAGCGCTGGTTGTTACAGCTGTATTAGTACAGCTGTATAGGGCCAGCGCTGCAGAGTGGCCACACTTACAGCAACCAGCGCTGCAAGTGGTGTTAGATGTGGCCACACTGCAGCGCTGTTGGGCGGCTTCAAGGGGGGTTCCGGGACGAGAGAGCAAACCGGGAAAGGAAACCAGCTTCCCCGCGGTTTGCTCTCTCGGTCCCGGAGCCACCCAGCAAACCGCAGGGAAGGAGACCTGCTTGCTCGGGGTTCCGGGACCGAGAGAGCAAACCGGGAACGCCGCGGTTTGCTCTCTCGGTCCCGGAGCCAGCCAGCAAACCGCAGGGAAGGAGACCTGCTTGCTTGGGGTTCCGGGACCGAGAGAGCAAACCGGGAACACCGCGGTTTGCTCTCTCGGTCCCGGAGCCACCCAGCAAACCGCAGGGAAGGAGACCTGCTTGCTCGGGGTTCCGGGACCGAGAGAGCAAACCGCAGCGAAGCTCGTTTCCTTTCCCAGTTTGCTCTCTCGGTCCCGGAACCCCGAGCAAGCAGGTCTCCTTCCCTGCGGTTTGCTGGGTGGCTCCGGGAACGCGAGAGCAAACCGCGGCGAAGCTGGTCTCCTTTCCCGGTTTGCTCTCTCGGTCCCGGAACCCCGAGCAAGCAGGTCTCCTTCCCTGCGGTTTGCTGGGTGGCTCCGGGACCGAGAGAGCAAACCGGGAAAGGAAACCAGCTTGATTACCAGAGGCTTCCTCCTTCCACGGAGGTCAAGAAAAGCGCTGGTAACTGTCTACATTGGATTACCAGCGCTGGATCACCAGCGCTGGATCCTCTACACCCGAGACAAAACGGGAGTACGGCCAGCGCTGCAAACAGGGAGTTGCAGCGCTGGTGGTGCCCTGCAGATGTGTACACCTTCAAAGTTGCAGCGCTGTAACTCCCTCACCAGCGCTGCAACTTTCTGATGTAGACAAGCCCTTAGTCTACTGCTTGCAGGAAGAGCAGCCCATTGCAGCTAGCTGGTGGGAGCTTGGAACCAGGGTGGACCAGCAGCCCCCTATCAGCTCCCTGCTCCCCTAAGTTCCCTGTGCAGCAGCTGCCTGCAGTTCAGTTGTGTCCCTTCCTCCACTGCCATGTGTTGTTCCTGCTCTCTGCCTTGGAGCTACTCCCTGAGACTCCTGCTTGCTGTGCGGGGGGGGGGGAGGAAGAGGGGGCGTAGTGTTAGGATGTCCCTCTCTCCCCTGCTCCTGCACCCCACTTACCCCAACTTCTGTAGAGCAAGGGGGACAGACCAGGGCTGAGGGAGCTTGCAGCAGCTGCATCTCAGCAAGCTGATCTAATTAACAAGGCAGTATACTTAAAGGAAATGCACATATCTCCCTCCATTCCTGCTGCCTTGTGTAGAGAGAGTTAATGCTTGAGGACTCAGCCAATTGCTAGTTCATTAGTTAGCAGTAAGGGAAATATCCCACTCTCTGACTCCTCTGCCTCAACCAAGGTCAAACAATCATCATCACTGTGTACCAGTATTAAATTGTTTGTTT
The DNA here is from genome assembly GCF_007399415.2 of Gopherus evgoodei. NCBI lineage: Eukaryota > Metazoa > Chordata > Testudines > Testudinidae > Gopherus > Gopherus evgoodei. The sequence continues at coordinate 82,379,281 of NC_044329.1, read as the reverse complement.
AAAACTTATACTGTGTGTGTTTGTAATATACATAGTGTCTTTGGTGAAAAAAAAATTCCCTGGAACCTAACTCTCTCATTTACATTAATTCTTATGGGGAAATTGGATTCACTTAACATCGTTTGGCTTAAAGTCACATTTTTCAGGAACATAGCTACAACGTTAAGTGAGGAGTTACTGTACTTTGAGGCCATTTTAAAAAAACACATCTGTTGTCACTAGAACAAACCCGAACACTGATGTTGATGTCTGTGTAGGTAATGCAGATGTGAGAGAATCGTTAGTCTGTGAATCAGAAGAAAACATGAGAAAATTATTCAAATGTAAACATAACTTTCAATGCCAAAAACTCATGCACTAGAACGGAAGACATGAAGCAACTGAATGATCATGTAAAGTATGGAAAATCTTTTTTGGAACTACTAGGCATCTTTTTATGTTAAGGAAAAGCAGAGGTTTCATGGTAGTGTATGTAATTTGAAAGCCTACAGTACTTCAGGCTGTCCAGGATAAGCTTTTAACAGTGTTGCTTGTAAAATCCCATTGAACAGAATTTCATGGCACACAGTTTATATAAAATGTACATACATATTTGTGCTATCAAACTTGAACAAGACATTGTCAGTTTTCAGGAGATGGTGAGAAAAGGTTCTGGGTAAGGTATGTAATTTGAAAGCCTACAGTACTTCAGGCTGTCCAGGATAAACTTTTAACAGTGTTGCTTGTAAAATCCCATTGAACAGAATTTCATGGCACACAGTTTATATAAAATGTACATACATATTTGTGCTATCAAACTTGAACAAGACATTGTCAGTTTTCAGGAGATGGTGAGAAAAGGTTCTGGGTAAGGTTTAAAACAAACTAAAATAGTAATCTTAAAAGATGAAAGCTTGGATTGGGAAACATTAGTGATACCTTGAAATCAATATTTGGAATTAATTTCTGCACCTTATTTTTTCTTAAAGCTATAGGGAAGCCAAATAAAGGGCTACATCTTGCATTTGTTTAGGTTGGATATGACACCCACCAAGTTTGTGGTAAAACAGCTTTTTAAAGCGCTTGATATATTAAGTAACCAATTTCCAGGTAGTTATATCACGTTGACTTTTTGAATGTCCGTGATTTACAACTGGGTGAATACCGAGGGGGAAAAAATATAGAAGTTTAAACTTCTGCACAAATTCACCTAACCTGGGCTTGGGTCCCTCATGTCTATGCTTTCTGTTTACAGCTTAGCAAACAAGTTGACTAGTGGAAATGTTTGCCAAAGCAAGTTTCAGGGAATATTTCCAAATAATTTAATAAAAATTTTTTTGAACTGGGACTTAGTTTTTTTCCATAGGAAACCTGATTTCAAAGTACACCTCTACCCTGCTATAACGTGACCCAATATAACACGGGTTCACGTATAGCACGGTAGCAGCGGGGCTCAGGCAGTGCTGTAAAGAGTCCGGGGCTCCGGCTGCTGCGAGGAGTCCCAGAGCTCTTTAAATCATCGCAGGAGTCCTGGTGCCACTACCCTAGGGCTGCGGCAAGCGGGGCTCGCTGGCGATTTAAAGGGCCTGAGGCTCCGGCTGCTGCGAGGAGCCCAGGACCCTTTAAATCACCGCTGGAGCCCTGGCGGCCGCTGCCCCTATATAACAAGGTTTCAGCTATAATGCGGTAGGGATTTTTGGCTCCCTATGACTGCGTTATAGTGGAGTAGAGGTGTAGCACTCATTGAGCCTGAGCAGAAATAGTACCACGAGATTGCATGATCCATTCAAAGCAGCTAAAATTTTGAATATCAAATACATGAGCAATCTACAGACAATTATTTGTAAAAATTATTAAAATTTTAAAAACATGAATATATTTTAAGAAAATTGAATTCTATTTACAGAAAATTTATGAAAAGAAATATAAAACTCCAAATTATTTGTTACAACATACTTAAGTCTGTCAAAGATGCATCTTTGGTGAGATGTTTTCCTGCCTGACTGGTGACAAGAGCAGGAGGAGAAAAGGAGAAATTACACCAGTTATAGGATGTTTGGAGCATATTTTCTTGAGCAGATGGAAGAAGGGAGCCTGTAAGTCCCTTCACCTGGAGAAGAGGAATTCTGAAATCTTTTACTTCTGTTGTCTCTACTCAGGGAGAAGAACATCAAGGGGAAAAGGGAGCCACAGAAAACTTTTCTGTAGAGGATGCAATACGAGTCCCTTCTCACTTGCCAGGATTAGCCCATGGCATGGGAATGGAGATGCTTCTCTCCATGGATAGGAGCAGTATTAAGAATCCAAGAGCTTCCTCCCTGCCCTGTGCAGGATACAGATGGTCCTGAGTGAGCTTTCCTGTTGCAGCAAATACTGTGTTAAATGCATGGTGCTTAGCAGACGGTGCATGGCTACCACTCTGAAACCTTTGATCATCTCAGATTCCTTTTTTTGACCGAGCAAGCATGTAGGTTGGCGGCGGTGTGTTTTTTCTTTTCTGGCTGGACTGTACAAGGAAACTTTATATATAGCAAAGATTTAACAAGTGGTCCTGTTTGATTACGATTTGATTATAGCAATTAAAATGTTGTGCCCTTATTCCGTATGAAACTGAATTTCTTTAATTTGTCTTTAACTTCGCTAACATAAAAAGAGAACTTAGGTTAATATTGTTAACTGAATAAAAAGTTTCCCGTTATGTACCGTGTGACATCATCAAAGCTACTTGCCTAACAAAGTGAGTGTGCAGTATATTGCTGTGCTTTGTTCTTTAATGTCTAGAACACATTTTATTTCCAGAAAGCTAGAGGTATAAAATTACAATAATATGTAAATTATTCCAGTTTTCTTAATGAAACTGAAGGTGTACATCATAATAGAGGCTACATTTTTATCAGATTTGTTGACATTTTTGGGATAAATTTTAAACCTGTTCAGTCTTGCACACCGTCAGGCTTAATCTGGAAGAAAATAATGACACAAATATAAGAACAGCTAGGATAAAATACTTCGAAGGTTTTGGTTGTTTCCTGTTGTAAAATACAACAGAGTTTGGTTAACTTTAACAAACTCCGTTATTTGGCTAGATTAAAACTACTGGGGGGAAAAGGGCTGTTTTTAAATTTAAATAGCATGTTTTATGCAACCATAATGCAATAAGAGGAACGCATCAGAAAAATGTTTCAAACTTGTGACCTAGACATGCGCTTCCTAGGGTCAGTGTGTAGCAGTGGTCCCCAACATGGTGCCAGTGGGTGCCATGGCGCCCTCTAGGGCATTTATGTGCACTGACCTAGTGCCGAGCAGGGGGGAGAAGCTATGGTCCCGTGCCTGCTGGGGACAGTGTGTAACGGGCTCCGGTGTTCTCTGTCCTCAGGGCTTCTCTCCAGCTTCTCTCTGGATTGATATATTATGTAATATTAAATATGATGTTTTTCATGTTGTTTAATGTACAAATACAAAATAAGCCTTGAAAAATTGTTGACGCCTGCCACACTCTTCTGAAAACATGAATGTGCTACCGGCCACGAAAAGGCTGGGGACCACTCATGTATAGTCTAATGGCTTATAACGTGACACAACTTTTTCCTTACTACTTAAAAACATTGTCTCAATTTGTGATTACTAATGTTACCTCAGGCAATTCGGAGTTTAGAATTCCGTTCAAAGGATCCTGAATGTTGATTTCTAAAAGTACTCCGCTTTGTTATAACATCTATAGAACTTGTCATAACTTGCGGTAGTATTTAACATACTGTACTTAGTAACTGAAGTGAAAAAGTGTAGTAACTACATGAAATACAAGATTGAATACGTTATTCTATGTTGATCGGTTGTGAGATATTTCTCCTCCCCATATCGTTGAGAGAATTTGTTGTGGGTTTTCTGCATTAAGTATACTGCTAAATGGTTACTTTGTTTGGTTTTACTGAATGATTTAAAAAAAAAATTCTTTGCTTTGCAGACAGAAAATATGTGATTTGAGCACAATGTTTTAAGTTTACCATTGCTTCTTGTTTGATCAGACAAAAGGTGAGCATTGATTCTTATCTAGAATTCCTTATAAATGATGCATTCTAGCATATATTTTTTATAAAAGTTTTAAGATCAGCAAAAAATTTCTGAGTGGCATATGTGCCAAAGAGAAGATAAATTAGTTGTCAAAAATATTTTTTGATAATTTAGCCTATTTCTCTAACCATTTTCTATAACTAACAAATGACAGTTGGGGCTTTGCAAAACCATGGCTACTAAGGCATACTGACAACTATACATTCTAGTGCTGCTGTTTTTATTATAGAATTAACTTGACAGCAGTACTGATTTTACAAACAAAAATTTATTGCGCTTTGGTTCATTTTCTTTTTTGAATCATAAAAATACTTTCTGATTAATACATGCTTGCTAAATTGCTCTTTGGTACTTCTCTCTAAATTACTCAGACTCTGAACCAACGCAGTCATCGCAGAGTATTTGATAAATGAAAAGTTATTTGAGTTACAAAACCAGTATCAGCATTGAATAGTGAAAAGTAACTGTCTAAAATACTTTCATATACTACTTTAATAGTATCTTAAATACTGCAGATTTCTTCAGGGGGATTTAACAGTGCTTAACTGAAGAAATCTGAGACATAATAGTTTTGTGGGTTCTTTTTAAGTCTGTCAAGGAGAAAGCTTCAGCCAGTTGGCAGCGGGGGAGGGGGAAGGACAAGAAGACTTTCATGTGAGAGTCAGCAGTTGAATCTTGCTCAAGTTGTTATGCCAACATGTAGAGCTACGTGTTGGCATGGGAAATCTTGGGTTTCAGATATAATAAGCCCTTGATAGCTAGCACTTGATAGGTGCTGTGGTCTTAGTTTTTTTTTTTAAACATCTGACTATAAAGAGGCCAGTGCCTGTCTCTCTGCTTCTGTTAATATTCTGTTATTGTCCTCACAGTAAGATTGATGTGATTCTTATTAGCTTTGTTGCTGGCCTGGGGATTAAGAATACTGGTTGTTAAACTGACAGGAGTATTGTTAATTTCACACATTTGCTACTTGGGAGAGCTAGGAGCTGCTGCAGAAGCAACAGAGCTGTCTTCCTGTTGACTCAGGAGGACAGCACTGCATTCTTTCTCATTTGGAAGGTTGGTTTTACAACTGAGTACTAGAAACTTCTTAAAAAGAGCTTAACTTTTGCAACAATTAATGGGTTCCTGTCAGTGTTCCCTCTAATTTTAGACAGGTCATGTGTGCAAAAAATTTCTTCTGTGCAGATTTTTGAAGCAGAGTTCAAATTTGTGTGCCATGAGGCAAATGCACCCAAGCAAGTAAAATGCTTATACATTTAAAAAGTTTTAATTTGCAATTTGTGATAATAGTTTTACACCATGTTATTTAAAAATGACATTTATAAAATACTTAAAAAAGGAAATTTAACCATTCTTCATGGAACAGAAGTTAGTTTTAAGCATTATGCTTTGATCTTTTTTATAGACAGTCACAAGCATATATCAAGCACATATTAATCATGATCATTATCAATCCATAGGCTTTTGTCCATTGGTGTCCACTTTCACCTTTCATTCTATACACATGTCCAAAATGAGTGTTATGGGTTTTCAGATAGCGACATCATAAGTAAAAAAAAAAAAAAAAAAAAAGAGTTTTTTTTTAAATTTAAAATGTTCCTAAAAAAATCAATAAATGATTATCAGCCAAGAATAAGATATGTAATTACAAATGCATTTTAATTTCCTTATTGGTTGAAATGTCTGACTGCTAAACTAACCTTACCATTTTTCCATGTCATCTTTTTCATTTGCCGATTCCATATAAACTCTGTCCAGATGTATCAGTCCTCCATCCAGCCACCATGCCATTGAGTTTGACACCATCACATGTGAACATCACCATTTTCATTAGATCAAATTGGTGTTTTTTATAAGACTCTTTGATTGCAGACACTGTTGAAACAGTATCACATTCTTGCAATCGTAATAGTCCACCAAACGAAGTTTTATAGTCTGCAGAATTTATGGATCTGTATTTAAAGTAGAGTATCAAGTATCTGTTAATGGATATATCAGTGCTTTCATCAATAGCTAGAGTATGAAACGTTGCTGATGCTATTTCATGCATGAGGTCATTTTGGACAATGAAGTTGATAATTTCAAGCAATTCAAAAGCATAAATTTTACTTCTCCAGCTCACTGGTATGCACACATACTTTTCTATATGGTCATAAAATATCCTGAACAGAAAGCACTGAACTGTTCATTTTAATAGCCAACAGCACACTGTCAATAAGTACCTTGACTACTTCTGGGTTTGAGTGCTTGTGTTCGAGATTAATTTGCCTCTTCTGCTTTTCAGCTGGACTTTCAAGAATCATGCTAAGCAATTCGCTCTGTAAGGAAGGGTTTTTGTTTTCTAAGTCTTGTTACACCATCTATATGAGACTTACTTGACAGATGACACTTTAAGAAATCCAGTTTCCATACATCGTTCCACATTCGTCCTGTTGAAAATTCTTCTGAAGCTCTGGCATTGTGACAATATACACAGACCGCTTGGTTGTCCTCATCATATGTGAATATTTCACGAAGTTTAACAAGCATTATACTATGTGACTTCAGTGTAACCGTCTCTATAGTCTCATCCAGTCATCCAGATTTAAATGAAGTTGCTGTTCTTTTATGCTTTAGATCTCAACACAGTGACATTTCAGGATTGATTTTTTTACCAGATTGGTTTATTTAAAATTTAATACTTTTATTATATGGCTACTATTTCAATGTGCTTTACAGCATGACTTGACAAAAGGGCAAACAGGAGATCATTCAGATCAGGGTACAGGAAGTTTGTGCATAGCAAAAAAAATGCGGCCAAAAAACGCAGGAAAATGGTAAAACATCATGAGTAAATGTATGAAGTCCAATACTTTTGAAAGATTTCATGAAAACAACACTTACCTTTGTTCATTTCTGGGAAATCTTTGCAGTGCCTTAGCAACTATGGCCAGGCATTTGGACTTACTTGCACATACTTGAGTTTGTACACAGCCAAATGAACAGACTACAAGGAGATGTGTGGGTCCCAACGTGATCAATGTTCCATGTTTGAAATGCTGGCGGGGAGGGGTTTGAACGATTCATTGCCCTCCTTTCCCTTCCCCCCTTTGTCAGCTAGTAGATGTGGCTGTTTTGATAGATGGCGGGCGAACACTGTCAAAAGTCACCTGTAAATGATATTTTGGCCTGACTCCAATTTTAGTATTTCATTTTTTGTGCGTGCAGTGTTTCACCATGTGTGTGGGGTTTAGGATCAGGATCTGTGTGCACGTTCATATGTGCACAGCCTAGAGGGAACTGTGGTCGCTGTACTAATCAGTGATGAGTGGATGTTTCAACTGTGATTAAGGGGCAGTTGTCATGATTGACAGGCTTTATATTCAACCATAACCTTTTCTCACAGTTATCTCTCTCCTGTCAGTTTACCAGTCTGCATATTGATAAAATTGCTTCACTGTTTCATCTTTTTTAATTTGGTAAGTCTAGCAACTATGGACAGCCTAATAATATCAACCGGTGGATATATGGATAATAGGAATCCTTTAAGGTTCATTTCAGGCTTTCAAGTTAGTATGAACAGTAAAGGTGCATTTAAAGGGGAAAAGGGAATTTTTTTAAATATAAGTACTGCTTTTGGGAATAATAATGACGTCCTCAGATTACTCTATGGTATGTAGTGGGTGGTTGTTTGACTTGCTATTTGTACCTTTGTCTATGTAAATGATTTTCAAATGGAGGCAACTGGGAAATGTATATGCCCCCCGTCATGCTTTTAGGCACACAGTCTGTTTCCTATCTGAGGTACAGCTAGGGCAGCAAAGTACTGAAAATGACTGGCTTCAGAATAGTGTGGTAATAAGGAGCAGAAATGCCTTGACTGACATTCTAGTCAATCAGTTTTACTTTACAGTTAAACATTTATGCAGGTTGCATGTTGAAAAAGAGTTTTTTTTTTTATTTAAAGGGCAAAAAGGGAAGCTGGAGGGAATGTGGAAAGAAGTAGGAAAGCAGAAGTATGGAAACTGCCTGACAAGGCTGGAATATGAGTCAACAGCAGTAGTTCCAAAGTTCGTGTCCAATTTTTAAATTTAGGACTTTGTACTGGAACCCCTTCCCATAATCTAAGCATCTTCCATGGAAAATGGGCAAAATGAGGTCTTTATAAAATCCACTGAAGTCTTTTTGTTTCTTTTCCCTTCTCTGATGATGGGAAGTTTTGTTTTGTTTTTACTCTCGGTGGTGGTATGGAACAGTAGAAGACCATAATCGTTGCTTTTTCATTCTGGTTAGAATGGAAAGGTTTGATCAAATACATTGCTTTGATCATGCAACACTACCTACAGGTACTCAGACTCTGGATTTTCTCATCCCTTTTGGTGTTTTATTCCAAGAACAAAAGACTTCTCTGACTAAAAATGCCTTATCTGTGGCTCTCAGGCTCTTAATCCTCTTTTTTTTTCAACTGCTGCTTCCTAAAGGAGTGCAACTCTCCTGGAAGTTCATAGATGGAAATTTAGGCCCAAATCCTAAAAGGTATTTGGCAGCTAATTCCCACTGATTTCAGTAGAAGTTAGGAGCTTAAATGCTTTTGAAAATCTGGGCTTTGCTCTCTAATATAGCTGGAATCTGCTCCATTAATGGCTTGTGGATCAGAACCAAATTCTTGAACTTGCAGCAGAAGCTGACTGACAGCCCGTAGAACAACTGGAGCGTGGATTTAATGTCCTCACTTACTGGATCAGACTGTATACTGGAGAACTGTGACTTTAAAAAGGACATAGGGGTTGTGGTCGATAGCCAGTTGAACATGATCTCCCAATGCATGAGGGTAGCTAAGAGGACTAACTTGATATTTTGTATGACGTGGGCAATATTGAGTAAGAGTAGGGAGGTGGTATTACATCTGAATAGAGCATTGGTGAGATCTTTATGGAAATACTGTGCCACTAACACTTAGAAAGGATATTGAGAAATTGTAAACTTGGTAAAGGGTCCAGAAAATAGCAGTAAGAATGAAGATCTGGAAAATCTGTTATATAGAGAGAGTCTTTTAAGAGACTGCCTATTTAGTTTATCAGAGAAAAGGTTCAGAGGGACCTTGGTCTGTGTAATAAAAGGAGAAAAGATTTTTGATAGTAGAGGGCTCTTAAAAATAGAAGACAAAAGCATATCAAGATCCAGTAGCCAGAAGCTGAAGCTAAATAAAATCAGACTAGTAATGTGCTCCATCTTTAAACAATCTCACTGAGTGAGGTTAATCAGTCATTTGAAAAACTTACAAGGAAAGTGGTGGATTCTCCATCACTTGAAGTCTTCAGCTAAACACTAGATGAATTTCCAAAAGATACACTTTAGTTCAGCCAGTAATTATGGGCTTGATGTAGGAATTACTGTGAGAAATTCTAGAACTGTGTTATGCAGAAGGAACGAGTAGTAGATGATCTCAGTGGTGCCTTTTGGCCCTAAAGTCAATGATTTTCTTAGTGGCTGTGGTTGCTTCTGTAGAAAATAAGGTATAGAACTTAATGTCATTTTCATATGCCTGATGCCGAGGGTGTTTGAGTGGACTGCCTAGCCCTGATGCAGCAATTCCTCTCTTAAGTTACTGTTTTGGGAATCAAAAAACAAGTTGATTGCTTTTAAACTATACTATTGGTGTTGTAAGAGTATAGTAGAATAGAACTTAGTAAGCATAGGGTGGTCTGCTGCACTGGTTTCACAGTAATTGGAATAAAACTGCTGTATTTCTTACTGTTTTTTTTATAAATTGGTTAGTAAAGAGCTGATTTATTTACTTTAAAAGTATAATCAGTTTGTCAGTAGATCTGCTTAAAATTAGTAAAATTGCTGTTCAAAAGTGTCTTTAAAATTGAGTTGAAGAACTTTGGAGAGTTAATTAGGTCTGATAGTATGTTTTTACCTAATAACAAACCAATGTAAACTTGACTTAATTTGAAATCACACTTAATCTGCTGTGATGCTTCTGAACCTTGCTTTCAAGATGTTAGGTTATAATAGCAATTCATATAGATAGTCACACTCAATCAACTAGCTCACAATCAATTGAACAAATTAAAACCAGTTTGACAAATGAGCAGAGTAGCCTCAGTAACTGCTAAAATTGTTTTTACTGTAGTCTTTTGTATATTGGTCCCAGTGAAGAAATTTATAAATGATTGCGCGCACACCTTTGTTTTAAAAGAGCTTTATTAAAGTAGCAAAGTAAAACACTCAAAAGTGTAGTAAATGCTGGAATTAAGGTTGCCTGTATGATCTTAATTTGGCTCCCTTATGCATATTCATTATGGTATAGTCTCTAATTAAATGATCACGTACAATTTTTGCCACGGGACCCAGGCCTCATTCGATGCACGGAATGTTATGTGCTTGCTTAATGGGTAGTTAAGTTTGTCAATATTTTGTTTTATCCTCATTGGTCAGTGTATGGCCCCAGGCCTTATTTAAACCCTGTACACTACTCAAACCCTGCTCTGAAGACAGAATTATTAATTTCTTCACAGGCTTTTCTATCATGCTCATCACTATAGTATTGGAGTGTATCACAAACAATCTTCAAACACCCCATTGAGGTGAAGAGGTTGTATTATTCCCATTTTAGAGATGGGGATCTGAGGGACCCATTAGGGTAAAACATTTTCGTTAATTTTGGATGTCCAAGTTGAGATGACTAGTACCTGATTTTTCAGGGTACTGAGCATTTTATAAGCACTTTGTATGTTCAGAGAACAGCTCCTATTCACTTCAGTTGCAGATATGAGTGCCAAGCAATTCTGCAAATCAGACCCCGGGGTCTGAAGGCACAGGCACAGGCAATCTTAATTCTGGCATTTACTATGTTTTGAGAGCTTGACTTTGCAATCCTAATAACATACTTTTTTGTGCGTGTAATTCCCTGGGTTTTTAAAAACTGAAAAAGCAGAAATTCAATCATGGTGACATAATGACATCCACATGAGTTATCAGCAGGATTGGACCCATTAGATCAACTGCACAGACCTCTGCCACTGGAACTAATGGAGTAATTGATAGCAGTTGCAGGTTATCATTTTCTGTGTGGATCAACCCTAGAGGAGAACGAGAAACTCTTACAGTGGGTTTCACAGCTATTTGCTGGCGATAGAGGAAGGGTGAGACTCAGGAATTTTGGGTTTCATTCCATGCTCAAGGGGGAATAGACTTTTTTGCCTGTAACCTCCCCTTCCACCAAAGCTTGAACCCTTATGTCTTGTCCTGTTGCTAGTCTAGTTTCTTCCCCACCGCTTGCTCCTTTTACCAGTCCTTTGTCCCTTAGGCTTGCTGTCCGAATCCCTCTTGTTCCCTCCCCACTTGCAGTCTCCTTGCTCAGCCCATTGCAGTTTCTCCCCCCAGGTCTGTTTCCCAGCTCTTTGCTAGCTAGATTCAGTTCTCTCCTCACACAGCAGCTTCTTACATGCTGCTTGGCTGCCAGCCGGGGAGAGCGGGATGGGTCATTGGGAGCACAAGAGACAGGCTCCCTGCTCTTAGTGTCTGGCCCCATTCTGGACTGGAATAGCCATCACAGGGAAAGGCCTTATGAGCTTCTGTGTCTCTGAGGTTAGAGTCACTTTATGGGACAGGTGCATATACAGTCTGGTCACACATAGGAGCTGTGACAGGATGGACCATGCCTTTTTACTCTGTTGCGATGGTGCATGCTCAGTTTGGTGAGCACTGGGAGTTGAGAGGCTTGAGCTTTCTCAGTATGAAAAGAATCTTCAGAGAATTTAGCTGATGAAAATCAAACAAGTCTTTCCTGAGCACATGAAAACTGCAGGGTGTTTTTTGTTCAAAAGCTTAACTTGGTGAAATTACGATGTTATTTTCACAGGGATGGCAAAAGTCACATTCCTGACACAAGGGCCAATCCCTGCTCCAGTGTACTAGGGTGCTAGACGTTTTTCAAAGAAAAGATTGCCAGAATTTTTTAACATTGTTTTTTCCCTAGCTTTGTTCTCAGAAATATCTGAACTGTTTTGGCTGAAATTTTCTGCAAAAAAATTTAGCCTGAGGCAGACACTTGTCCTGGAATATTGAGCCCAAATGTTAAAGATTAGCAGAATTGTAAGCAACTTTAAATGGGCTGTTATAATAGGAAGTGTTGGGCAGCCTTAATATGTGGTGCTACTAGTTCTGTCTATGATACCAAGACATACTAGCTGTGACTTTTAAAACATTATAAGGTTAATAAGTAGGACTAATGAGGTGGTCAGTGGAATTTAGATGTACATGATTTTAACATCCTTCTGTGGTTATTCTAAAACTTAGTCAGCTAAGGGTACATTTCTACTACCTGTCAGATCGGCAGGTAGTGTTCGCTGCATTGGGGATCTATTTATTGCGTCTCGTCTGGATGCGATAAATCGATCAGTTAATCAACGCCCATACTCCACCTCGGCAGGCAGAATAAGCGCAGTCGACGGGGGAGCTGCGGCAGTCGGCTAGCTGCCGTGAGGATGGCCAGGTAAGTCAAACTAAGATACTTCTTAGTTACGTATCTTAGTTTGAAACACCCTCCACCCCGCCCCCACAGTGTAGACCATCCCTAAGTCATCTTTCTCTGATCAAACTTTTCAAGGCTTGCAGCATCAATCAAACTAGAGCGAGAGGGGGCTTTCACAGGTGAAAAGAACCCTGATAATATTAACTTGATGTGTAATCGTGTATGGTCTTTTTTTAAATAAATATTAATCAGGAAGCAGTGTTTGTAGAGTGGCAATGTATAGATATCCTTTGGGTAAGATAAACAGTAGTTCTATATGAGAGTTCTCAAACTTCTTTATAGTGTAGATCATATATTTTTGGAGAGATCCTCATGGATTACCAGTCTTCTTGTCCAGACTGAGTTACGTCCCATTTACAATTGTATAAAATCTCTAAGATTTTCAAAAGTAGAATAAAGTAAGACAGCTGAATCAATATTTAGCATCAAAATAAGTGGCCATATTTTCAGAAGTGCTGAGCATCTGGCATCACCCATTGACTTCAGTGCTCAGGCTTCTAGCCTTCATGTGAGAACACTGAATTGTTCAATTGCTTTAATTAAAGTTTTTTGGGATCAGTGTGGGGAAGTTATAACTATCCAGCATCACAATCGGACTATTTATAACTTTTTTCTATATGAAGACTTGCTTTTTTTGGGAATTCTAAGAAAAATTGAAATAGATTTTTTTTATTTATCTTTAGCTCCCTCCAAAAACTGAAAACTCTCAAATCTATAATAAATAATACTTACATATAAGAGTTGTTTTGACTGCAATATGGTTATTTATGTTTTGAACTGTGAAAAAATTTATTTCAGAGTGTGTTCTTCTCATGCCGGCCTGGACTGGGGAAGTTACACCGATCACTTCCAATAGGTGGAAAACTCACTGTGGGAATAACTTGCTCACAAAGTTAGTGTCTATAATTTTCCCGAGGCTTTTCCAATAATTGATTCTTGTCTAGGACGAAAGTGTAGAAGAAACAAGTTTGCTGCTCATGCAACATTCCGTACCATCTGCTGGAATGGAATTTCATAACAGCAAGCCAGAAGTTTTGACTTTTATATTGGCTGCTGTAGTCAAGAGTGCACAGAATTTTTGCGTGCTTAATAGATCTTTGCCCGTGATGTAGGACTGAAGAACACCTATTGAGCCATTTTACAGATTAGTTTGTGAACTCTGATTGAACAGAAACCTTTTGGTAAATGACAAAGCCAGTTTTATACTATCAAAATTGCTCAAGACTCTGGTAGGAAGGGTGGTTTTAGCAGCCCATATTTGGATACGGGTAAGCTATTGAAAATAGTTGGTCATGATGATTCATAGAGGTAATAGGAACTAGTGTATGTTATGGTTTTGCTACTTACCTGGTGGTCCTTGCTTCAAGGCACAACAAATTGATTAAACTGAGTCTGGGAGACTGGAAGCCTCAAAATGGTAATCTTTGCTTTTCCATACTTGAGGAGTCCCACAAATGCTGTTCTTCATCTGTCATAAAAAACTCGGACGCTCCTTGCTACTTCAGAAGGAAAAGTGGTTAGAAAATGGTTGAGAGCTGAATGCCTTCGTACAGAGGTCGTGCAGTCTGTTAGTTGTTGTATATGTGTCCTTCGTGACACACGATGACACTGGAAATATCAAGAGCAGTCATTATAGTTTTGTAAATGCTCAAAAGGCTAAAGACTACTGAAGACTGTGGTCAGGAGCCGCAAGTCTTTATCCTTGCTTTCAGTTTTTTGAGACAGGGTTGTTCTGTTTCTAACAATTTGTTTATTATTTATATTTGTGTCACTTAGACAATAATACTGATATTAGGGCCTGTTTGTCTTTGGCACTATACAAACATGTAGTCAGTATCTGCCCTAAAGAACTTGTGTATATCAAGAAAAAAAGCCTAAAATATGCCTGCCATGTGAATAGGCAAGTAGAGCTTTGCAAGACGGACATGCATGACAGGCTCACTGATGGTAAGCAGTCTACCGTTTTCAGAGTTCTTTTATTTGTCTGTTGACAATATGTGCCGTGTTCGATATAGAAGCAGCTGTTTTTCTACCCTTTTATGTTTTTACTACTTAGATTCCATGATCCAAACTGTTGAGAGAGATACTATAGAACAGTGGCTCTCAAACTCTTTTTACTGGAGACCCCTTTCACATAGCAAGCCTCTTGGTGCGACCCTGCCCTTATAAATTAAAAGCACTTTTTAATATATTTAACACCATTATAAATGCTAGAGGTTAAGTGAGATTTGGGGTGGAGGTTGACAGCTCGTGACCCCCCATGTAATAACCTCGCAACCCCTCTGAGGGGTCCCGATCCCCAGTTTGAGAACCCCTGCCAGCGAAGGTAAAATTGGTAGTTAGTTAATACATTTCCTCTTGTATGATAGAGCTATTGGTTCTAACTCTTGGTTTGGTAGCAACCTGCTTAAAACAGCTAGCTCTTAAAACTGATAGATAAAACCATGTGTTTGGTGGCGTGTGGATTTTGGGGGTGGGGGCGGTTTCTTTTCTTCCTCCCTCATTGCCCTCCTTCTAATAAAGCAAACAAACAAACAACACCCACCCACAGTGTTGACAGTTTTTTGTGATGCATTGGCTTCTATCAGATACAGTGAGTGCGTGCAGACTTGGGTACGCACATGGATCTTTCTTTTAGGGTTGCCAACTTTATAGTCTCACAAAACTGAAACTTTTTTTTCCCCTGGCCTTGCCCGGCCCTGCCCTACCATGCCCCTCCTCCTCCTCAGAAACTCTGCCTCTTTTCTGAGGCCACATCCCCCCTCGCTCTGTCTCTCGCTGTCCCCACCCTGACTTATTTCACTGGGTTGGCTCAGGAGGTTGGGTGGTGGGGGGTTGAGGGCTCTGGTTGGGGGTGCGGGGTCTGGTGTGGGCCTGGGGATGAGAGTTGCAGGAGAGTGCTTTGGCCTGGGGTTTGGAGTGCGGGATGGGGGGGTTGTGGTGGTGTGGGGTGAGGCTCCAGTTGGGCATATGGGCTCAGGGCTGGGACCAGAAATGAGGACTTCAGGGAGGGCACCATCTAGAGGTGTGGGCCCAGGGATGTGAGATACAGGAGGATACTCTAGGCTGGGGTTCAGAGTGCAGGAGTGGGCTCCAGATTGAGACGGGGTTGTGGTGCATGGTCTGGTGGGGTGAGGCTCTGGCTGGGGGTGCAGGCTTGGAGGTTGGGCTGGGGATGAGGGGTTTGGGGTGCAGGAAGGTGCTCTGGGCTGCAGTCAAGAAGTTTGGAGGGTAGGAGGGGGATCAGGTCTGGGGCAGGGGGTTGGGGCGTGGGAGGGGGCCAGAGATGCAGGCTCCAGGCATGCAGCTCCCGGAAGCAGTGGCATGTTCCCCCCTCCGGCTCCTACATGGAGGTGCAGCAAAGCAGCTCTGTCTGCTGCCCCTGCAGCTCCTGTTGGCCGCGGTTTGCAGCCAATGGGAGCTGCAGAGCCAGTGCTTGGGGCAGGGGTTGCATCATGTGGAGCCCCCCTCTATCCCTATGCCTAGGAGCTGGAGGTGGGACATGCCACTGCTTCTGGGAGCCGTGCAGAACCATGGCAGGCTCCGGGGAGCCTGCCTTAGCCCCACTGTGCCGCCAACCAGACTTTAATGGCTGAGTCAGTGGTGCAGACCAGAGACACCATGGTCCCTTTTTGATCAGGCATTCCGGTCAAAAAATGGTCACCTGGCAAGTTGCAACCCTACTTTCTTCACTTTTTCCTACTTTGTTTCATCCTTTGCATCTCACACTGGAGGAATACCCTTAGATGTACTGCACTCAAGGATTCAACTTTTTTCAACGTTGCCTTTACATATGTATGTTAATGTAGGCAAAGTATAAAATTTGATATTTAACAAAGTGGACATGTTTATGAAGAGCTTTTCTAAGTACACGTTGACTCTATAAGGCAGTAATGCATGTATATGTACGTATTTAGTTTTAGTGTTCGATATTGGCTTCTAGTCTTCACAGCCAGCTACTTCATTTAGGGCTATAGTCAATATGTTAGGAACCAGTTATTTTTGTCTTGAGAGAATGTCCAGAGATGAGCTTCCAGTCCCCAAACTTAGTATTTCAATGATCAAATAGTGCAGTGCACATGGATTTTGAATAATTATATAGAATGATGTTCAAGTGTAACTTGGATGATGGCTCAACAGACTGAATGAATTTTAATCTAGTTGATTATGAAAATCAGGTCTTCAGGGGATAAAATAATTATGCCAATTAGAAAACTTTATTGAAAAAAAGTTGAAGATTATGTACTATCTGCGATAGCAGTCTGTCTATCTGCCCTGCATACTATCCCACGAATGAAATGTTAAAAAGCATGGCATGTTAGTTTTTCTGAACTTAATGCCTGCGTTTGCAATGTTTTATTACTATTCTGTTCTTTAACTAAGCGTATGCCTACACTACAAAATTAGGTCAAATTTATAGAAGTCATTTTTTTAGAAATAGTTTTTATAGTCGATTGTGTGTCCCCACACAACATGCTCTAAGTGCATTAAGTCGGCGGACTGCATCCCCAGTACTGACACTAGCATCGACTTCGGGAGTTTTGCACTGTGGGTAGCTATTGCACAGTTCCTGCAGTCTCCACCGCCCATTGTAATTCTGGGATGAGATACCAATGCCTGATGGGGCAAAATCATTGTTGCGGGTGGTTCTGGGTACATGTCATCAGCTCCCCCCCCCCCCCAGTGAAAGCAATGGCAGACAATGATTTTGCACCTTTTTTCCTGGGTTACTTGTGCAGACACCATACCACGGCAAGCATGGAGTCTGCTCAGCTCACCGTCACCATATGTCTCCTCGGTGCTGGCAGATGTGGGACTGCATTGCTACACAGCAGCAGCTCATTGCCTTTTGGCAGCAGACGGTGCATTACGACTGGTAGCCATTGTCATCATACTCCTGGGTGCTCTTTTAGCCGACCTCAGTGAGGTCAGTCAGGAGTGCCTGGACAGACATGGGAGTGACTCAGCCAGGTCATTCCCATTTTCTGCCGAGCACCCAGGAGATGATGATGGCTAGCAGTTGTAGTGCACCATCTGCTGCCAGCCTAAGATGTAAAAGATAGATGGAGTGGATCAAAACAAGAAATAGACCTGATTTGTTTTGTATTCATCCCCACCCCCCCGCTCGGTGAAATCAACGGCCTGCTAAACCCAGAGTTTGGAGTTCAATCCTTGAGGGGGCCATTCTGTGTGACAGTTGTTTGTGTTTCTCCTTGATGTAAAGCCACACCCTTTGTTGATTTTAATTTTCTGTAAGCCATGTCATCAGTCACCCCTCCCTCCATCAGAGCAACAGCAAACAATTGTCTCACGCCTTTTTTCGGCACAGACGCCATGGCACTGGGAACATGGAGCTTGCTCAGATCACCGCAGCAATTATGAGCACTGTAAACACCATGTGCATTATCCTGCAGTAAATGCAGAACCAGAACCTGCCAAAGCGAAACCAGGCAAGGAGGTGACAGCAGTGCGGTGACAAGAGTGATGAGGACATAGACTTCTTGCTAAGTACGGGCCCCGCAATGTGCACATCATGGTGTTAATGGAGAAGGTTCATGCTGTGGAACGCTGATTATGGGCCCGGGAAACAGATTGGTGGGACCGCATAGTGTTGCAGGTCTGGGACCATTTCCAGTGGCTGTGAAACTTTCGCATGCATAAGGGCACTTTCATGGAACTTTGTGACTTGCTTTCCTCTACCCTGAAGCGCCAGAATACCGAGATGACAGCAGCCCTCACAGTTGAGAAGCAAGTGGCGATTGCCCTGTGGAAGCTTGCAATGCTAGACAGCTACTGATCAGTCGGGCAGGGGGCAGGACTGGGGAAGACCTGGCTGGAGGCTCCTATTCTGTTCTGGGCTCACTGCTATTCCTGGCTGCGTCCTCTTCCCCTGCATGGCATCTCGGGCTTTGTCAGACCCACCCCCGATTTCTCCCCCAGCTGTAGGAAGCTCTGCAAACTACCCCCACATGCTTTATGCATCCATCGCTCCTCAGCTCCAGGGTGAGGGATCACTGTTCAGGGAGCTGCTCCCCCCTCCTCCCACCCCCATGCATCCAGGCCCCCTCATAGCCATATCCTCGTGCCGAGTCCGTCCCCCCGACACATGCAGAACCCCCCTGCCAAGCCCTGCTCCCCCTGCACCTGAACCACCCCAATGAGCGACCCACACCCATCCTACCGAGCCCCAAACAGCTGCACCTGGATCCCCACTCCCCCAGCATCCGGACACGCTCACTGAGCTCCCCACACTCAGACCCCCCCCCCTGCCAAGTTCTATTCCCCCCACCCTCAGACTTCCCCGCTGAGCCCCGAGCATCTTCACTTGGATGCCCCTGCATAGTCCCATTACTATTGCACCCAGAACCCCCCCCCCCACAAGCCCCCATGCATCTAGATCCTCCCTGCACCTGGATTTCCCCACTGAGCCACCCGCACCCAGATTGTCCTACACAGAACCCTCTCAACCCACACCTGGATCCCTCCACACTAAGTTCCTCCGCACTTGGACCCTGCCTTGCTGAGCCTGCCTGTCCACACCTGGTGCACCTGGCATGGAGGGGCAGAGCCCTAGCGTGTTCCTGGGACAGACCCAGTCCTTGCGCTGTGTCAGGATTGGGTGCAGCCTCACCGCTGAGTGTGTGTCCCCGGGGGGCAGGAGGGGGTGCTGTATAGTGATCGCCCACCTTTGTGCAGCCAGTGGCCTGTGCTTCCCAGTGCTATGCTGGAGCCTCCACATATATTTGACAAATAAATAACAAATTTGCAGAAATTTAAAATACTGTGTGCAGAATTTTTAGTTTTTTGGTGCAGAATACCCTCAGGAGTAGCTCTGTATGGGAGGACTCAGCTCAGGGAATTGCCTAGCACTTTGGTATGCACACCCTCCGGAGTGTAAACCCAAATTATATTGTCTTGCACTATACAGAAATCTATACATTGTAAGCTCCTGACATTTTCCCCCTCCCTCTATGTGGAGGAAGATATGCACAGCTTTTTGCTCCCTCGGTTATGAATTGCACAAAGTGGGGTTTGGAATAAACAAAAAAAAAGTTTAACTACAAAAGGTACATTTTAAGTGATGATTATTAAGGGATAACGAACAGATCAAAGCAGATTACTGAGCAGATAAAACAAAACACGCAAACTGAGCTTAATACATTAAAGAATACTGGTTAGAAATAATCTCTCTTAAATGTTTCAAGCAGGTTGCAGAGTTTCTTGAAAATAAACTGCACCGCTTGTGTAACCCACACACCTCCTGAGTGTGGTCTTCTGTCCCATCAGGTGGCACCGAGACCACTCTGAGAGCGAGCGAGAGAGAGAGAGAGAGATTAATGAGGCTGCTCTGCAGCCTTAGCTAAGGCCATATGGCTTTTAGATCATGCAGTAGAGGCTCATGCAATAAGTCCCAGGTTCAATCCCACTTGCCAATGACCAGGGTCTGTCAGTGTTACACGTGCAGCTTAAATCTCCAGGGATTCCTTTTACAGCCTGATCATTCTCATCTGGGTTCAGTCCCTGCCTTCCCGAGCTTAATTCCTTTGTTTCTTGGGGTGTTTTCATCAGTCTTCCTTCTTGGGTTGGGAGGCAGTGGAGAAGAGCCAAGATTAACTCACTCCCCAGCCTTAAATAGGACTTGCATATGACGGGAATCCTTTGTTTCCCATCCTGTAGAAAAATACCAGCATTTTAAGATGGTATCCTGTACTAGGTGACATGATCACATGACCCTGCAGTGTCAAAGCAGCATCCCAGGAAACTTCTCAGGAAGGAGGGAGATGAGTATCTTCAAAGTCCTATTGTCCTTCCTAATGACCCATTGAGGCTGATTGCATACTGCCTGGTGGGCGTTCCCCACGTGTGTACACAGTTGTAATTGTTACATAGTCAATATCCCTAACTTCAGATACAGAAAAGATACATGCATATTAATTGGATAATCTCATACAGTAAATTGTAACCTTTCCAGTGATACCTCACATGACCCATCTTGCATAAAACATATCTTATAATATGAATATGGCATAACTGACAATATTTTTATGAAGAATAGGGGGCGTAATGTCACACGCATGTTGGGCCAGATTCCTCAGAAAACTACTGAGGAACTAAGAACATAGAAGCAAGTAAAAATAGTGACTGCATATGCACAGTACTATATTTCCCTCACAGATATGAGTTAAGAATGTGGTTATCCTGAAGTATGTATTTGCCAGCTTGTCCATGCACTGAAATATGGTTGGTGGGTGTATTTGGATATTGGAATCCTTTAGCTTTTCCCTTCACTTCCCTTTCTTCTTTTTCTAAGGAAATTAAAGTTGGAAAACCTACACTAATGCAACATATGGCTGAAATATCATATCATATGTATATTAAAAACAGAAAATTTAGTTACCATTTCCACAACTGTAACTGAGCTAAACAGCTCATATTCTTGTCGCAGCCCTAAAGCCTATGCTTAAACATCGTGTCTCTTTGGCCAGTTGTCGGTCAAAAGGTCACATTGGTACCATGTGCAACACCGTAGTGCCGTGTGTCTATTCCCGCTCTTTTCCCTGGTCACCTAAGGGACAGGCTAGTGCCGTGTGCAAAAATACTAGTGTGCCTGTTCTCGCACCTTCTGTCGGTCAAAAGGTCAAGTTGATGCTGTGTGCAAAAGCATAGGGCTGTGTGCAAAAGTAGTGTGCCGGGTGCAGCTTCCATTGACGTAGAGGGCATCAGCTCGGAACCTGGTTGGTGAAGGAGATAGGGACCAATCAGACCCTGACACGAGTAAGAGTCTTCGAATAAAACTGTATCTCACGCCAAAATCTGCAGGAGTATCCGCGTGTTAGCTGGAAGGCCTGATCACCCTTCCAGCCAGGGTCTCCTCCAGATTTAGCCGTCTCGTGTCGTGTTGTTTTGATTTTTTGGATTACTTCCCCTCCCCAATTCGCCATGTCCTCGGTGTCTGTACTGCTGGTCAGCTGCGCCTGGAGTGTGGTATATGTATTTTAATTTCTGTAGATATTCTGTTTAACTTCTTCCCTTTTTCCTTTCCCCTTACTTGGTACCAAGTTGTGTATATAGTATATGAGAGTCAAATTGTTGTATTAATTGCTATTGTAGTTAGTTGGTGTATTTTTATAGTATTCAATTAATACGTGTACAGTTTACTTGGTTTGTGTATCTGCTCTGGTTTTTAGTGAGCAGTTGATTATAGACTGCTTGGTTTCTTGTTGTTGGATGTAAATAGACTGTTTCAAGTTGTATGTATATTCTTCTGATAGTATTGTTTGTTGGTAAAAGTGCTCCTCCCCAGCCCAAGTTGCAACTCATTCCCCATTAATAAACAACCAATTGGTTTTGAATTACAATCTGTTTTCATTTTGATTTTCCTCTCTCAATCAAATCCTTACTCGAACCTGCACTGGTCTCAGACAGTTCACAGAGGGCTTGTCTGCACAGTGCTTTAGTCTGCACCAGAGAGGTGTAAATTCCAGTGCTTACTAATGTCACGCATTAACTGACCTATATGGACCATGCTGGCATACACTAAAAGATCCCTAGTGTGTGTTAATGTAGTACTATTTGAAACAGGAATACATTAATGCACACTAGAGAACTTTTAGTGCATGCCAGCAAGGTCCACACAGATCTCTTACTATGCAATGTGCTAGTGCAGACTAAAATTTACATTATTCTGGTGTGGACTAAAGCAGGGGTTCTCAATCTTTTTCTTACTGAGGTTCCCCCCCCCAACTTGCTATAAAAACTCCATGTCCACCTGTGCCACAATAACTAACTGGTTTTCTGCAGGGCTAGTGTTGGGTTAGCAAACAGGGCAGTTGTCTGGGACCCCACGTCACAGGGCCCCCTGTGAAGTTACATTACTCAGGCTTTGGCTTCAGCCCCGTGTGGTAGGGCTTTGGCTTTTTGCCTGTACCCTAGCGAGTGTGTTAGGTAATAAAGCAAGTCCTCACTCACCTCTCCAACACCCAAGTTCGTGCGGAGTTGGAATTTGGGCACACAATTCTGTCAGAGACCAGACAGCAATGCGTTGATCAACGGGCTCACACTACCCCAAAAGCTTTAGAATAAGTGTGGCCCCTTTATTAGGGGTGAGCATCAATATTTATACACAGAAGTAAACAAAGTGATTAATAAAAGATAATGGTCATGCATAATCAATCAAGATTTTACAGGAAAAGCAAGTTTAACAAGTAAATGCATAGA
This sequence comes from Gopherus evgoodei, assembly GCF_007399415.2. Lineage (NCBI taxonomy): Eukaryota > Metazoa > Chordata > Testudines > Testudinidae > Gopherus > Gopherus evgoodei. The sequence continues at coordinate 82,356,489 of NC_044329.1, read as the reverse complement.
GATAAAGGCTAATGGCTACTTGAGGAAGGGGGTGTCATGAGTAGTTTGCAGGTCAGTGCTTTGTTCAAAAAAAAGGTTCAGAAAGGATTATGCAGAGACGGCCAGTCTGGGTGTTTTTTTGGCTCCAAAGTTCACCAAAAGTTTAGACCCAACAAGTGTAACCTCGGCCCTGCTTAGCGGAGCCTCTGAAATCTGCTCGCAGCCCCCCAGGGGGCCTCGGACACCTGATTGAGAATCACTAGACTAAAGCATCATGTAGAAAACCCTAAGAGAGTAGCCATGCACAAATCCAGAGTTTGGTGGCATGATTTTTAGGATCCTTTGGGGTCTAGACATGTGTTTAAAGGGAAGTGCCATATATAGTCTTTTGCACTCGCATCCTACCTGGTGGGAGGAAGGAGTCATTCTCTCCTCACCTCTACTTGCAAAGTAGAGGTTGCCCGGAAGTGGAATTGTGGTATCCAGAATACCTGTGTCTGATAGAGTGGAATATTGAGTGAGGTATAAGGTGTCAAAGTTAGACTCAGGACTCTCAGTATGTCAGACCACTGTGTTTTATTAGCACAGCGCTCTGCTAATAACACCCAGACAATGTGAGCACCATACAAGACACAAACTATCTTATTTATACTGATAAAAGGGCAAGAATTTAACAAGATAACAAAGGAAGCAGAATCTGCTAAGTTTACCTGGGCTAGGCATGTGTATCTTATTTCCTTACTATTACTGATCTTCTGTTAATGTTTCGCCATTAGCACCATTGTTCATGCCTAATGTTTCTTTTCCTGGCACCTGTATTTCAACATTTCATATTTCTGCTTAAAGTTACATACAACATTTCTTTAACCCATTCTTATTTTTACAATATAATTGATTCTGCTTTCGCAAAGGCTCCAATCAGAAAGTAGAATTTTCTGTGGTAAACAGTTGAGCATTTTTGATGAACTTTGGTTCTGAGAGTTGGAAGGGAAAAGAGAATGTGCTTAGTCTGCTTTGTGCTTAGTCTGTCTGTGCTTAGTAATATAAAATACTTTCCTCTAGGAACCAGAGCTTTGAAATGTCTTTCTTTAGTGCTATAAAATTGCAACCACATTAGGAGAGAATTTGTTCTTTTCCCTCTCCAAACTGCTGCTTCCTCCTCTTATGACACACTTGTGTATATCTTCATATAGTTGCATATGTCACTCAAGACATCAAACTTGATGGTATGGTAAGTCCTATATAATCACAGAGTTGCATTAAGGTATTTCTTGCACTTAATTCTATTTAAATTTGGATTTTAGATTAAAGTGATACTGGAACATGAATTTTAGAAGATTAGTTACTACTTACATTTTCTGGATTCCCAGGCATACAGATAAACCAAGCATGGATTAACTGCATCCATCTGTAAGTCATTTTCTTTCATTCGGATTGCCCAACAGAGAATCTTTATTTCACCCGGCTGAAACATGTATTTCAACCGGTTCCTTTTTTGGCTATTTTCCAAGTCCATCAGGACACTCTTAGTTTTTAAAAATAAAAACTGGGTAATGTAGACATTTTAATTTTTAGGAACAGAGGCCTGTTATTTAAGAGAGGGTGGAAATAGAAACCACAGTCATTCTTTTCCAATTAAGTAGAAGCACTCTTATAATTCATGAAACCCTTAAATGGAGCTGAACTTTCAGTAACCCCATTATTGTAACTGGTTGGTGTTATTTTGATTTGAACAATTCATACCTTCTTTCCTGTGTAATAGTGGAATAGTTGCTTTTTCTGCTCCGGCTCCCTCATTCTGACAGACCACAATGATGGTAATAGAGCTCACACATCATATTCTAGAATGCTAATTTAAAGAAGGATAAACTTTTTGGTGATGTAAGTTGAGCTTTTCCACATGTAATTTCATAAATGCATTAGAGGACTATGTTGGTGATGGTGGGCAATAAATGCAATATGGTGGATGCAGGCTGACAGACTTACTGGCCCTTTGTGCCTCTTGTACAGTAAGCATGGGGTTAGGTGGGCTGCACACAAAAGAACGGAAATACCTTGGTTTGGTAGTTAGTGTTTAAATACTTCTTTCCTGGGGTACGTAAGTTTGGGAAGGGGTTTGTAACCTGGTTGTGTGGATTCACCAGTCTGAGAAGTCCAAACAAAGCCCAAATAGTCAAGTAAAGTTCCATGTTCTTTTCCTAAAGGCAGGTTTTATTAAATAACAAGATGCAAAAGGCCCAAAGTAATATAAATGATTAAGAGACTTTCCTTCTTTTGCAAACTTGGCAGATGGAGAGGAGGGAGAAGGGCACATGCTTGCCTCCTAGGTAGCCCTTCCTATGTAATAAAGAGAGCATCCTCCAAGGTCCTTCACTGGCTCTTTCCTTGCTGCTACCCTTGTCTAAGGCAGGAAGCCTATATTTGGCTTCTTGTATATCACACATTTGCTCCTAGTCATGTGCTCTGACTACAGATTCTTGCTTTAAAGGTCCCAAGGGACATAACAGGCACACTGGCCAGCAGACATTTGTCTCAAGGCTCAGTGCACTGTTACAGAGTGTTAATTTGGTGCTTACAAAAGCAATGTTGCTAATATATGAGACTTTATCATTGATCTTGCAATATTTTGTGTGGGTTCTTTGTAAAATTCCAGCTGTTGCACTCCAAGTGATGTAAGAATTTCAGGTTTCATTTTTTTAAAATAAATTTCTAGTCCTTGTCGTTGCAGTGAAAAGCTTAAAAATGTGAACAAAGTGCACTTTAGGCTCCAAACCCAGAAGGCAAATACAAAGAACTCCAAATGTATTCTTGTTCCTTCTTTTAATGGTTACTTCTCTTTGCCTCATCCATCTTGGATCCGTGCCCTGTTGAAGTAAGTACAGCTCTAGAGACAATTGCAGGGAAGGGAAGCTGGAAGTTGGATGCCTACAGCTGAGTGGAAGGAAGCTGCTCCTGCGCCTGCTTACTCCTTCAACTAGTCTCTGGAAGCAGACTGGGACTATTTGTGGGTATGTCATAGCTTCGTTTAGTCCCATTTCTCATTAGTTAGAGGTACCCATGAACTAGAGGTAAGAGGAGAGAAGATCCCTTAGTGCCTCTGTGCACCTGTGAGAGCAGAGGACAGGCACTTTGGATCGGCAGCAGCTCATGAAGAGTGTTAGGCCCCTGCGGGAGGGGGAGCAAGCGGATACTGGACACAGTGTTGGTATATAGTACTCTAAATGCTCTTTATTGATTATAAAACAAACCTTACTCACTCCACATTCACACCCCAAACATGCTATGCCGGAGTCCAAAGGTCAGAATGGTCCCGATGGCCAGTCGAGGTTCCTTCTGTCAGGATAAGATCATAAGATGGAGAGAGTCGGTGAAAACCACGTCTATATCCACCTAGGACTCTGGATCAATAAGCTACTCCGATTTGCAGAAATCATAGTCTTCCATTCTATCATGTCATTGGTTCTTTGCCTTTGTTTACTAAGCCTTCTACCCTCACAATTCCAAAGAGACAATCCTGGGTGGCGAGCTGCCATGATCCAAGGCATGGCATTTCCTCCAGTTCTTATACAATTTTATATCAGTCCAGCTGGTGGTGTTGCCTTTTCTGATGATTTTCTGTATTTTTCTCGGAGCGTAAGATTGTTTTTGCCCAGAGTTCTAACAGTCCTTTACCTTAAGTCCTTGCTTCGGTTGCTAACTTGCAAGAGACGCATTCATGTCAAGCACACGTCATTCATGCCAGGCCTCAATGACCTATAACATATTACATGGATATATGAATCACAGTGTATATTGATAGATATATATCTGTCTCCCAACATTGAATGATGAATGCCATTAATTATTCTATCATTTTATAATTTCGCAAGCAATTAAATTTGATATATCACTTGCTCCAAAACTTCTTGTCGCTTTCTTATTTGGCAGTATAAACATAGCACAATAAAAGTTAACAAAATCAGTAATGCTAATAATACCACAATAGGATGTAGCATTACATTTAGAAGAGCTGTGATACTGGGAGACCATCCTTTAAAAAAATTATACCAGTGAGAAATTACCAATTCTCCTCCTTTCCCCAATTTTAATATTTGACCATTGTGGATCAAAATGTTTATTTTTCCCAGCTGAGCAGACTGAGAGAGATCCTTTGCATATTACCTGATTTATTTATTTTTTTGCTTTCATCAATCTGTTTTCCCATTGTTCCCAAGGTATCCTCAAATCAAAGGACCAGTCCACATCTTTTGGTTCCCATACAATTTCCTTTTTAAAAAATAGAGGACCTTGGTAAATAATTCCATTAATATTGACCTCTGTTACATTACATTTACATGACTCAATTGGGCCTTTTTCTGTCATACTTCCCCAAAATACATGTTTTTTGTAGTTACCACACAAATACACCCAGTGCCTAAATCGCACACTCCTGTGCCATTAGAAGCTAAATATTGCATGGAACGTTATCTGCTTGAATGGTTCAAATGACATCCCTCTAGGGACCAGTTTAGTTGTGGGCACACCCATTTATTTCGTCCCCACACTTCACAATGTTTTGTTAATTGTACTCATTTATAATCCACTTCTTGAATCAAGTGTGTCCCACTTATTTCTATTTGCCATAACTCTTCATTAATAATTTTTGGCAACACCCAGGCCATTGCTGCTTTTCTTTGCTTTCCTGTGTTGTGTAACAGCATTTTATAATTCCACTCTCCCCTCAGAGTGGCTTGATCCCAGTTAAACTCCATATTCATCCTGTAATTCGTTGGTTCCATGTATGAGGATCTTTGAACCATGCAGAAGGCCATTGCCCATTACTTAACAGATTCATAGAATCATAGAATATCAGAGTTGGAAGGGACCTCAGGAGGTCATCTAGTCCAACCCCCTGCTCAAAGCAGGACAAATCCTCAGATGGATTTTTGCCCCATATCCCTGAATGGCCCTCTCAAGGATTGAACTCTCAACCCTGGGTTTAGCAGGTCAATGCTCAAACCACTGAGCTATCCCTTCCCATTCTCTCTATGTATCGTATCCCATAAATTTGCACCTGTACACATTGTATTGCTAGTACAGTTTTATTGTCAGTTTCAGATACACCAAATAGATTTACATTTAGAGACGTTTTCAAGGCTTGAGTTTGTTTTGATTGGCGTTCCATGCTTCCTATTTCTTGTTCCGATTAATGCACTAGTATTTTGTCTCACATGTTTGTATAGCCCCCAAAATCTTACCCAAAGCTGACATTTTCCCTTCTAATGTCTCAATATCAAATGAGTTTAAAGCTTCAGCTCCAATAATACCTATGATATAGTCTCCTATACCTCTTATTTTGTATAGTCCTGTCTCGCCATTGTTGTTGCCATGCTTGTAATAGAGGCAAGGCATATGGCATACACTTCGGTTGTTGTGCACTTACATTTACTTGCTCTCCTTCCAACCAGATAGTTTGATCTACAATAGTTGGGGCTTCAATTACTTCTTCCCTCCTATATGGCTGCTCATCCGCCATGATCCTTGGTGCAATCTTGTTTCTGGTATCTGATTAATAAACATAAAAAAAAGACTGTATTCCCGAAAATATATTCCCCCATTAATTTTCCTAAAGCAACTCAAGCTGATAGTTAGGGAAGGGTTTGCTATTACACCATATTCCCATAATTTAGGAGCCATTGACTTGTTCCATCCCACATGAGTATTAACCAGTTCTTGTTCATTAGTCACATCTAGGGTGACTACATCAAATCTCAGACTCCAAAAGGTACAATTGAGTATTCATGTTCAGATTGTTCTCATCATAACTAAATCTAAACCTTAGGTGACCTTCCCCCCTCTTAGCATGTACAAAGATCTCCATTGCTCTTCCAAATCTTTTGGCTTTAGATATTCCGATGTCACATTTTTGCCATCTTTCCACCATATTTCAGATTTTACCTTGAAAATCTTTACATATGGTTTTGTTTAGTCCTGTTTTTCCCATTCTGTCCCACAAATAGTCAAATGTATTATTCCCTTTAATCCATACCTCCATCCTGGAGGCGCTCCCATATGTATATCCATGTACCCCTAAATTTCACCAAATATTCAAAAAAAAAAAAAGACCAAAAACTATATTTCCACTTTTTTTTAATTATGAAGATCCTCAATATTGAAGCCATAGCCATTATTTCATAGGAATAATGTCCAATGCGTCCGGCCATATTATTTTAAATACACTTACACTAACCTCTTCTATCTTTGCTCGAGCTCCGGTATTTTTTTTCCTCCTAAAATATAACCCCCACAACACAATTCCTCTACTAAACACAAAATGCAAGGGAAAGCAAGCATAAGCAATAAACCAGTTAAAAAAATTGTAGCACCATATCCACACTCCAAATCCAAGGTCCATATAGGATAATTTCTGGTGCAATTGGGCATTCCTTTCCTTCTGTAAGAAACTAAAAGAAAAAGAAAGGAACATTATTAAATCTTTAGGCCATAACTTTAATTGTGATGTGTGGACCCACCTTCCCTTTTTATCCCTTGTTAATCTGCACTACAGTAGGTGAAATTTTATTCATGATGGAAAATGGTCCAACCCATTTAGATTTCAGGACATGATGTTTTTTATGTTAATTTCAAATACATTACTCTGTCTCCGGTTTTCCATAATTTACTGTCATGAGCCATACGAGAATGCACATAGTCTTGCTTTTTCAATGGTGTCAGTCAGTTTAAATTCCATTTTCTTCAGTTCTGTTGTTAACTCCCTTATCCATTCGGTAACTGATACCTCCTCCTCTTCTGGGTACAAGAAAGGACTCCACAATCTCATAAGCCTTCCAAAGAGAATTTGGTAAGGCTGGTAGCCAGTACCCAATCAATCACTACTTTGGATTGCCACCAACACCATTGGCAACTTATCGTCCCAGTCTTTGCCAGTTTCTTGTACTACTTTACGTAGAGCTCATTTAATAGTTTGATTCATCCTTTCGACTGTCCATGATGATTGAGGTTGATAGGGGATATGTAGTTATTGCTTTATTCCTAAAGTTTTTAATCAACTTTGAATTACTCTTTCTACAAAATGTGGCCTGTTATCTGAATCAATTGTTTTTGGAGTTCCATATCTACTAATCACTACTTCCCACAACTTTATCATTCCAATATTTTTCATTCCCTTCTCGCTTTTGATGACCTTTCATGTCTTACTCTTATTTTTCTTGGGTGTGTCGTCCCCCCCCAGCCCCAAACCAATCATGGATAGATTTCCAGTTCTTCTTTTGAACCACATTTTTCCCCTTAACTGTTTCCCAATGATTCTTTTTCCAAATCCCAGCCCAGTATAACGGTCCTTGTACCACAAAGTCTGAATCCATAAAGACAGTCTGCAACATTTTTTCTGTTTAAGCAGATCACTAAGAGCTCTGACCTCTGCTCCCTAAGCTGAAGCTGTACTCATAGGCCTGGTCTACACTACACGTTTAAACCGAATTTAGCAGTGTTAAACCGATTTAACCCTGCACCCGTCCAGACAACGAGGCCCTTTATATAGAAATAAAGGGCTCTTTAAACTGGTTTCTGTACTCCTCCCCGACGAGAGGAGTAACGCTGAAATTGGTATTGCCATGTCGGATTAGGGTTAGTGTGGCTGCAAATCGACAGTATTGGCTTCTGGGTGGTATCCCACAGTGCACCACTGTGACAGCTCTGGAAAGCAATCTGAACTCGGATGCACTGGCCAGGTAGACAGGAGAAGCCCCGCGAACTTTTGAATTTCATTTCCTGTTTGGCCAGCGTAGAGCTCTGATCAGCACGGGTGGCGATGCAGTCCCAAATCCAAAAAGAGCTTCAGGATGGACTGTACGGGAGATACTGGATCTGATCGCTGTATGGGGAGACAAATCTGTTCTATCAGAGCTCCATTACAGAAGACGTAATGCCAAAGCATTTGAAAAAAATCTCCTGGCTATAATACAGAGTCCACAGCACAGAGCTCTGTGTCAAGTGTAACAGAAAGCCAAAGAATCAAATGGACGCTCATGAAGGGAGGAAGAGGGTACCGAGGACTCCAGCTATCCTACAGTCCCCACAGTCTCTGAAAACATTTGCATTCTTGGCTGAGCTCCCAATGCCTGTAGGGTCAAACACATTGTCCAGGGTGGTTCAGGATATATCTAGTCAATTTACCCCCGCTCTCCCCCCGTGAAAGAAAAGGGAAAAAAATCGTTTCTTGACTTTTTTCAGTGTCGCCATATGTCTACTACATGCTGCTGGTAGACGCGATGCTGTGGCACTGAACAGCAGCATCCTCTCCCCTCCCTTCCCTGGTGGCAGACGGTACAGTGCAGAAGGACTGGTAGCCGTCCTCGTCGTCATCCTGTGAGTGCTCCTGGCTGGCCTCAGGTGAGGTTGGCCGGGGGCGCCTTGGTAAAAATAGGAATGACTCCCGGTCATTCCTGGCAGATGGTACAGAATGGCTGGTAACCGTCTTCATCATAGCAACTGGGGGCTGAGCTCCATAAGCCACACCCCCCCCTTTCATGTCTAAAGAAAATATTCTGTACTGCCTGGACTATCATAGCAGCGGGATGCTGGGCTCCTCTCCCCGCCACCGTTTAATGTCCTGCCTGGACTATCATAGTAGCTGGAGGCTGCCTCCCCCTCATTTTATCTCACTAAAAAGTCAATGTTTCTTATTCCTGCATTTTTTATTACTTCATCACACAAATGGGGGGACACTGCAACGGTAGCCCTGGAGGGTTGGGGGAGGAGGGAAGCAACGGGTGGGATTGTTGCAGGGGCACCCCCTAGAATGGCATGCTGCTCATCATTTCTGCAGGATCTGACATGGAGCGGCTGTGCTCTCTAGTACACTTGCCCCATATTCTAGGCAGGACTGACTCTATTTTTAGATACAACATAAAGGAGGGAATGACCCGGGGAGTCATTGCCATTTTTGTCTTTGCGCCCCCGGCCGACCTCAGCCAGGAGCACCCATGACAGCAGCAGACGGTACAGAACGACTGATAACCGTCCTCTCATTGCCAATTTACAATGGCATGGCAGATGGTACAGAACGACTGATAACCGTCTCTGCTATCTTGCAAAGGCAAATGAATGCTGCTGTGTAGCGCTGCAGTACCGCCTCTGTCAGCAGCATCCAGTACACGTACGATGACAGTGACAAAAGGCAAAACGGGCTCCATGGTCGCCGGGGCAATCCAGGGAAAAAGGGCGCGAAATGATTGTCTGCCGTTGCTTTCACGGAGGAAGAAATGAGTGACGACATTTACCCAGAATCACCCGCCACACTGTTTTTGCGCCATCATGCATTGGGATCTCAACCCAGAATTCCAAAGGGCGGGGATGACTATGGGATAGCTACGGGATAGCTACCCACAGTGCAACGCTCCAGAAATCGACACTAGCCTCGGTACATGGACACACACCACCGAATTACTGTGCTTAGTGTGGCCGCGTGCACTCGACTTTATACAATCTGTTTTACAAAACTGGTTTTATGTAAAATCGGAATAATCCCGTAGTGTAGACATACCCATAGAACCAGAAATAGTTTCCCCATCAATTTGTACAGCAGCATATCCCATATATTTCTTAGAGTTAAGAACTAGCATCTGTAAACCAAACCTCTTTTTCTCCGAGGCTTAACACTTCATCTACTGAGGGTGCTTCTTCAGCTAACTTAGGTTCAGTTTCTGAAGGTGGGCATTCATGCGCCTCTCCATCAGGAAGGCATATGGTAATATCATTGCTTGTTAGTTATTCTCATAAGTAACATCTCTCTTAGTTAACATCAAGGTCCATTGGGCCATCCTGGTATTGGATACTCCTTTCCCCTGCAGTTTCTCTGATAAAATATACTTCAAGGGAGAGCTAGGTGTTTGTATTATAATAGGGGCTGTGCCAGTAATCAAAGCAAGAGCTTCAATGGCCCACACAGCAGCTAAACATTCTCTTTCACATCCCAAACTGCTGCTCCTTAGGGGTTAATCTTCTAGACTCATATGCTATTAACGTCCTGTCAATTTCTTGCATCAATACAGCTGCTAGATGTTGAGTTGCTGCCAACTTAATCACAAACGGCTTGTTTATCTCTGGGAATTTCAGTGCTGGAGCTTGCATCAAGGCTTGTTTTAAATTACAGAATTTAAAATTTTCTTGTTCAGGCCCCCACTCCCATTCTACTTAGTAAACGCCACAAAGGTCCAGTTATGGTGTCAAAATTCCAATGTGTTTCCTTAAATAGTTACCTCCTTACATCACTCTCAACGCATGAGAATCCTCTGGTCTTGGTAAATTCATTAATGATTTCATCTTTGTTTGATCTACCTGAATTCCTTGTTCCCTAGGGTCGCCCCCAAATAATTCACTGTCCTCTGCACTAGTTGGACTTTCTTTTTATTAGCCTTGAAACCCTGTTTCCTGGATGAGTCTCAACACTTTTTTAGTCAGCTCAGTCACCTCCCCTTCAGTGAACCCCCACACTAATATGTCATCTACATATGAGGTGACATTCTCCCAATCCTCGTTGGATAATTAATCCAGCATTCGCACCACATGTTGTTGTGCACTAGACAGAGCGCAATGTAGGCCATGGGGAATTATTTTCAGTAAGTATTGTTGTCCCTTAAAAGTAAACGCAAAGCGGCCCCAAGAATCGGGATGCAATAGGATGGCAAAAGAACAATTTTCTAAAAATCTGACAGAGAACCCTTTTGGGCCCCTCTGTATTCTTGCCATTACTTCAGGTAGATCTGCTACTGTTAGTGCTATAGGGTGGGTAGCTTTATTAATTTGTCTAAAATCCACAGTCAATCTCCAGTCTCCTGAGGCTTTTAATACAGGCCAAATTGGGCCATTGTATGAGAAATTCCCCTTTTTCAATCACTCCCTATTCTAATAATTCAATTCTTTTCTCAGTTCCTGCTTCTGCTTGCACAGGATATTTATATTGTCTCTCTGGTGGCACTTCATCTCCCACGATTTTAACACGTGCTTTGATTTTAACACATTCTGCTTTATTCTTAATTCATACATCAGGAAACTCTGTTACCCACACATCCTGTTGATCCAGAATAATCTCCTTCACTGCTTCTGCAACACATATTCTTGGAATGTACCCTGCTGTCGTGACACTTTCTGTCCAGCCGGGCACATGCCACAGAACTCCATTAGCTAAATCCAAAACTAACTAATTCATCTTCAAAAAAGGAGTCCTCAATATTACTGGCTCAGCCGCCTGATCTATCTGAAGCATTTGTTCCTCACAACAAAAATCCCCTACTCTCTCTCTGGGTATAGCTATTTCTACTGAATGATAAATTTTTCCTGCCACTCTTTCCCCAATAAAGGAGGCTGTTGTAATTATCTCTGACACACATCGAGTCAAATCACGTGTAATTACAATATTTACACCAGCCCCACTATCCAATAGGGCATCTTTGGGTCCATTATCTCTCACAATGACAGTTGTCCTAGGCCCCTGTTTGAATCCCATCTTAATCTAGTTACCATCTCTCACTTCTGAGGACCCATTTCCAGTGGAAGCAACTTGGCATCAGGGCTTCTCTATAGAGCAGGTTTCTCTGAATCCTTAGTTTGCATAACTGAAACCTTTTTCTGCTCCTTCAACATTTCTTCTTCCATCCTTTGCATTTCTTTGATCAGTTCGTCAGTACATCTCCCATTCCACTTATCCATATCTTCTCCCCTCAGTGTCAAATATCTCCAAGTGATATTCCGAATCACATTTACTCCCTTCTGGAGCTCACTTTGATTATTCCACCCTCTACCTCCTTGGGGTGGGGTGTTTTGTCTTCTACCACGTCTTCTTCCAGTCTCACGGTATCCTGATCTATAAGCACTCTCATCTGAATGTTGTTGCTTCAACAAAAGATACTCTGGGTTTTAAGGCTTCTGCCTGGTTTCCCCCTTTCATCATTCATTGGCATACTATCCAGAACTCCGGTGCATCCATAACAGTTAACCCCTCATTCTGGGCTGCTTGGTTCATGAAATTAGTAGACATTGCTAATAAATTTCTGTCCAAGCTTTCAAACACATCATTTCACAATTTTCTCCGATTCAAATCAACTCTCATCAAAGAATCAGCTATGATATGTCTGGTGACCTCCGCCACCAGACACGTCATCCATTGTATTTCTCCAGACAGTAATCCTGATGTTATTCTCTTTAACTGGGTGAATCTCCGGGCTTCATGTAATCTGCACTGGATAACACCTTCATGGGTCTTTGACCTATCTCTTTTCCTAACAGCATAATAAATCGTGGTATCAGCTAGTGTGCTTCTGGCTGTCTGTCCAAAGCATTTTTCACTCAATCTACTGCCTGTCTAATCTCTCCAGTGGCAGCTGCCCTGATTAACCTGTAAGATTCACTCTCATTTAAATTCTCAGTTTCTCCTAATTCTGCCCATTGTACTAACCATGCAGGAAAATTTTTCATATTCACTGGGCCTAATAACTTTACCATCAACTGTAAGTCTGAACTCGCAGGAGTTACTTGTGTCTGCTCTGACTGTAGCTCCCTCGTTGCATCCTTAATGGTTGATCTCCATTCTATCAGTGCTACAGACTTTTCTGGTTTAGGCTGTGCTGGCCAGTTTCTTATCTCTTCCCTCAACTTAGTATAAAACTCTTGTCAAGGTTGGTCAAATTCCCTTTTCTTTTGACCACCCTCACAGATCCTCTCCATACCAGATATTATTGGAACACGTTTTGACACACAGCCGCAACTTGCAGCTCCTGTATTTTCACTTGCTTTTTCAATACTGCTATAGTTTTCTGACACCAACTGTGAGAAATGCTTGTGATGGCCTCTTCCTTTTCCTTAGTCAAATCTCAAATTAACAGTTTCATTCCTATCACTTGATGGTCTAATTTATCTTTGCTTTAATCTTTTCCCAATCCATAATTCTTTTCTCCAATTCCCTATTTTGTTTCCCCGTTTGTTCTTACTGAGTGTGCATTCTATGTGCCTCCCTCACTTCCCGTTCCAATTTTTTCGGCAATTTTTAAAATGTTCTTGTAATGTTTGTAACTCCGCACAGATTTCCCCCTTACAGGCAATTTCCCTTTTTACAGCTTGCTATACCATGGCAGTTTGCTTTTGTACTGGCATTAGGCTTCTACAGCTGTACATATTTCTCAAACATGTTTTCTAAGGTATCAAGTATTATATCCGGTTCCACTGCACCTTCCATCCATGGGTATGTCCCAAATGCAATAATCTCCTTCTCTAACAGAGAAGGGGCTTTAACTTTAGTTCACTGGGGTGCTTCTTCCACCCACTTACTTCTCTTAAACAATGTTTTAAACATTATTACACTAACACCACATGGTATCTCCCCACGTTTCGTTTCATTGCTTTTCTTTTTGGTATATAAAAAGCTTAAAAATGTGAATGAAGTGCACTTTAGGCTCAAAACCCAGAAGGCAAATAAAAAGAACTCCAAATGTATTATTGTTCCTACTTTTAATGCTTGCTTCTCTTTGCTGCATCCATCTTCGATCCATGCCCTGTTGAAGTAAGAACAGCTTTAGAAGCAGTTGCAGGGGAGTGAAGCTGGATGCCTGTAGCTGAGTGGAAGGAGAGAAGGAGAAAGACAGCCCTGGGAGCTCAGAGACTCCTTTTTGTCTTTTTTCCACCTGTTCGTAGAGTGAGTAGCAGTCGTAGGTACAGCAGCTGAAAACACTCCTTTGGTGATGTCAGATTGGAAACCACTCATAAAGTGAGATCTATAGAAGTTTATGGAGATTCCCAGATAATCTCAATTCTGTGCTTCAGCTCCCCACATATTCTTCACTCAAGGGCTATCTTCTCTCTATTTAGCATAGTGCTAATTGGGCCAGAGTGTGTGGTAGCCTTCTCATGTGAATAAATGTTCACTTGACAGTTAGATTGAGGCTACCAAATGCATTTTTACTTGGATATCAAGCCAGTTCTCTAAGAGTTAAACTGAAATACTAAATCACATTATTTCAGTATATAGTTGAATGAAACTACATTTAAAATATTAAATACTTGAATTATAAATGGATTAAGGTAATGAAATGGGAAGAAAGGTATCTAACCAGCAGACACACTAGGTTTCAATTTTGCTATAGAAAATTAGTAAAAAAATATATAATTTTCTCTACTAGATTTTTATAAGAATAAACCCATGCAAGAGCACATCTGTAGATTAGCAAGCAGATTTTATTTTTTGAGCACTAAAGGTTTTTATGGATGAAGAATACAATATGAGACTTTAAGACTCAACATTTCAAGTAATGTTTGAAATGTTGGAATAAGTATTTTGATAACTTTTGTAAGCTACATTTCTAAAAAAATGTTTTGTCTTGAACACATTTTTGTTGTAACTTCTCAATGTCATCACATTGCTGATACGCGGTAACTTTTGGTTACTTCAGTCTTGATCCTAGCCTCAAATTTGCAGATACATATTACAAGTTACATGCATGAGCTGTTCTTACAAAATTCATAGCAATATGCTATAATAACTATAATTATTTGGATATTGTTGAGCCCAAAAGGTTTGTTTTCAAGTGGCATAAAATCCAAGTACTGTATTAATAAAAAGTGTTGGTAATGTGATGTTTCAAAGTTAGATACACAGTAAAAAATTATATCTTTTTTTTCAATGTATGTCATATGTCCAGCTCAATTCTCTAGAGCAGTGATACTCACTCCTCAGTGGTTCAGGAGCCAAATTAGCGATCAGCATTACCCAAAAGAGCCACAGTCGTGTGAATTCATTGTTTTATTTACTATAATTAGGGCCTTACCATATTCATGGTTCATTTTGATCAATCTCACGGCCAGAGGTTTAAAAATTGGTCAGTTTCACATTTTCTAATGTTTACGTCTGAAATTTTACTATGTTGTAACTATGGGGGTCCCAACCCAAAAGGTACCTGGAGGTGGGTCTGATCTCCTCCCCCTCCTCTTACCAGAGCAGCCATACAAGGGAAGGACAAGTTCTGTCTCTCCCCAGCCCAGCAGGGACTTGTAGCTAAGAGTCTGGCTAGGGCACTCCCAGCAGCCAGGGGAGATCAGATTTCATTGGGAAGGGCTTATTTCATGGTCCGTGACACATTTTTTATGGCCGTGAAATTGATAGGGCCCTAACTATAGTACAATATATTCATATTTAAACAGTATGACAGGAAATACTTATTCTATATATATAATAAATATAAAATTCTCACAGTAAAATTATTGAGCAAGTATTATTATTATTTTTATCAACTACAATAGGTTGATAACATAATAAAAGCATCCTGATTGGTTGTTAATTAAATCACACAGGTTTTTAATATCATGTGCTGCAAAGAGCCCCAGGAGACATATTAAAGAGCCGTTTGTGGTTCGTGAGTCTGGGTCTGAGTATCCCTGCTCTAAAGCGTATACAGTGGACTAAACTGGTAAAAACATATCACAATCTAAACCTAATGTAGATTGTAAAGTTCTTGGGAAGGGATCTTCTGAGCCTTGTACAGCACTGAGCATACCTGTGCTGGAGATCACTATTTAATAATAGTGTCAGTAAAAACTCCAGCTCCACTGAAAAGTCTGTGTGAACAGATCTGTCTTGCAGCAAGCCTGGAAGAGCTATTTTCTTCAAGCTGTCAGAGTGGAATCTGCGCTCTCTCTCTCTCTCTCTCTCTCAAAGTAGAACATGTTACTGAAAATACTCTTCTCCTCAATATGCTAAACTAGGGACTTGCAGTCAAGGTCTAAGCTGTAAAGGTCAAATGACCATATAAACACCTTGACTTGCACTGGGTAGCTAATGGCAGTGCAATCTCTGGAGCACAGGAGTAATATGTCTGAAATATTAGACCATTTTGGACCATTTTGCATAATTTAGCAGCCACCTCTTTTCAAACAGCCTGCATTGACACACAAATTGAATACGGAATCTGCTGTGCCAGGACATCCTTTAGAAGACTATTCAAACGAATCTTCAATGATAGGGATCTGCAAACAGGCGCCAAGATCTTGATTTAGAAGGCAATTGTCATCCCCACCCTTCTCTATGGGTGTGAGATCTGGGTTGACCTACAGACAACATCTCAAGCAGCTGGAGTGGTTCCAGCGGCACTGCCTCAGGAGGATTCTCAGGATCAGCTGGGAAGACCAATGCACTAACATCAGCATTCTCTCTGCAGCCAAACCAACATCAGCAGTGTAGGAACGCATGTCATGGAACACATCTCTGCTGGGCTGGCAACTGTGTCCACATGCCTGACACTTGCCTCCTGAAGCAAGTACTCTTCTCTCAGTTAAGTCAGGGAAGAAGGGCTTGCGGAGGGAATGCTTCAGAGACATACTGAAATTACATTTTGAAAAGGGAGGAATCAACCCAACAAACTGGGAAGACTTGGCACAGAACAGGACACAGTAGCACCACACCATACACCAAGCCACGGCTCACTTTGAGGAGAACAGACACGCTCATGAGACAGAGAAGTCTCTCACTTGCATGACTGCCCTGCCCAGCCCCTCCTCCTCCCTCAATGATGACTTATGTCTCTACCAGCTGCTCCAGGTGCCTGAACCAACCTTCCTGTGCTACTGGGGAGGGGCGCATGTCTGTCCTTGCAGCTTCCCTTTGCTTCCCTGGCGGGAGTCTTTTTTCTGCAGGGAAGAAAAGAAATCTGCAGGAGATGTGAATTCTGTGCACGTGCAGTGATACAGAATTGCACTAGGAGTAAATTTTATTTATTGTGTGTGTGTGTGTGCGCGCGCGTGCACATGCGCACACACGCGTGCACACACGCACACACATTGGCATGGGTGGCTGATCTTTGTCCCCTGCCACAGAATGATAGTCAACCAATATAAATATCATAATGTGTACTATATCCAGACTGAAAAGGATCAAGGAAATCAAAGATTGCAAATACTGTTGCCACAAATTTCTCAATCCCATAAAGCAAAATCAGATGGCAATTTCTGAGAGAGGCCCTGGCTCAAACTAACAGTCACCCGTTTAAGAGATACGGACACTTTGTCTTCTCCTTTAAGGGTGGCTTTGACAAATCCATCAGTAGTGACTGAGTGTCTCTAAGCAATATTCACCAGCCTGAAGAGCTGAATTGATGGAAATCACAAGTGCAGCATATGGCTGCTTAAGCATTTTGGGAGCATTAGTGAGTGGAAGTGGTTGGGACTGAAGGAGAGAAAACGTCAGGTAAAATGTTTTAGAAGCACATAGATGCTTCAGAAAATTTTACCCTTCGCTTCAAATCCTTTCTGTCATAGATATGTTAACATGGTACTGGCCCAGATTGATTTCCACAAAGTAAATTGGAAACACAGCAAGAAACACTCAAGTCTGTTTCTGTGCCATGTGAGCTGGAATGTCCACGCTCTTTGCTGCCTAACACAATTTTCTGCTAATCAGAACTATGCAGTGTCGTGGAGGCAAAGAACCCTTTTTTCTTCCTCACCTGCCTTGGCTGAAATAAATAAGAAAATGTATGCTGCAGTTTGTCAATGCAGGATGTAATTTTCATCATGGGTTCCCTAGATGCCTCATTGTAAACCAAGGTGCCCTGTGAGGAAGCACATGTTCTCTCTTATGTGAGTAATGAAATGTATCTAACTTCCTTTTCAAAATAATCTTTGTTAAAATAGCTACTGTATTGTATAACAGGCTCTGTATAACGGAGAGAACTTTAAAAATTCACTTCTCTCTGCAAGAGAGGGGTGGTTTGTGTATGCCAGAGAAATAATTGCCACGTACAAAACTGTCAGTGTTGTTTGAGTACAGAAGGAGGGATGTATTATTGTACCGTAGAAATCTTCTACCCTGCAAGGTCCTTAAATGCAAGTTGGTGCATGTACAAACTGAAAGATTACCTAAAAAAATAAAAATAAAAAAAAAAGATCAAGAGCACTTCTCAAGTCATTTTCCCCCCCTCAGCTAACTGCTGTTCTTCTACCAACACATTCAGTTCCCCCTCCCCCATAAATACTTAAGGATCTCTCTTTTTCACTCCCTCCAACACTCCATCTTTCTTTTTGAATCCTAGCAGCAACACTGTGTAAAAATAACTTATGATCAATTAAAGTAACTTGGGACACTCCCCTAGTAGCCAACCCAGGGAGAATGAGTCTTTGCCATAGTTACAATGGCTGTGCAGCAAATGCGAGCAGTAGTTTGAACTTGTATTTGTCAGCTAAGTAGTTCTGACTAAAAATACCTGTCGGGAACAGATATCTGCTATAACAAGTTGCCAGTCATGTACAGAGCCCAGTGTCAGTAATTAACACATAACAAAGAACAGTAATAATCTTGTATTTCTATTTCTCAATACAATGCAGGCAGGGATGGTGCAAGGATATTTTGCGCCCTATGTGAAACTTCCACCTTGTGCAGCAACAACTCCCCCCCCATACACATCGGTTCATTGAGAGGCAAATCCCAACAAGCCTTTATCGACCCCAGGGGCTGCTCCCCATGCCAGGTTCTCCACCCCCGGCCCCTGAACTCCCCTGGAGAATACACTGCCCCTGCACCCTGGTGGCCCCCGCCCCAAGTCCACTGATTGGCTTTGCCGAGCTTGGGCCACTGCTGCAGCTCGGCAGGGAGGAGCCTCCTTCCGGAGGCGCCAGAGTGTCCCACTTGCGGTGGCGGCAAGCCCCAGCCATGGAGGAGCCAGTGCAGTGCAGGGGGGCAGCAGCCCTGCAAAGATGGCAGCGCCACTAGCAGGGAGCAGTCATGCCCCCTCCTGCTCAGGCTGTGGCCTGGTGCACCCCTCCCAGGGGCGCTGGGGGGCTTCTGCAGGCTACAGCGGATGCATGCGTGTGCCGGCCCCCATGCGCCTCCCAACTCCCCCCTCGCCTAGGGTTACTATATTTCAGCAATCAAAAAAGAGGATGGGGGGGAGCCCTGCCCTAGCCTTGCCTCCTCCTGAGATCCCCCCCCCCATCCTAACTGCCCCCTTAGGAGCCTACTTGTCCCCTGACTGCCCCAACCCTTATCCACACCGCTGCCCCCAGACAGACCCCTGTGACTCCACGCCCCATCCAACCACTCCCTGCCGCCTGACAGGACCCCCAGAAGTCCCGACCCATCCAACTCCCCCTACTCTCTGTTCCCAGACTGCTCTGATCCCAGTCCACACCCCCGCCTACTGAACTCCCGACCCATCCAACCCTCCCCCTGCTCCCTGACTGCCCCCCCCGGGACTCCCCTTACCATACCCATGCCAGTCAGAGACTGGCTCCACATGGAGGCAAAACGGGCTGCTGTGCGCACTGCCCCTCCCCCGTAGAGTGCTGAGGCAGAGGGAGGGGCAGCGGCGGCTCACACATCCAGGAGCTGCAGAACCCGAGCACGGTGAACGGGGGTGCCGGGGGGCGCGCTTGCCCTGGCTGCAGGTGGCAGCCCCCATGTACCTCCTGGTTCCCCCCTTTCCGTGCTCGGGCTCTGCGGCTCCTGGGAGTATGAGCCGCCGGCAGCGATGAAGCTGTTAGGTCTTGCTGTGTTTGCCCTGCTGTGGGCTCGCAGCGAGAAGGGAGCCAGGCTACTCGCCTCTAAATCTCTGTTAAACAGATATGCGGTGGAGGGCAAGGACCTGACTCTGTAGTACAACATCTACAATGTTGGCTCCAGGTTGGCTTCACCAGTGCCCCTGGGCAGGGAGGAATCCTAGCTCAGAGGGAGTTTGACAGGAGGTTTTCCCCTCACTTTCTCGACTGGGCAGCTTTTGCAGTGATAACCCTTCCCTCCATCGGAATCCCTCTGCTGCTGTGGTACTCGAGCAAGAGAAAATACGATACCCCCAAGACCAAGAAGAACTGAGGAAAGCCAAATGCAGCCAGCCCCCAGAACTCAGGAACCCCACTTAGAATTACAGTGTACTCAGAGTAGCAGCAATCAACCCTCCAAATCAAGTGACTGGGCCACCGGTTCAGTGCTGGCAGGGGTGGGATTTGTATAATTCTTGTGGCCAGTCGCTTTCTTGAGGTTTTTTTAACCCTTTCTCAGCAGGTCTGGAGCAAATACCTCTCTGGTTCTGTTGTAATTAAGCTCCAGACGCAGCCGCAGTACAAGAACCCTAATAACGCCCAGGAGGTGTGGGGCTGAGAGCCTTTCTGCAGCATCGGTAGCATCGTATGTGGCCAGATCTCTTCACACCACAATGCTCCCCGAAGTTGGATCAGCCTATCACCCTCGATCCCCAGCATTTTATGCTTCTTACAGCTGTCACTGAGAGGATTGATCAAGTGACGGTAACGGAGATCTCCTTTCTATGCAGGTTTATTAGTGCTGTTCCCTCTCAGCCAAGAGGTGGCCTATGAACCCCCATAGAAAGATGCCTGCCCTAGAGAGAAGGTTGGCAACGTTGTTATATTTTGGTGAGCAATTGACCGCCGTTTTTCTGATTACTCTGAGACATGTGTGACTGTATGCACCAAGGGTTTTATAATAAAATGAGCCGCCGGCACTGCTGCCCCTCCTGGAGCAGGCTCAGGTCCCTGCGTCCCGGTGGCGGCTCACATGCTTGATAGCCGCAGAACCCGAGCATGGCAAATGGGGAGTCAGGGGGCATATGGGGGCTGGCGTCCGCATGTGTCCGCTGCAGCTAGGAGAGACCAGAAGGGGGACTCAGATGCATTTAGTCCTGTAACAATGACACCGACACATTTTGGAAGAAAGAATTGGGCTAATAGCAAGGAACTGCTAAACAAGACTAAGTGTCTAATTTTCAAATCCATGAGCATAACAAAAGAGCTTAATTACTTAACTACCACCCACTTAAAAAATCATCATATACACATCTTAAAGGGATAGTGAAAAAACAAATTCATCTCACTTTCTAGTTCTTATGCGCTAGCACAGTAGTACAGATTTTGGCTTACAAGTGCTGTTGGAGATCATCTTTTTATTGAACCTCTTGTTTATTGATAACACTTATTTTTTTACTTTTAGTATGTTTTCAATAAAAGCTCAGCTTTTAGACTTTAACGTTTATAAGAGTTCTTTGTCACAAGTGAAGGTTTACTTTGAGATGTAATATTGTATATTTGATTGTCGCCACAGGGCTGTAGAATGTACATTTTATTTAATTGAGCTCTTAGAAGCTGCTTCTGGAGGGGAAGTGAAATTTTTTTTGAATTTCTACACTGAAGACTAAGCAAAAATGAACTTTATGTGCATACTTTTCTTTGAGTAACTGTTTAAAAAACAAAGCAAACAAAAACCGAAACCCAAAGCAAGCTAGGGGGATTTATAGTTATTCAAGGACTGTAGAGGCCCCAAAGAACACTCTTTGATTTGTTTTACAACTCTGCAGCAGCACACTTTTGCATTTAGAATGCTAAGTAAGTATAATATTTCTCTTTTCTGGGAAGAACCTTATTATAGCAGAAGCTGGAAATATTGAGTGTTTACTTAACTTTCTAAAAATGTTTTATTATATTTTATGTCAACCTCAATGGATACAAACATGCAATATCTCAATTTATATTTTATTACATTAGGGATCTATACTCATTGGCAGCAAGCAACATAGGGAAAGGAGAATAGATTATCTAAATCGGTCAGCACAATTTCTATCATTGAGTCTAAGATACTTTGTAAGGTGTGTACTAAACAGCCTTCCCCACATTTTGTTAACCTCCTTCACTGTGGAGCTGTTAGTTACTGCATTTTTAGGAAATGGCTAATAAGCCATTCTGGTTTTTAATATATACCATTTACCATTTACTTACTAGATTTATTTAAATCTAATAGCAGGAGTTCAGAAGGGTATTTCCATGCTAACATTTGTGCTTATTAACATGCTGTCCTTGCATTTTAATATATTCTTCTTCCCCACTTTCTTTGTGATGCTTCTACTAAAGGCATAGAAAATTAAGTGTAAATTACATTACCTGTGGAACATCTCTTCACATTTACATAAACTCACGTTTACTAAATTGAACCAAGAGGGAAAACGCAACATAATTATGTCATAATTGTATAATCAGTTGACTGTGATTATATTTTCTCTCTTGATGCAATTTAGTAAACGGGAGTTTGTGTAAATGGGTAGTAATGTTCCTCAGTTAATGTAATTTATGTAGTTTTCAGTGATATTTTTGTAGAAATGGGAATCAGATACATTTCTTTTAAGTTAATGTTTCTTTCTGGGTTTCAAAATGCATTTGCCTAATGCCCCTTTCTGATGGCATCAGATGGCTTTCTTTGAGAATAACTCACAATTTATCTTTGTTTAAATCTAGGACACACAGACCCTAATCTTTGAAGCTGGAAATAATGTAGAATTCATTTTCTCAGTGTAAAGCTTTTCCATTTCCTCAGTTCCATTCAGAATTTTTAATGGAAATGTACAGTAGTAGCTGACATTATAGCAGATCTTTGCAGGAAGAAGGCATACATGGGTAAAATGAGGGACATTTGTGAGATCTGACCGTCAATTTAGTTGAGTGATTGCAGAAGAGATTTTATTTCAATTATTTCTCATTTTAATGCATCATGAAGAAAGTATTTTCCCCACAATGCAAGCAGCTTAGAAAGTGGCCTTTATCATTAGCAAATAATAGAAAATTATATTGAAGGCTTTAATATAAAGGAAGTGCATGTGGTGAATTCATTGCTAGATTGTATCTTGCCATAATTTATGTAGTAATAGTTTATTACTGCTTGTAGTACTCCAAATACTCAACATTTGTACCTTGAAAAAATCTTTCAAACTTGGATGTCTAAATACATATTGAAACTCTCCACTCATGTGTTTCCTTACCTGCTAGTACGTTTTACGGTGTTGAAACCTGTCTACTCTAGGTGCTATCACAGTCTATTTAAAAAATACATTTTTTTCCAATTATACAAGGCCTAAGAAAAATTGTACTAATTTGGCTAAAACAGTTTAGAAATTGACTTAGAGAAATTGGTGCAATATAATTGGATGCTCTTATTTTGGTTAAGATAACTTCATTGATTTGACTTAAATTAGTGAGGAATCTAATTTAAGAAAATAGATATAAGAAACTCTTAACCAAAATAAGTATCCACACATTGTCACCTTCAGGTTTGACTCCTACAATGCATATTACATGAATGTATGTTAATGGCTACCACTTGGAAGGTCCAACTATTGTAAAATGCAACTGCCCACACGTAGGTTCTGTATTTTGCACTATTTGCCAATTTGCGCTTCTTATAACTTCTGAGGTATTGATTACCTAGTGTTTCAATAGTCAAGGACCCAATTATGAGTCATGTGTGATGACACATTTGTGCTGTGGTCAAGCATGACAGTTTAGATCAGCTTTTTCTGATGCATCTTTGGAACTTGTGGGAACAAGCAATAGGATGTTCTTAAAAAAAGCAAAACGGTTTCCAGAGTTCATTTTGGCTAATCCTCCATCAGAACCTGAATCTTGCCATTTCCAGGGCTAGATAAAATATGCATTTCTGATCACAGTTGTCTTTGTGGGTTGGTAATTTCCCCTATCCTTTTTGTCCACTGAGATCCTTTTAGATTGTATTCCTATGGCCTGCGTGTAGGGCTTTTCTTTTGTTTGGAGAGAAGTATCAATTTTTTATTTTTTTGCACAGAACAGGTATTTGTAAATATCATATATTAATTGTAGAAATTGAAACTATTATTTATTTGTGCTATCATAGTGCCTAGGATCCCTAATCAAGGATCAGGAGCCCATTGTGCTATGTGCTGTATAAACACAGAACAGAAAGGCAGTTCTTCCCCCAAGGAACTTACTGCCCAAATAAACTAAATATTCGGGTGCATGGGTGCCCTTATGTATTTGTGAATAAGATGTATTGAGATTCCTTGTTTACAAAAGACACTATATTCTAAAAAAAAACCTTTTCTGAAACTAAAATAGCAACTAATTTTGTAAATTAGTATTTTGCCTTACTGCTAATAAGCAGCTCTTCACAAAGTGTGGAATGATGTGATTGATGCCAATGGGAACCTTTTCCCCCTTAGCTTTTATCACTTCTCTACTTTCTCCTACTTGTCCTCCAAGAAGCAAGTATAACAGATTTTGAAAAATCTAAGTGTTCACTTGAGTAATTGTGTTAGGGCAAGAAGGGGCTTTTTTGTTCAGGAACACATCTGAGTCACATTGCTGCTTGAAATTCTCACTTCTTGAGCTGCTTGACAAAAACCTTGAATAGGATGAATACACTTAACTGGTATCTCATTACATAACATTTTTTAGTAGTATGGCTTTTGAAACCACTTGAGTGCTGATTATAAAGTAAGCAATTTAAGGATAAAGTTGCTTCAGGGCCTGTTAACATAGCTTAGGGAAAACCTACTTGAAATTGATTTGGATTCTGAAAAAAGCAATCTTCAGTGAAAACCAGACATAATGCAATCCTTTTGTTAACAGAATGGGTATGCTACCAAGCAGCACCTTTCAGTGTCCAAGCAAAATTTTCATCAGATTGTGAATCTTACTCTGCTGAGGTTTATTTTGCTAAATCAGTGTTCAAACTGTTGTTTTTTTAAAGTTTGTTTTACTGAGATTGCATTAAATGTGGTCATTGCAGTATTAGGGATACTCTTCCTTTAAAATCTGGGATTTGATCAGGGACTTTTTCTTTTGTTTTGTTTTGTTCTTTGCAACTTTCTCTGATCAGAATGTTGTTTTATTACACTTTAAAAAATGTAAAGATTTTTTATTAGGTTTTAGTTACAACAAACTAGTAAGTTTGAATAGCGCTTTAGGATTTTATTGGAACTTAGGTATTAGTGTGGATTTTGTAGGCCCTTAAAAATACACTTGCCAATACTTTGCAAAAAAAAACAAACTAACTTTTTCAGGGATTAAACATTTAAACCATAATGGATTTCATAATTTTGTGACACACATTAAAAGAAAACTGACCTTGCTGTTTGTGTTTTGAATAGTACTATATATGGTAAAAGTATTGCACACTATACATGAAAGGAAATACGGTGCCATAATGTGTCTGAGAAATAAATAGCTTGTCTAATATTCTTCTTTATTTATTGCCTGGCAGCTTACTTGTGAAATAGACATATTGACTTAGACAAGCGTATTTGAGAAGGTACTTTAGAAGTAGTTCTCAGCAGTAGCACTGTGGAAAACCCACTGACCTGTAAAAGTGTGCTGCTGAGTGCAGTATGTCCATCTGGATGGTGAATGTATTTGATTATTCACTAATGGTGCTAGTGATCCTGAAGATCTTTTAATGTATCCATCACTTTGAAAGAACTCTGTCTTGAGCACTTACAATCAATTGTTATATGAAAACAAATTGAATAACTCTAGCAGAGAATGAGCCTCAAGGTTTAGTTTACAAAAGTAAGCAGACTTAGATTCTGAAAAAAACAGCTCTGATGGTTGCATTTTCAGAAAAATAAGCTTTTTGTCTGATTTTTTTTTATTATGGTTAGCAATGGGAATGTCCTTGACCTAAAAATATTTTACCTCCTTCAGTGTTCAGAAAAAATAAATCAAACAGTTTTTATGGGCCAGATTCTGTATTTAATCCATATGTACAACTCCCAGTGAAGACTGCATGCACTAAACTGGACAGTTGATAGCTCATTAATTATCTAAAATTCATGCTTGCAATAACTTTCTTTGGACTAAAATCTGCTGCTGTATATTTACTGAGTAGAAACTAATCAAACTTGAATCAGATAATAAATTCTGGAAAAGTATCACAGTAATGTGGGCCTTTTAATGATTTAATACAACTTCCATCTTTCCTTTAAGGAACGTAGTTTAAGATTTTTAGCAAACTTGATTTAATTTGAAGAACAGTGACTTCTTCTGTTACTTTTTAATGTCTAATTGTCTATATAGATGGTTACCTTTTTCTGTTCTCACAGGTTGATGGACAAAATGGGGCTTTGACATGGTGGGTTTTTTTTTTAACAGACACCCTTTCTATCCTCCTTCCTTTCAGAGCCCCAGTTTTTGAGCTGTCTACCAGGGTAAAAGACAGGACTGATTAGACATGCTTCCATCTTGCTTAACAAGAGCAGATTAACTTCTGGACCAAATTCCTTTGTTTTAATGGCTCAATGTTTGTTTGTTTTTTAAAGACAGCAAAGTACTGAAGTGATGGCACACCATTTAAGTTATACGAAGCAGTTTCCTCCTGTGCTATTGATTATACAAGAGCAAGGGCCCTTAACAGAGCCTTTATCTCAAAAGGTACACCGTCAACTTGACATTCACACTACTGTGCAAAAAAATGTATACCTAGGGTAACAAGGTGTTAGTGGTGATTCTTTCCAGTGTAATCCATTACACAGCATAAGGAATTCCTGTTAAGCACTCTGAAAAGTGACTCTCTAAAAAGGCACTGGGGGTTCCATGTTTGTATCTCTACTACTCTGGGGCCCATTGTCTTCTGACAAGATAACCCAAAAGTGACTGAGGGCATCACTTTAAGATAATGAGGTTATTCTCACATTTTTATTATTGTAATGGTAAGAAGTGAGTAAAGAATCAAACTTGATTTTTTTTGAGGTCCCTGGCTACTTGTAGAGATAGCTGTGAGAACATTTTACTTGATAAACAGAGAAAAATTATATGGAAACCACTGATATCATAATAAACATTTAACCCACAATGCTGCCTTTAATCACTCTTCAGAGTGGAACCACACTTTAAAGTAACCTTCAAAAAAGATCATTCTTAAATACTTCTCTTGTGAAAACAGTAAGAATCAGATATAGTCTGAATGTAATATATATAATGCTGTGCTGAAATATTTAAGGGAAGAGTTGTGGTGATTACCCTGTCAGAGGGCAGTGTCCCTCTCTAACTACTGCTAAACCATTCCTATCAGAGATGACTTGTTTTGGGGATGAATATTTCTAAGAAAATGGATCACTTGATGATTACCTATTCTATTCATTTCCTCTGAGGCACCTGGCATTGGCCACTGTCAGAAGATGGGCCAGATGGACCTTTGGCCTGTCCCAGTATGGCTCTTCTTATTTTCTAATGCATAGATTTCTTTTTGTTGGACTGAAGCAGATTTCTGAAATTACTTATTTGATGCAAACTTTCTGAGTTTGATTATCATCAGGCTCAGACCCATCCCCCATTCTGACTTGCATAAATTGAGCTCAATATATATACAGTTGGTACTTTAGGTTTAGGTTGTGAAATAAATTTATTTTGTTTAAGTAGGTAAAGTGCCAAATAAACAAATGCCTGATTGCCTTACTCCCTTTTTTTTTACGTGTGCAAAGCCTTAGAATACAGGATATATCACAGGCTCTGTCTTGATAAGCAAAAAGATGTTTTTCAATCATGTTGGCTCAGTCATGTTAGCTTAACATGATAGGAAAAGCCCTCTTAGGGCCATGTTTGTTCACACAGTTTTAACATATATTAGTTGGTTAAGTTATCCCACAGGCTGTCCCCACAGGTTGCAATGCTGCCAGCTAATGCGCCTTCAGATGCGTTAGGTTGTGTCTAAACAGGGCTTTACAGTTGTATTAAGCTAACTCAGCTGAACCAACTAAATTTTTCCCTGTGGAGGCGCAACAATGTGACAACTGAAAGGACAAATCAGATCTGAAAAAGAAATGTTTGAGTTAGTTCTTTTCTCCCTTCTTGGTTTGCCATCATAAGTTTCTTTATTAATAGCTCAATATCTGCTCATTTGTCACTTTTCTGGGAAGAGAGTGGGAAAGTGAATTGCAGGATTTCACCGAATGTAACTGCAGGTTGTGCAGGATGTAGTAAACATGCACCATATGAAGACATTTCTTCCTGGAACCTACTCCTTCATTGAACAATCAACTAGCTGACAAAAAAAATGTCACTGAAGAAACAAAATTTAGCAGCAATGCACATTCCCGAAGTGACTATCTTTTGACTAAATATGACCACTTTTCCTTGTAATTCTGTCTTTCCTTTCAAAGTGTGGGAGTATATGAGCATCTCTTGTAAGGAAGGATACTGTATATGCACAGATAACCTAACTACAAGATACTCTGATACTTTTTCATGTGGGGGAGAGCAAGACTTAAGTTTCCAATGTGATGTCTATGTTGGCAGCATTGCAAAATTGACTAGAGTTCAGGATTCTGAAGCTCTGTATGTCTGATTTTTAAATATTTCCACATTTATTTTTACAACATGAAAGTTTTGATAGAGTACCTCCGTAAAAGTAGATAGGTTTTTAAAAAGAATAAAAATTGTATTTGTTTTTCTGCACCCCAACTATAGTTTAGAAAGGTGTTTTAGACCAGGTCAGAGAACTACAGCATCAAGTAGACTTGTACCTCCTTTGTCTTGTTGTTCTGTCCTGCTACCCCTCAATTTTTATTCTTGCTTGTGCTGTTAATAATCATGTTTTTGCAGAGCATGGATAAGAATATGCATGTAAACTACCTCTACAGTAGTGCAAGAGTGATGACTTCATGCTAGTCCAAAAGAAAAGTGCAATGGACCATCAGTGCACAGTCAATGGAATTAACTACACCAAATCCACAAATTAAACAAACATGAAAAATGAAGAAATGTTTCTCTAATTTTGCAATTATTATAATCTCAAGTGTTACCTGTAACAATTAATAGGTGTAACATTTTCACAAAAGAAATGTAATTTTCAAATTGATGGAGTTATTCTGTAGGAATCAGGTTTTGTCATTTGACTACAATGAAAACAAAGAAGGGGACTAAAATATAGAGAGAGGGAGTGGCATAAAAAGAGAAGCAAACTGACTTCCAGAACCAATTAAAATACGACTACTTTATTAATAGCACTTCTATCTCCTTAAGTATCTTATGTGTGCGCTCATGTTTGTGACATCTCTGACAGGAAACATCATGATAAGTGAGTGTAGATGTGCTTGTGATGGAAGTCCTCTTGAAAGTGGAAATGCCAGAAAATTTAATTTTGCTGATAATGGTTGGGTAATCATTTCCCCTCCCCAGTAGCAGCTTTCTTTTAATTATACTGGTCTACAATATTTGAAAAGTCGTCTGCTTCAGAGATAAAATGTGATATTTATTATGTATTGTGATGTGCTGAATTCAAATATGACAATTAAAACAACTGATTGGCTATTGTTTGTTTCTAAGATGTTTACATTTTTACATGTTATGTCTATGTATATTGTGTAGATAGTAGAGTTTTAATCATAAATTGTAAACCTCGGTCTCTTCATGTGTTTGCTTTACATGATAATATTTCACCTGTCCTGTTTATGTAACACTTTAAAAATCAGCAAAAGGGTTATATAAATAAAATTTATTATGAAACAAAAGGCAGAAAACTATTATGTACATAGTTTAGTCCTATTCAGTGTCTACTCGGCGCTTCTTGGCTTGTCTCTTGTATTGTCACTGTCCAGCAATAGTCTGCAAGCATTGATGGGCTCCATTTGCCCTGATAGCCTGCCAGAAGATTCCACTGCTGTAGTCTGGAGCCCAACAGCTCTGCCTTACTCTTGGGTAGTTCCAAATCCCTGACAAGGTCATTTGGTTCACCTTGTATTATGAGGTGTGGTTCAGAGGAAGAGGATGGGAGAAAATGTGAGTCCTGTGACATTGATGGTTCAGCACCAGAAGTTTCATCCTCTACCTCTTCCTCGTCTGACTCAAGTGAGAATGATTGTGGTGCATCAGGAACTGGCAGTCCTTCTCCGTGGGGTACTGGGCGTATAGTTGATGGAATGTTTGGATAATGCACAGTCCATTTTTTCTTCTTTGACACACCTTTCCCAACTGGAGGCACCATGCAGAAGTAACAATTGCTGGTATGATCTGTTGGCTCTCTCCAAATCATTGGCACTGCAAAAGGCATAGTTTCCCTTTTTCCTGTTCAACCACTGGCGAAGATTTGTTGCACAAGTGTTGCAGCATATGTGTGGGGCCCACCTCTTGTCCTGATCTCCAATTTTGCAGCCAAAAGAAAGGTGATAGCCTTTCTTAACTATAGTGGTTATACTGCGCTTTTGTGATGCAAAAGTCACTTCACCACAAACATAGCGGAAGTTATCTGCACTGTTCACACAAGTACCAGGCATCTCTGCTCACTTTGGCTAAACAGAAATGTGTCCCTTTGCAAAATCAAACACTGACAAATAAGAGAGCACTGTATGATTTCTAGAGCTGATATAGGGCAATTTGTTCAGCAGAGTGATGCAAGCTTTGTTATGATTGCATCATCCATGACTTCTAGGAATAACAGGATGCAATTCATATCATGTATGACGCAATACCAGCTTCAGATTTCATCATTCATTGTTTTGCCTAAAAGCAAGTACTATCCAAACCCAGTCATAGATTTATCCATAGATCCAGTCAAAGATGTATTTTAGTCATTTCTGGTTTAAATTGAGATCCCTTCCCTTTATAACTCACTTATCCTCCGCCATTCCCAAGTCAAGGGTCGTATATATTGACTCAGTAGCATATCTTGAAAACTAGAGCCAATCAACAATTTTAAGCATCATTTTCGTTCTCAGTGACCCAGAATTAGTACAGTTGGACTACATTTATTTCAGAAGCATTTTGGCTGTAGAGCAGTGTTATCCAAACGTCTGTGTTTAACTCCAGGACTGTTCTCTGTTTGAGTAGATGTAATATAAGCTCCCCCTATTAGTGCATTCGCAATAAGCTTGGTTGTGGAAACACCAAAGAAAAGGATTTTAAAAAGCATTTTTATTAAAGATGTTCATTGTAAAAATATAGATGAAAATATTTACTTATAAGCTTCATAGCTACAGTACCATCAACATGAGAAAAAAAGACTAATACTGAGTATTCACTTCATATATTTGATGCATAATACCATTTTAAAAATTCTTAGGGTTTTGTGATTATAATATCAAGCAATCATTCTTCTAAATTTGGAGGAAGGGAGATCTTTTGTTTTACTATAAATTTTAATGAAATTCTGGAAACCCTGTGACAGGCTCTTTAGTGCATCAATAAGGCTATGGTAACATATTTCTTGTTTTCCTGGGAGTATCTTCCATTACCTTAATATGTGCAGCAAATTAGTCATAACAATCGTTTCACTTGGGAATAGTGGTGAATTAAGGCAAGGCTTTAGCATTGACATTACCAGCTCAGCTTATTTTTACAGTCAAAAAACTCAGTAAGAGTTGTAGCGATGGTTTGAGCCATATTAGTTGCTGTATTAGTTTACTATTATAATGCAGTGGGATATATACATTGGGAATTCTTAATAAAAGGACATTAAGCTAAATAATGCACACATAGCATTTAGTAGTCAACTGGGGCTGATTTGCTTAGACAGAGATGGACTTTCTAATTGATCATATCCATTACAGCAAGACTGTATTAGTTTTAGATAACGAATCAGTAATTATGAGCATAGTCTAGTGATTAATAAGTTTTAGCTGGTTCATACTGTCAGAGGTATAGATGATAATTCTCTATTAGAAGAATTTTAGTTCATGGTCTTATTGATTTAGTCTACTTTGGGACTATGGATTACTACCTGTAAATGTGTATTGTCAGGGTTGTGGAAAACAGTGCTGTGAAGGTTTCAGAGAGAACTATCTATCCAGTATGTGTTTTCTGTGGTTTTTATCGTATCTTTTCATTGCTTTATCATAAAATTTTAAAAACTTCTACACTACTATGGAGTATTTTTGGGAACATAACCTATACTTTGAAACATTTTTGATACTACAAAAATCAGGGTCTAATTTCATTTGTGATTTAAAATTTTTAGCATAGAGTTTCAAGGGAAGTGATTAGAACTTCAAGGTTATTGTTATGCCTATTCAATCTACTAGGAAAAAAATAAAATTTACTGTCTAGAAGCCTGAAGGGGGAATGGGTGGAGTTACTAGTGGTTAGGGACATGGGTACTTCATGGAATAGGTCACCATTAGATGTTAGAGAGGGGAGGTGGATAGAGTTGTAAACTCAAAATGTTTGGCGGGGGTTTGCTTTACTAGAATGTAGAAACTTCTTATAACAGTTATGTACAAATCTGACTGGCTTTTCTTATTTTCTAGTCTTCACAATGGGTGGCTTCTCATTCTAATTGTAGGAAATGTGAGTGCTGCTGATGGATTTAACAAATGAATATTAGAGCTGGTTGAAATTGATTGAAATTTTGGAAAAATGTAAATGGAATTCCTGTGAAAAATTTCACAATTTTTGTTTACCTTTTCAACAAGCTCTGTATCAGTGTATGGATTTATTTGAAGGAGATGCTAAGAAACAAGGATATAACTGACTGAGATAATTAAAACAGATAATTCTTCTAAAGTAGAATGTAAGAATGTCACAAATTAAGTAGCAAGATGTAAAGAATTTATGCTTTCTCCAAAAGTGTAGAAAATTGCTTAGTTTGAGTTTTTCAAGAACAAATGAACCATTGAAAAATATGTCCAAGTGGAAGAGCAAAACACAGTGAACTTCCCCCTGCAAATGAGACATGTCGACACCATTTTCATCATCAAAATTTAGCAGTGATGATTTAAATTTCTGTCTTAGGTCTTCCAACAGTTCTTCAGTATCTGTTTCATTTGGAAACAGTCTTTGTTTATGTGACACCCAAAATATGGCAGTGACCAGTGATTATGTTCTTAACAAGGCACTGAAAGCCCAGCTAGCAACCCTGTAGGCAAGTCTCAAATTGCCAAATCCAGGCTTTCTGGTACTTGTCCCTAGGGAGCATGTCTGATTTAACAGCATCTGCACAGCAGCTGGGAGATGCAATTCCCAGCTCAGGTAAATCTACACATGCTACTTGTCCTTCTTGTGCCTAAAAATAACACTGTGGCAGTGGTTCAGACTAGCCACCCAAGTACATTGGGGGATGGGCAGGGTTGTAGTGTGGCGGTTATTCCTAGTTGTCATCTACACTGCTGCAACAACATGGCTATTTTTAGGTACTACACAAGCAGTGCGTATGTCTACACAAGATGGGAATTATACCTCTCAGCTACAGTGTGAGACACCCGAAGGCTTGTCCTCACCACAGTGTTAACTTAAGCGTAACCAACTGGAACGAACTCCTCTCAAGTTAGCCTGGCTCAAATGAGAGCAGTCACATTGCAAAGCACATGAGCAGCACAAAACGTTTGGATTAGTAGCAGGAGTGACTAAGTCCCACTGCATTACTAACTTGGCCAGCTAACTTGAATTTAAGGCACCTTTTAAGTCAAGCTAGAGATTTTTGTGTGCACAGAAGTTGGATTGGGTGCAACACCTTGGTTATAACCTGAGCTAACACTGCAGTGAAGACAAATACTATCTGATGAGATGGTGAGCAACGTCCGCTAGGTGAGAGACAGATAATAAAAGACAGTTCTTCTTCGAGTGATTGCTCACATCCATTCCAGTTAGGTGTGCGCGCCGCGCGTGCACGTTCGTCGGAAACTTTTTTACCCTAGCAACTCCAGTGGGCCGGCAGGTCGCCCCCTAGAGTGGCGCCACCATGGCGCTCTATATATACCCCCGCCGGCCCGCCCGCTCCTCAGTTCCTTCTTACCGCCGTGTTGGTCGTTGGAACTGTGGAGCGCGGCATAGCTGTCCTCCACGTCCCTAGCTCTCCTAGTTTCTATCGCTTGTCTATCGCTTATCTCTAGTTCCATATAGTTGTTAATTAGTATTGTTAAGTAGATAGTTTAGTAAATAGTTGTTAAGTAGTTCTTTGCCGGGGGCTTAGCCCTTCCCGGCACCCGGCGCCAGGCTCATGCCTGTTTCGCCAGGCTTCAAGCAGTGTGCGGCCTGCAAGAAGCCCATGCCTACCAGCGATCCCCACGAAGCGTGCCTGAAGTGCCTCGGGGAATCGCACAGATCTGACAAGTGCCGCATCTGTAAGGCTTTTAAGCCGAGGACAAAAAAGGAGAGGGATCAGAGGCTCCGAACTCTCCTAATGGAGGCGGCACTTGACCCGTCGACTTCGCAGACCGTGGTTTCGGCACCGGCACCGGATCGCTCCGGCACCGAGAAGACTCCCCGGCACCGACCTTCTCCGGCACCGGAATCAGAGCCTAGGCCGTCGAAGTCTGATACTCCGGCCAGGCAGACCCGGCTTGAGCGCCCGGCCTCGACATCGGCCACGGCGCCGCCGGCACCGTCAGCACCGTTGACTCCGGGCCCGGCGGGTCCGTTGAGTCCGGTGCCGCCGAGCTCCCCCATGAGATCTGGGGTTGAGATAGTGGTCCCATCCACTCCGGAGACCTTCGCCTCGGCTCGGGACCTTATTGCCCTGACTGAGCCCACTCGGCTGCCACCCCCGGTACCTCCGGTGCGGGTTGTGTCCAGAGGCAAGCCCATGCTGTCGGCGCCGCCCAGAGACAGTCGTTCGCCATCCAGGTCCCGACGTCTTGGGCGCTCCAGATCCCGACGCCGCTCGCAGTCCCGGCACCGCTCCCCTCAGCGATACCGGTCGCACTCGCGGCAACGGTCGGCATCGAGACGGTCGCGGTCAGGCTCCAGTCGGCGTCACCGGCACCGCGACTCCAGGAGCAGGTCCCGACGCTACTCGCCGCACCGGTCAACCTCCCGGCACCGAGCTGGTGGCAGGTCCCGGTCTCGGTCGACCTCCCGGCGCCGAGCTGGTGGTAGGTCCCGGTCGACCTCCCGGCACCGAGCCGGGGGCAGGTCCCGGTCGACCTCCCGGCACCGAGCTGGTGGCAGGTCCCGCTACCGAAGCGGCACCCGGTACCGATCAGGATCCCGGCACCGTGATAGATCCCGGTCCCGATCCCGGTCCCGGCACCGATATGACTCCCGGCACCGGTCCCCGGCACCGAGACGATCCTCCGTGCCGGCCCGCGCAGACCCATACCATCTGGGGTCGGCCCCGCCGTGGCCCTCGAGACAGCCGTCCGTATCTTCTCAGACGGACAGTGGGTATGCGCTCGGCACCGACCGGCAGGCGGCGCTGTTCGGGGATCCGCCGCTGCAAGACCAAGGCCCACAACAGTGGGGATTCTGGACACCCTGGGCATACCATCAGGCCCAGGGCCCCCAGCAGCTCCCTGCCAGACCGGCGACTGCGGAGCGTAGGGCCCCTGAAGCCTCCTTGTCTCGCCCCCCTCCCTCCCCGGAAGGGGAGGAAGGGTCCAAACAGCAGGACTCCGCTGTGGCTCCGGAGGCAGAGGCGAGGGCTGAGGATGACCCTCAGTTGGACACTATCGTGCCTGGGGTCTCCTCATCCTCCTCCCCGGATGAGGCGGTGGCGGGTACCTCCTCCAACAGTCCCCCCCCGCTGGATCTCAGGGCGCACCAGGACCTCCTCAGGCGTTTGGCTCAAAACCTGAGTCTGCAGGCAGAGGAGGTCTCGGAGATAGAGGACCCAATTGTCACCATCCTCTCTTCCGATGCTCCCACCAGGGTCGCCCTGCCGTTCATACGGACCATCCAGGCCAATGCCAATACTATCTGGCAGTCCCCGGCCTCCATCCCTCCGACAGCGAAAGGAGTCGAGAGGAAGTACATGGCCCCTTCTAAGGGGTACGAATATTTACATGTTCACCCGACTCCCGGTTCACTGGTAGTGCAATCGGTGAACGATAGGGAGCGTCACGGCCAGGAGGCTCCGGCCCCCAAATCCAGAGAAGCCAGGCGGATGGACCTCCTTGGCCGTAAGGTGTATTGGGCTGGGGCACTGCAGCTCAGGGTCTCTAACCAGCAGGCCCTGCTGAGCAGATACGCCTTTAACTCCTGGGTGGCAGTGGACAAATTTAAGGAGCTGCTGCCACAGGATGCTCGCCAAGAGTTTACGGCCATCCTGGACGAAGGCAAGAAGGTCGCGCGCACGGCCTTACAAGCCTCCTTGGACGCTGCGGACTCGGCTGCCCGTACCCTCGCGTCAGGAGTTACGATGCGTCGCATCTCCTGGCTGCAGGTTTCCGGCCTTCCGCCGGAGCTCCAGCACACGATACAGGACCTTCCTTTCGAAGGCCAGGGCCTGTTTTCCGATAAGACAGACCCCAGACTTAAGAGTCTAAAGGACAACCGGGTCATTGCGCGGTCCCTCGGGATGCACACCCCCGTGACACAGCGTAGACCCTTTAGGCCGCAACAACAGCAGCACCGTAGGCCGTTTTCCCAGTTCCGCCAGCGGCAGGACCTTTACAGGCGCCGCGGCAGGAACGGCAGGCGCAGGCAGTCTGGGAACCAAGGGGGGCAGAACCAAGGCTCCTCGAAACCCCCGCCTGGTCCTAAACCTTCATTTTGAAGGTGCGCCCGAGGGCGCGGTAACAGTTTCCCTTATGGATCCTTTCCCCCCGTTTTCAAGCCGCCTTTCGTTTTTCCTCCCGGCGTGGTCCCAAATAACATCGGACCGCTGGGTCTTAAGCCTGGTGCAGACGGGATACCGCCTGCAGTTTGTTTCGTTTCCTCCTTCCCGCCCTCCTTCCTCGTCCCTCTTCAGGGACCCCTCTCACGAGCAATTCCTTCGACAGGAGGTGCAGACGCTCCTCAGCAAAGGAGCTATAGAGGCGGTTCCGGAGAACGAGAAAGGCAAGGGGTTTTATTCCCGCTACTTTCTGATCCCCAAGGCCAAGGGGGGCCTCAGGCCTATCCTCGACCTGCGAGAACTCAACAAATACCTCGTGAAGTTGAAGTTCCGCATGGTATCCCTGGGGACCATTATTCCATCCCTGGATCCGGGAGACTGGTACGCCGCCCTCGACATGCAGGACGCGTATTTCCACATTGCCATTTGGCCGCGCCACAGACGCTTTCTCCGCTTCGTTGTGGGGGCTCTTCATTATCAGTTTGCAGTCCTCCCATTCGGCCTGTCCACGGCCCCGAGGGTGTTTACAAAATGCATGGCAGTTGTCGTGGCGCATCTTCGGCGCAACCGTATCCACGTGTTCCCTTATCTGGACGACTGGTTGATTCGGGGCACGTCGGAACAGCAGGTCAGCAGCCATGTCCGCCTGATCACCGCCATATTTGCAAGTCTGGGCCTCTTGATAAACACAGACAAGTCCACTCTGAGGCCCACGCAGAAGGTGGAATTTATCGGGGCGGTCTTGGATGCCACTGTGGGCAGGGCCTCGCTACCTCTGCAACGGTTCCAGACCATGGCGGCGATCGTTCAACGTTTGCGGTCAGCCCCGTTGACGTCAGTGAGGACATGTCTAACCCTGTTAGGCCACATGGCGGCGTGCACTTTTGTGACCGGCTACGCTCGGCTCCACATGAGGCCTCTCCAGCTGTGGCTTATCAGCCGTTACAGGCCGCAAAGGCAACCTTTAGACATGTTAGTCACAATTCCCCAGAAGGTCTTAGATTCTCTCGGCTGGTGGTTGGACCAGTCCGTATTATGTGCGGGTCTTCCCTTTCACCCCTCTCAGCCATCGGTATCCCTGACAACGGATGCCTCAGATCTGGGCTGGGGGGCCCACCTAGGGACCCTGCGGACACAGGGCCTGTGGTCCCAGGAGGAGGTGGGGCTCCACATCAACATACGGGAGTTGAGAGCGGTCCGCCTTGCTTGTCAAGCGTTTTGTCATCAGCTTCAGGGTCGTTGTGTCGCCGTGTTTACGGACAGCACGACGACGATGTACTATATCAACAAGCAGGGCGGCACCAGGTCCTCCTCCCTGTGCCACGAGGCGATACGTCTCTGGGACTTTTGCGTAGCCCACTCCATTCACCTCAGGGCTTCCTTCCTCCCTGGAGTGCGGAACACTCTGGCAGATCGATTGAGCAGATCCTTCCTGTCACACGAGTGGTCCCTTCGCCCGGATGTCGCTCTCTCCATTTTCCGGAGGTGGGGTTATCCCCGGGTGGACCTCTTCGCGTCCAAGGGGAACAGGAAGTGCCCAGCGTTCTGCTCCTTTCAGGGCAGGGAGCCGGGGTCGATAGCGGATGCCTTCCTCATCCAGTGGTCGACCCACCTGTACTATGCATTTCCCCCGTTCCCTCTGGTCCACAAGGTCCTCCTGAAGGTGCGCAGGGACAGGGCGCTCGTGATCATGGTGGCCCCGGCGTGGCCCAGGCAGCACTGGTACACCATGCTGCTGGACTTGGCCATAGCCGACCCAGTTCCCCTGCCCCTTCATCCGGACCTGATTACCCAGGACCACGGGACCCTCTGTCACCCAGACCTGCAGTCGCTGCACCTAGCGGCCTGGCTCCTGCGTGGCTGACTGGCTCAGAGCGGCGCTGCTCTACGCCCGTGAGAGAGGTGCTCTTGAGCAGCAGGAAACCGTCCACAAGAGCCACATATTCAGCGAAATGGAAGCGCTTCTCCTGTTGGTGCGTAGAGAGAAATCTCCGCCCTATGGAAGTTTCGGTTTCCGAAATATTAGACTACGTTTTGTCCCTCAAAGGGCAAGGTCTGGCTTTATCGTCATTGCGAGTCCACCTAGCAGCTTTCTCCACCTTTCACCCGGGTGTGGACGGTCGCTCCGTTTTTTCTCACCCGACGGTGTCGAGATTCCTTAAAGGGCTGGAACGTCTATTCCCTAACGTCCGTCCCCCTGCCCCAACCTGGGATCTTAACCTGGTGTTGTCCCGGCTCATGGGACCCCCCTTTGAGCCGTTAGCTACTTGCTCCCTGCTCTACCTCTCTTGGAAAACTGCCTTTCTAGTGGCTATCACCTCAGCTAGACGGGTGTCGGAGCTCCGAGCTCTGGTGGTAGACCCTCCATATACGGTCTTCCACAAGGATAAGGTGCAGCTGAGGCCACACCCTGCTTTTCTGCCCAAGGTGGTCTCAGCCTTTCATATCAACCAAGAGATTTTTCTTCCGGTTTTTTTTCCAAAACCTCACTCCTCAGGCAGGGAGCAGCAGCTCCACTCGCTGGATGTCCGTAGGGCTCTCGCGTTCTACATAGAGAGGACTAAGCCCTTCCGAAAATCCCCCCAACTTTTCGTGGCGGTAGCAGATCGTATGAAAGGTCTTCCTATCTCCTCCCAGAGGATATCCTCTTGGGTTACGTCCTGTATCACGACTTGTTCTGACTTGGCCCATGTCCCTGCGGGCCGTGTGACTGCGCATTCTACCAGGGCGCAGGCGTCGTCGCTGGCTTTCCTAGCCCGTGTGCCCATCCAGGAAATCTGTCGGGCAGCGACCTGGTCATCGGTCCACACCTTTGCTTCCCACTACGCCCTGGTCCAGCAGTCGAGGGAGGATGCGGCCTTCGGAACTGCAGTGCTCCGCGCCGCGACTTCTCACTCCGACCCCACCGCCTAGGTATGGCTTGGGAGTCACCTAACTGGAATGGATGTGAGCAATCACTTGAAGAAGAAAAGACGGTTACTCACCTTTGTAACTGTTGTTCTTCGAGATGTGTTGCTCACATCCATTCCACACCCGCCCTCCTTCCCCACTGTCGGAGTAACCGGCAAGAAGGAACTGAGGAGCGGGCGGGCCGGCGGGGGTATATATAGAGCGCCATGGTGGCGCCACTCTAGGGGGCGACCTGCCGGCCCACTGGAGTTGCTAGGGTAAAAAAGTTTCCGACGAACGTGCACGCGCGGCGCGCATACCTAACTGGAATGGATGTGAGCAACACATCTCGAAGAACAACAGTTACAAAGGTGAGTAACCGTCTTTTTCTTTTGCTCATTTGAGGGGAGATCTGAAGGACAACTGTCGCTGTGGAGCTTTCTAGGAAAGGAGACTGAGTGGGATTGGGCAGAGGGACTGCCTGGGATAATTTTGGACTTCTTTAGCCATAAGGTAAGAGATGCTTATTCTCAGACCTCAGATTTTGGAGAACCCTTGCTCCCAAGGAACAGAAGGACTGTCATGAACCCAGATACAAAGGAAGACTGACTATACACAGATCCTGTTTGTGGAAGCCTGAGGTTAAAGTGTGGACAGG
Source organism: Gopherus evgoodei (assembly GCF_007399415.2). NCBI lineage: Eukaryota > Metazoa > Chordata > Testudines > Testudinidae > Gopherus > Gopherus evgoodei. Next base: position 82,316,698 of record NC_044329.1, on the reverse strand, counting down.
AGCAGATTTTCTGAGCAAGTACTGGAATTTAAAACAGCCCTAAAAGGGATGGTTTTACTTTGGAGTAGTATGGTATGTGACTTAGGGAATGTCTATACGTACAGTGCTGCACTGCATCTGATGAAGATGCTCTATGCCAATGGGAGAGAGCTCTCCCATCAGCATACTAAAACCACCTCTGCGAGTGGCAAAAGCCATGTCGGTGGGAGAAACTTTCACACCAACATAGCACTGTCCAAACCACACTTATGTCACTGTAACTTGTGTGACTCGGGCGTGATTTATTCACTTCCCTGAGTGACTGCCAACATAAGCCATAGTGTACACATAGCATTGCCTCAGAGGCCCAGGGGGTTCTGAGGTATGACTGCATATTTTTATGAGCGTTCAAGCGAGGCAGTCCTGTAACAGTGTCATTTAAAACATTTGAAAGGTAAGGACTTGAGCTTGAGAGGAAACTTGCAGTGTGTTCTGCTTACATCACCTTCAGTATAACACAAAAGAAGTACTTTAAATGACAGGTTTCAGAATAGCAACCCAACCATTCCCAATCTCTGTTTAAACCCAAGTTAATAGTATCTAATTGACACATTAATTTGAGTTCAGCAGTGTCTCTTTAGAGACTGTCCAGTCTGGCCAATGTACATGGCAGAGAGGCCTTGCTGGCACATGATGGCATATGTCACGTTGGTAGATGCGCAGGTGAACGAGCCCCTGATGGCATGGCTGATTGTGGTTAGGTCCTATGATGGTGTCACTTGAATAGATATGTGGACAGAGCTCGTTCACCTGCACATCTACCAATGTGATATATGCCATCGTGTGCCAGCAGTGCCCTTCTGCCATGTACATTGGTCAAACTGGACAGTCTCTATGCAAAAGAATAAATGGACACAAATCTGACATCAGGAATCATAACATTCAAAAACCAGTGGGAGAATACTTCAACCTTTCTAACCACTCAGTGACAGATTTGATGGTGGCAATTTTGCAACAAAAAAACTTCAAAAACAGACCTCGAACTTGAATTAATATGCAAATTAGATACAATTACCTTAGGTTTAAACAGAGACTGGGAATGGTTGGATCATTACACTAATTGAATCTATTTCCCCATGTTAAGTTTTTTCCTCACACCTTCTATGGGTCATCTCGATTATCACTGTAAAGGTTTTTTTTCCTCCTGCTGATGATAGCTCATCTCAATTGATTGGGCTCTTACAGTTAGTATGGGAACTTCCACCTTTTCATGTTCTCTGTATGTATAAATATCTTCTGTCTGTGTGTTCCACTCTATGCATCCGAAGAAGTGAGCTGTAGCCCACGAAAGCTTATGCTGAAATACATTTGTTAGTCTCTAAGGTGCCACAAGTACTCCTGTTCTTTTTACTTTAAATGAGTGATTGAAATACTTTACTTTTCCAGATAGATTTAAACTTTCAAGTTCACACTTAAATGTTGCTGTAGGGGGTAGAAGGACAAAGTAAAGGAAGACCTAAAAGAATTAACATTGACAAATAAGGTTAATCAAACAGTTTAAAAAAAAAATCTCCAAATAGGCACAAGTATCTATAGAGGGAATGGTATGTTCTATTTAATGCTATTGATTCAACATCTGGGGAAAAAACCCTCAGAATATTCTCAGTTGCTCAAGATGCCATTCAAGAATGCAGAGGAAAATATGACAGAGGTCTTCACAGGGCCGGTGCAATCATTTAGGCGGACTAGGCGGTTGCCTAGGGTGCCGAGATTTGGGGGCACCAAAAAGCGCCCCCAAATTTTTTTAAATGGTTGAGCAGCCGCTGCTGCTGGGACAGAGAGGGAGCCTGAGCTACCAGCGGCAGCCGGCAGTCTAGGGTGTCCCCTGGGTCAGGGCACCACCGCGGCAGCCAGCAGCCCAGGGGCCCCCTGGGTCAGGGCACCACCGGAGGGGGCGGGAGGCAGCTCCTGTGGAGCTGCTGCAGTGGTGCCTGCGGAGGGTCCGTTGGTCCGCAGCTCCGGTGGAGCTGCCGCAGTCGTGCCTGCAGACGGTTGGCTGCTCGCGCGGCTGCAGTGGACCGCCCACAGACACCACTGCGGCAGCTCCACCGGAGCCGCGGAGCATCAGACCCTCCGCAGGCACCACTGCATCAGTTCCACCAGAGCCGCAGGACCAGAGGGCGGGGCGGCGAAATTGCCGTCCGCCTAGGGCGCTCAAAACCCTAGCGCCGGTCCTGGGTCTTCAACATTTGCTCAAAGTAATGAAAATAAAATGAAAGAATTGGGAACTTCACAGATGCAGTTCTCTTCCTTTCTGAGGCACGATATCTAAACTTCATTAAGAAAGAAGTAACAGCTAATGTAGTACGAATGCACGTTGTAGAAGTTCAGAGTTCTTCTACAGGCGTAGTCAGCCTCATGATTAGTTGACTAAAAAAGGAAGGTTAATGTTCCAAAATTGTGGAAAATTGTATAAGTAGAATTGCAGAAGACAGGACAATTGAATTCAGAATATGAAGAATTTTTAACACTTCTATCCTGCTAGTTTAGCATCAGTTAAGAACATTTTTAGCATGCTCTGATTAATATGATAGATATTTGTTAATAAAATTTGTTCATAGAAATCAAGGTGCTGAATGAAGAAGTAATTTGACAAGTATATCAGTAGGTAAGGGGAGATACAAAAGAGTAGTAGGCCTCACTAGTTAGTAGACTAGGAACTTGACTAATTATATTTTTTATTTATATTGAGGTAGTGCCTAAAGGCCACAACCAAGTTGTGCCTCATTATCCTAGGATTTATACAAACACGTATAGTAAATAACGATGTGTTTTACTTACAGAATTGCAGCTTTTCATTTTATAAAATCTCTCTTATGAGTAAGGAATAAATGTTTCCAAAGTGAATCGCCTAGTATGTGTTCTGTGTTGCATCTCCATTCTCTCAAACCCTGCCCCTCCAGTGCCTTCAACCTCCAAAGAGGTGGTGGGATGGGGGATGATACACTGTTACCTTGATTTGGAGAAATAATAACCTTGGTATACATTATCTCGTGCTGTTCAGAATTAATACTGTACATTTTTAATTAAATATTTAATTTTAAGGAAACCTAATTTAGTGTGAATGCTGAAGTTACAGGATTTGTAAAAAGATTTTTTTCAGCCACAGAAATTATTAGGTCTGTTTCAAGGCCACCAAAAATAGCAGTCCCTCTTAATGTATATTTTAAATACGTATTGGTGGTATCTGTGATCAGTGTATTGGACATTGTGCTGCAGCAACACAAGGAAAAATGGATAGCCTTAGATGAAATTTGAAAAGTGGACTTTGTCTCAGTTGAGAATCTCTGCTCTTGTGAACTAGTGTTAGCTAATGTTACTTTTATTGCTTAATACTTTTTAAAACGAGTATATGGACAGGGGATGTAAGTGATATAATCTGGCTAATTTAATAAATGACAGATATTTCTATTAGTGGAATCCCAACTCAAGTAAGTAACAATCATATCTAAGTTAAGTAATTTGTCTGACTCTAATGAATAATTTGCAAAGAAGTGGACTGCCACTTTCTTGGCACATTGTGTTTTCATCTTAATGAACATTTTCTGCTTGGTCATGATCCAAATGGGAATATATTTACATAATGCTAATCAAGCTCCTGTTCTTTGCATTGGGGGAAGACTTTAAATTTATTTTTAGTCTGTACATGTACAGTAGAACCTCAGAGTTACAAATGCCAGAGTTACAAACTGATTGGCCAACCACACACTTCATTTAGAACCAAAAGTACGGAATCAGGCAGCAGCAGAGACACCCTCCTCCCTGCTCCACTCCCCCGCCAAATGAAAAAGAAAAAAAAAGTAAATATAGTACAATACTCTGTTAAATGTAAACTACAAAAAAAAGGGAAAGTAATATTTTTTGACAAGTTAAGAAAACTGCTTGTTTCATTTGAATTAAGATGGTTAAAAGCAGCATTTTTCTTCTGCATAATATAGTTTCAAAGCTGTATTAAGTCAACGTACAGTTGTAAACTTTTGAAAGAACAACCATAATGTTTGTTCAGCGTTATGAGCAACCTCCATTCCCAAGGTGTTCGTAACTCTGAGGTTCTGTTGGATCTAATACATGAATTCAGCAACTAGTTGCTTAAACTATGAATTACTTATACAGTAGAAACTGGTAACACTGTCCATCCTGCATGCTATATATTGAATATACCTCTTTAAAAATGTTTTCTAGATTATATATTGTAATATTTAGTTATAGAAAACATTTAAGTTTTGATCACTCATTGGGGAGAGTGGGATGAATTTTAACAGACCCTTTTCTGCATACATTTTAGATTTCATAAAGCTTCAGTTTTTTCATCGTATAACAATGGTTCTGCTGATAGTGTGGTATTGTTGGCAGGCAACTGGTGAGGACTAAGCTATCAGTCAGAACCAACCTTGAAAATTACTTCAGGTCTTGCATCTTGAAAAACAATGGGAATTTTTGTTTGTTCTAAATTTAAATGTAAAATTGAACCAACTTGGAATTTAGAAGAGCAGGTCACTTTTAGCTAACAGCATTGTACTTTCTCAGTATAAATGGTTTGTGTCTAAATAGTAAATGGGGGCACATGAAAGAGCACTTGGGTGATGAAATTTACTGTTTCTTAGTAGAAAAAAGAATAATGGATGCTTTGGCAACCGTGAGACATTGCAAGATGAGAGAGTTCTTTTAGTGGGTATATTCAAGGGATCATCTCATTGTCTTTTCTTGGAATAGCTCATTTTTGTCTTTTAAAAATCGTCCAGTTTTCTGCAGAGTTATAGCACAATATACTTTTTAATCTGTCCTCTGTCAAGTAGGAGTCAGAAAACTGTTATCCACTGATGTTTTATTTGTTTTTGCCAGTTTTTCCTGTGCCCGTTGGAAATAGGAAATGGTAGCATTCAAATTTTAATTAAGTTTATTAAGTTCAACAGAAAAATCTTATCAAGGCACAGAATGTTGAAAACATTTAAGTATTTAAGCTATTTCCATTCAACTGACTATGTTCTTGTTTTAAAACATTTCAGTTGTGTCTTGTCTAAAATTCCATGAATTGAAAGATGTGACTAAGCGGTTCTTTTTCTGGTGCCTTCCACTGAGTCAAGCAGAAAATGTTGCTTGTTACATTTTCCCTTGTTGAAACATTTTCTTTCTGGAAGAAATAAGTATTTAGGGTTGTGACAATGAAGGATAGGCATATGAATCAGTGCTTCAGGTAATCAAAATCACATAAATGTGTGAAAGAATGAACTTCTCAAGGATATTCTTTTAACTGTGAAAGTTTGGCCCCTATTGGTTGTTGAAAAGCAAACCAGAAGGTAGCTGTGGCTGATGCAGAAGTCTTTATTTAAAACCAAAATCAAATTGGACTGTATACTGACAGCAGTGACCAATCTATGTATTCAAGGCCTGCAGTCCAAAAGGGGCCCTAAACAACAGCTGCCTCGCTGCAGATTTTGCTTACACTGCTTAAGCCCTGTCTGCACTACAGGAAAAAGTCAATCTAAGCTACGCAATTTGAGTTACATAAAAAGCATAACTCAAGTTGACATAGCTTAGATCTACTTACTGTGGGGTCCATACTCCGCGATGTCTCCCGTTGACTCCCCTTACTCTTCTCAATCTAGTGGAGTACAGGAGTTGACGGGAGAGAAGACCCACTAAATCAACTGCCGATGCATCAATCGCTGCATGTCGATCCCCTAGTAAGTGTAGACAAGCGCTTAGTCTGCAGTAGAAGCACAACAGGAGCTTTGTTCCTGAGCTCTGGTAGAGCTACCATCACAAGAGCGATCCCTGTTTTGACTAAGCAAGACAGAAATTATTCTGCATGAAATTGATCCTCATCTTTCTCTTTGTGGTAGAGGAATGCTAACCCCAGGCAGGAGTGCTCCTTCTTTGCTCAGTCAGTGAAGAGAGTGACAGCAAATGGACCCCCAGCCACAGGAACAAGCAGGGAAGTTTGCCTTCCGTAATCAGGAAAGAGCAGGAGTGGTAGGGAAAATAGATACTGTCTCTTTCTGTTGGAATTAATATCTCTTCACCTGAAGATAGGTGCCATGATGTGTGAAAGGGAGAGGGATTTGAGAGGTGGAAAATCCGGATGGAAGAAGGTATGTAGAAAAAAGAAAACAATGGAGAGAAGTTGAAAAAAACCCCAAGAGCGAAGGTGAATGAAGAGAGAAGGAAAGGCTAATTACCAGACCAGAGCTGAGGAATTTTTGCTGGAAACCCAGTTAAGAAGGCAGGAAGTAAATAGACTAAACCAAAATCAATATAAGAAGGATGGTTGTCTAGTGGATAGGACACTGGACTGGGACTCTAGATGTAGGTTTAGTTTCCATCTAGCCACAGAAATTTTGTGTAACTTTGGACAAATCACCTAATCTACCAGTGTCTCAGTTTCCCTATCTGTAAAGTGGGGATAGTACTGACCTACCTCACAGGGGAGCTGTGAGGATAAATACATGATTTTGAGGTGCTCAGATACTGTGGTGATGAAGACTGTATAACGTGGTTGGAGAGAAGTATCCAGAGGAGATTAGACTTTCTTTTTTAAATTGTTAAACTTATTATGAAGAATTACAGTATGAGAAAGCCAACTCTGAAAAAGAAAGAAGAAAAGATACACAGTAGAAAGAAACATGGAAAGAAGGAATCCAAAGGAGAAGCAGTTAAAATGTACTTTTGTTATTATCTTGGGGCAAATAAAGAATAAAGCAGAGAAACTTGTCAGGGACTTTTTGGCTTATGGTAGGGACAGGGCTGTTAGTGAATCTGTATTTTTATTAAGGTACCTGCCCTATGCACTCAAGTATGCTTTGTGCAGATTGGGCCCCATGTTCCTGAGCAGCTTGATAATTAATGTAGACACATCCCATTTTGGGGTTGCTGTGGTTAAATCTGTCATCCAGCAGGCCCAACTGTATCCAAGTTTCCTTTGGTATGTCTATTCCAAACACCAGTTAAATTTTTGCAGTTATAATTGGATGACACTGAGTGTGCCAGTCCAGCTCCCCAATTATAATTGTCACAAAAATGGAAAGAGGATTAAGTCATTTGGTTGTTTCATGCAGCCTTCCTTAGGGGGACTGTCTCTCCCAGGTATAGACCACAGTCCTCTGTTAAATTCCTAGTGGGAGAAAACATATGAGAAATAATCTATTAGCAGGGCGTAAGGGTGCATCTTCTACTCTTGTAAGATCATACAGGAATTGATTCACAGGGGAAATTTTGCTTGTGTAAGGACTGCAAGAGTGGGCCAACAGCAGAAAAAGGAGAAGCTAACGTTGAGCAAAGCTCTAAATAACAGTAGTGAACAAGTGACTGCCAAAAGAAATCCCACTCCTCTGTGTCAGTGAGTCTCAGGCTGGGTCAGCTGCCTTGGCCTTGCAATAAGGGACTAAAAATAGCTGTATAGATGTTCCTTCTTGGGTTGGAGCTGGGCTCTGAAATGCAGTAAGGGAAGTGGGTGTCTCAGCCCAGGCTCTTGCTTGAGCACGAAGACCAAGGCCAGGTCAATTGACCTGGCTCTGAGATTCACTGCTGCGGCCGCAGGTATCTTTTGTTTTTGTTTAAGTGTAGCTGTACCTTTACTTTCACTTAACCATAGCCACTCAGGTATGGTGGCTATTATCCAAATAAAATGTAAGCGTACAGAGCACACAGTTTGTCTGGGAAATACTGGTGTGCCCAACTTCTGCTTTGACTCCTTTGTGTGAAGGCATAATGCCTCAGTGCGTGCATGGTCTTCAGGCTGGTTGCAGTTATTTCTTGGTCCAAACCATTGGGACATTCACTAGAATCAGAGATAGTGGATGAAATATGTAGATGGTTTTTTCCTCAAAACCTTGTTATCCAAAACATTTGAAAGATCATAGAGTCCAATTAAGGATAAAGTGACAAAGAATCGGCTGGGGGTGTGGAGGCATATGTGTGCAGTAACCCATTGTCCCTTGGGATGGGAGAGAAGTCGGGTCCACAGGTGTCTGGGATCTGGGAGTTAGACTGAATGTTACACCAACTGATTCATTCAGTCTAAGTTTGAGCAGGTTTTGTTTGTTTGTGTGACTTACAATTCCCAATTTGACATCAGAAGGTTGGTAGCTTTTGACTCATTCATTCAAATATGCATCAGTGCTTTTATATTCCCCCCTCCATCCCCCTACCCCTGCCCCAGCAAATATCCTTTCATTCTCATAGGAAGTTCTCTTTTGGTGTCAGACATATTGTATTGTGTCTCTGCACTTTGAAGATGAAGACATTGATGACTTAGCATAACAGTTTTATTTGCATAAGTCCTATACCTGTACTCCATAATTATATACCACCACTGCCAGCAGCTGTGTATTACATGTCTGCAACTTGAAATAGTTTTAATTCTGGTGGGGTTTTGGTTTTTTTTTTTTTGTATTTTTATTTTTCAGTATCAAAGGTTGGCTTCATTTTATGCAAATGAAAACATTTGAGTAGGGAGCTGTGATTAGGGAACTTGATTTGGCATATTTAATTTACATATTAACCATAAACGTGCTTAGTATATTAGTATGTCATGCTGTATTGAAATGCAGGTTTTTGGCATTCTTTTTAATAGCTTTTTTTGTGAAATGCACAAATACAAAGCTGCGGCTAATTTTCGTTGGGATACAAATCTCTTACAATACTGTAGTATAACGCAGTGCCCCGCTGAAAACAAATGGAAAAGAATAGCTTTGTTTCTTGCAGTACAGTGATTATCTCAGTTCCTGAAGTACACACATGACCTTTGTAAAAGAGCTGCTAGACACTTCGGCCTTATTTACACTGCAATGTTACAGTGTTGCAACTTTCTCGCTCAGGGGTATGAAAAAATACCCCCCTGAGCACTGCAAGTTTCAGCGCTGTAAAGTGGCATTGTAGACAGCTGTGTTCCCAGCACTGGTAGCTATTCCCTGTGTGGAGGAGGGTTTTTTAATAGCTGAGACTACACAGCAACGTTAAAGCGCTTCCGCCTCAGCGCTTTAATGTTGCTAGTGAAGACGTACCCTTACTCTTTGTGCACTCTCAGTTGGGTGTGAACTTCAAAGTCTACAGGAAGCATCCATTTACAAAAGTGAAAAGACAAGTGAAGCATTCCAAAATACAAATATTTGCAGCAAGTATTATTCAAATAATTGCAGGAAAGAATTGGGCTAATGTATCAAGCGCACTATTTAGGCTAAGTTGCTTCCTTAATGAACAAAAATGCTTATATTTAGGCTCACTTGGAGGCTATATTGCAATGATCCTTAACTTAAACTGCAGACAATTTTGGCAGCCATGAATAAAGTGTGGGATAATAAGAAGAGTAGTGCAGAAACCACATCCATGCATCATGATGATGTCATTCCTGGTTTTTGTTTACTTTTTCTGGTTTTTGCCTCCCGATTTTTTTTTAATGTAAAGGGGAAACTGGTTAGGTGGCAACATCTTGGAAGTAAGGTGGGTGTTTTGTGGAGGGTGTTTCTTTGTTGGGGGGAGTAGCATTCAATAAATAGAGAAAAGGAGAAACAGTTTTATTAAAGGAGGTGCAGTTTCAGGTAGGAGAAGAGAAAAGCTTATGGAAGCAGAAGAATACCAGCAGATGCTGAAGCAGGGGGATCTGACTTTGGGAGCCAAAGAGGTGGTTAGCTCCTTAGCTAACACGGAGCTTGTGGTGGATTTGAGGAGCTATTTATAGATAAGTGGAAGGTGGGTAGGGCCATGGGAACTGGAAAGCCAGCCTGTTAGTAGTTCCTGGAGAGCAGCAGCCCTCTCTTTACAAAACTATTCTTAAATCACTAAAGCAATGTCTATACTAGCATTTTTTCAATAAAACTTATGTCACTCGGGTGTGAAAAAACGCACGCGTGATCGACATAAGTTGCACAGACAGAAGCATCAGTGTGGACAGCACTATGTCAGCGGGAGACGCTCTCTCCCCTGACATAGCTACTGCCACTGATTAAGGGTGGTTTAATTATGTTGACGAGAGCTCTCTCCCATCGGCATAGATTGGCTACATGGGGTACCTTACAGTAGCGCAGCTGCATCAGTACAGCTATGTCATTGTAAGATCTCTAGTGGAGACGTAGCCTAAGGCCTGGTTTGCACTAGAAAATTGGGTCCGTTTAACTATGTAAGTCAGGGATGTGAAAAATACATACCTCTGAGCAGTGTTGTTAAGCCAACCTAAGTCCCCATGGGAGCAAAGAATCCTGTGGCACCTCATAGACTAACAGATGTTTTGGAGCATGAGCTTTCGTGGGTGAATACCCACTTCATCTGACGAAGTGGGTATTCACCCACAAAAGCTCATGCTCCAAAAAGTCTGTTAGTCTATGAGGTGCCACAGGATTCTTTGCTGCTTTTACAGATCCAGACTAATACGGCTACCCCTCTGATACCTAAGTCCCCATGTGAACAGTGCTAGGTCAACAGAAGAATTCTTCCGTCAGTCTAGCTCCTGCCTCTTGAGGAGGTGCATTACCTACACTTACAAGAGAACCCCTCCTGTTGGCACAAGTAGTGTCTATACAGAAGCACTGCAATAGTGCCACTGTAGCATTTGAAGTGTAGACATACACTTTACAGCGCTTCAACTTTCGCGCTCAGGGGTGTGAAAAAACACCCCCCTGAGCGCTGCAAGATACAGCGCTGTAAAGCGTCAGTGTAATCAGGGCCGCGCTCCCAGCGCTTCACGCTACACCTGTAAAGGATGTGGTTTACATGCAGCGCTGGGAGAGCTCTCTCCCAGCGCCGCCGCTCCGACTACACTCACACTTCAAAGCGCTGCCGCGGCAGCGCTCCCGCAGTGTTGCCTGGGCAGCGCTTTGAAATTCCAAATGTAGCCATACCCTAAAGCAGCATGATGAGTGCTACAAAATTGATTTAAAGAAGAACAGATCTTAATGGGTGCTAGAAGGAAGAAACTTTGCGTTTTAAAAATAAAATATTTACAGGAGGGGAAGGATGAGTCTAGATAATAAGCAGAGACTGATATCCCTATCAAGTTATGGTTCTTTTTTGGGTAGTTCTGCACCTTCAGATCGTCACTCTAGGAGTGCATTCACTCCTCTTCGCCTGCCATCAACGGAAATGAACCCAAGACAAGTGTAACAGCTTGAATTGTTCCAAGATGTGAAAACATGCATTGCCTTTCCACCATTATAGCTTTGAGAGGAATTGGATGATTAATTGCCTCCCTCTTAGTTCTGGGATTCCCAAGCCTGCATGGAATCCCAAATAGTTGCCTGCCTTGCCAGCCCAAATACCAGCATAAAGTTTAGTGCCATCTAGTTCCTTTCTCATTTTTTTGTATCTCTCCCCACCATCTGTGCTGCTTCTCTGGAGAGATCAGTAGTCCTTTGTGCACATACCTTTCTTCCAGTCTCTAATACTGTACAAGCAGAGGGGTAGCCTGTTTTGTTTGTTTTTTTACAGAAACAGATGTTTTTTGTAGTGAGGAAAATTATGGAGGGGGAAGTATAAGGGGAGCTCAGATGAAAAATCTCTAATATTTTCAGACTGCCACTACCCTTGTGTGCCTATCTTCTGTTACCTATGACTTGTAAAGTGCTAAAATAAAATCAATTAAGACCAGGCCTAGCACCCCAAATTGGAAAAGATAATCTGTAATTTTGTACACAGGAAGCCAAATAGCAATGTGTCCATTCTCTCAACATTCCTTAGGCTTTTCAAACAAGAGCAATTTTTGCCCATCCTCTGGCAAAACAGCTACCAAAAAAGAAGGAAAAAGAGGCTGAGACAAGGGATGGCATAATGCTGATGGTTGAGAGACTGGATTTTCAGGCCTCTGATCTCATTCAAATCTATTCAGAGCTATCTAGAAGCTTCCAGATTGATGAATTTAGCAGACCTCCAGTGCACCCATTCTGAACTGAAGGACTGCACCTCTTCTTTCATTGTTGTTTGTAATACACCAAGTTAGCAAGGAATATTTTAGTGGCCTCTAGGATAGCTCCTCACTTTGATTTTCTCATTCATCGTTGTCTTTTCTTTGAAATAGAAAATAATTAGGGCTGTCAGGCAATTAAAAAAATTAATCGTGATTAATAGCGCGCGTGACGTTACACCCTATATTCTTCTTAGAAATATGGTTATGATATGAATATTGTATAACTAAGATATACTTTAAGATGGATCTTATAAGATATCATGGGAAATGTAATAATTTACTGAATGTGTTTATCCAATTTATACGCATATATCATTTTCGTATCTGAAGCTGGGAATATAGACCATGACTCTGTATTTCAAATGTGCTCTGTTGGATGAGGCCAAACAGTGTTAGTGACTTATTGAAGAAATGCACACAAGCATAAGAATTAACCCAGAAACTGTGTGCAATACAAACCTCTCAGAGATAGCTCTATGCAATGGGAACTGTTTGAGCCAGGTCACATCAAAAAAATTTTTCCAGCAAGTGTGGGGAAGATATAAAAGAGGGACAATGACAACATGAGGGGTCCTCACCCTCCCTACAACAGCACACCTGAAAACACCCGAGGAACAAAGACTGAACTGTGAGAAGTGATGGTCCCAGGCTAAGATCTTTAGCCTGTGGATGAAAACCTGGGAAAGTCAAGGGAACCTGTTCCTTAAGAATATGCCAGTCTGTTTATCACTCAAGGTGAGAATTTGCTGATCTGTGTCCTATCTATGTAGTGCAGGGGTACACAACCTATGGCACGCATGCTGAAGGCAGCATGCGAGCTGATTTTCAGTGGCGCTCGCACTGTCCGGGTCCTGGCCACTGGTCTGGGGGGGCTCTGCATTTTAATTTAATTTTAATTGAAGCTACTTGAACATTTTAAAAACCTTATTTTCTTTACATACAGCAATAGTTTATAGAAAGAGACCTTCTAAAAACATTAAAATGTACTACCAGCACGCAAAACCTTAAATTAGAGTGAATAAATGAAGGCTCGGCACACAACTTCTGAAAGGTTGCCGACCCCTGATCTAGTGTGTCAAGCTCAGTTTGTGCATTTCGTTTCATTTGCTTAGTAATCTGCTTTGTTCTGTTTGCTATCCCTTGAACCACTTAAAATCCGCCTTTTATAGTTAATAAAATTTATTACTCAACCCAGTTTATGCAGTTTCTAACTGGCGGGGGTAGTGGGGGCAAGAAGTCATGCATCTCTGTCTTCACATTGAGGAAGAGGGCACATTTTATGAGCTTACGCTGTACAGCTATTTCTGTACAGTGTAAGACAGTGTGTTTTGGGTTTGTCTCCCAAAAGGGGTGCACACGTGGGTGCTAGGGGAATCCTCTCTCACAGAGCTGACTTCAGCCACTGGCTGCAGCAGGCTGTGTGTGCTGTAAGAGGCTGGAGAGCCTAATTCAGCAAAACAGAGTGGGAACCTAGACTGATAGCGCAAGAGAGGCTCTGAAATCCCAGTCCAGGTGGCATCCCGTACCGGGGGGAGGGTATGCAAGCTGTGTCAGCGTGATAAAAAAAATTAATCGCAATTAATTGCTCAAATAATTATGCTGTTAATAATAGAATACCATTTATTTAAATATTTTAGCTATTTTCAGATATATTGATTTCAATTACAACATAGAATACAAAGTGTACAGTGCTCACTTTATATTTATTTTTGGTAAATATTTGCAGTGTAAAAAAGTATTTTTCAATTCCCTCATTACAAGTACTGTAGTGCAATGTTTTTATTATGAAAGTTGAACTTACAAATGTAGAATTATGTACAAAAATAACTGCATTCAACAACAAAACAATGTACTACTGTAGAGTCTATCACTGAGTCCTGCTACTTGTTCAGCCAGTCGCTCAGACAAACGCGTGTTCACATTTGTGGGAGATAATGCTGCCCACTTCTTGTTTACAATGTCAGCTGAAAGTCAGAGCACGCTTTCGCATGGCACTGTTGTAGCCAGCATCACAAGGTGCCAGATGCGCTAAAAATTCATATGTCCCTCCATGCTTCAACCACCATTCCAGAGGACATGTCTATGCTGATGATGGGTTCTGCTCGATAATGATCCAAGGCAGTACGTACCAAAGTATGTTCATTTTCATCATGTGACTCAGATGCCACCAGCAGATGATTAATTTTCTTTTTTGGTGATTCAGGTTCTGTAGTTTCTGTAGTGTTGCTCTTTTAAGACACCTGAAAGCATTCTCCACACCTTTCCACTCTCAGATTTGGAATGCACTTCAGAGTCTTAAATCTTGGGTTGAACGCTGTATCTTTAGAAATTTCACATTGGTAACTTCTTTGCATTTTGTCAAATCTGCAGTGAAAGTGTTCTTAGAACAATATGTGTTGGGTCATCATCCAAGACTGCTGAGGAAGGGATTTGAGCGGAAGGGAAGGAAGGGTGCAGGGTCTGGGCGGCGCTTACCTCTGGCGGCTCTTGAAAGTGACCTGTAAGTCATGTTCCTAGACTTAGGGACAGCCAGGTGGCTCTGCACGCAGCCCCTGACTGCAGGCACTGACTGCCCCTGTAGCTCCTATTGGCCGCAGTTCCCAGCCAGTGGGAGCTGCAGAGTTAGAGCTTGGGGCAGGATGTGGAGGCAGCGCACGCACCTCCCTTCCTTTGGCCTCTCCTGCACCTAGGAGACAGACATATTGTCCGCTTCCGGAAGCCACGCGGAGCCAAGGCAGGCAGGGAGCCTGCCTTAGCCCTGCTGCACTGCCAACCAGACTTTTGGCCTATTAAAATCTCATGGCTTGCTTTTAGTAGTCACTGGGAGATTGAGGCAAATTCTGGTAGACTCCTGGCCAATTTGGGAGGATTGGTAACTCTACACTGGCTCCATTCTCCAACGCATGTGATGCGCAACATTGCAGCGTGTTCATTGCTGGTGACAAGTTTGAAATGACATACCTTCAAAGAGACTTGGGAAGAAAAATTTAGAAGATGTTTAACATATATTGACCTATTAAATTCACAGGAATGTTAAGCTTCAGCAGTTCATGATTGTAAAGGTCTTGTGCTCTAAGTGGGAAGTGTTGTTGCTAATTTAATTTAGAATAATCATTATCTTAAAGCCTATTATTATATTCAAATATACTATATTATTTAAAACCCAGTGCAGGTCACTGGCAGGGCATAAAAAGACTTTTTCATCTTGAGTGAAAGTTTTTAATATAAGCCGATCAAAATGAAAAATGGTTTATATGCTGCTCCTTGTCCTGGTTATCATACAGCAGACACCAAGTCATGGAGTGGAGCACGGTAGAGAGTGGGAAGAAGTGACATTAGCCACCACACAAAATTCCTTCCAAACTACAGAGAAAAGCAGTAAAAGTAAGATTATTTTATACTAAAATTATTCTTCTAATGATTTAAGAGGACTGCATAGCCCTGCAAGCATAACACTTAATACTTAAGAATATTTGATTTGGATTTTAATTTATTTGCAAATACAAATATTTTATAATCTTGGAGAAATGTTTGTACTTGGGCAGCTTTATTATTTATTATTTAAGCTTATAACAGTCATTCATCCAGAGAGTTGAGTGATTTACACAAGTTATAATTTAACTTGGACACAATTCATTGAATATTGTATGATGAGCAATTTTTTTCCCCCTTAAAGCATGCACTATATGGTTACCACCTTCTAATGTCTGCCTTTCCAAGACTTTGCCCCCTACTCTGCTTTTGCCTCCATCGTTCATTCCTGCCACCCCGGACCTGCCCCCATTGCATGTTGGATCATCTCCATCTTCCTCATCCCCCTCCCGGAGCAAGGCTCCCTCTTCTCCCTTCTCCGGGGCTGTACTGCTGCAGCCTGACAAGGAGCCTGCCTGCAGGTATGAGGTAGCCCTGGCTGAGCAGGGGCTGGTGCAGGTTAATGACCTGGTGTTTCCCGTTGCCCCGTGGTAACCAGACTTTTAGTGTCTGATCAGTACCTATGACTGGACGCTGCTAGGTCCCCTTTACACCCGGACTGGCACCCAGACACAGAAGCCGAATACTGGACTGTCTGGGTAAAACCCGAACGAGTGACAACCCCAATGCACAATACTAGTCATTTTTGAACCCTGAGTCTCTTTAAAGTGATTTCTTGTGTTGATTCCTTTTATCATGTTTGAATATTCATAGCATATAAACTTGTAATACTTGTTTTTTTAAAGTGTCTGTCCCAAAATAAGGGGACTTCAATTCCCATTGAATTCAGCCCATGAACAAGAAAAATCTACCACCCCTCACTGCTTTTTAATCTAGCCACTATTGATTGGTTGATAGCTGGTAGGCATCACAGCAGAAGTCAGCTTTGCAGAGAGATATGGAAGAATGTATAATACTTTCCCCTAACTTCTGGAGCTAACATGAACAGTTTTACCGCAATGTTTTTGTAACTATAAGGATACTCGGAATCTTCTTAAAAGATTGAAACGAGAAATGAAGCACTGTTTTAATTAATTAGTAGAAGATGCATTTTTTGCAATTAATGAGTTAATCCATTTTATGGACAACTTTCTCACTCTGCTTAGAAATTAAATATAGCATTAATTAAAAAAATAATTAGTATATACAATGACCACTTAAAATTCTCTCTCCTGTAATAGGGCATTTCTAACAGACTGCAATCTGGACTTCAGTATAAAACACTATTAAACATGAGCAGATGGAAATTATAAAATAATATTTAGTTACAGATTCACTGTCACACATTTTTGCAAACAAAGTGAGAGGGCCATTCGCAACTAACCAAAATCAAAACAAATAATGCTAGTGCAATGCAGGCATGTAAATGTCATACACAGAAATATGACAGTAAGGCATTCTATAGGCATGATTTGAAAGGATGACACGCATAAAACGGAGACTATGTATTCACTTCTGAGAATTGATTATTGTATTAAAAACAACTACCTACCTAAAGGGGCAAAGTTTCAAATGAAAATGCAATTCAGTTGCACTAAAAGTTAGACACTTTTTAAGTCCTGATCCTTCAATCAGATCCATGCAGACAGGGAGTTGGGCTTTATTAATGTTCAGAAATCTGCCTGTATGCATTCAGTTATAAGATCATGATCTGTAAATGTATTGATCTGTTAACATTTTCCCATCTTACTGAATGTAGTAAGTTTACTTCTGTTGATTTTATTTATGCTTTTTAAAGCCTTCTTGGTTACAGTGACAGTGTTGCCAACTCATGATTTTATCAGGAATCTTGCAAATGTTGGTGGTATTCTTTAAGCCCTAAATCCTGGATCCAAGTGATTACTTGAAAATCCCAGTTTTCATTTGAGAGATTGAGAGGAAAAAAACAAAAGTAAGTTTCTGCTCCTCGTAGTTGTAGAGAAAATCTTGAAAATGTTTTGAAAAAAGTATACCTTAAAGGATGAAAACCCGAAAAGTAAATCAAAAAAACCCCAGATGTATTATTATTCTTTTAGTCTCAAGCTTTTAAACCAGTGATTTATTTATTTTTTTGAATGGGGAGGTGGTGAGGGTCTGACACTGGATTTTTGAATGTTTGAGTTTGGCAATGTTCTGGTTTTTTTGTTTATGAAAATAGAGGAGGAGGCAACTTTTCATTGTTCTGTTTTAGAACCCTCAAGCTGTAGAATAACTTATGTAATCATGTGATCTTACTACCATTAATCTTGTCCACCCTTCTCCTTCCCATCTGTTTGTTTCATGCCATTGTTACCTCTTAAATTAGATTTTAAGGTGTTTGGGGTAGGGATAATGTCTTCCCATGTGTTTGCACAATTGTTGGTACAATTGACGTATGATCCTGATTGCGTTCTTTGGACGTTACTGCGGTACTTCTGCTACTAATAGTAACATACACTGGATCACTTAAGAACATAAGAATGCCCATACTTGGTCAGACCAAAGGTCCATCAAGCCCAGTATCCTGTCCTCTGACAGTGGCCAATGTCAGGTAGGGAATGAACAGACAGGTTATCATCAAGTGATCCATGCCCTGGTATCCAATCCCAATTTCTGGCAAACAGAGGCTAGGGACACCATTCCTGCCCATCCTGGCTAATAGTCATTGATGGACCTATCTTCCATGAATCTATCTAGCTCCCTTTTGAACCCCATTATTGTATTGGCCTTCACAACACCCTCTGGCAAGGAGTTCCAGAGGCTGACAGTGCTTTGCGTGAAAAAATACTTTCTTGTGTTTGTTTTAAACCAGCTACCTATTAATTTCATTTGGTGGCCCCTTGTTCCATAATTGACCTGCTTAAGTTTAAAGCGGCACTGCCAACTCATGTTTTTAAATTAATTAAATTTCAGTGTTCTGAGAGATCAACTTTTTGGTAGCATTTCCTGATTATTTTTAAATTTATTTTTTAAATAACTGTCAAAGTTATTCTGTTAACCTGAAGTGGTCTTTCATAGCTCAACTGTTTTATTTATCATGAACATGTTCTCATAAATTTTTATTTGGTCAAGTTTGTTTTTAATAGTCAACAATAGTCAACAATAGTCAAGAATTATGTCCAAACACATTTTTTTTTTTATGGTAGCTGCAAGATTTTTTTTTCCCCTTCCTAAACAGCTTTGGTATTTGAAGGTGCCTATCACTGTGTGATATGTAAACATCACAGTAGAAAATGAATGCTTTGCTAAGCTTCACCCAAGATTTATAACTTTTTAATTTATAGGAGTAAATTTGGAGTGAAGTTGGAAAAACCACCCTAATGCTGCACAATAGTAAATCTAGTATTCCACCCTCTTGTTACTCAGGAGTTCTCAACCTTTTTCCTTTGGAGCTCCCTCTCCCTCCCCACAGCATTCTATAAAAACTCCAGGCCCACCTTTGCCACAACAACTGTTTTTCTGCATATAAAAGCCAGGAGTGGCATTAGGGGTTAGCAAGCAGAGTAGTTGCCCCGGGCCCCACAGTACGGGGGTCCTGCAAAGCTAAATTGTTCAAGCTTCAGCAGCGGGGCTCTGGCTTCGGCTTTCTGCCCTGGGCCCTAGAGAGTCTAATACTGGCACTGCTTGGCGGACCCCCTGCCACGGACCCCCAAATGAGAACCACTGCTGTAACTGATACATTGTGTCCTAAAGTGGAGTAGGAAAAGATGAGAAAAGCATAAAAAGTGAAGAAAGGACATATGAATAGCGTTAGCCAAAAATAATTAACAGCATTATTAGATAAATGGACCTAGAGAAAACCGACTACAGGACTAAATCAGCTGAATCAAAGCAAAGGAAAGAGTAGTGAATTAAATGATAAAGGGAAAAGAATGTTTGATTTCTAATTTTAAGGACAATTTGATGGCAACACTTATTAACTACCTCTAACTCCAAAAGAAAATTTGTGAATTGTTGATTTATCGTAAGGAGCTGTGAAGATCAGGAGGCAGGGAGTGCTGCAACTCCTGAGCAGCTCATATACACTGGCACAGAGACGGAAGGGTTCAGGGGACATGTGTCCTTTCAGAGGAAAGGCTGACTTTTGGGACTTACTGTGAAACCAGCATCTACAGCCCTCTAGGACTTGCGTGTCCAGAAGGCCACAGGTTTTATGCTGCTTAGGAACCTGTGTGTCATTAGGTATTACTTTAATAAACATTGTAATTACTCACCTTCCCTATACCCCTGCACATGATGACAAAAAGCTTTGGCAATATATTACCTACATCCTTATCTAAGATGCTATATGTTAATTGACATCAAATTAAGAAAATTTGTTCCTAAATGACGTAGTGTTATCAATACAATCATTGTCTTTGTAAATGGCAGCAAAAAGGAGGTTGAAGATCCCAGCTGTATTAGATAAGTGCTAATGTTGGATTTCATCCTATTAACTGTTGTGGGAAGCAGATTAAATTACTTGTATTAAAGTAAAATTAACAATTTAATTTAAACATGTAAATCATTGAATAAGGTAATATGAGCAAATAAGTTCCTTCCCCTTCTCCCCCCTGAAAGATCACTTAGCTGTATTTGTACCCTCAGTACAGTTTGATCTGTTAACTCCATAGTAAGGGCCAAAAAGGTGATTTTTAAAACTAGATGAGCTTTTTGGCTGTTCTAGAGGGTTTAGTAAAATTGACATTTGTGAATTAATTTGTTAGTTTACATTTTTTATATTTTTAGCTCTTATTTTTGTTCTAATATTTTCAAGGGGCTTTTCAAAGATTCCTCTTATCCCCCTTTTTATCTTCATTTCAGCTGCATTGAGTTTCATTGCAACCTTAACCCCTTCCTTAGACAGTCAACAGTTCTGCATGTCACAGTCAGAATGAATTGTTGGAGACTGGTGGAAACTACCCTACTCTTAGCTCCTGTTGGCTCAGAGAGTAAAGTATCTAAGCCTAACACCTGAGGTTTCTTCCCTCATGCAGCATAAGTCCAACATGCCCTGTGTACTCATTTTTATATGTATAAAAATTATGAGCAAATGGTATTTTTCAAATGATATTTCTTGCTGTTAGAAAAGACTTATTTTTAGATCAAAAGAATTTTATGCAGACAGGGAAGACTATTTTAATTAAAAGCTTAATCCAACCCAAAGCTGGATTAGCTCCCAGAATTTCTGGAAGGGCAGGCAGTTCACTGCTACCAGCTGGAATACTTCTTTGTACAAATACTTTTTATCTGCATACCTAACCTGTTGCTCGCCTGGTTCTGTGCCTTTATCAAATAGCTACAACTCTTGATATATACTGTCTCTATATGGTATAAGATTTGTTAGTGCTTAGTGTCTGAGTGCTTTCTTCATTGAGTTGGTGTGTTGTTTGAGCATGTTTAGCTGATTATATTTTTGTCTTTTGTGACTGCTACTATTTATCAGCACAGAGAAGATGAGCATTGAGGTCTTGCACTAGTACACGCAGCATATGCCTCTGTGCTGTTCAAAACACAACTTTTAGAAGATTCATTATTGGTGGTTCAACCTGGTCTGAGTCATGAAAGCCCAATAGGAACTTTATGATTAAGACGATGGGAAAATATTTTCTACCAAAAAACATAACTGAGTTAGTAAGGTTGCCAACTTGGTCATATTTAAAAACCAGACACTCCAGAAGGAGTGCAGGAGCCTCCCCTACCCTCCCTCTTCCCTGCGGAGCCCTGCTGCTGCTCCACTTTCTTCCCCACCACATCCACTCATCTTCCCTCCCACTCCACCCCTGGTCAGGAGGGACTAGCCTGAGGAGCAGGAGCTGGAGCTGCAGCCGCCCAACGAAGGTAGGAGGCAGCCCCAGCTAAGATGGGGCTGGAGTAGATGATGACCTGGTGCCTCCTCCACCCTCAGTAACCAGCCTTTGGTAGATCTCACTGGAAATGGTCAGGTACCTTTTCAATTGGGCTTTCCGGTTGAAACCTGGGCACCTGGCCGACCCTACGAGTTAGGCTTAGCTCCCATTCGTTGTCATGGCAAATGTGGAAGAATGGATGGTTATTTCAAATCTATGGAGAATTATGCAGTGTGAGGAAACTGTGTGCATAGTCTTAGAATATTCTAAAAACTTGCAAACCTTTGTTTTTATCTTTCCTCTTATTTCTTCAGCTGAGCAGTAGAACAATAGCTTTGTCTTCATTTGCAAACCAGTGAGGAGGTATCCATTTGGCTTGCTTGTGAAGAAATCTTGTTTTTCAGAGAGGAAACAGGTCGTTTGCAGCCTACTTACCTTAGTCCCGTTCCACTTAGTTGAGTTATGATCCAAAGGTGCACAGTGTCATGCTGTGATATAGCAAGCAGAGACTTACAAAGCAGGTTTAAAGAACCAATTTATTTCTTAATATTCAGTGTATTTCCTGGATAAAAAACACATTCAGGTTTCCAACTCTTTCATTTACTATGCAGTAGCTTTAACTGAATACTATAAAATGTAATTTTTGAACACAGGAGAGGTTAATATGGACAAATGTAAAATTCCACAAAACAAGCTTGCTGCACAACTTAACAATCATTCTGTTTTTTGCAGACCTTGCTACCTTTTTCTGCTCCATTTCAGTTTAAATAGATAGGTTTTCAATGTACAGATCTCCAAGAGGAAAATGAGAAGATTTTATATCTATTGCTATTTAAGTTACTGAAGTCAGTGAATTTTTTGCTTATGAATCAGTTTTAACAGATATTATATGAAAATAAATACTTGATTACTGATGATTTGAATATAAAGGAACCAGGGAATACCATAATATGAAATCCTCAGACCTAAACTACGAAGGGCCCCATGAAGATCTAATAGATTTCAACAAAGAAAATGAAACTAGAGCTGTATGATCAAGGGCAGGCCTGCACAACTCGTAAAGCGGCCAGGGCCATATTACTCTATAGAAAACAGCTGAGGGCTGAACCCTGCTCCCCAGCGCTGCCAAAACATGCCCCCAGCCCACCCCCGAAACACAACACATACCCCCAGCGCCGCCCACCCCACGTAAACAAACCCTCCTTCCCTGGCGCCACCACGCCAAAACAGCTGTGAGCGAAAAGGAAGGATTGGCGTGTGGGAGGGGCTCAGGGCGAGAGTGGGAGTGTGGGGGGTGAGAGCTCTGGCTGGGCTGGGAATGGGAGGTTTGGGGTGTGGGAGGGGCTCAGGTCTGGGGCAGAGGGTTGGGGTGAGGGCTCTGGCTGGGACTGTGGATAAGGTGTTTGGGCTGTTGGAGAGGCTCAGGGCTAGGGTTGAGGGTGTGGTGGGGTGAAAGCTCTGGCTGGGGGTGGGGCAGGGGTGGGGATGAGTTTGGGGTGCAGGCAGGCTGCTCTGGGACAGGGGCCAGAGAGGAGGACTCTCCTCAGCCCTTTCCCTGCTGGCAGCAGCAAGCTCTGGGGGAGGAGACCCCTTTTCCTGCCCTCTCAGCAGCAGACTCACCCCCACCACTGTCACTGCATGTTCTCCTAGTGCCCCTCTCAGGTCCAGGAATCTCCCTCTCCTCCCCTGTGGTGGCTGCGGGGGGGTGCTGCGTGCGACTCCTTCCATGATGTTGCCGCTGACTGTAGCCTCACTGGGGTGAGGGATGGGGCTGCCTCCTTGTCCAGCATGGGGCAGGAGCGGTGACTGCGGGCGGGGGGCTGTGTGCTGGTGGAGGGTCCCATTGGAAAATGAAAGGGTCTGAGGGGGAAGGGCAAGCTCAGAGTCAGTCTGCCCTGGCAATTAAGATGGGGGGCACTAGGACCCTGTGACAGCAGTTGCTGCAGGGAGACAGTGTGGAGCTGCAGAGGAGAGATAGGGACTCTGCTCCAGGGCCAGAAGGTAGCGCGGGGGAGCAAGTCGAGGCTGGGGGACACTCGGGAGAGGCGCAGGGAGATCACCCGGGTTATAAATATCTCAATGCCAGCGGGTTTTTTTTTTCTTTCTCTGTCGCTTTCTGCGCCCTTCGCCCTTGTTACAGCATTGCCCCCCATCACTACAGAGGCTGCCCTGGGAGCAACCAGCGCAGTAGCCACCCCGCCCCCAATCAGTCCTGCCCCCCGAGCTGCAGCTTGAGCCCAGGCCAAACGCCCCTCCCCTCACTTGGCGGAAGTCCCCAGAAGTGACGCACACACTGTACACCAGGAGAGGGAATCGGGAGACGGAGACACTTGCGCTTCTGGCCGTTAGGGGAGTTGGAGCGTGGTCGGTGAGGTCCCTCCCCAGAGCAGGGGCGAACCCAGCAGCCTCACCCTGCCGCTTGCCCGCGGGCCGCAGAGTGAGCCCAGACAGGCCACATGTTGTGCAGGCCTGATCAATACAGCATCCATTTGGGAGCTGAAATTATTTTTAATTCTATTATGATTTCCAATAGCTGATGCTGTTTCACCCTATAGACTTCTTCATGTTTTTGCAAAGGGCTGTTATATAAGTGATTTATAATGTTATTGTAACCAGAACTAGAGTGTTTATCATAAAAAATACTTAGCCCTTACATAGTCAATAGTATCAGTTATGCCGGTAGCATATCCATCTACAGATTCCAGAGATATAGTTGTGGTAAAATTATCATTGGTAAGCACAAATTCTTAAAATCTCTAAAGTCTTCCGATCTTTTGTCACGGTATGTCAATTGCTGTGCTAAATCAGCAGGAGATGCAGTTTCCAGTATTGGCTGATGCTCATGTGGGGACAAACTGGCTGTATTTTTTCCCTAAATTAAATTTAATTTAGCCAAGAAGGGAAGACTTTCAAGAATGCAAGTGTAACATATTGGAGTGGCTGTGTGTCTTTGCAATCATAGCTTCATGGGATACAATTGGTGATTTATCCTAGCATAATATTGTCTATATATTTTTCCTTAAAGTGATATTTAAGTGATCTAAAAAAAATAATTTTTAATAATCCCTTTTCCTTCCATGCTAGCTGGGTACCCTAGTGGAAGAAGTAAATGACTGCATGTCTGGTGAAAGCTTGTATAAAATCTGTCTCCGGCCTTTCGTACTAAATGGAGTCAGGCAATCTATATTGATCTTGCTTATTTTCATTCTTTGAAATTGGATTTTGCTTCAGGGAAGGACAAGCACATTTGTATACTGGAACACTTGTGACAATTTTATCCGTATATAAAACAGTTCCATTAACTTTTCCTGCTAACAGCTAAAAACTGCATTGCAAGGTGAAGAGACAGTAATAAGAAAGAACAAGCTCCACTTCTAAATAATAAAGTACAGTTTTGTATATACAGAACAAATCCTACCCCGACTTGTCAGAATTTTTCACTGTAGCTCTTGTAGTTACAGTACTTCGTAACAATTCTCCATGAAAAGCATTTGGCAAATCCCAGAAGCCTCAAGCCACCTCTCTTCGTGATCGGTTATTTCTGTTTCTGACTAAATATCTCACAAGATTTGTTTTCTTAATAATAATAATAATTAAAAAAAAAGGCTGAAAGTACAGAGATGAAAAAAGGAGCTGAATGGTGGCTGTCTGCTTCAGCCTTCTTTCCTTATCGTGTATTTCATGTATACCATATGTGGTGATGCTGTGAGTAAGGTCAGTTTAAAGTAGGAGAGTTTGCAGAGCCATTTGGCATCTGGTTTATGCAAAAGTAGTAAATCTTGCCACTCTACATTATGGTGCATGAAACGTTTCTGTAACAATTTCATTATGTAAATTTGTAATGAATGTTAACTACATCATTATAGCATCACAGGATACTGTAGTTCTGGTTGAAGAGGCACTTTTAGTATAAGCCTTTATTTTCAAGTACTTACAATTTTTTTTCAAAAAGCAATACTTTAGGGCAGGGGTAGGCAACCTAAGGCATGGGTGCCGAAGGCGGCACACGAGCTGATTTTCAGTGGCACTCACACTTCCTGGGTCCTGGCCACTGGTCCGGGGGGCTCTGCATTTTAATTTAGTTTTAAATTAAGTTTCTTAAACATTTTAGGAACCTTGTTTACTTTACATACAGCAATAGTTTAGTTATTATAGACTTATAGAAAGAGACGTTCTAAAAATGTTAAATGTATTACTGGCACGCAAAACCTTAATCAGAGTGAATAAATGAAGACTCGGCACGCCACTTCTGAAAGATTGCCAACCCCTGCTTTAGGAGCTTCAGTTCACTGTTTGTCTGTCTGTCTGTCTTCCTCCCTCCCCCAGTTTACTTTGTATGGTCACCCATACCAACAAGTTTCTTACAAATAAATGTAATTCCATAGTCAAGATTGTTTGTAACCTTTCCTGATGTCTGACTGTTTGTTTATTTAAAGGAACACAATGAAGTAATTTGGTCCCTAAATTTGACCCAACTTTGGGGTTCTAGATATCTGTGATTTTTTTCTTTTAAACCTATACTTGCTGAAAAATTACCTAAATGACACAAAATACCTACTGTTTGACCAATTGGTGCTAATGCAAAGTTAGACGAGAAAGTGCAAGGTAACAATAACGGATTCTGTTTCCAGAGCTTGGTTGACATCATTTCTAGGTCTTATGAATAAACAAAATGAACCATGTTGGCTTGTGTTCTCTATGGAAAAATAAAATGTGTTTTGGGAGAAGAAATCAGTACTCTTGATTGGTATAAAATTCAAATTCAAGTGTTATCTTTCAAATTGGATATTTAACAGGAATTTGTAAGTAAAACACTTAGTTGAAGGCCTAACAAGCAAAAATATATACACAAACTACAGAGGAACCTCAGAGTTATGAACAACAGACCTATGAACTGACCAGTCAACCACACACCTCATTTGGAACGAGAAGTATTCAATCAGGCAGCAGCAGAGACAAAAAAAGAAAAAGCACAAATACAGTACAGTACTGTTAAAAAAAAAAATTTAAAGGGGGGGAGAGCAGCCTTTTTCTTCTTCTTCATAGTAAAATTTCAAAGCTATGTTAAGACAATGTTCAGTTGTAAACTTTTGAAAGTATTCACTGTCTACCAAGAAATAAAAAATTACGACCAAAACTTAATCCTGAACTCAGTGTTGCATAAAATTGCTACTGACAAGTCTTCTGTCAAATATCTATAGAACAGTGGGCAATGTAGAATCTGATGTTTAGATATAATACATATGTAGAATAGTGAGAGGAATTCAGCTTTAGGACAGAATTTTCTAGTTAGATATTTTAAGCCAAACCTTGAACTGTTTTATAACACATTTCTGTGTGCATAGTTGTATAGCATACAGTATGGCTTTATAGTCTTGTTCTAAATAAAGCTCCGACAAAAATGCTGTCTTGAAAGTAAATTAGCATTAAACACTAATGAAACAGTAGCAGGATTTCAGCATCAGTAGTTCTAAATTTCAGACAGCTGCTACATTACATTTTAGTTAATGATCTCAAAGCCGAGCAAGAGCAGAGTCCTATTTGTTCCCGTGTTTTTCACCCACCAATAGCACGAAGGACCAGGTTTTTGCTGGAGTGTGAAAATAATTGTTTTTTATAGATTGTCGTAAACACCATTCGTTTCCCCCTTTATTCTAAAGATCCTTTACCAGTATTAGAGAAAAAAAATATTTTGGACATTGTTAGCACCATTTACCTGCTATTGGCACCCAAATTTTAGCTATCCTGGATTATTTGTTGATCTTAAAGAGCTCAGGGTTAGTAGTTTCACTGGAGTTCACTTGGCGCGCCCCCTTGCAGCGTCCCAGGGCCATGAGCCCCCCACCCATGCTCAGCTCCAGCTCTGGCTAGGTGGTGGCTGCTTCCAGGACTGCACACTCTTGTCCCGCAGCTGTGGCCAGCTCTGGAGCAGGGACTATGCACCCCCCACTGTGGCTGTTGAAGCTGGGGCTTGACCTGTCAGTCCTATCGCCCCCCCATGGGACTCCATTCCTCCCCCCAACTAGCCTTGCCCCCCGGTTATTTTTAGTAATGTCACGGACAGGTCAAAGGCTCCAGTGAATTTTTGTTTATTGCCCATGATCTGTCTATGACTTTACTAAAAATAAGTGACAAAATCTTAACTGTATCCGTATGTGTGCAACAACTTGCCCTCCTTCCCTGCTACTACAGAGGCTTATAAAACCTGGATTTGGTATTTGTAATTAGGCCAGTCTTTTATATCCACAAGCACAAGACACACAGGATGGATGCATGACGCCAGCGGCTGCTGACCAGAAACTTATCTCGAGTGAATGGGGGAAATGCACACCCAGAAGAAGAATGTATGTAGACAGCACATATCGAAGAATCACAGTTACTGATATAGGTAGGATCAGATCACTCCCAGTTTGAAACTCATGTTTAGACTATAGCTCTGATACCAGTTAAAGCAGCTGTGGTCAGATGTTCGGCTGTGTGTGTATGTATTCTTTCTGTGTACCTTCCCAGCTCTGTGCAGACAGCTGGCACAGCAGACCTCGAGCAAACCTCCCAGATCCGTTACGATACGAAGGCACCTGGCCAGGTTTATTGTCGATGAAGCACAGTCCTAGCTCCCCAGATCAATATTTACAGTTACACTAGCACATATATGCTTGTGACAATGGACACAGCTCAGTGAATGGCGGGACTTTCCATTCCCTCCTAGGCTGGCCACACACTGCCTTTGAGACCCCATTTTATACATCAGTACAAACTAGTTATGTACTGCCCCTCTGGCATAGCTGGTTACCAACCATCACCCTGTACATCTCTGTCCATCACAGTCATCCTGATCTTCTTTAGGATGGGTCAGCGTGTTCCTGTTATCTTTAGGGAATGTGTTGGTACCGAGCTGTTCTGGTACCACCCTTCTGGATTGTGTTTGCGTGAATGCTCTGTGCCTAGCGCTGCTTAGGAATGTGCGTTTTTGCAGTATCAGCCCTGTTCTGTGAGCAGGGTCTGCCTCTAACTTACAGTCTGATTTTGCTTTATATTAGCAAAGTCTTGACCACTGCTTTAGCTCAGGCCTCATACCAGGCCTCTGATTCAAGGGCCTATGTTTCAGGCCCTCTTCCTGCTACAGCACCCTGTGGGTCAATCCACAGGCATTGTCTCAATAATCCCCAAAAGTCCCAGCTCTAAAATACCTTTAGAAATGTGAGGTAAGCAAAACATTGGAACTGAAATTATAGGAACACACCAGTCATACATTCACTCAGCTGTGCCCAGTGAGGGACCGTTCCTGTTTTACAGACAGATGCTTATAACTTCCCACGTATTTTGGAACTCAGAAGCTCAATTTTGAACAGCTTTTTTTTTAATTACATAAAAACTGTGTGAAAGGAATGGTTAGAGCTGGGACTCCTGAACCAGCCCTCTGTCACATCAACTCCAGTTAAGGGAGATAAATTGGAACTGGCTAGAGACACTTTTACCTGATTGACAAAGGGGAAACAGCTGTCCCCCTAAATAGCTTGGAGTTGCATAAAAGCCTCAAAGGAAGGAAGATGGGGGGCAGACAGAAAAGGGGAAGTCAGAGAATGGAAAGAGAGTGGGAGCTCTTCTCTCCTGGCTGCAGAGACTGAGAAGTCCCTAAGGCTGAATCCCCAAGCTTGCTGGGGTGAGAAGGTGGTGGGAATTGCACACTGTAAATAAACTGCACCGGTGCTGAGCTAGAAGGTCTCGGAGTGGTTTTTGGAGCAAAGCAGAGGCAGGAGCAAAGGGGGCACTGCTATGCCCTGTTACTTTTTCAGAACAGATGGTCTTTTCTTCCTAAAATCATAATTTTGGAGTAAATTTTTTATATGCTTGACTACAAGTCTGTCTGTCCTTTTTTTTTTTTTTTAAATTAGCTATGTACAGTGCCTCTAGAACTGAGCCTTATAAAAAACTTCTCTGTTTCCGTCATCATAGTCAAGATGAAGTGGACAAAAGCAAGCTCTTTTGACTCAACAAATACTTCAGCATGGACATTTAAATTAAAAGCTTTTGGCATTAGAATATCTCATACGATCAGGTTGTTCTTAAAAATAAAAGTAGATTGAAATAAGATTCTGCAAGATCTGAGAGCTAGTAAATACATCCACTTCAGTTTCCTTAATCCAATTTAAGAATAACATTCGTTTAGGGAGGCGGGATGTGTATTTGGGTTCTGCTAGTTATTCAGTTAACTTCAACAATTAATTGTATTGGGAAACAGAAGAAACTCAGATATAATCTCCTTCAAAAAAATTAATTTTATGCTCAGATACTCTGATACTGTTAGGCTGTGGGGAAGGAGAGGGTGTCAACAAAAGTAAACTTAAATCTTGGTTCTTTTAGAGCCTTCAGGATAAAAATTGCTCTATAAAGTAAATGTAAGATTTGTAAAATTTAGTTCATTACTCTTTAAGTAGAGTGTATATCTTTAAATATAGTTTGGGAGCATACTGCTTTGTTCCTAGTTAGGACTTGCATGTATGAACTAAATATTATTGTAAACTTAGTTTTTAATGACTAAACAGGCAAGAGTTTTTTGAGAATGGAAAGGATGCTAACAAGTATTGTTAAAGAAAATTACAGTGATTAGTTTTAAGAGTTATTTATTTAAAAAAAAATTCTGAGTTTTCAAACCTGTTTAGAAGAATGTCACTGTTCTGTTTCCTTCAAAACTATATGTACTGATGTCTCTCTCATTGGGGGCTGCCCCTTTTCAACTGTTGCATTCCAGCAGGCAGTTTTCTTTGAGGGTGAATGATCAACAAAATCTTATCTTCGGCTCCCAATGCATATATTATATCCTTTGTGTGTGAATTTTCATTGATATCAGTGGAAATTTGCACACAAGTAAAGAGCACAGAAGAGCGATTTTAATTCTGGATGAAGAATAATTTTGCCATTACAGTTTGGGAAAAGAAAATGAATACATGATGGATGTTTCCATAGTAGGTTTCAAGTCTTACAAGTGACTAAATATATCTGTTTCTTGTATAAACTGAGTCATATCTACTTGCTCTAAGGAGACACAGACTTTACTGCTTTTATTCCTGTTGGTACTAAGAGCCAGCACATTAAGAGGCTAGAAAATATTTCTTCTTTTGCGTCAACAGAATAGTATATTGTTACAAAGACTAAGGCCTTCCTTGTCCGTATTCAAAGTTACATGGATTTAAGTGAAAGTGTGGTTTTTAAACTATTTAGTTAAGCCAGTGCAAAACCTTTTGTTGAACATTCATATTTCAGTTAATATCTGGCTTATATGATTTAGCTTAACTATAAAGCTAGGTTTAAATTGAAGGCAGTGGGACTACAGAGGTGTCTTTGAGGGAGGCCATCTTTTGGCCTGCAGGATTTCTTTCAAGTAAGAGAGCGTTAACCTAACTTGACCCTTATGCCTGATCTACGCACAGTTCACTGGTTTAACTAAATTTACAGGTTCAAATTTAACCAGAAAAGACCAATTTAAATTAAGGTGTCCACACATGCGTTCTCACCAGTTTAGCTCAAATAGTTTTAAAATTGATTTAATTTAGTGCTGTCGATTAATCACAGCTGACTCATGTGATTGATTAAAAAAAATTGTGATTAAAAAAATTAATTGCCGTTTTAATTGCACTGTTAAATGTCAATTGGTATCCTATTTAATTTTTTCGATGTTTTCTACATTTTCATATATATTGATTTCAATTACAACATAATACAAAGTATATTATTTTTATTACAAATTTTTGCACTGTAAAAATGATATAGTATTTTTCAGTTCATCTCATACAAGTACTGTAGTGTAATCTTTGTTGTGAATGTGCAATTTTCAAATGTAGATTTTTTTTTGTTACATAACTGCACTCAAAAACAAAGTAGAACTTTAGAGCAGGGGTTCCCAAACTTTAAGAGCCCATGAACCCATTTCTCTAAATTGTGAAATCTCGTGAACCCCCTTCTAAAAATGAATATTTCCAGGGTTTTAAGTTTAAATTTCCTCAGTGTGATGGATGCGCTTGCTTTGCTCTGCATAGCTCTTGGAAGTCCGGAACCACTGGAGAAAGATAAAGTCTCAGGTCTGGTTTGGCATCAAGTCTGTTTCTGTATTTCGTTTTCAGATGTGCCTACAAGGAAAATGCTCTATTGCGTAAGTTTGTTGTTGAAAATGGTAACAAAACTGCAGCAGCATTTTCTGCCAGAAGGGGGTACTCGTTTCTTAAACTCAGCCAAAAGTTGATCAGTGACAGATTTCTGAAACTCCTTTTCAGTTCGTAATCACAGGAGGAGATCTCATTCAATTTCTCTTTTTCTTCGGTGTTCGATATCTATGTTGAGAAAGTGGTATCATCAAAAGGGCTTGCAAATCCAGTCGTCATTGCCTTACATAGCTGGAAAGCAATCCCTGAAAGTTATGCAAAGTCTTTTTAGGTGTGCAATTATATTGGATTTAGTGCACTGATGCAACTGAAGTTTATGTTCTGCCAGGAAGTCATGAAGATTACTGAAACACTCAGTTTGATTGTTTTCCAAACAACTTTCCCAGAACTGCAACTTCTTTATCATGGATTCAACTCGCTCTTGCACATTGAAAATTGTTATATTGAGACCTTGAAGAGATAAATTTAAGTCATTAATTCTTGAGAAAATATCTGCTGAATAAGCTAGGCTCTGGAGCCAGACATTATTTTCCATACAGCTGGCAAGGTGGAAAGGGTGGCTGTTGGAAAAAAAAACACCAGGATTTCCATTCTAAGCTCAAACAAGCACACAAGGATTTTGCCCCGTGAAAGCCATCTAACTTCAGTATGCGTCAACAGACAATCGTATATACTACCCATTTCTTCACAAAGAACATGAAATATTCTGGAATTTGTTGGCTGTGATTTTATGAAATTCACCATTTTCACTGCATTGTCCAGCATTTCCTTCAGTCCCCAGGCATACGTTTTATTGCGAGGGCT
The DNA here is from genome assembly GCF_007399415.2 of Gopherus evgoodei. Lineage (NCBI taxonomy): Eukaryota > Metazoa > Chordata > Testudines > Testudinidae > Gopherus > Gopherus evgoodei. Next base: position 82,284,545 of record NC_044329.1, on the reverse strand, counting down.
TGTCCATGGATGCTGCAATGAATCCAAGAGACTTTTGATGCACCCTTTTTTGTTCAAGCTACGGATCCAGTATACTTCCCTGTCATTGATGTGGCCCCATTAGTGCAAATGCCTAGGCAATGAGACCAATCTGTTTCCTTTTCTTGAAAATGTGCATTAGTCAGATTGAAGATATCTTCTCCAGTTGTACATTTTTCCAATGGTCTGCAAAACAAGTCTTCTTCAACCAGACCTTAATTCACATAACGTGCAAACCAGTAACAAAAGAGCTAGATTAGCTACATCAGTTGTTTCATCCAACTGTATAGCATAATATGGACTATATTTCACTCTCTGTACAATTGTCTCTACATTATTTGACATGTCATTAATTCTTCGTGACAACATATTATTGGACAAAGGTATCATGTCAATCCTTTTTGCTGCCTTTTCTCCAAGCATGCAATGAACTACATCTTTTATACATGGACCAATCAAGCTCTCTGCTATGGTATGGGCTTCTGTTGCTTTTGCTACTCAGTAGCTCACACGGTATAATGCTTCAAGTGCATTGTCATTATCAGTACTTGCTTTGGATATAAAACTGGTAATGTCACTTTTCCTCTCAGCTAATTTTCACTTATAAAAATCAACAGGCTTGTCGAGTTGTGCAGGATACCTAGTTTCTAAATGGCGCCGAAGTAGAGAAAGTTTGAGGCTGCTGTTTGCTAGAACATCACCACAAATCTCACGCAGTGGTTTTGGACATTCTTGATCACCAATGCATGTAAAGCCATATTTTATATAATCGTCGTCTTTTCTTTGTAAGTGACTTTCCAGGACCATCATAATCATTAGACTTAGATTTTCAACAGTGTGGACTTGAGGAAACACTAGCTGATTCTTGCGTTTTTACACTTTCTTTTTTCAGCCACTTATCCATTGAACTTGTGTACAAAAGTTCTAATAAAAACAACACAGAGAGACTGCTAACAACCAACAAACTAGAAAATGAGAAGTGTCACTGAAGCAAAACAGCATTGCAGAGAGAATGACAATTACTGAGGCACCTTGACACTGCTACACTGGCTTCAACATGCTTCTGGCTGGTTTTGTAGCGAACAGCTTTTTTTCTGCCATGAGGGCCCTCCCTACGAGGGCGTCCTGCAAGGGACAAATTAGCTTGGACCCTGCCCCCACCCCCGGTGTACGGCGTGGCCCCTGCTTACTCTGCCCTCCATACCAACTTCCCCTGTCTGACAAGGACAGCTGCCACCTTTGGGTCTGGGGGTCTCAGCTGCCACTCTGCCCACCACAGGGCTCAGCTACTGGCCCCGCGCCAGGGTCTGGGCTGCTGGATCCGCACTCCGTGGGGCTTCTCCTGCTGGACCCCATTGAGCTTGTGTTACAGGTACCGCTGACCGCCGGGGCTCGGGCTGCCGGCCCCAACTGCCTGGCCCTGCTCTCCCTGGGGCTCAGGCTGCCAGCCCCACGCGGAGTGCTGGGGTTTGGGCTGCCGGATCCCCCACTGATGGGGGTCGGGGCTCAGGCTGCCAGCCCCACGCAGAGCGCTGGGGTTTGGGCTGCCGGATCCCCCACTGATGGGGGTCAGGGCTCAGGCTGCCGACCCAACTGCCCAGCCCCGCTCTTCTTCAGGCTCGGGCTGCCGGCTCCCCTGCTGATAGGGGGGCAGGGCTCGGGCTGCCAGCCCCAACTGCCAGGCCCTACTCTCCCTGAGGCTCGGGCTGCCAGCCCCACACTGGGGCTCAGGGGGCAGGGCTCAGGCTGCCTGGCCCCGCTCTTCCTGAGGCTCGGGCTGCCAGCCCCACACTGGGGCTCAGGGGGCAGGGCTCAGGCTGCCTGGCCCCGCTCTTCCTGAGGCTCGGGCTGCCAGCTCCCCCACTGATGGGAGGCAGGGCTCGGACTGCCAGCCCCAACTGCCTGGCCCCGCTCTTCCTGGGGCTCGGGCTGTCTGCCCTGCAACCGGGTCCCACTTGCTGCCTCCAGTGCCGAGGTTCTCTGGTCACCATTAGTTAAATTTTTCTTGCGAACCTCTTGTAATGTTCTGGAAACCCCTAGGGGTTCACGAACCCCAGTTTGGGAACCACTGCTTTAGAGCCTACAAGTCCACTCAGTCCAACTTCTTTTTCAGCCAATCACTAGGACAAACAAGTTTGTTTACATTTACAGGAGATAATGCTGCCCTCTTATTTACAATGTCACCAGAAAGTGAGAACAAGCATTTGCATGGCACTTTGGTAGCCCGCATTGCAAGGATATGCTAAACATTTATATGTTCTCACCGTGTCACTAAAGGCCTCGTAGTGTAGCCATAGCCTATGTCTTTAGCTGGTTGAAAAGCACGATTTAGCAGTTTTTTCAAGTTTGTTGCATTCTTAAAACACTTTTGTGCAAAATAGTAAGCTTGAGTGCTCAAAGTTCTCTGGCAATTTCTTCAAAGGAGTGTCTGGATGTGAATGGTTTCTTTGTTTCCTTCCTCCTTACTGATTTTGCCTCCAGTGAAGCATCTGTATACTGGCACATGTACAGAGCTCCTCTTTCAGCATACTCTAATCTTGTCTACATTGGAGTTCTTTGCATTGGTGTAGCTACACCGGTACAAACCCTGCTGTAGATATGCTGCACTGGTGTAAGAAAAGTGCAGATTATCTCTGTTTGATTTCTGCCATCTGAGATACTGTTCCATATTCGTGCCACTATGGGCAACAGAGCAATATCTGTCTTGTGTGAAGTGGAGAAGATGAACCTATGTGTGTCATGCTCCCTTCAGCTGTGTGGTGGTATAACCATTCAGATTCCACATCTACTTTTGATATTTGCACATGCCGAAGGGGTTATCTTTTGTGATCTACGTGCAGTTTTTATACTAGTATAACTAATTTGGTTAGGAGTATGATTTTTTTTTTTAAACTGAAATAGTTATACCAGCACAATACTTAGCATGGATGCAGTTATACTAGTATAAGCACTTCTATATTGGTATTGTGGAGTCAGTACTAGAGGAGTTTCACCAATTTAATTGTGCTTGTAAAGTTAAGTGATACAACTACTTTGGCTAGACAAGACCGTAGGAATGTTAAATCTGGTCTTTCCTAATTTTACTGGAAGACTTCCTTGGTGTCACAACTCATTTTGTTGTGAGTTCCAACTTCTTAATTGAATGTGCCAGGGTGTTGAGTTCTTAACAAAGACATCATTTATCTAATATGTTAACAAAAAGAGGTGTAAACAGCTCAGCTGCAGATCCTTTCACTATCTTGTGTCATTGTGGTGGTCATTTAACTGGTTCTCCAGACACATTCTTCTCAGGCAGGCTATTTCACAAAGTGAAATCATGTAGGGAACATGGCAGTTTTAGCTTAATGATATTCAGAATGTGCTAATAAGCCACATCATTACACAACTAGGTGAAGTTACTATTTTTTAAAAAGTTAATATTAGGTTTCCTTTAATCTGCTATTTGCTGAATTAAGTGACTTATTCTAGGGAAAAAAACACAAAATTCTTCTTTTCTTTCTAGATCTTTCAGTTCAGCAAATGGGTAAGACTAGACTTTCAATTGTCAATTGAGAAATACATGAATCGTTTACAGGCAATTTCACACCCATCTGGGCTGCAAGAGGAAACCTCATCTGTCAGTGGTTACAGTGCTGCCAGCACTACTCGGTTCAAGACTGTGCACAGCAGAAAGAGATGCATACATCTGTACTTCTTTGTTCTTAATATATTATTATTGTGGTAGCACCCAATGGCCCCATTCAGGATTGGCGCTTTGTATTAGGAGTGGTACAGGTACTTTGGAAGAGATGGTACTGCCTGAAGAGTTTGCAGTCGAAAACAAGACTTGGGAAATGAGTGTAACAAACAGTAGGAGAGAAGTTGTAGGAGTTAGCTGAGGGCAGTGATAATATTTGGTTTAATAGGCTACTTGTGTGCACAGCTTGATAGTTCTACATTGTTTTTTTTTAATATTTCACATTTAAACTGTGGTATAGAGGTAGGGTGAAGTAGAACAGTATGAAGTGGTGAGTTAGGAGCACAAGAGGAGGAAGAAAAGTGAAGACCAAAGTGATGGAAGAGGAGATAGGGAATGAGAAAGGAGAGAGGGAGGATGCAGTTCTACTAAGTGCCATGCATCCTTCATTACAATCTCATATTTGGCAGTCCTGTCACATTTGTCTGCATTGCAGGTAAAATCTTATGCATATATGAGAGTGAGAAACTTTCCCTGAACTCCATTTGGCCTAGAGGGAAAGTGCATTGGGCTGAGAGCCAGGATTGAACATTAGATACTTGTCTCACCGGTTCATAACCCTTACTACTGAGCAAAGCTTCGTATCCGTAAGCTAAGAGGAAGACAAGTATTATCCATTTTACAAGTAAGGTAATCGAGAAGTTGCCCATGGTCACTTCAAGCAGACCTGGGATAATAACTCAGATCTCTAGTAGGACAGAGCAGACTGTCACCCATTCTGTCACGCTGACTTTCAGAATGAGTGTGCCAAATCAATAAATGTAGCTATGCAGTCTGTAACCACTGCTGTAAACACTAGACCACACTGCCCTTGAGCAATGAAGAGAAGCCAGGATCATAACTAACATTCCCCTGTTGCCGCACATAGCTGTGCCGCACTGAGTGTGTGTCATAACGTCCTCCTAGGACAATGGTCCCCAAACTGTGGGGCACACCCTTCTGGGGTGTGTGTGTAGGAACTTTCGATGGGGGACCAGGCCAGTGTAGAACTGATAAATGAAATTGTTTTTAATTTATTAATGTAACTTCTGTTCACCATCCACACTACACTTGCCTACACTGTAACTTCTGTTCCGTATTGTAATTCAAACTCCATTTTAAAACGTTCACTCCATTTTGTAAATGCTTCCTCCAACCTTCATTTTTGCAAACCCTGCTGTAATCTTATTAGTTTAGTTTAGATGTGTGAATGAGGTATGTATGGATGACGGAATCAACCTTCAGCCCCAGCCTGTCCTGGTGAGATAAAGTTCAAATACCAATGGCTGAAGACCTAGACAACAGCCCTAAACAAAGTAAGAAGCATCCACCCTAAAAAGAAAAGGACAACAGAACAACAGAAGGAAGATCAAAGCTAGGTTCAAGGCTGAAAGTCACGCCTGCAATTGATGGGTGATAGTCCAAACCCAGAGGCAGCGTGACACAACAAGACCTATAGACTTTGAATCCAAACTAAAAGCCTATAAAAAAGAAGGGTGAGATGAGAGACTCTGGGTAACTTTCTGCTGCCAACATGGAAGGACATCAGTGCCTGCCCAACAGAGATCCAGCTTGTCCTTGTGCCTGGCTTTCCTGGCCAGTTAACCGCCACAAGCTACGAACCCAAGCTACAAAATCAAGCTAAGAACTTAAGCTATCTTCAGGACTGGTAACTATGCAGCAGCTGCAGAACATCTGATGGATGTGTGTGTGTGTGTGTGTGTGTATAGGTATTACGTATAATGTATGTGTATAAGAATTAAGATGTTAGTTATTAGTCATAAATCAAATTGTTACCATAATAAATGTGGTATCTTTGTCTTGCCCCCTGAAAAGATCCTGTGTGGTTTTGTCTGTACAACACCAACCCCTACAGGGGGAAAGAAAGAAACATCACCCAGCCCTGGCCACAGCTCCTGGTCTCAGGCCCTGCTCCCAACCTTAGGTCCTCAGTCCGTGGCTGCAGCTCTGTCCCCACTCCTGGCCTCCGCCCCACCTCTGGCTACAACTGTGGCCCTGCTCCTGGTCCCCCCTCTGACTGTGGCTTCCAGGGTGCATGGACAGATTCCACTACTGGTAAGGGAGGAGCACGACAGAAAAAAATTGGGGACCACTGCTCTAGGAAGTACTCCATGTAAAGGACAACAGCTTATTTTTACTAACAATTACTCCTTTAGTTCAAGTAGAAAAGGTTTGTGATGTGAATCTCTTGATCCTGAGCTCAAAGCTTGTTGTTGACCCATGTGGGGAAAAAAGGTACACCATTAAAGACAGTAGTATCATAATGCATAATTCTAAAAAGATGTTTTGAAATTTAAATTGTGAATGGTGGTAGGTGCTCTATTTAGCCTGAATAGAACAAAGCTTTTGAATTTTGTCTGGGTCAGCACAAAGTATGTTTACCATACTGTAGAGCCATAACGATTTGCTTCTCATTTTCCAAGTAGCTTTGATATTTGAAGAGGAGACTAATTGCCCAGAGCATTGTCCTTCTTGTAAAAGGAATTTTTATTTGTAGCTTTTTTCTCTTCCTTGTGTTTAATAAAGTTTTGTATTCAATGCAATAATTTTGCCCCCTAATGTAAATAATTTCATAAGCGTCTCCTGTTTCTTTTCTTGTCAAATTTGGGTGTAATACAGCTAATTAGATTTTTGCAAAACCATACATTGAAGTATTTACACATGAGGAGTTGTCTTAATTGGAATAAGAACAATAGTTCTTTTATTTAAACTTCCAGTGCCTCTTCACCATTAATTGACTAAACCATCTATGGTCAGTGATTTTACTGGGTTTTTTAAAATACATATTTTATACTTTACTTTAATATTTGATTTAATTATTCCTTTTACCTAGTATCATTTCTCAGTACTGGGTATTTTATAGGATTTTGGGGGGGACTTGTGAGAAGTGTTACCATTTTGATACAGCATCAGAGACAACTTTTTAAAGAAAACAGGGTAGCTTCTTTTAATGCTAACATAGTCAGGGGAAAGAATATCATACACTGTTTATCAGTTTCCAGACAACGTATTCTGTTTCCAAGCATAATTTAGCTTAATCTATAAACGCTCATTGTGCGGGAATGGAAAATTTTAAATCCAGACGTTAAAAAACAAACGATTAGTAGTTATTTTCTTTATTAGTAAGATGGTTTTTAACCTTTATTGTCATTTTAATTCTAAGGACTGAATTTCAAGATCACTATCTACTTCTTCATTATCACTGAAAGCTTAGTTTTTCTGTTACTCTTTACAGAAAGAGCTATTGCAAGACATGAAGTCAGAGAAATAGAACAACGTCATACAATAGATAGTCCTCGACAAGATGCAACTCTGGATGAAGATGATGATGTGGTGATCATTTACAACAGAGTACCTAAAACTGCAAGCACATCCTTCACAAATATTGCCTATGACCTTTGTGCAAAGAACAAATATCATGTTCTGCATATCAATACAACCAAAAATAATCCTGTTATGTCACTGCAAGATCAGGTAAGTTAATTTGTGGAGATGATGATATGGACTTTTAGCCACTTCAACAGTTTTAATATATTAGATATTTTATTGTATGTTCAGCACTATTCAGGAAAAAGCATTTTGAGTGTGTACATACGTCCACAAAGAGTAGTAATTTGCTATTATAAATATAACCGGAGGAACAGATGGAATTGGATGCCATTATAATGTAGCTTTATTAAATAAGTTTATAATTAGAATGACATTTTCTCCATATATGGAGAAAGTTAATATTGTTTCATTATGTAACAGGGTTAATTTACCACACTACTTGGCATGATAGAAGTCTCTGCTTAAAGGTCAAAGACTAGAATAAAAAGGGATACGGTGGCTCAGGACTGACCTGCATTGGCATAGCAATGTGTAATGCTTGTCTAGTATATCGTTTATTCACGTTATGCTTGGCTGTACATAGTGCTTCCATTTCACCACTTTCATGTGTATCAAAGTTAACTCTCCAAAAATATATTTTAAATGAGAAGAATAAAAAGCTCATTCAGCTAGGTGAGTTATAAATTACCAGAGAGGAAATAATATAATGCAATGAACATCTCAAGGAAAATTGTATTAGGAAGTGTTTGGTATTATATAATGTTCAGCAAGTTTTCAGTTACTTCTGTGTCCTTGAATATTTCTAAGTTCTTCTTTAAACCCTATTCTTTAAAAATCCCATACTACATAATGTTGCTCTGCTTGCAGTGTTTAGCTTAACAGAAAAACATTACTTGCAAAATTAGTTGTGCACTGTTATGTATCTAATTTACCAATGCAGTTCTGTGAGTAAATTCACAAATGTAATTGCATATGCAAGTGACCAATTAGACCTGTTAAAGTATCCAGTTGTCCAATTTGCATATGAAATCATGTGCCTGAATTAGTTTCACAAATGCACATTCCTGACTTTGAAAATCAGATCCCAAATCTCTGTTAGCCTATTTTTTCTATAATATAAGTGAACATGGATCAACTAAATATAGCATTACTGGTAATGCTATAGCTGCTTGTGGCATGTTGTCAAGTCAGGATCAAGATTCTGCATTGTTTTTCCTCAGTAGCCCTTGTTATAAGTAAAATAAAACAAGAATAATCATTGGTGGGGATAGTGAGCTGTTTTCTTAACAAGTAATTGAACTGTGTGTGTCTGTCTCTGAGAGAGAACCTACGATTGAAACATATTTGGTTTTATTTCAGGATTTTGGATAATTTAAATTCAGAAAGCAGTGTTTCAATGGACAGTATGAATCACTGACTTAAAGAAACTGAAGTGATTTTCGTACCAAGGCTTCTGCCAACTATATAGTAAATATTTGATAAGTCAATATTTTTTTAAAATAAAAGCTCTGGAAAGGATGTAACACCTTCAAGCTTCAGGGCAACCTCTGTGGCCTTAACTCTACTGTGTGGCTGTTACTAGCACAAACTAAAAGGTACCTTGTTCACATTAATGTAGTCCTCTTCAAACAGGTCTATGTTAATGTAAACTAGGTACCTTTTAGTTCACACTAGCAGCATCCCCATCAGGGAGATGGAGTACTTTGGTGTGCATTGCAGTTCACACCCCTGTAGCCCAAATTATTAGGTTGTGTAGACAAGCCCTAACTTTTTGGGGTGATGAAACTTTTCTTGGTGACAGGTTAAGCGATTCCTGCCTATGTAGGATTTCTACCTCTTGATCCTGGACACAGTACCAAACTTGATGGATCACTGTTTTGCTTCAGTGTAGCAGTCTGTGCCTACGTCCACACTACAGCTTTAAATCGATATTAGTAAAATCGATTTTATAAAACAGGTTTTATAAAATCGATTTTACGCGTCCACACTAGGGCACATTACTTCGGTGGTGTGCGTCCATGGTCCCAGGGTACCATCGACTTCCGGAGCGGTGCACTCTGGGTAGCTCAGTAAAAGAGTAGGACCAATAACTTTGATGTCCGTCCACACTAACCCTAAATCGATTTAGTAATATCGATTTTAGGGTTACTCCTTTTGTTTAGCTGGAGTACAGAAATCAATTTTAAGACCCCTTAAAATTGATTTTAAGTGCCTTGTAGTGTGGACGGTTACAGCGTTAAATCGATATAATGATATAACGCTGTTTAAATCGATTTAACGCTGGAGTGTGGACCTGGCCTTAGTTCGTAAATCCTAAATTGCTGTGACTCCATTCCCTTTAGAACCAGCCAGTAAGGCTGCTATACGGTCATCTGTTCCACCCTTCCTCCAATAAGCAACTCAGATGGCACTGCGGGGGAGGAAACTATCTCCAGAAAATGGAATAATAAAATAGCCAGCAGGAAAAATACAGCCAGAGAAAGAGAGGTGATGATAGCAAGGCAGTAGGAAGAAGCAGCAATCCAATAGCAAAATGATTAGCCCTGCATATTGGGAGCAAAGGACCATAGCAGTGGAGCAGCTGCTGCTGTTGACAAGAGGCGCATACAGCCTGGGATGTAAGAGGCCTCAGACTAGAGTAACTGTATTTCTCAAAGTGGATATTTTCCACTAACTTAGTGCTCTGAATAAGTTCATCATGAAGCACTGAACAAATGTCATTATCATTCACCTTGAGCAAAAAGACAGTTTTGGTAGTTTCTTTAGAATTTTCTCTTCACCCCATACTGCATTCATTCTACTGGACTGTTTGTTCCTGGTAAACGCAAAGCTAATTCTACTCAGTATAGCAATATGTCTTGAACAAATATTTAGAAGTTATAAACAAAGCCAACATCATAATGAAAAGTTGGAACATTTCAGGTGTCTCAAAATAAGTTCCTGGGACAGACAGTCATAAGAAAAAGCTAGATATATGGTCAGTACTGCAGAGAGGAAGAAGGATTGATTTAGGGGACAAGGAGAGGTAATTGGTGGATTGGAAGTAAATTATGTAGTAGGACACCAGTTTTGTGCTGTATGCACTTTTCTTCAATGTAAACTTCCCCCGGCTTATTTTGCTGAGTTGATATAGGACCTTCTAGTCCCTCCTTTTAGATCACTGGAATCATTTTAAGCTTCCAGTTACCTAGAAAACTGTACTTCTTCATTCATTCCTGTTTTCCTTGCAGTACTTCTTAGCTCCTCTGAGGACGTTTGATCCAGTTTTCAATTCAGTGAAGCTCAGCTGAGCTAACACCTATTAGGAGCTCTGAAATAGCCTTTGAGTTATTTTTCCAAAAATACCTGGAAAACACTTTTTTAGAAACTCATTCACACTTACTTGTATTTTCCAAAATAACCTCAAAGATCTTACTTAGTTTGGACACAAACTTGAATCATTCACTCTTTTTTGAGCCCCAGTAGCTACAAAGCCCTTTAAAATAAAACAAACAAGCAAACAAAAGCCGACCCACGTTCAACAGGAGAGAGGGGCAGAGAATTGTAAGAAATAGTCATCAGTGACCCAATGAGAGTAAAAATCATTTACCTCCAGCATGGCTACGGGTTGTCATAAAACTTCAGAAGTTCTTTGTAGTACAAGTCCACATCTTAAGTCAAATGCAGCTGTGTCAGTTGCTGAACAGCAGCTCACTTACCCTGTCTTGGCTTGTGCTGGACTGAGCACCGTCTGTTGAAAGATAAGCTAAGAAAAGTCCTGGCTAAATCATCTAAGCAGGCCTCTGATATACATGACGACTGTATGATATGCTTGATATTACCTTCTTAGCCATGGGTTTTGCCTGGACCAGTATGAAACAAAGTGTAAGTTAATGGTGGTTCTTTGAGTGGTGCCCCTATGGATGCTCCACTGTAAGTGTGTCTGCATCCCTGTGCCGCTGACCAGAGAACTTTGGTAGCAGTATCCACTGGGCCTGCACATGCACTGTGTTTCCTCGTGCTGTTGCATGAGGCTAAGCAGTGCATGTGGGTTAGCCATCCTGAGTTCCTTCTCACACACCCGTGGTTAGAGACAGAGCCTTTTCTTTAGCTTTTAGAAATCCTTTAGCCTTCTTTTGACTTATATTTGGCCTTGACTTAAAAAAAAAAAAAATAGAAAAAAGAATAGATTTTGTTCTTGTGTTGACCCCTTGTGGGTGGGAGGAGACCCCATGAAAAGGGTATTCCTGGCTCTCCAGGCTTGAAGAAATGTCGCACTTGCTGCAAGTCAATCCCGGTGCACTCCCAGTGCGTTTGCTGCCTTGGCAAGGGCCACGTCCAAAAAAAGTGTTCCCTCTGCCAGCAGCTCCGACTGAGATTCCCGCAAAGTCAGAGAACTCCACCAGAAAATCATCTGCATGGAGGCAGCTCTCTGACCCTATCCCTCCAGCGGGTGTGAGTCTTCCCCTCAACCTTAAACTTTGAAGGATAGTAGGTCAAACGGTCTTGGGACTCCTCTCATAAGTCAAAAACTCAAGTACCCTCAGTGAGCCTGAGGGATAGCCAAAAGTGATCACCATCTCTGTTTGTTGGTGTCCACTACTGTTAACAAGCCCACAGATCCTTTGGGCATGGGCATCGAATCTTCGTTAGAGAGAGACAAGGTCAAATGCTCTAAGACATTCTCAGTATGCAAGTTGTCATTCGTACCACCAGCGGCAGTGGCCCATCTGCCATTGGAAAGATCGGTATGGGTGAGGTCCTCATCTCACCCGGCACCACTACTGACGCTGGGATGCTCAGTACTGGCAAAATTTCATCAGGCCAGCGACCTGGCTGTGTCGGAAGCTCCTGACTCTCGGCCTCTTGCTATCGAGATCACAGCACTGAGCATGACCAACCAAAGGGATTTCCACACAATCATACCATGCCTCTCTGATGTCAAGTGAGGGATTGGACAGTGAGCCAGATGGGGTTTCTCTTTCTTCCTCCCAAGCTTTATATAGGACCTGATATCAACAGGGTCTGTGACTACCACCGGATGGCACTGCCACCATCTTGGTAAGGTCACCTGTGGGCACATCTGCCAAGCTGTATGCCCCCACAGGGGCCATACTAGGACACCTGGGTCCCGCACCACCAGCCCATCTCAAGGGCACCGAGCATTGCCCAACAGCTTCCCAGGCATGCCTCTTGACTACATCATAGCATGCCTTGGAAGTGGAGGAGTGAGAGGTGGACACAGAGGAGGAGGTCACACTCACGGCCATATCCTCTTCCTCACTGGACGAAACAGTCATGCTGTTGCCACCGTCCATGGCGGATGACTTCCACATGTCTCGAGCTGGTGAAGAGAGTGGCTGACACCCTCCACATACCATTGGAGGAGGTTAAAGATACGCACCACTAGCTTATCGATATCTTCCATGCCTCATCTACCTCCAAAATCACCCTCCCAATTAACCAGGCCATCCTAGACCTAGCTAAGTTATTGTGGCAAATCCCAGCTTCGGTGGCCCTGATATGCAAGTGGGCAGACAAAAACAAAAATTATGTTTCTGCAAAGAAATCTGTTGGAATCTGAATACAGATTAATGGATTTTGATCCCTGTTGCTCACTGCTGAGGGAGTACCTTCAAACTATGTTTCAGGCTAACAAAACATACTAATTAAAATGTTGTTTGTATTGATCATATTTCTGACTTTGCTTTTTTTGCTTTCTGATTGCTGCTTTCTGCTGCTAATTTTTTTAGCTTTAAACTGTGGCTCTGTAAGATGAGTCAGTTGCCATGTGATTCTAAATAAAGTATCTTTTTCAGTTAGTCATTTGTCTTTTGGTAATATTCATAGTGATAGATTTTTATCATAATGCATCGTTCGGTTTTACTTATTGAATGGAACATATTATTGTAGGCTAAGCATCAGCCATTCCAGACAGTATTGGAATATTGACTGTTTTCTATTTTTGTAGGTGCGATTTGTGAAGAATGTAACTTCCTGGAAGGAAATGAAACCAGGATTTTATCATGGACATATATCTTACTTGGATTTTGCAAAGTAAGTTACCCAATGATTTGTTTCATCTACAATGGTTGATACTATTTATATTCTTCAAACTACACAGTAAATAAAATATTTCCTTCCGAAATGTGATAGTTTTACCAGCTTTCAGTTGTGGAGTCCAGTAGTTCAAGTAGATTATGTTGATCCATCTTAAATATTACTGCCCTCTAGTGATCAGAATCTGACAGCCGTTTTTTAAAAATTTCAAACATTGAGTGTTCTTCAAAATGGCAATATTCCCTTTAGATTTTTAATACAACTTTGACCTGTTTATTGCATGATAAAAAAAGAATTAACTCATTGTTTAGGACCTGACTCCACAAGTTAGCAATATTATTCCTTGGTTGAGCAAGAGGAGTGCGTTTGCCTGAGAATTTCAGCTCGCTCTTCTGAATACTGAGTGTGTCATCCTAGTGATATGCTTCACAGGCTGAAAAGTTTAGACCCAGTCGGTTCCCAAACACACCACATAACTGGTATTCAGTTTGGTTGCTTTTAAGTTTGTGGTTCACCATACATTTTAAACTTTTTAAAATTTAGTTTTTAACATGCCACAGTTAATGACATACCAATACATTAAAGCAGTCACTTTTGTCCTATACTGTCTTTAAAAATATACATAGAAAATACACTGAATGATGTTCCCCTTTGTAGAGCTTAATCCTGCTCCCGCTGAAGTCAATAATAAAACTCTTATTGGCTTCAGTGGTGCAAGATCATACCCATATTCCGCATCACTTGTGTTCCTCCTCCTTTCCACTTAGATGATTAACTAAGACCTCAGAGGGTAAAGATCTTTTGGTTTGTAGACTTTAAACCTCTCTCTAGAAGTAATTTTTAATTATAACTTTATTTAAAAAAAAGTAAGAGTAAAATGGGGGAGCAGGAGCATCATAAACTCCCAATTTAGCTTATCTCTAATAGAAAGTCCAAAAAGCCACTATATCAGCTGGAAATTACCAGTGGGCATCAGCTGAAATTGCAAAATTGCTAAAAGAAACAGAAGGAGAGAAACCTTAATTAAAAAAAAAATAGAAAAGAAAAGAGATAAAATGAAGAAACCTTGTGCTTCACATTGCATCAACCTCCTCTCCCACCCTTTTAAAAACATTAAAATACTATATTAATAGACTTTTTAAATTGAACCCTTAATGGAATAACAGCCTTGTGAACAGCTAGGTGAATATTATTCTTTACATTACTCAAGGCATAAAGCTGAAATATCTTCTAGGTACTGGACCTTTCCAGATTAAAATAATTATTGTATCTGTAGAAAGGCATCTAAGCAATTTCACAAATTTTATTCATGTTCATATTTCCTTTCAGGACTGTATTATCCTTGTGTTTGCTGTTTGCTGCCCTTTTACCTAAATGACTAATTTTTTCCCACAACAGCTTCCATTCTCTTATTTGTGGTTTTCATTATTAAAATCATACATTGAGTGCTCTGGTTGCTCTTTGCTTTTGACCTATACTTTTAAAGAAACTGTGAGTATATTCTGTATTCTTGTAATTGTCAAGTGTACAAATATGTCATAACACAATCCAGCTCCAAGGAACTTTGCATTAGTCAGTCAGAATGGTCATTATAAGACCAGGTTTTCAGGCCTCTGTCCAAGTCTGTGTCATTAGTCTGACCCCAAAATAACATTCTTAAGGCCCCTGTGCTACCTAAAAAATCTTAAGTCACTGACAAGTCAATTACAGCGGGCTATTTATCAGCAGGAGGGGAAAAAAAACAAAAACACTAACCCAGGAACCTATCTTTGCAACCAACCCCATTGCTTACTCTGTCCACATATCTATTCAAGGGACACCGTCATAGGACTTAATCACATCAGCCACACCATCAGGGGCTCCTTCACCTACACATCTACTAATGTGATATATGCCGTCATGTGCCAGCAGTGCACCTCTGCCATGTATATTGGCGAAACCGGACTCTCTCTACACAAAAGAATAAATGGACACTAATCAGACATCAAGAATTATAACATTCAAAAACCAGTCAGAGAACACTTCAACCTCCCTGGATGCTCAATTGCAGACCAAAAAGTGGCAATTCTTCGACAAAAAAAATTCAAAAATAGACTCCAACGACAAACTGCAGAACTGGAATTCATTTGCAGATTGGACACCATCAAATTAGGCCTGAATAAAGACTGGGAGTGGATGGGTCATTACACAAAGTAAAAACTATTTCCCTGTGCTAATTTTTCCCCTACTGTTACTGGCACTTTCTTGTCAACTGTTTGAAATGGGCTATCCTGATTACCACTATAAAAGTGATTTTTTCCTCCTGCTGATAATAGCCCACTGTAATTGATTTGTATAGTTAGAGTTTGTAAAGCAACCCACATCTTTTCATGTTCTCTTTATATGTATATCTTCCTACTGTATTTTCCACTCCATACATCTGATGAAGTGGGTTTTAGCCCACGAAAGCTTATGTCCAAATGAATTTGTTAGTCTCTAAGTTTTCACAAGTACTTCTTGTTCTTTTTGCTGATATAGACTAACACAACTACCACTCTGAAACCTGTAATAGAAAATGAAGTGATGGTGTCTGCTAGTGTTAAGGGCACCCACATTTTATAATCATAGCCAAATGATAGTCCCTGAGCACCTCCCCTTCCTTGTAGTTTCCATCTCTCTCTCCTTGGCATCATGCCAGGAATACCACTTACTTCACCAGTGCATAGCACAGTTAAAACGGCAACAACAGCAGGAAGCAGAAAAGGAAGACTGAACCTTCTGAGGGATTCTGTGGTGTGAGTATTTGATTGCTAGACTGAGGGAAGGAATTTCTAAGTTCAGGTTACTTATATTAAAACTTTCTGCACCTGGTATGGAAGCAGGTAGGATGTAATTATTGACATTTCAATATTGTTTTAGCTGAAAGACTAGGGTTGGATTATATTAAAAACAAACAAAAAATCATACAGACACATGCAGAATTGATTTACCTGATGTGTGGCTTGATTTTTTGTTTGTCTTGTTCCTATAAACAAGAATCTATTGTGTTAACATTTCTGGAACCCTCCATCACGCGGTAGAGAATATCTCTGTTTTCAGTACTTTTTTCATCTGTCCTTTTTCAGACAGCGCTCTTCTGTTCTTTCAAACAATAATATATAGCCCTCTTGTGAAATACTGACTTCCTGGCACTACAGATTAAAATTTCCTGTCTATAATATGTATACACTTTCACTTTTACCTAATGTCAGTAATTACGTTTTTGAGATGCTGCAGGAAAAACGTTGGCTTGACATTTTTATTTATTTATTTTCTATTTCAGATTTGGTGTTAAAAAGAAACCAATTTACATTAATGTCATAAGAGATCCTATAGAACGACTAGTTTCTTATTATTACTTTTTGCGGTTTGGAGATGATTACAGACCAGGGCTACGAAGGCGAAAACAGGGGGATAAAAAGGTAACCGAAGCTTTAGATTCTGCTTTCATATTTTATTTGTACTAAAGTTGATCTGAAAACAGCTTTAATATATGGTTTGGCAAAAGCCATATTTCTTTAAAAAAAATTTTTTTCCAAAATATTATTGTGTTTAAGGTTGAAATTACACCATTGAATTTGTGTGAAGTTTGAAAATCAGAGCTGTTCTTGGATCAACAGTGGTGATGCTGGTGATTTTGGTAGGTCGTATGCTCCACTTCGTGTTGGTTTTGAACCAAGGTGTACAACGTCATATGCTGTTAGACCTTTGAAGAAGTGTAAATCCAAGATTCTGACTTCTTGTCAATAACTATTTGTTTGAATTCTGAGGAAAAACTGAAAGAATTTTCTTGAAACTTGGCAAACAAATTAATTTAGGGCTAAAAAGTCTGAAAAAGCTCAGCCTAAATGTCATTGTTGTAAATATTCAAGGCTGTAAGTATCAAATGAAAAGACTATTCTATCAGAGGCATCCAGAAATCCATTCCTGTAAGAATCTGAACTGAACCTGCACTCAAAGCTATCATGCTAAAATAACATTCTGTCATGCTGTTGATTTTGAATGCTTAATATTGTGATAGGGTTTTAACATATGCAAAGTGCACTATTTGAAAAGTGTGGTTTCAAGAGATACATTGTTCTGTGCTTTCGTACCCTTCTTTAGAGCTGACCGGGATTGAACTAATTTACATATTCAAACAGCAAAATCTCACTTGCTCAAGCATTGTTACAGCTTCCTGTTAATTCCATAATTTATTTATCCCAGGATGCATTTATATATCTGCTGTAATATATATACTGTTGGAATGCCTCACTTTGGATAGTACTTGCATATAAGTAAACAAAGTAATGCAGTATATTTGCTGAATGCACAGTTTTTAAAGAGGTTAATTTTGACCCAAAATGTAAGTTTTGTAAAAGTAAGCTTTTTACAAAACTTAAGGACTGAAATTTTTCCATTTTTTTTTTCAATTTCAGTGGAAACAGGATTTTTAAACAAAAAACTTTTTCTGCAATGTTTGCAATCTAAATATTGCACCGTTATGCTAATACCTTGGAAAATGAAAGTGAAACTGACTAAACAAAAGTCAAACTAAATAGATTATTTTCATTATGCAAGCTGAGCCAAATGCAAAGAAACAATGACATAGTAAGTAAGTTTTTACTTTTTAAAATTAGCTTTTTTTTTTTTTTCTTCTTCTTTTTTTTGCTCAAGACCACTAATCTGGAAGCTGCTGCTCCTCCTTGCTTCCTTAGTTAGAAGTAGCTCTGCCTCTGTTACTAAGGCTTTGGCTCCATCTGCTGCCCCTGCATCCCACCTCCACTCACCAGACTCTACCATGTGAGTAGAGAGAGGGTTCTGCAAATAAAGACATTTGTGGTTTTAAGTGTAAGCTTTCGAACATTCTGAACTTTATTTCAAGTTTGTTACCTACAAATGTTGCAAAGCCTTGATTGTAACAACATATGTGCTAAGTCTGAAGATAACTTGAAGATTGCTTGTGTTTCTGAGTACAACAAACTGTTCTGGTGCTTTTACTGTTGAAAAGCATTTTTAACATTTAACCAACTCAAAATATGCCTAATGAATTTCCTGTAAGCTTTCCTTAGGGAAAATCTTTTCTCGGTTAAAGAATAAGCATGAAAACTTCAAGCAGAACAGTGACTGAAAATAAAGATTTAAAATGTGTCCTTTGTAGACTCGCTATTGTGATGGTATGATACATATCAGATTTTTAAAAAAAAAAGAGGAGGAGGAGTATAGGTCTTGACTTTCTAACCTACTCTGTTCCTTTGTGTATAGCCGCTTTTACTCCACTGATGGTTAAAAAGTTCTAACTCATCACCTTATACACATTGTGGGCACTAAGTCCACCTCTGTGCGTTCTCTGCTATGATCTGTCCTGAAGTGATATAGGAAGACATTAGATCCAGGGTTTTCTTTATTTTCAATCCCAAACAATGATTGGAAATGGTTTGAAAAAAAGTCATTTGGCAAATTAAATATTGAACTATTGTTATTTCACTGGACAGGTATCTGACAGAATTAAAACTAGTATTGTATAATAAAACTGTTCCACTTACAGTATACCATTTTGTCTTCTATCAGACCCTGGGTATGAAAGGAATACTTCGATATCGTAAGGTTGCTTTAAAAAAAATCATATCAGTTAAGGCATTAAATTGGCTGGTTTTTTTTATTTTTATTGCGTTTGCAGTAAAAAAAAATTAATATTGACTGGATAGATTTGTCTGCCAAAAGCTGAGTGGACGGCAAGATGGACCAGTTGATGATTGCCTGTTCTGTTCATTCCCTCTGAAGCACCTAACATTGGCCGCTGTTAGAAGACAGGGTACTAAGCTAGATGGACCTTTTGGGCTGACCTTCTGTGGCCAGTCTTATAGTCTTACATAACATCATGAAGACTTTCACTTCTAAAACATTATTCAAGATCACTAGAAAAATGTTCACTTTATAAAACTTCTCATACATGGATGTTTGGCTTTTCTTTTGGATGACTGATTCAATTGAACTCAGATTAAGCAAAGAGTATGCATATATTAGTTGGAGGGGGAGAGTCCTCCCCCTCCCCCCGCGTTCTTACACGTCTGGATGAGGAGACTATGGAACTTGGGGAGGTGAGAAGGCATTTATACAGAGGCTGCAGCGGCTGCCATTTCTGAAGCTCCACCAGACGCCGGAGCTTGTCAGTTTGATCACGCAGCAGCCCCAGCGTTGCATCATGCCTCTTCTGATCTTCTTGCCACCACTTCTCATCTCAGGCATCTCTTCTCTCCTCACATTGGTCCCTCCTGTCCGCACATTCACTGGCATCTTTCCTGTACTTTGATACCGTGTCCTTCTACTCATTCAGATGAGCTCTTTCATTGCGGGTCGATTCCGTAATTTCAGAGAACATTTCATCTCGCGGCCTTTTTTTCCGCTGCCTTATCTGAGATAGCCTTCGGGACGGAAGAGGGAGGCTTGAAAAATTTACAGCTGTGGGAGGGAGGGAAAAAAGGGGAGAGAAGTATTTAAAAAGATACGTTTTACAGGACAATGCTTATACTCTTTCACGGCGAGCAACACTATTCACATTACATAGCACATGTGATTTCAGTACAAGGTTGCATTTTGCATCTTAATATTGAGTGCCTGCTGCTTTGGTGTTAGAGATCACAGGCGCAGGTCCAGGCAACAGAATTCAGCTTGCATGCAGCCATGGTAAGCCATTGTCTTCCAGCTTCTGCAGCCTTCATAAAAGCAGCACCCTCCTTTCTCACATACCAAGCAAAGCCCGTTGAGTGCCGTGGTTTTCCTGTTAACGTGCAGCAGCAGAAACCAAACTAACCCCCCCCCCCTCCGCAATACAATTCTCTGGGATGATCGCTTTATCCCTCTCCCCACTGCGTAGCTGGTATCAGGGAAGATCCCTGCAGGAACGAAGCTAACCCCCCCCTCGCCCCCCGCCGCGCATCCAATTCTCTGGAATGATCATCTTACCCCTTCCCCCACCACGTGGCTGGTATCAGGGAAGATCCCTGCTAGCCAAAGGTGAAAAGCTCAGTGCCAACTCAACCTCCCACCCCCCCCCCAAGCTTGACTAACTGCCCAGGAGGATTTCTTTTCAGCCACGGGCAAACAGCCCAGTAGGAACGGCCACCTCTGTCCCCTTAATTAAATTCCTGTATTTCAACCAGGTTACCATGAACGATATCACTCTCCTGAGGATAACACAGCGAGATAAAGAACAGATGTTCCTTGAATGCCAGCAAACACAGGGACCAGATTACTTGCTACTAGCATGGCATGGTCAAGTGTCCTACCATGGAGGACGGATTAAGGCTGCACTGCCCAGAAACCTTCTGGAAAGGCTTTTGGAGTACCTCCAGGAGAGCTTCATGTAGATGTCCCTGGAGGATTTCCGCTCCATCCCCAGACACGTTAACAGACTTTCCAGTAGCTGTACTGGCCGTGAATGCATCCCAAGTCCTCACGGCAAATTAATCATTAAAAAAGTTTGCTTTTAAACCATGTTTTATATTTTACAAAGGTACACTCACCAGAGGTCCCTTCCATGCCTTAGGAGGGTTGGCACGGTACTTCCGCTGAGAAAAAGCTCCTGGCTGTTGGAGAGAATGGAGTGCTGTGTGCTCTCCACAAGCTCGTCGTCCCCCTCCTCCTCCTCCTCCTCTTCCCCATCCGCAGAATCCTCAGCTATGGCTGAAATTACCCCCTTCTTGGAATCCACAGTCAGGGGTGGGGTAGTGGTGGCAGACCCTCCTAGAATTGCATGCAGCTCTGCGGCTCTGCTCCAG
Organism: Gopherus evgoodei; assembly: GCF_007399415.2. Taxonomy (NCBI): domain Eukaryota; kingdom Metazoa; phylum Chordata; order Testudines; family Testudinidae; genus Gopherus; species Gopherus evgoodei. The sequence goes on along the minus strand of NC_044329.1, from coordinate 82,263,644 downwards.
ACCTTCCGTTTGCTGCTTTGGTTTTCTGGTAGGCTTGTCTGAGCTCCTTAACTTTCACGTGGCACTGTAGTGAGTCCCTTATGTGGGCTCTCTCCATCATGCCCTTGGAGATTTTTTTCAAATGTTTTGGCATTTCGTATTTTGAAATGTAGGTCTGCTAGCACGGAATCCTCTCCCTGTATAGCAATCAGATCCAGTACCTCCTGTACAGTCCATACTGGTGCTCTTTTTTGATTCTCGGACTGCATGGTTACCTGTGCTGATGAGCTCTGCGTGGTCACCTGTGCTCTCCCACACTGGACAAACAGGAAATGAAATTCAGAAGTTCGCAGGGCTTTTCCTGTCTACCTGGCCAGTGCATCCGAGTTCAGATTGCTGTCCAGAGCGGTCACAATGGTGCACTGTGGGATAGCTCCTGGACGCCAATACCGTGGAATTGTGGCCACACTAACCCTAATTCGAAATGGCACTGTTGGTTTTGGCACTACTCCCCTCATCGAGGAGGAGTACAGAAATCGATTTTAAGAGCCCTGTGTGTCAAAGTAAAGGGCTTCTTTGTGTGATGGGTGCAGGGTTAATTCGATTTAATGCTGCTAAATTTGAACTAAACTCATAATATAGACCAGGCCTAACTGTGATTCCAAGTCCAGGATAAGTTTACTGGACTGGAAGTTAATTAAAGAACAAAAAATAAAAACATCATTTTAGGTGTAATTTTATTAAGAACCAATAAGCCAAAAACCCACAATGGCACTTCTGTGGAAACTCTTTTCAGAATAGAATGCACTTTAAGTAACTTCTTTCAGAGATTAGAGCTATTATCATTAGTTTAAATTTAAACCTTTCTAATGTGTTAATAATTCTCTGTTCTTGTACTTAAGGCTCTTGTTTTCAATCTTTATCATGTCACTTTAGCTAACATAAATGTATTTTGATTTTAGATGTTACTGTTTTTGCCATACGCATTTGAGTTGTCCCACAAGCACCCTGTTCTACCCAGATAAAATTTTGTCACCAAGCTTTAATTTTTTTCACTCTTTGTAATAATTCAGATAGTAATGCTGCCCATGCAACCTTTTCAAAGCGTTTTGAGGAAGCTTTGCTTAACAAGAGAATGACAATTTTACTTGCATCAGATATAAAATTCAGAAAGATCAACAACTGACTAACACAACCGGAGTATTCATCACCATAATCGTTTACAATATATCTCTGAATCCCATCTGAATTGTGTCTTTGTACATATGACTTTAGATAACTTCCAGAGAGCCACTAATTTAAGTATTAACAGTACTATAGCATCTTCTGCATGTTTCTTTCAGCAAGACAGTTTAGCTGCTTATTTGATATGATTTTTCTTGATACAATCCAAAACCAAAAACTTACGTTTAGAAAACCAGTTAAGATTGCTAAAAGTTAAGTTTTTCTCTTATCAATCACGTTACTTAAGAATTTTTAAGTAAATAAGCAACTAGTTAAGAATGATATAACTTTACCCAGCCTGCATCTGTGTAATAAGCTCCTAAGCTTGTCATTCTGAAACCTAGAATATCTGAGTCAAAAACAATAGAAATATCTACAAGCAAGTTCAGAGTATCACCAGGTTTAGTTATCACTGGATTTCACAGTCTGTTACCACCTAACTTAAGTTCTCAGCCATATTTGGCTTTCCTTACGTACATGACCTTATAAATTACCCCCATATGACAGCACAGGCTTTTTAGTAATAATAGTTCTTACCAAGTTCCAAATGCATATTCATTACAGTATAGCCTTAACTCTGACCCAAAATAAATACTGCTCTTTTATCAGTAAACTCACAGAAAGCACAAACCCTTCTAAAAGACACCTATAATTACATACATATTGACCAGCCTCAAATATAGGTCCACATGTATGTCTAATGTAATTATAAGCTGACTATGTTGTATGCTTTTCTTATTAAACAACTTACAAAACATTATTATCAAGGAACAACAATGTGAAGTATTTGATAAAATAGTGCAATTGTTTTGGTAAACAAATGTAATCTAATTCCAAACTAAACTTATTGGGGAACAAAAATAGCCATTTTAATGGAAGCTGATTATATCCTTAATTAGTCTCTATGTACCTTACAACCATCACCACCGCCATTATGCGTATGCAGATGGAGTTCATCATTTTCCATTTTCCAAAATATAGAAAAGTGTTTTGCATGGCAGTTCCTCTTACTGATATCCCATCATGGTTTAAGGGAATTATAATAGAGATTCAGCTAGTATAGAGGACTTAGTGTGTATGGTAATTTGAGTGGCATTCTTATTTTGCTGCGTGAACAGGGAAGAACTATTATCTTTCTGTTGAACATCCCAGAATAAAATGAATACCTTGCCTATGAGAACACAGTCTCTTATGTACAAAAGTTTCTATGTTAGAACTTCTGTTGCTATAGCTGTCAAGATGTAGGTGGAGGAGAGAATGGGAGGTCGATGTCTTCATTTTGTTTTATTTAGGAAATTATTTAGCTGTGTTTAGCTGTAACTACAAAGTGATCTGTGGTGCAGGAGAAATCTTATCTGCTGATAAATTCCAACTCATATTTGGCAGATGTCTGGACAGGTTGAGAAATGTGCCCAGGACAGATCAATGCTTAGATATGTTGATAGATGCTGTATAAATATGTAGAGTGGATAAATAGCACTCATGAAAGAGGAAAAAAGAAAATCATCTTTTTCCACTGTCATTTCAAGCATAAATCTTTCTCTCTGGCAACTTTTAAGATATTAACCTCCTCATTCTGAGCTGGGCAGATTCTTAAGTTGTTTTGTGACTCAGGTTTAAAACATGTTTATCTTTCAGAAAAGCATCATTTCAGTGAGGTGCCACATTATTATCAGTGCTGAATTCTGAACACTGTAAAATTCTACACTAGTGAAAATGCACAAATATATTTTACTGAAGTATGGGCAGAGCTTTATTTGGAAATGGATGATTTTACCAAACTGCTGCAATTTCAAGCAATCTGCTTGTAAGTGTCTGCATCTTGGGTTGGATTCCTAACAACAGTTACAAGAGTGGTAGAGTCCTAAATCTTACCTGGTCTATGGTCAGTTAAAATTAAACAAATACAAGTCTTTTTTTTTTTAATCTTTTCCCCAATTTATTTTCATTTTATAGGTTTGATTAACTTATCAAAACAGTAATGTTTTTAATTGCACAGAACACAAGAAATATTGTAAAAACCGGTCTTCAAAGTATAATATTATACTTCCACAGAATAAAAACAGTACTGTACTCTAAATGTGTATCCTATCCCTGGCTTGGAGAAATCATAAATACTTGCATTTCTGACTACTGTATGGATAGCATGTTTTTAATACTAATGTTTTAATACTAAACACTATGCTTCACTGCAGGTATCTGTGTGTAGAATGATGTCATGTATCTAGTTTTTTTCCTTCAAAGTGAAGTTGGACGTAGTAACTTACTTTTGTGTGTACTCTGATGTGGAGCCATAGTATTTTAAGTTCTTCGAGTGCTTGTTCATGTCAATTCCAATCAGGTGTGCATGCACTACATGCACGGTCATCAGAAACTTTTTCCCTTAGCGGTTCCCATCAGGTCAGCTAGGGAGCCCCCTGAAGTGGTGCCTTCCTGGCGCTCAGTATATGGCCCACCCGACCCCCCCCTTCAGTTCCATCTTACCATCCATGGTGACATTGGAACTGCATTTCGCTTGCTTGCAAGTGTTCCCTTAGTCTAGTACCTAGTTCTGCCCAGTTTCTTGTTTTAGTAGTTAGTGTACTGTTGTTTGTAGTTAGCATAGAAATTGGTGCGTGGGATCGTTCTTCTCCCCTCCCCCTGCCTTGGGCTTCGGGGCATGCCTCAAGTCCAAGGGTTTGTCTTGCAGCATATGCCAAAAGCCTGTGCTTAGTAGTGATCCCCACAACTTGTGCCTGAGGTGTCTAGGAGGGGCGCATCAGTCTGAGTGCTGCAAGATTTGTAAGGCTTTCAAGCCTACAACTAGAAAGGAGTGTGACTTCCATTTAAAACAATTACTGATGGAAGCTGCACTCCATCAATGCATGAATCGGTGCCAAGGAAGGACTCTGACACAGGAGACCCACGGCACCGAAGATCCCCGGCACTACAGCAAGGAGCAGTGCCCTGGCACTGTTCCCCGTCTCCGGTGCCCTACAAGCATTATAAGGAGGAGGACAGAGGGCGCTCTCCTCAGAGAACTGCAACACCATTAGGGGAGGCTTTGCTGCTCCAGAGGATTGTGCCATCGACTCCACTGCCCCAGACTGCACCATTAAGCCCGGCACTTAGTAACTATCCAGTGAGGAGTGCCTGGCGGAGGTGTTAGAGCCCCCCTCCACTCTGGACACTTTTGAAGCTGCTAAGGAGCTCATTGAAATAACTGCTTCTCAGCCACTGGCTGTTAGAGAGAAGCCTCCAGCTCCTCCTAGATGGGTACCATCTAGAGGCAAGCCCGCAATGATGAGGCTCTCCTCCTCATCACTGGCCTGGCACCATTCCCAACACCATTCCAGGTCCCCATCGCCACAACACTCCCCAGCATCAGCCTCGGTACAAGATCGCATGGCACTGAGAGCACAACCATCTATATCTCTATCACAGAGGAGTCAGCACTGATCTAGAACATCATCACAGGGCCAGCACCGACACATGGCCCTGGAGCACAGCGGCCGTTTCCTGGCACCGGACACGTGGCACCAGTCTCGGTCGCAGGATAGCTGGCAACAACTTTTGATGCAATAGTGGCAGCGCCGTTCCCTGACCACGTCTTCACAGCACCAACCGCTGGTGCAGGGGTCGTCGACAGCGCAGTGGTCATAGCCCTCAGGATCTTCAGACTCGGAGGCCAACTCTTATTACTCAAGGCGCAGTAGACATAGGTCCAGTAAGCACCAAAGAGACATATAAGTGGCCTGGCAGCTACAGTGGCCTATGCACACACACACACACACATGCCCTTCTTGACCCCCTGAGCTTACCACCAGCCCCAGGGTACCCCTTCAAGGTCTTCTAGGTCAGTGGCCTCGGGAGGTCACCCTTCCCGGTCACTGGCGGATAGACCTACCCCTCGAGTTATGGAAGCGACCCTCTCCAGACCACCCCTCATACTACAGGGGAGTCAGCGGAGCTAGCTCGAGAACCACCCATAGCCCAGGACACATCCGACCAGGTCAGACCAATGGAGAAGTCTAACACAACCCAGGAACAAGCCGAGCAGCCAGAGGGCCATGAGGACCCTATACATGCTTCTTCATCATCCTCACCTGATGAAGCAATGGCAGGAGTGTCCGCTTCAGTTCCTGCACCCATTGACCACAGGGCACATCAAGACTTGCTCTGCCGCATTGCTCGTAACATGGTCCTAGAGGTGGGGGAAGTAATCGAATCAGAGGGCACAATGGTGGAAATTCTCACCCCAGAGGGGTCCTTCCAGAGTGACATTACCTATCATCATAATAATAAAATAATAACAAGACCCTCTGGCAGACTCCATTCCACCCACTGCCAGGGGGAGTGGAAGGGAAGTAGTTTGTCCTCTCCCAGGGATATGAATTTTTTATTCTCCCACCCACACCCTTGCTCCCTCGTGGTCTCGGCAGTGAATGAAGTGCGCCAAGGGCAACAGGTGCTGCACCCAAGGCTAACCTTTGACAGGTAAGTATATGCTGCAGGGGGCCTACAGCTGAGGAAGCACTTTCATATAGCCATTTGGCTGGCCCACAGACATTTCCTGAGGTTTGTTGTCATCGACAAACACGATCAGTTCACGGTGCAACGAAGGTCCCCCTGGATGTTCACCAAGTGCATGTTCGTAGTTGCAGCCTTTCTCTGCAAGAGAAAGGTTTATCCCTAACTCGACAACTGGCTGCTTCGGGGGTGCTCCAGGGAGCAGATGGAGTCCCAAGTCCAGTTAATCAGAGAGACCTTCCAGAGACTAGGACTCCTCAGTATGGACAAGTCAATGCGGTCACCGACCCAATGAATAAAATTCATTGGGGTGGTGCTGGACTCAGTTCAGGGAGGAGCAATACTACCGGAGTCCAGATTTCAAACGCTGACAGGCATCGTTCAGATTCTCGGGCAATACCCCATCACAACCACAAGGACATGCCTCAGTCTCCTTGGACACATCGTGGCATGGGCCTATTTGGTGAGGCATGCCAGGCTGAGGCTCAAACCGCCCCAGGCATGTCTCACCTCAGCTTATCACCCAGCTCGAGACATCGTGAATCCTCTTGCAAAATTCTCTGCAGAAAAGGACCTAGTGGTTACAGTGGACGAGAAGCTGGATATGAGTCAACATTGTGCCCTTGTTGCCAAGAAGGCTAATGGCAATTTGGGCTGTATAACTAGGAGCATTGCCAGCAGATCGAGGGATGTGATCATTCCCCTCTATTCAACATTGGTGAGGCCTCATCTGGAGTACTGTGTTCAATTTTGGGCCCCACACTACAAGAAGGATGTGGAAAAATCGGAAAGAGTCCAGTGGAGGGCAGCAAAAATGATTAGGGGGCTGGAGCACATGACTTATGAGGAGAGGCTGAGGGAACTGGTATTGTTTAGTCTGCAGAAGAGAAGAATAAGGGGGGAATTTGATAGCTGCTTTCAGCTACCAGAAAGGGTGTTCCAAAGAGGATGGATCTAGACTGTTCTCAGTGGTACCTGATGACAGAACAAGGAGTAATGGTCTCAAATTGCAGTAGGGGAGGTTTAGGTAGGAAAAACTTTCACTCAGAGAGTGGTGAAGCACTGGAATGGGTTACCTAGGGAGGTGGTGGAATCTCCTTCCTTAGAGGTTTTTAAGGTCAGGCTTGACAAAGCCCTGACTGGGATGATTTAGTTGGGAATTGGTCCTGCTTTGAACAGGAGGTTGGACTAGATGACCTCCTGAGATCCCTTCCAACCCTGATATTCTATGATTCTGTGAGACAGTTCGGACTCGGTAGTAACAGTGCTGGACCAAGTCTTCGATACCCTATGCTGGTGGCTAGAGCCTCGCATGGTGTGCGAAGGAGTCCTATTCAACATCCCTCAACTGTCCATGATCTTAGTAACGGGCGTGTCAGACCCGGGTTGGGGGGCCTACGCAGGAGATCTACAGACACAGGGTTGGTGGCCGCAGTCCTAGATCCCACACCACATCAATCTAAAGGAACTCAGAGTAGTGAGACTAGCTTGCTTGACCTTCCGGACTCGATTACAAGGTCAGTGTGTGGCGGTGCTGACTGATAACACCACGGCCATGTTTTACACAAACAGAGCAGAGCCCACTACTCCCCTCTCTGTCAGGAGGCTCTCCAGCTGTGGGATTGTTGTATAGGACGCCTCCAGGTGAATGGAGTGGGCTATCTCCCTGGAGTACGGAACGACCTTATGGACCACCTCAGCAGGTCGTTCTGCAAGCATGAGGGTCTATCCATCTGGACATCGTACATTCCATCTTCCAAAGGTCGGGATTTCCCTGGGTAGACCTATTCACCACCAGGAAAGTGTCCAACGTTTTGCTCATTCCAAAAGCACAGTCAGGGCTCTTATCTCAGACACATTCATGCTACCCTGGGGAGACCGTCTCGTCCACAAGGTACTGCTTAAGGCGGAGGCAGAGACAAGGCAGAGGCAATTCTGCTCTCGATAGAGCGGTGCTCCAGTCAGTGATTCCTTAACTCCAATCCTACCCCTGGGGGGAGAGCTTGGGAGTCACCTGATTGGGAATTGACGTGAACAAGCCTCAAAGAAGAAAAGATGGTTGCTCACCTTCTTGTAACTGTTGTTCTTCAAGATGTGTTGTTCACGTCCATTTCAATACCTGCCTTCCTTCCCCTCTGTTGGAGTAGCCAGCAAGAAGGAACTGAAGGGGAGTTGGGTCGGCAGGGACATATATTGAGCACCATGAAGGTGCCACTCCAAAGGGCCCCCTAGCTGACCCGACGGAAGCTGCTAAGGGAAAAAGTTTCCACCGACTGTGCACGCAGCGTACACACACCTGATTGGAATGGACTTGAACAACACATCTCAGAGAATAACTGTTACAAGCAGATAAGTAACAGTCTTTTACAGACTCAGATTTGAAAAAAGATATCAGTAATTTGTTGGTATGGTAAAATAGTGGTAGACTATTGAACCTATCATTTATAAAAAATATATATATATTCACTGTGTTATAGAGTTATGATTCAATCCCCGCTCCATTTTGCAGTAATGTTATTTCAGCATTTGGGACCATTGTTATGATTTTTTAATAAGAAAAAACTGTAATACTAACAATATATAGTCTTGCTGGTTCTGAAAGAATCCGCTTTTCTGCAGAGGATACAAGTAGGAGTTAAAGTAGTCAGTTAATTTCAATCACAAAATGTTAAGACCAATAAATTCTTTTTATAAGGTATTTTGAAAACAAAGCTTGAAAAAAAATACATTTTCTCTTTTCCCCCACATCTTGTATCCCTCTATCCCCAGCACATTAACAAATAACCATGGTAAGACGTTTGATATGTAAGGCTGGGGTTTATAGCTCACTGTGCAATTTTGTCTTTATTCCAGACCTTTGATGAATGTGTAGCAGCTGGAGGATCAGACTGTGCTCCAGAGAAACTTTGGCTTCAAATTCCATTCTTCTGTGGCCACAGCTCAGAATGCTGGTAGGGAGATAAAATTGGCTTAAGCTGCTGATCAAGTATATTATCACTATAATCTATATTTAATAAGTTAATGTATGGTGGAGGGTTAGATTTTGAGAGAGACTGAGAGCATCTGGAGTATACTAGCATGTAATTCACTGGTGTGTACTTTATGAGTTTACCTTCCAAAGGTATTTGACTTTAAAAGATTTGTGCAACTATTTTCCAAGGAATAAGTTTAAAAGAGATTTGTTTTGTAATAGACATAATAGAAGTGTGCAAGCAATTCTATACCTAAAAATCAGCATTTCCATTGTAGACCCCAATATTACTGATTCAATATTGACAATTTCTTGTTGAATTAGGGTAAATCTTAGTGTACATGTTTGTCTGAAGTAAGTGTTCTCCTGTTCAAGCTATTTGAGTTTTATACGGAGGGAAAATGATATAAGTAGCTTGGTCTGAGGTGCTGTTTTGCTAAGCTGTTTGTCAAACTCTCAATAATAAATGCAGCTTAGCTGTTAAAAGGTGAAAAGAAATTTGATAAGGATTAATTGTACATGTGGATCAAGCATTTTTGTTTCTTATATTAGAGCCGTGTACTTTAAGGAAGTCTCCAGGGAATGTAAGTTTGAAAATGGCTTATTTGTGTATAACAATTCCATTCAAATCCTTTTAACACTCAGTGATAGAGAAGTTGCTAACTGCTATCAGTGGAAACAAATATACTGAAAGGTTCTATTATCCCTAAATTTGCTGGATTTAATCACAAGCAAAGCAGGTGACCACCTGGGGACTTGTACTCAAGTGCAAACTCTGTATAATGTGGGCAAGCCCCATGTACCCCAGTCTGACAGTGGGATCTGAAGAAGAAGAAATTTTTGGCCCCTCTATCCCACCTTTCCTCTCTGGTAATGAAACCATAAGAATGGGACATATGACAGCTCTATTCTTTCTCCTTCGTAAGGCCAGCTTTGCTTTTATGTGAGTATTTAACTATGGTAATGAATAAGACTTGCTAATAAGGCAATATTAGAGGATAAAGAGAAGAGGGCATGTGCCCCCCCACTTCATTTTTTGAGTAGGCAAAAATGGTAGTTCTGACCACTTAATTCTTGAGGCACAGAAAAAGTAAAATTTTAGAAATTTAATTAAAGGAATAACCATATAATTTCTAAACCCTAGTGAGTGAGATGTTAGTATTAGCAAGAGACTGTTGTGAGCAGCCTTGTAAAATAATCCATGACGTTGGGGTTTGGCGTTGACATAGTCAAAGGTGAGAGCAATTGGGGAGGGGAAGTTAGGTAAAGGAAATTAGAGATGGATGTGATTTTTAAAATGAGTCTCTCTTGCCGATGTGAAGAAAACTAGGAATCAAGAATTCTTGGCTGACTTCAGAACCTTGCTGTAATTACTTTTTATCATTTTAGGAATGTGGGGAGCAGATGGGCTTTGGAACAAGCCAAGTACAACCTGATTAATGAATACTTCCTAGTGGGAGTCACTGAAGAGCTTGAAGACTTCATTATGTTATTGGAGGCAACTTTGCCCCGATTCTTTAGGGGTGCTACAGAACTGTACCGGACAGGTATTTGAAAAGCTGTTTTCATTTCTTCCTCACCCCTTTTTCATTTATGCTTTCACATGACCTCTTCAGACCTGAATGAGCAGTCTTGAGTCTCTGCCAGGGTTGCTTCTCAGTTGATTGATACTATGCAGGAGGCAGAATCATTCCAAAAGAGTTCTGTTATCAGTGCAAGCCAAGAATCTTTAGCCCTTATGTGCATTACACACAACTGGGGTGGAGCATTTGGTCTGTGCAGCAGTTCTGCAGTAATATGACTTACTATTATTTATATATGCAGGTTAAACATGGCAGGCTTTACTAAGTAAAGGGCCCAGCCCCAAAGAGGAACTAACACGCTAAGGTCTTGATCTTGCAAACTGCTCTATACTGGAAGATTTCTGCACCCAGGTGGAGCCCCAATAAAGGATCCTTTAATCTGTATAAAACTCCTGTATGTCAGTGAGCATCTACACAAACATGGAGGTCTGTCTGCATGGATCAGCTCGCAAAACTGAGGCGTAAAACAATAGAAAAGTAGGGGGTGGTGGAAGGAAAAGGGAGAGCCAGCCCTAAACAAGAAAAGGAGAAGCTTGCACTTTTTTCTTTCAGATTGATTCCTTGAAGCTACACTTTTGTTTTTAAGTGATTTTTTTAAAAATGTTGACACATTTAAAGCAAGAAGTATCATTTTTACTTTAGACAAAAAATATTAAGAAGTATTTCTGGACATTTCCAGAAGTATTGTCCCAGGAAAGCAAATCATTATTTAAGGAATGTCACTGCAGAACAAGCAAATTGGCACTTCTTTTGCCACAGTGTAATTTTCAGAAATATAATCTTCTAGAAGTGGTATTTGAATGATTTGTGTGTTTATATATATATATTATGTATACAATTATTGCTACACAAACATATGATGATTTCTTCTTCGATTGCTGGTTCATGTTCATTCTACATTAGGTGCACACGTGCCACATGCACCGTTGCTGGAAATTTTTCCCTCAGCGATCTCTATCGGGCTGGCTCTTGTGCTCTCTGATGCTGCGTGCTTATGTGCCAATATAAGGAGTGCTGCCAGCCCCGCATTCTCTTAGTTCCTTCTTACTGCCCATGACAGTTGCTGGAACATCTCTTGCTTTGGCAAGCTGTTTCAGTGGTATTTTCTCTTCAGCTTAGTTTATTAGTCTTCAGTTAGCACTAGTGTAAATAATACTAGTGCAGGTAATTAGTCCTCCTCCTTTAGGGTAGAGGGGCTCTACCCCAGTCCAATGGCAGCACTGTTGTCTCCACCTTGAGGGCCATTGATTTTGGTGAAAGACCACCCTCTTTCCCTCCTCCCACCCCTACCTCTGCCCCCACCCTCACACAGCTGCCAGGATGTCATCACAGTGCCTTCTACCCCAGAGGCCTTTGCAGCAGCCAGGGACTTCTCTCTCCTAGTACCGCCGACTCCAGTGCCATAGCCTCCGGCTCTGATGAGCATGAGCAGAAAAGAATAAGGGGCTCCAAGCCCTTTCCTGGTACCGGGACCTATGTACCTTCCAAAGGCAAGCCAGCCATGTTTCATCTGTGAGGTTGTTCCTGGTCCAGCACCGGTCCCTAGACCCTCGGCACCAACTGGCAGAAATGAGGGGTACTGGTCCCCTGTGATCACCTCAGGAGGACGTTTCTTCAGTCTGAGATGGAGCCCTACACCCATCCCAAGAGCTGTTGCTGTTATCCAGCCTACGTCCCACCAGTCCTACTGAGTGGTGTCTAAGAGGTGGATTCCTGCATGGCTCCATTCAGCATCGGACCCCAACTCTAGTACCAACTCCAGTACCAACACACAAGATATGTGTCCAGTGGATGTCATCAGGGCAGAAGAAGCAGAGGAAGCTCCTCCTCCGGTACAGTCCTCTTCCTCCCCAAACGAGACCTTCTTGACTGAGTGGCTCACTGTATCACCATCTGAGGTGGCCCTCCCATCAACAAGGTTGTTATGGGTCTGATCAGAGCTCTGTGGCAGACGCCATCTTCTCTTCCTCCCACTTTGAAGAGGGCAGAGAAGAAATACTATGTGCCAACCAATTGGTACCACTACTTATATTCTCATCCTCTTCCTGAGTCCCCAGTGAGAGAGCCAGACAAGCACTACCCCCAAACAGAAAGGCTTAAAGAAACTAGATCTGTTTGGCAGAAACATTTATTCAACAGGAAGATTGCAACTTCGTATCTTGAACCAGCAAGCCCTGCTGGAGAGGTACAATTATAATATGTGGGATTCTTTGACAAAATTTAAGGACTCGCTGCCTCAGGGCTCCATGCAAGAGTTCTCTGCCTTCTCAGAGGAGGAGAAGAACATAGTCAGAGCCTCACACCAGGCAACCCTGGACGTAGCTGACCCAGTAGCCAGAACGATGGCTTCCACGGTGGGCAAGAGTCTAATGCTTGGCTGCAATCCTTAGGGCTACCATAAAAAGTCCAACAGTCAATCCAAGACCTCCCATTCAAGGGTACCTCATTGTTTTCAGAGCAGACGGACACACAGCTTCATTGCCTGAACAACTCCAGGGCTATCCTCAGGTCCCTGGGCCTCTGTGCTCCTCATCCTTCAAGGAAGCGTTTCAGGGCTCAGCAGCTTGACTGCTTCTCAGCTTCTTGTGCTTCCAGTTCCAGCTCCAGTCCTTGCCTCTCTCAACTGGTGGAAGGACCCCCAGCCAGCTATGGCGGGCATTCCCTTTGTCATCCCCCAGCCATCAATGTCCTTAATTTCAGACGCTTCCGATCTAGGCTGGGAGCCCATTCGACCGCCTAAGACCACAGGGTTGGTGGACCACAAAGAGCTCTCCCTACACATAAATGTCAGAGAGCTCAGAGCGGTCCGCTTAGCTTACCAAGTATTTCTGCCCCAAATCACAGGCAAAGTAGTATGAGTACTTATGGAAGACAGAGTCATGTTCTACATCAACAAGTAGGGAGGAGCATGTTCCTCTGTCCTGTGGCAGGAGGCTGTCCCTCTATGGAACTTCTGCATGAAGCACTCCATTCACCTTGAGACTATCCATCTTCTGGGAGCTCAGAAAGCCCTGGCAAATCATCTCAGCTGATCTTTCTTCTCTCACCAGGCCATCAGGTTCATCTTCCAAAGGTGGGGATCTCCCCAGATAGATCTGTTTGCAACCAGGCAGAATAAGAAATACCATCAGTTTTGCTCGCTTCGCAGTCATAGCCCGGGCTCCCTTTCAGACACCTTCCTGCTTCCATGGACTGATCTCCTATTTTATGAATGTCCTCCAGCTCCTCTTGTATACCAGGTCCTTCTGAAAATCAAGCAGGACAAGGCGAGCATTATTTTAATAGCCCTGGTATGGCCGTGCCAACACTGATTCAGCATGCTGCTAGACTTGTCAGTAATGCACCTAATCTCAAAAAATCTAGGGCTGTTTACTCCACCCAAACCTCAGAACCCTTTACCTGATCTTGTGGAAACTCCATGATTGCACCTGGAGGAACAAACCTGTTCAGAACAAGTCCACTAGGTCTTGCTAGGTAGTAGGAAGCCATCTACTAGGGCTACCTACATGGCCAAGTAGATGCGTTTTTCAATATTGTGTTCCTAACGAGGTTTGTCTCCAACTTACTCAGTCTTCCTTTAAATCTATACTGGAATTCCTGCTTCATCTAAAACAGCAAGGTCTGGCCATTGCATCTATCATGGTACCATGGTATCTCAGCCTTCCAGCGGTTAGCGAGACTTTACCCTCAGATTTTTGAGCTGATTTCCCTGTGGGATTTAAATCTGGTCCTGTCAAGACTCATAGGCCCTCCCTTTGAGCTGCTAGCATCGTGCCCTCTGCTGTTTCTCTCCTGGAAGGCTGCCTTCATGATAGTGATTACCTCAGCCAGAACTATCTCAGAAATCAAGGCCCTTGCCTCAGAACCACTATACACTGTGTTCATCAAGGACAAAGTTCAACTGTGCCTCCGCCTAGCATTCCTGCCAAAGACGGTTTTGCAGTTCCATAGTAACCAGGCCATTTTCCTGCCAATTTTCCACATGAAACCACACAGAAATTCAGAAGAATGGCAGCTTCAGTCATTTGATGTCAGATGTTCTCTAGCCTTTTACACTGAGAGGACTAAACCATTCTGTCAAGTATCAGAGGAGTACCTATGTTTGTTGCTTTTTACAGATCCAAACTGAGTCCTGTGGCACCTTATAGACTAACCAGATGTATTGGAGCATAAGCTTTCGTGGGTGAATACCCACTTCATCAGATGCGTTCTGTAGATCTATATAACTCCTTGTGGCAGTAGCAGAGAGGATGAAAGGCCTGTCAGTTTCAGCCCAGAGAATTTCATCTTGGATAACATCTTGTATTCAAGTGTACTACGAGCAGGCAGATATTCCACCTCCTGCTATCTTGACTACTCATTCGACAAGAGCTCAGGGCTCATCGGCGGCATTTCTGGCACAGGTCCTGATTCAAGTGCATGCCTTCTCCTCCCACTATGCCATCACCCAGCAGGCTGTAGGTGATTTCAAGTTTGGGAGAGCAGCGTTACAATCCGCATGCCCATGAACTTCAAGCCTACCTCCTTGGGTACTGCTTGTGAATCACCTAATCTGGTATGCACATGAGCAAGAACTCGAAGAAAAACGGTTACTAACCTTTCCATAACTACTGTTCTTTGAGATATGCTGCTCATGTACATTCCACAACCCACCCTCCTTCCCCCTGTTGGAGTTAGCTGGCAAGAAGGAACTGAGAGGGTGCGGGGCCGATGACGCCCTTATACTGGTGTAGAAGTATGTGGCACCAAAGGGTGTGAGAGCCGACCTGACAGATACCACTGGGAGAAAAATCTCTGGCAACAGTGCATGCACACCTAATGCGGAATGGACATAAGCAGGGCCAGCACTACCATTTAGGCATCCTAGGCAATCACCTAGGGCGCCAGGATTATTCAGGGGGCTGCATTTTGCCTGGGGGGGTGGCAGGCTACTCCAGTTGACCTGCCGCAGGCATGCCTGCAGAGGGTCCGCTGGTCCACAGCTCCGGTGGAGCTGCCACAGTCATGCCTGCGGACGGTCGGCTGCTCGCGCGGCTCTGGTGGACCACCCGCAGGCATGCGTGCGGCAGCTCCACCAGAGCCACGGACCAACGGACCCTCCGCAGGAATGACTGCGGCAGCTCCACCGGAGCCGCGAGATCAGCCCGGGGGCCGGCGAAATGGCTGTGCGCCTAGGGCGCGAGAAACCCTAGCGCCGGTCCTGGACATAAGCAACACATCTCAAAGAACAACAGTTACGGAAAGGCTAGTAACCATTTTTTATTACTTCTACTGTTGTAACACCCAAGTGGCAAGCACTTTCCAAAGTAAGATGAAGAAACATTCACAGCTCCAAAGAGCATGACGTTGGATTATTCTAAATCTAAATCCCCTTCTTGCAGGCATAGAGAGTGCCCATTTTACCTGTGTCTGAAGGTACCTGTACATTTGGAGACCCACAAAGTCACTATGGGTGTGTCTCCACCGTGTTTTAAAATCTCTGGCAGGAAGTCTCAGAGCCCAGGTCTACAGACCCAGTCATGTGCTTGAGTGCTAAATACAGCTGGATAGATGCTTCGACTGGAGCTCAGTCTTTGAAGCCCACCGTTTTCCCCAGGCTTCAGAGCCTGAGCTCCATTCTGACCCAAGAGTTTCCACAGCTGAAACTTGCTGCTCTAGGTTGTAAAGCGCAGTGTAGGCATACCCCATGAGACTTACAGCCTCTCAAAGTCTATTTCAAATTGGACATCTAGCTGCTGGGTTTTGGTTTGTTTTTAGCATGCTCCTTCCTATTTGTCCTGCTGTTTTACCTTTGCAAGGGCTTTTTGTCCCCATCCTGTGTCAGATTGTTTGGGCTATGGACATACAGGTGCATGTTTCTCCTCTCCTTTGGTTATCACAGACTGCTGCCATTAGAAATAGCTGAACCCTCTCTAGGTAGCTGCTGTTGCCTCAGCTGGCCCTGCTGCATGTGGTGATGTAGGACTCTGGGCAGGACTTCTGCCTCTGAAAAGGAAGAGGGACAAGATTATTCTTTAGAAGCCCCTAAATATGCAAAATTAACATTTTATATGCAGTTTTTTTAATCATTCAACTGTCACTCTTATGAAGAGTGATAGTCACGTGTTAAAATTAGTAAAGTTGCACCTTAAACAAAGCGTGTTCTCAGAACCAGCTTTCCTGATAGTAGAGTATTCTGGCTTTGAATTTTCTTAACTTCTTAGTATTTAGTATCCATAGTATTTCCAAGTAGATATTAATGAAGTTTGAAATAAAGATCTTACAGGTCCATTATATGGGGTAACACAATTCACTAATTGATCATTTCCTGTTTGGGGCTTTATTAACTGATTCCTTTGCATGGAGTGAGGAGCAGGTTCTCTGAGAAAACACTAATGCAAAATGCATTAATACTTAGTGGCGGAGGTTTCAATTTATCGGTCCCACATGATTATATTAATAAATTTGGGATTAAGTTCTATCAATTTTGATACAGTTTATCAAAATGTGGATTGAAGAAAGTGTGCAAATAAGACAGCTTCGGCCCGTACGGTACAATTCTGGAATTATTTAAACTTGTAAGTGCAAGTAGAGTTATAACTGCTTTCATTTTCCATTTAGGAAAAAAGTCTCATCTTAGGAAAACAACAGAGAAAAAGCTCCCAACAAAAGAAACCATTGCCAAGCTGCAGCAGTCGGAAATTTGGAAAATGGAGAATGAGTTCTATGAATTTGCACTGGAGCAATTTCAGTTTGTCAGAGCACATGCAGTTCGGGAAAAAGATGGAGAATTGTATATTCTGGCTCAAAACTTTTTCTATGAAAAGATATACCCTAAGTCGAACTAAGAACAGGGTATATTGTTAGATCAATGGACTAAACCTTTGGTCACTTTGTCATCTTAGTTCTCAGCCCTGGAAAATAGTTTGCTGGTAGACCTCTGAGGCATTTCTCTCTAGAGCTGAGGAAAGTGGGCTGTGGATCACACCAAAGGTGTTGGATACTTGACTTAAGCTTCAGTTCTTTTATCTAACTAATAGTTTCAGTGGGAATTATTACCCTTTCCCTGAAGAAACATACATTTTCCTTTACAGATATTAACTGCACAGAGGTTCTGGTTGAAAATACAAACAAAAAATGCTTCTGTTTATGCTGTTGATTCTCAGAGCAATTTATTTTCATTTAAACTTCTGTAAACAAGAAATCATTTGTTTTCCCAGCTTCTACATGGAGATTTTGGTTGTATACAATTAAGAATAGTGTTAATAACTGGTTGACATCTGTGCTTTGTTTTTGTGAGTCACGTTACATGATATTCATTGGAATGATCAATCGTGTTCTGCTAAGAAATGCTGCTGCTGGATTTGCCCATATATATAAATGTGATTTTATTAAAAAGAAAAGTTATAACTAATCATTAGTATTTTAAAAAAATAATTTCCATATTAATATTGTAAAAAGAGAATCAAGGCAGTATTTCCTTTTTCCTCCCTCACTCCAACTGCCAGTGAAGTTGGGAAAATTCTGCAAGGAAACTTGGCATTGCCTGCAGTTCTAGTTAATGCTATAAAAAAAACTAGTAAATTCAATATCAAGTTGCTCCATGGATTCTTTGTAATGACTGTAAACTGAGATATTGGTGAATCCATATTATGACTCCATTAGTGAGCTGTGGTATGGTTTGGGTTTTCCTACTTCTTCTATACTTTTACCTGTAGAATATTTTTACTATGGTGCTTTATAATGTGTTTTAAAGCATTGCATTTACAAAAGGAGTAAAATGCTGTAAATACTGCATATTTTATGTATTTGGACCAAAAGGTTACAAATAATTAGCTGAAAGTGGTTTTTGCACCAGTTTTGTTACATGTGAAGTAAAAACCATCTCATCTGATGTTTGGCTTCCTATTTTAGTTAACTGTTGGACATCACTGAAATGCGCTTCAATGACCTCTACAACTTTACTAACAAAATCAAATGTTTGGTTGAGACACGCTGAACTTGGCATAAATGCGTTTATGTAACCGCCTTACATCACTATTGTAAACTTGTATGATTTGCTGTTATTAGCAGCTTGAAACACCTGGTAGATTAAGTGTAGTTGAGATTAGTGAACAGACATTTGGGTACAGGGGACAGTGTGTTTTAACAAACTGCAGTGAATACCTACATGTAACTTTTATAAAAATCACAGTAATTACCCCTTTTTTCACCTTCAGTTTATAGAAATTAGTTTCCTTGGGTTTGATTGGGGTTGGGGGAAGGAGATAATGTGACATGTATTTGAATCCCTAAGGATAGTGCTTAAAACAATAGTATAAAGTTATTAAGATGGAGTTTCTTTAATGCATTTGTTTTTTGTAATATGAAAATGATTGGGAGTTGAAAATCATGTGTACACTGGATGTTTGCTGCCAAAAACACAATGATCCAATTTTGAAAAGATTAATGGATACACTATCCAGTACTAGTTTTAAATTTCCTTTACTATCCTTTGGACCTTCTTCTTTTGAGATTAAAAAAAAAACAAAAAACTTTTCTCTAATAGCTGTTCTCCTCAATTAGGTACTGGTGGATCTTTCTTTCTGATTACTGATTTATGTAGCATGCACCAGACAGGATTTTGCTTGATTCCTTTCCTGTGTATCAGTGTCATTAATGATGCCAACACATCACTGAGGAACAGGATTTGCTACTTGATTTATGTTTCTTCTACTAGCTGGTTGTCTAGCTGGACAAGAAGTACTGGAGAGTCATCATAGAGTGGCTGTTGCAGTTCTGAGATTTTCTGTTTAGACTGGTAAATTTTGGAAATACAGTAGATATTTATCATTTTAAAAAAATGAACATTTTTACAGCAGATCACATTTTGTCCCCCATGTAATTTGGTTTTATTTGCTTAAAGCACCTTGTTTTCTTGATCCTTTGTAAAATTTTCAGAATATCTCTGAACAAAGATACAAAGTGAAAACACAGCACCCAAGTAGCTAACGAAATAGGGCATTTAAACAAACAAACAAATGCCTTAGTTTGAGAAGAAAACTATGGGTGAAATCCTGGCCCTGCTGAAATCAGTGGAAGTTTTGCCAGGATATAATTGTATAAATATAGTTTTTGAACTTCTGGTCCTCTTCTGCCAATAGGCATCTTAAAAATAGAGCAGGCATTGTCTGCTCCATTTTAAAGGAGACATTTATTTTTCATAGTTCACATCATGGAAAAAATCTTTTATTTCCTCACATAATAAAACTCCTGTCCTCTGCTTGTTGTGAATTGATAAAATTGAGAGTGGTGCTACAGAAATATGCATCTGTTTAGAAACTTACTAATTTAAAAAAATTAAACATATTACATGTTGAGGTGGAGGAGGAATCACAATTGTGGCTCCTTTTATGTCATATGAAATAATTCATTCAGAGTATTTTAAAATCCTTTGATCTCAAACAGTCAAACTTCTGCTTCTTAAAGGGATAATCAACTTTACACATTTTTAATAACCTACTCTATTCTTGTTTTCTGTAATTCTCCAAATCACTGGTTATTAAAAGTAATTTACAGTGTATGTGACAATTTGTCTCAATACTTTTCCCCTAATGAGTCCAGTGAAATTTAGTGACTTGCAGATGGTGTGATCATTGGACTTGATTATGTAGCCTTTTGCATGCACATCTCACACTGAAGTCAATGCGGGCTGTATGCAAAGGTAGCAGGAAGAGATTTGCTTTATGGGAGCAATTTGGGATGAAATTCTGGCCCTTTAAAGTCAATGGGAGCTCTGCCATTGACTTTAATGTTGCCAGGATTTCACCCTTTGTGTTCATGCACAATATTTAAAATATTTTAGGAAATGGAAGCCCCAAAATCAATGCTGTGTACAGTGCGTGCATTTATGTTCAAATATTCTGTTTATTATACACATCATCAATTCCTCTGAGATGATTTAAAACAGGAATCACAGTTTATACTTTTAGAATATAGCAAAGGAGAAGCAGTCCATCTGGGAGGTTGGAATGCTTTTTTTTAGATGTTTCACATTTCTTAAGATGTTCAGCTGCTCTGCGTTCCAGTAGTATACATTTGCCTACTCTAACCTTACATTAGTGCTGTTTATGTCAAGGGAGGTCCAATTGCTATTACATTTTTGCTTCAATTTCACTGGTATTGAAAAGGTATGTATAAAAAGAGATGTTTGTGATGCTGTCTAAACTATGCTGCTTAGGCAGCCAGGTGAAGAACCTGTTTCAAAGTGCACTGCCAGTTTAGCTGTTTAAAAGTGGAGCTTATTTTAAGACTACTGGAGATGAGACTTGCAGAAATTGTAATGGGTGATGAGTTGTTGGGATATATTCTGTACTTTAAGCCCATGCAGCTATGTAACCCTTTCAGCGCTATTTATAAATTGAGCCCTCTTTGTGAAGACTTTGATAACACATGTGGTAATTATAAATATGTTTAGACATTTGTACTGTCTAATACTAGATCAGAAAATTTCTGTAGCTTCTGTATTGAGAGTCAGGTTTGTGAGCATCTATAAAGCAGTACTGAATGTAACTTTGAGAAACATGGATTGTGCCTCATGACTTTTACTTTTTAACTACACACACAGCTAAATAGTGCCTTTTTTCCTCACAATCCATGTTGATGATGCTCACTCCTGCTCTTTTTCCTCTCTCTCCATATATTGATTCATTTGTGCAATATCATCCAAAAGTGAAGCCATTTTGTCACATTTGTTTGAGATAATTACTTAATTTTCCTCACTATCATGCCAGCTTCTGTTGTTGGTGTTGATTACTGATGCAAATGCTATAAAATAAAACACCCAGTGGGAAGGGGAAAAAAAGTCCTGTGTCCTGTCTTAATATTTTTCATGTACCATTTGCGCTGATATTTTTCTAGCAGGCATCAATATACATAATGAACTTCACTTGCAGCCATTGTTGCTGGAGCAGTTTCCATTGTGGTTGATCTATAATAGTTTTTATAACTTGTTCGTGGGATTATTTTATTAAAACTGCTGTGAGTAAACTGAAATGTATAGCCCTGTATCACTTGCATTGGAATCTCTGATTGGAAATTAATAAATTGTGTATACGGTGTATGTTATAATGGAAGTGTCAGTGGAAAGAAGCTCTGTGTAATAAAAAATTAAGATTTGTAAGAATGGACTGAAATAAACTTGCCTCTCACCATTAGGTGCGCATGAGAGCACATATATGAGACATGGTGATCACATTGCTTAATGCTTTACCAGAAGGTGCTCAGATACTATGTGGATGTGTGGTATATACAATAGAAATGTAGTATTGGCAGCTGCAAATGTAAGTATCTTCAAATGAGAAGATGTCTCATGAGTGTACTATCCAGTGGTATTCTCAATGTAGGACTTGCTAAATGAGTATTATAAACATTTCTAGCCCTTCTGCTCCAGGAAGCACCTGTCTCAAGTAGCTGAATAGTCAGTCAACTGACCCAGCCAATGTGTTGGCTTTGATTACTTAATAGGATAGTTCTTAAATATTTAGCCAGAGCGTTACGAGTTGAGAACCAACTGTCACATAGAGCTTCAGTCCTTTAAGTTCAGTGCTGCTTCCCGCTGAGGAATCAATCCGCTGAAGGTTAAATGTCTCGCATTGATAAATAGACTGTTTCCCAAATTCCCCTGTCTCTCTATGTATATGTATATCTCTCTAGCTAAATAGACAAAATCGAGCCTTAAAACTGATCTTTGTTATCCTTGCAGGTGCAATTGTTGCATACAGACTTGTATATCTTTTGCCTTTTATCAGCCAATGGGAAGTTGAGAGACAGACAGACACTGTGGCCTGTAAAAGGATACAAGTTCATCCTCTAAAGGCATCTTTTCCCGAACTGAACGATGTAGTAACAGAAATAACTGTTGCCCAAAAAGAGGCATATAGCTTACTACATAGTATATTAGTAATTAATGTGAGCTGTACTGTAAAAGAGAAAATATCACAATAATATATCAACATATTAATTCCCCAAGCAATCTTATAAAATGAATGCTGCCATTTTATGGCTAATTTAATCTCCTGAATTGGAATTAATTGGAAAGACCATGCTAAATTTTTCCACTTCTTGCTTTTTCATTTTACTTTTATTAACCTGTCTAAATCTTACAGTTGAATTTAGTATAAATTTCCTTATTGCTTAATAAAATATAAGCTGCTAGTGAATCTCAGAGCAGTGTCCAGATGTTTTCTTCAAGTACAAGTCCCCTGCTATGACCTCTCTCCCTGCTTCATTACCACATAGCACAGATGTGGTAACTTGCAGTAAGAGCTAATTTAAAGGACCAATAATAGTCTTTATTAAAAAAAATCTCTACAAAGAACCACCTGTGGCTTAAAAATGAAGGCTTAAAGACCTTTCACCTTGTCATAACGACCCACTGTATCACCCATACAAATGAAAAATACTGTGGGAAATAGACTCTGTCCATTTTCTAGACACTTACAAGATTTATTCTGGATACTACACTCTTGGGCTTCCTGCACACTCAAGCATTAAGTTCTTATAATCAGAATAGATATAAATATGGCTGCATGAGGAATGACCCACACGTCTCAGTAACTATAATAAAAGTTTCAAGCCATAAATATATAATATATATAAGGCTTGGGAGTTGTGGTTGTAGTTTGTATGGATCATATTTCTTTGATATTTAAGAAATATTTGATTTGCATGTATTTGAGCCATAGACTGCTCAAACACCCTTTATATGTATTGGAACATCCTGCAATTTGATATGAATTTGTCCTCTGAGTTAAAATGATGTTTCTTGATCGTAGTTCTTATTTCTAATGCTGATATCAATTTTAAATAATAAAGGAAAACCACTTTCCTGTGTCGGGAACAAAACAGAATTCATTGTTTATTTTGTGTAAGTCCAGGAAGTCTCAAATGTTGCAAATTTGGTACAGAAGTTTCAATGCTCTAGCTTAACTAGAAGTTTTGAGCCTGATGCAGGAATTAAGTGAAATTCCATGGCCTGTATTGTGCAAGCAAGTCAGAGAAGATGATCATACTTGTCCTTCCCAGCCTTAAAAACCATAAATTTATCTTGATAAACATTGGTTGAGTCTGTTGGCACAAAGTATTAGTCTTTTGCCGCCCTATTTAGAATAAAATAAAATTAAAAATGATGGATGGCTCAGATGACTGACATGCTTATTAAGTTATTGCCCAGCTTGGTCAGGACTGTCAGTGTAGTAAATATGTGGTGGGGAAGTGAAAGAGAATGCAACTTCAGTTATGTAATCCAGTTCAGGATATAACACAAAATTTGTGGTCTTGTGTGAAGCCAATATGCAATGAACACAGATAAAGTACAAAGAAAGACATAAGTCTCTCTTGGGTTTGCCTTTGATAGCTTATCCACTCAGGAGTACGTTGGGGTAGCTTCTGAGAGCATGTCCTCTCTCAGTAGCATCCAAGACTTTATCCACTTGGTTCCCAAGAACTTAGCTCAACTTTGAACTCATCACTGAGGTTTCTGTATTGACATACAATTAAAGCACACTTGAGTTGATCATGCTCAAGCGCAGGTGGGTATAGGGAAAATCACACATCCAAAGTTACACAGCAAATTTTATACAAATTTACACATTACATTGCATTTAGTGTACATTGCATCACAGGTTTTGGAATTGGCTTAGTCACTTTTGTAGGAATCAATCTCTATACAGCACGCATTGTCCATGCATTGCGTTGTCCATGCACAACTTACTCTTTACCTCATTTTACATTCTAGACTTATCCATTGTTATCTTGTTCATTGGGTACTCCCCCTTTATTTTAGCTAATAAAGATATTTTGTTCCCAGCCTTCTGATTTATTTACCTCCCTAATCTTGTCTCACAAGAAATGAGGCCTCACCCATGTTTAGTTACTCATATCAAGCCAAGCATGCAGTCTCTGTACAAAGATTATTATTTAACATTTATACGGGGGGGATTCCTAGTGGCAACAGCCAAGGTGGGTTTCTTCAACTTCAGTTACCCAGTTTGTGTATCTTGAGCTTCTTCCTTTTCTAGAGCTAATTCCAGACTGCAGCCATCAGGGTCAATACTATTAAAATATGAGTTCTAGCTTAAGTGAGAAATGGATCATCCTCCATTTTGAATCCCACATAAAACTGTCTCTAACAGAGCTGTGAGAAGCAAGTAAACTGCAATCATGGAACGGAAAAATAAAAATAAATGACCAACGCTAGGGTAGTCTGTGGTACTCTTCATGCAGGCTATTCACTTGCACAGAGAAGATGATCATAAGTAATAAGATGATGGAGGGAGAATCGATAAAGTCTGTTCTCTTGGAGAAGATGGTATTTCAGACTTCAGTTTTGGGAATCAAAACTCATTAACATTTAATGGTTTTTCAAGGCCTATATGAAACTATTGAACAGAAAAAAACATTTTTTTTTTTTTGCTTTAGCTCTCTTTGCCTTATCTTGTTCAAATCTAGAGAAAATGCAGAGGTTTCTATTCCTTGCTCTAGGATATCTTAGGTATCATAATACAATGCTCTGCGACAAGTCCATCTGTCACTAAGGCCCATGTACAAATTCTATCTCCCTAGGCATTACTATGAGATCTGGAATAATGTCCTCAGATATTTGACAGTTATTTAAAAACATAAGAACAGCCATACTGGCTCAGACCAAAGATCCATCTAGCCCAGTATCCTGTCTTCCAACAGTGGCCAATGCCAGGTGCCCCAGAGGGAATGAACAGAGCAGGTAATCATCAAGTGATCGATCCCGTGCTTAACCTATTTAGACATGTAGTTTCTCCTTGTGAAGTTTCATCTTTCTACAGAGTCCATGCAACAGAAAACAGGAATCTTAACTGTGATAAAAATTATAGCCTCATCACTAAAAGCATCTTAGCCAGCTCATCCGTGATTCTGCACAACCTGGCTCAGGCTCTATATTTCCCCTAGCCACCTGGCAATATCTATCAAAATGGATTTTTTTATATGATATCTTTCTATGTCTAGTCATTCTTTTCTCATATTGACTCGCCTGTAGTGTCAGAGGAAGAAAGATGTTTTGCCTCTAACGAGGGTAAGTGGAATTACAAACTAAGAGAAGTTGAAGACCTTAATTGCTCAGCTCTGTATGTGAAAGTGCTGAAACCTCCAAAATCTGAGAGATTTTATTACCTGTCCTTCCTCTAATGTCCTCTCTCACAGGAGAAGATCTACACCAATGTACTTCTAAAACCAATCATACTAAGACCATTGGAGATGCAACTAATGAGAAGAAAGCAGCTTAGATTTGTGACTGTCAGAAACTACGTCTGTCAAATGTTGACATTCCTAGAGAACAGAAATTTGATTAGGAGCCTATTATACTCCACCATTAGAACTCAGGTTCCGCCATGTACCTAATCCTTTTGTCTGGATCCAGTGAGCATCTCTTGGATTAACTTCTGTTTTGATGTTGGAACCCAATAATTTCTAAGTGTCCTAGCATCACTGAAGCCAATTTATTCTATGATTCAGTTAGAAAATTGCTTTCCCAACAATAAACTTAAGAACAAAATTCTCTAAATTAGATGCAGCCTGTAAGATCTTGTGAAGAGGAAGAAACTCTAATCTCATGAATTGTCTGTTGAAATTATCTCAAACACTGGTCCAAATATAGATTTGCCACTTTTTATTAGATTGCTGTAGAAATTGGTCAGTTTTGTTTGCAATAATAAATCTCTGCTAAAAGTTCAGAAACAAAACACCACCCCAAGCCCCGCTCTTTCTACTAGATCAATGTTCCCTCCATATACTTTTTCTGGATTTTGCAGTATAGCATGGAATTCCATAGACATGCAAATGACCATATCCACCCTCACCAGATCACATAGTAACTGGGTGAAATCACCAAAATACTTATCCTATGGATTAGATGGACTTTACGGTAAGTGTGTCATTCCAGCACTAAATATTGCAAGCCTCGTATACATTTTTTCCTTTGTCAGCAATTTCTACAACATTTTTCTCTATTTTATCAAGACTTCAGTGGGACTACTTGTGTGAACATCTGTTGCCGCACACTATTATAATATTGCATCATGTTCAAAACCTCGGTCCTTGTCTTCAGAGCTTTCAGTGATCTGGGCCAGCTGTACCGAAAAGCTCTCCTCATGCTGTGAGCCAGCCATGCTTTTCTGGAACAATGGAATCCTCAGCCACAACATGTAAAATAATTTTCCAGGAGACAGAGCACTATTTGTTCCTGTGGCATAGTCTTGGACTAGCTGCTAAGAATGACCACAAACCTCACAACTTTCCATTCCAAGCGCAAAGCACATTTCTTCAGCTTTGCTACTAATCATGCTTAGTATGTCATACATAAATAGAAATGTAATTTGGTTTTAAATCTGCATGTAATTTCCACTCTGGGTAGCTACATCACTTGAGACCCTACTGGGAGGCACTTATGAGAGTGATGGGTATGGTGGAAGAATCTAATTAGGATAGATACAGGTCACAGAACTGGACCTCAATTGAGCTCTAGTGGGGGTTTATGAGGTCTGAGTGGGTGTGTCTACACAACCCACGGCATCAAGCCTCCTAGCCTGGATTGACAGACTTGACTAGCAGGGGTCATGCTGTGTAACTGTGTAGAGCGCTTTGAAGTTGCGGCTCAGGCTCTGAACCCTCCCCCGATGTCAGAGGCTGATCTGCAACTGCAAAATGCAGTCTAGACTGCAATATTTAGAGCAATCGCATGAGCCCTGTTAACCCAAGTCTATCAACGTGGGCTGGAAGAGTCTCCTGTTTCACACTGTTTAGACATACCCAGTATGTGTGTGTGATGGACACCTCTCTGTCTCTGTGTTGCTTTTCTTTCTCAGAGTTATATGCTTGAACCATTGTTTTTCTTTTAAATGTGTTTTCTTGTATGTGTGAAACAGTCTGATCAAATATCTTATCCAAAAGGAGGCACGGATTTACTTCTCCTTTTACCCTACATTGATCTTTCCTCAGCTCTCGAAAGATCACTCCTCCCAAGACGATTTTTCATTCATCCAGATCCAAGACATCAGACATGGAGTTTAGGTGGCTGGGATTCTTACTGGTCAATTCCAAAAGTAATGCAAAAGTATCGGAAGGAATCTCCCATCTCCCATCGGGGATCACAGCCATATAAGTGTAAATTGTAATCTTCCTCATTGTCCATGATTTAATGTGAGATATTTGAGAGCACTATGATTAACCTGAGAACCTGGCAGTGACAATATTTCATCTTTTGCTTATTTTTCAAAATTTAGACATTTAGGCCACAGTTTTCAACTTAAGAGCCTAATTGGTAGGTCCCTATGTTCATATTTAATTATCTAAATAAACTGATCTTTTCTGAGGTGTTGCACACCCACAGCTGCTATCGAAGCCAATGAAAACAATGTCACTTATTTTGGTGCCTAAATATCAATTTCAGTGACTGTAGTTAAGCATCTATGTTTGAAAATTTTGGCCTTATGCCTCTAAAAATCACCCAGAAAACTAACTAACTTCTACTAAGTCTCTACTTGGTATTAAAATCACTTCTCAAACTTTGAAACTTTTTTATCATTTTCTCTGGATCTTCTTGCTTGCAATCACATCTGCGAAAAAAAGAAATGTGAGTTAGAAGCATTAATCATTTGAGAGCCTCCTATCTAACTCTTTGAAGACCAAATGCTGCTTCTACTGATTCCAGACTTTTTGCCTAAGGTGTTTTCTTCTTTCCACATAAATCAAGAAACCATACTGCTGTCGTTATGTCCAAATCTTAAAAAAAAAAATCACCCTCAAGGAGCAATAACTACCTTAACTACCTTCCCTATGATGTCACAGCCATAGCAAAACCAAATCAAACTCATAGAACTCAGGATTTCAGGAAACATCGCTTAAGTTAAAAAAGATATATATATGCTCAAACCAACTTCGGCCATACCAATTAAATTAAAACCAAAAATGCTACTCTAAGAGTCAGATCCTTGACTATCTAAACATATGTCTGCAAATGAAACGTAAGAAGTCAGTTGGAATAGTGTTGAGATGTTTACTGCTCCTTCCTAGGCTTCCCCCAGATCTCTATTATCTATATAATATAGACATCAAGTTTGTGTTTTTATTAGCAACGTTGTGTTGACTTCCACTGAGATTTTTTTGTTTTGTTAAATTCTCATCAGAAAAGAGTACAGAGGTGAAGAGAAGAACCAAATAGTTGTTACAGACTTGTGCTGTGGAGGTAAAGTTGTTATGCTTATAAGAAGCACGTGGGATCTTTTTCAGGGGAAAAGGCAAGATGCCGCGTTTATTGGAAATATAACAATTAGCATATGCATTCAATCTCTCACACACTCTGTCCCTCCAGTTGATGTTATAATTACCAGTCCAAAGTCCGGATCAATCTAGTGGGTAGGGAGGAGCTGGGTTCTGTCAGTCGCAACACGATGCTCCAGATAAGTCTTGGAAGGATAAACCCAAAGTTTCATTGCAAAGCACCCTGATTATATAGTGTTTTTCCTTCATTGGGACCAATGAGTTTCGCACGGTCATGCTGTAATCAATTGTCGTTTGACAAGTGCTTGTTTTCTTAAATTATTCTTTTTATTCTTTATTTTGTTTTTTTCATTAGTCTCTCAGAGTTGCCCCATGCTGGTTTTGATCACAGCTATCTTGCCCCCATTGATAGGTGCCTGCCACATCTTTTAAAGTCATCAATCTGCCCTTCTCTGACATCAGCCAAAAATGAAGCAACAGTATGCTTGTGCCCTGTGTGCACATCTAACATTGACAGTATGAATCTTATTTCCACACCCTGGACTTGTATGGTACTATGCTCTGTATGATATGTAATTATGTAAATTAAGAGCTGTATAATAATAATGCATTTGCACATGAAGGCAGAGTTAACATTCCACGCACAGCTCTAACTTTATTTTGGTACTTCAGCATGCAAATTGAATATTGTCTTTTCTATCGGTTTCTCTGGGATTTTATGAAAAGAAAGATGGGTAAAGAAAAAAAGGGGCTTCTTTTTCTGGGACTTTAAAATTTTCCTGGCTTTCAAACATTTCAAACCAGGCATGTAAATTCCATAATCTGGGCCCATTTAACCAGACACCCTTTAGGAGCCCTACAGGTGGAGCCCGTCTAGCACATCCCTCCCAACCTGTGCAATTCCTAAGGGGCATCAGAGAGAGTTTCCCTCCTGCACACCTTACAAAAGTCACAGGCCCGCCCTTAGGCTGTTACCATCAAATTCTTTTCTCAATCCTAGGGGTCCCCTCCAATTTGCAGTAACCAGAATTTTCATTATGCATTTAAAGCAGCCAAATGTGCCATTCTTAGCAAGAAAACAAATGAAAAGGTCAAATGTTCACAAATCGGTGTCTAAAGTTATGCTGCTCAATCCATATTTAGGTGCCTAAATAAGTGATTTGATTTTTAGAAGGGAGACTTGCTCTAATGTCCATGAGAAACACAGCAGCTAGGGAGTGGCTCTGATATGCTGGAGAAGGGATCCTGGCTCCTGAGGTAAATAGGACAGGGTATTCCAGTGGTGTCCAGCCAAATAGTGCCAGATTTTGGATTGTATGTGCATTTTTGGTCATCTTTACCTTAATATAACTTTTAAATAATGTTCTTTGAGGAGTTTAGCTTAGCTTCAGTTTACCAAAATGGGTCCCCTGTTCTGGATCAGCCCCTCCTGCCTCCTTCCAGCTGCTCACAGTTCTAACTGCTCCTTTTCTTATCTACTGTTCTAACCTGCCAGAAGTTCTGGATGACAATAGCCACAGGCAGCACCCACCGGCATTGTTATACAATGAGACCATAGAAATCAGAGTTCATGCATGAGATATGTTGAGCCTCAGAAATTTCCCCAAATTGTCTTAAATACCGCTGCAAAATATCAAAGGCAGAAATCCTCATTGTGGATGGCAGAATTAACCAGACTTGTATTTGTGTTGGTGTCATAAATATAAAGGAAAGGGTAACTTTTTTTATGTATGCAATAACATAAAATCCCTCCTGGCCAGAGGTACTGAATCACTTTACTTGTAAAGGTTAAGAAACTCAACTAACCTGGTTGGCACCTGACCAAAAGGACAAATAAGGAAAGAAGATACTTTCAAATCTGGGAGGGGAGGTTTTGTTTGTGCTCTCTTTTTTATTCCCCCTCTGGATGGAGAGAGAGACCAGGCAGAAAAAACATCTCCTGAAAACATACCTGAAATGAGCATCTAAGATTACAAAAATTGTAAGTAAGGGCAA
Organism: Gopherus evgoodei; assembly: GCF_007399415.2. Lineage (NCBI taxonomy): Eukaryota > Metazoa > Chordata > Testudines > Testudinidae > Gopherus > Gopherus evgoodei. Next base: position 82,233,110 of record NC_044329.1, on the reverse strand, counting down.
GGAAATGTGTCAGATTATCTTTTGTTTTAGCTAGTGAATTTTCCCTATCCTAAGAGAGTTTTATTCCCATTTTTGTAACTTTGAAGTTGAACCTAGATGGGAATCATCTGTATTTTAAATCTTTTTTACCCTGTAAAGTTACCGTCCATCCTGATTTTTGCAGGTGTGATTATCTTACTTTTTTTTAATAAATAAAATTCTTCTTTTAAGAACCTGATTGATTTTCAGCGTCCTAAAAACCAAGAGGTTTGGTCTGTGCTCACATTGTAACCAGTTGGGTAGTATATTATTCTCAAGCCTCCCCAGGAAAGGGGGTGAAGGAGCTTGGGGAAATATTTTGGAGAAATAGGGATTCCAACTGACTCTTTCCCTGAATTTTTGTCTAAATCACTTGGTGGTGGCAGCAATACCATCTAAGGACAAGGAAAGAATTTGTGCCTTGGGGAAGTTTTTAACCTAAGCTGGTAGAAATAAGCTTAGGGGGTCTTTTATGTGGGTCCCCACATCTGTACCCCAGTATTCAGAGTGGGGAGGGAATCCTGACAGTTGGCCAAGATAATCTTGGGTCTGACTTTCCAAAAATCCCCTAAATAACAGGTTTAAATATCAAAGGTTCTTACTTTTGTCAAATTGTTTTTACAATCTTTAATCTCCTCTCACACAGAGTCTGTTCTAGCACAGTTCTGGCACAGTATTATACGCTTCACTCTTATTTAATTCATTTCATGGAATTTCTGTGTAATAGTGCCTGCGCTAGGGCTCTGTGAATGGCACACTGGTTTAGTTTTGAGTGTGTTAAGAGGACAAGGTGAAACTGATCATACAATAGAAGGCTAGCACAACCTTAGCAATGGGGAAAGATGCTCTTTGTTTAAGATTTTTGTATTGGGAACCAATATAAAATACTCAAGGGAACCTTGTTTTCCCCCCAATGTATTTTGTATAACTGTTTTTGCTCACAGCGTTTATACTTGTGACATCAGGAGGCTGTCATGTCTGAGCAAGTGTAGTAAATTGGTTTACTTATCTCATTGCAGTGTTGTTGGAGCTATGTTGTTCCCAGAGTATGAGACACAAGGTGGTTGAGATAATGCCTGGTACTGAAACTCAAATTCTTCTATATGCAAACCTGAGTACATTTTCTTGGGTGATCATTTTGCTTGTTGTTTATAGATTGTATGTTCGTTAATGACTGGGGAAATGATTCCACGCATTTGCTAATAATCTGGTGTAGCAAGAGCTTGTTGCATCTAAAGCCATCTATTGAAAAGCCCATAATGTCATGTAATACGGCCCTCATTAAACTCTTATTATGGTGCCCTGTGGCTGGGTAGCAGTATGAGTGAACTAAAAAATCAGACGGATCAACTCTGCACCATGTTTTAGAAGGGCAGGCTTGCTAATAAGGCAAATGCCTTACTTACAAATCCTGTATTTCCCCCCTCCACTGCATGCTTATGTTGGAGGAATGGCCTGCTTGATAAGACTAATCTGAAAAGATCCATCTGATTTTTATCTGAAATGGACAAAAGCCATGCATTGCGTTTTCTTTTGACACGCACTGTTAAATTGGCGTGGGTCAAAGAAACATCAAAATAAATGGCCCTCTAAATGACTTTCTATTCTCTAGCAAGATTCATCACTTGATGGCCATATGAAAAGCCGTTCAATCACCTGTTGGCAATGGTAACCATCTCATAAAAACTGCAGTGGATCATTATATACTGTTATGAGATGATATTGCCTAGACTCCACATCAAGCTATGGCCTGTCATCATTGTTAGTCTATTTTACAGGCTGAGTGCACTCTAACTCTCCTCATAAAACTTTGTTTGAACCCGGGTTTCTCAATGTCTCACTGCTTGGTGTTTTTTCAAAAGAAGCTTTTTCTTTTATATAGGAGTAGAGTGCCCTTCCTGTACACAGTGCATTACATCTGAACCATTCATGAGAAGTGCACAGCTGTCAGGCAATCTTCTTGGTGTTTCACTCTTTGCTTGTACAGCAACATCCTGTTGTTCTGCATTTTCAATTTATCCTTGTATGGAAACTATGAATGTCTTTGGTATGTGAGTGCTCTAAGTACTAAATCTCCTACAGTAGGGATCTATGCTAATGTACTGAACTTTGAAGAAGTGGTAAATCACTTGCCTGTAATTGTTTTCCAAAGCAAGTATTTAGGATGGATCCACACTCCTTCCCTGCCTTTCTTCCCTAGAGTTTGGGTTTATTTTTGTTCCTACTTCTAATGAATTAGATTAATAAACAGATTCTGTTTGCCTATACATCACAAGTGATTAAAATGGAAGAGGAAGAAGATATTTCACTTGTTTTTATTTTTAAAAATCCTTGTATTGGCTTAGAAAATTCAGACTGATCTTTTAGGTATACGTTAGGTTTTATAACCTGACACGAAAGCTTGTGGCTTTTAAAAACTTTTATTGTGACTTATTAAACCAAGGAAATTCCTAGACATGTGCTAGGTTTAAATAATGCTAATCTCATGACAAAAACAATAAAAGGCAAAGAAATGTAATATTAAGGTTGAAACTCTTGGTTTTGTACATTTGCAGTTCACCTTTAAGGACAATCCAACCATCTCAGTATAAGAAATGTCACATATCAGCAAAGAGGGGCATTCAGCACACTGAGAATTCAGATCTCTCACGTTTCTTCCTTTTCACAGGTCCTGACGTGCAGATGCATTTCTGAGCGTAGGCTTAGGGAGGATGGAATTGTGGCTGAAGTTCAGGACTAGAAGTGATGAGATCCGAGTTGTGCGGCCAGCTCTATTACAGACTTCCTGTGTGACTGGAGATAAGTCATATTAAATGCTCTGTGCTTCAGTTACCCAATCTGCAAAATGCAATTAATATTTCCCTAACTCATTTGTTTTGTGAGGCTTAATGCATTAATGTTTTGGAAAATGCTTTGAGAGCCATGGATGCAAGGGCCTGTATAAGACAACGCTAAATATAGCTGATTATTAATTTCTTCCTGCTTTGTGTTTCACCACAGCATGTATTCTCTGCTGGTGCCTGCACTCCCCAGGTGTCTCTTTGGGACAGAACTTAAGAAGGCATTTTAAAAAGGTTTTCTAACTGTGGGGCAGTGATGTTTGTTTAATGGCACTTATCCTTCTTCACCGGCAGCCTTTGAAGGCTCCACAGCTCTTTGGTGGTGAGTGGGACAGCAATGTATGGCCCTCGTCTTCTAAGTGCCTGAGAAACATTAATTTATCTTCAGAACACCCTTGTGAGGTAGAGCAAGTAGTAGTATCCTCATTGTACAATAGGAAACTGAGGCACAGGGAAATCAAGTGAATTGCCCAAGGTCATATAGGAAGTCTGTGCCAAAGCCTTAGTCCTAGTGCCTTACCCACAAGACCATACAAACCTGAGTTTAAATTCCTAACATGTTTAATGCCCCTTTTCATTTGGGACATTTAGTACATCATTTGATCTTTCATAGTCCTTGCAGGTTGCCTTAACTAGCTGCTTCTTTCTCCCTAACACACTCTAGTACCTACTGTATGCAACAGACAGCACAGAAAGTCTATTACATTGGGTCCTTACTTAGTGGTTTAAAGCAGTACTTACGGAAGGTGCAAGGTGGACGTTATATAGACCGTAAGGTTACATGTTAGAAGATGGGGTTATGCAAGGTATGCAACAATGTGGCAGTTAGCAGTGCTGCAATATAAGACACTAAGACCGGGCTTGCATCACACACTGAAATGAAAACACTAAAATAGAGAGCTTCTATTTTTCTTCTTGACTGATATGTCGCAGCAATTGCTTGCTTGTGGGAGAGCTGAAATAGTCCTTGCAAAGGAAGGCCATGCATTTAGCCACCAGAGCTGGCCCTAGGCTTTATCTAGGTGTTCTCCCTGTCACCTCGTGAGCTCTGGAACCTTCAGGTGTATGTATAACACCCCAGCCCTAGAAATTGGCTGCCTAATGAGGACAGAGGTATCTGGGCATATATGCCAGCCAGCAGAGGGAGCACAAAACAAACAAATTGAGGATAGGAGACAATAGGAATAAAACCTCTAAATAGCCCCTTCCTAACAGTATTGTCAGAACATAGCTGGATTGGAAGGAAACAGAGGGTGGAGGAGGGGCTGCAGGGCTCTGACAGCATGGTGGTCAATCAACACTTCTATAACTGGAGCTCTCAGCTGTTTAGCAGTGGGGCAGACGGTCCCTGGATGTGAAGAGCCCTATGTGACTGCTAGACTGCATACTGTGTAATGTGCCATATGGAAATAAACCTTTGCACTAGGCCCAGTCACTTCTTGAGTCCAGCTGCACTTCTGATCTGCCTCCTTATTAGGAAATGGCAGTTATGCTGTAACATGACCAGTAATCAAGAAGATCATCTGCACATTTTATCACTATAGCTATTGCCAAAGTGCCTGCTCTTTAATCTAAAGTTGCACAGACCTGCACCTAGACACAGATAAACTGTTAGCTGCCTAACTTCAGTCATTATCAAGCTCTGAACTATTATCTGGAGGCAATTATCTAGCTGCACAACTAGGGACCGTAATAGATAAGCAGTGACAAATTCATAGCTTTACCCTGTCTGTTGCCTCTGCCTCAACTACTGTCTCCACTTTATTTTTTTAAGCATACCTAAATATTAAGCAAGAAACAACCTAATTTTGAGTTTAAATGTTTGTTAGCCAGAAAATTAGTCCCATTGTGAATTTGATGCTTCTACCTACAGTAAGCCACAAAGAATGTGGGTAATGTAGCATTTCAGTCGCTAGGTGGTGCAAAAGGAATATACACCTCAAAGAAGGAAGGCATGTTGGCACTTTGAAAGGCTTCACTAGCACATGATGCCGTCTCCCTGGTTTAATGGAATACTTGTGTTTTGCTGTCAAGTTTGCCTTTTACAAAGGGTCAGGATTCTTGCTGCTAACCTCATTCCAGCTTAATTTCACATAAAACGAACAGCTTTCCTGCAACTGAAAGGTTGTGTGTTTCATATTCACAGAATTGCTAGAATTGCTATTAACTCTGGATGAATGCAATACTATTGTGTCCTTTTTCTCTCTCTCTCTCTCTTTTTTTTTTTTTAAATTACAGGCATAGGTTGGTTTTTGGGGTTTTTTTTTTTTTTTCCCTTTTCCGGCTCATTCCCCTGGGTGTTTATCAGATTGTCTGTCTGCTTCTGGTGGCCTGTTTCAGAGGGTCTCTTAGTGCTAAATGGGACCTAATTATTTTTACATTTTAAAGGGGCTGTTTTAAGTTATATAATGACTCTGGCGTTGTCTCTGAGTGAAGAATTAACCTGAAAAGGTTACTTTTTCTCACAAAATGGATTGCACACTTGGTTCTCTATATTGGTTAGTTAGGCATTTAAAGAGCTGCATTTTCTCACTAAATGCCTTGAAAATTTGTCATGATAGTATTTAAAGGGGCAAACTGACATTGTTTATTTTCCCAAACCTTTTCGGCATATTGCTTAGCTCCGTATTGTCCCTTTCAGGAGCTCTCATATAGTATGAAGGAATGATAATGCCCTTTTTGCTTAGATAACTGTGACAGAATAACATTTCTTTTCTGCTGAAATACCAAGGAAAGGGATGCCACAATGCCAAATGTATATTACATTGCAGCTGATGGGGTGAGGATAGCCATCCTGAACAGCTATTCAAGGGAACTGAAATTTTCACAATTTATATGAATAATATGAGGGTTTGTTAGTATTTCTGTCCATTGGCACTCCAAAAAGTAGAGTTCTTTTCTCCTTGGAGTTTTCCATATGATAGGTGGGGAAACTTGAACTGTAATGGCTTGTGCTGCACCTGGTTGGTGACAACAGGCAGACTTTGCTTTCCAGGGTTGTCAACCAGGCACCTATCACTAACTCTGCATTCTTTAAGAAAACTGAATTCAGGTACTGGTACTGCCACTGAAGCCAATGGTGCTCTGTATAGCCAACAGGTCCAGTCATGAGGGTCAGATTCGAGGATCAAAGCTTTAGAGATTAATTGAGTTATTATAAAAGGCAGGGAAGGGCAGTTATGTCCACAGTGGCTTTGCAACAGCAGTCACTCTTCGTTAATTCCCTACTGCTCATTTACTTGCCATCTCTGTTTGTTTTCATGGCAGAGTTGAATGCACCTTCTCCAGGTCTCTGAATAAGCCATTGTCACCCTTTGATTTGACACCTGAAGTCAATGTAATCAAATATGCTCACTGCTTACAATCCCAAAACAAAAGGGAAGTAGAGGCTTCAATCTGGTTAAATCACTTTGAGAACAACTAATTATGCTAAAATCTGCAGTGCAATTAGCACTAGTTGACTTGGCACTCTTTGGAGGCCCTGCATCAGCTGCAGATTGCAGGAGCCTGAAATCAGGCTTCATCTAGAAGGTAGGAGTTGGGAGCAGCTCTCTGTAATTTTAAAATCAGAAATCTCTCCTAGTGGGCCTCCTCTTCCCCCACCAAACACTTCAGGCCCTGCAGCAAATCTTTTTTTCCAGCTGTGCCAGAGATGGTACTTGGTCACCTCTATAGCATTTGCATATGACCAATTCCTTCAGTCACTAGCCCCCTTGAGACACCCACAGGCTCCAGCTCCCATTCTGAACTTATGTTTCCTGCATGGCAGTCCCACAAGTTTCTGCCATTCTACCAGAAGGCAAAAGGAAAATGATTCTTTATTAGGACTAATGGAACAATCTGTATTTCTAAGGGTAAATTATTTCTTGCCTGGAAAATATCGTTAGGTTGAGTATTTATACTCTCACTCTTCCCCAGATTCCTTGGTAGTGGTGGCTATTAGTGAATGGGAGAGAGAAGGACGCTAAACAGCAACACCAAAAGACAAAGAGGCTGGACTTATTTGGATGCAAACTTTATTCTACAAGAAGTCTGCAACTAAGGTTTGCAAACCAACAGGCACTCTTGAGCTGCTATGACTTCACCCTCTGGGAAAACAGTATAAAACTTAAAGACAAGTTACCAGAGAACTTGGCAGGATTTGGCAGTAATTTTGGCGGAGGGCAAGTTAGTTACCAGGACTGCTCTCCAGAACAGTTTAGATGGCACAGATGTGGTGGCTTTAACCAGGGCATCAACCATTTCTATGAGAAGATGTTTGTAGTTACAGTCATCAGGGCTTCCCCAGAAGTCCAGGACTTGCCTTTTGAAGGTCCCTTTTTGTTTTTTGGATAAGACAGATGATAGAGTCCATAGCCTAAAAGATTCCAGGGAGACATTAAAATATCTTGGAATCTATACTCTGGCATCAAAGAGGAAATAGCTCCATCCTCAGCTGCCATAAAGACACCAGGATTTTGCTTGCTGGTCTCAATATCCGTTGAAGAGAAAGGAGTTATGGGAGACAACATCCACGGCCCTTCTTTTCAGCATCAGTAAGCTCCTCCCATCCAGCCACTTCATCCAAACAAACATTGTGATGCATTCGTCGAGACATAAAGGATACTTACTTCCATGTCGCAATATGAAGTTTCTCAGATTTGTAGCAAATGGGTCCCATATTAGTTCGTGGTGCTCCCATTCAGTGTCTCAACTGTTCCTCAGGTTTTCACGAAGTGCATGGTGATGGTGGCAGCACATCTATGAAGTCTGTGGTGGCGGGGGGGAGTGGGCTTTATCCTCCTGCTACCTATCCTCACTCTAGTCACAGACACTTCAGCTCTAGGTTGGCGGACTCATATGCGGTCCCTGCAGACTCAAGGTTTCTGGTTGTTTCATGAATGGCTCATAAATGTCAGGGAGTCAAGAGCTTTGTGATTAGCCTGTTCAGCTTTCCTCCTGTAAGTAGTAGGAAAGAACTTGTTAATTCTAGGAGACAACTCAGAAACTGTTTTACATAAACAGAGAGGAGTGTGGCCAATCCAGTTATTGCCAGGAGGCAGTTTGGCTCTGGGACTTTTGCATAACCAATTCAGTTCATCTCAGGGAGGGTTACCTTCTAGGGAAGCAGAACACATTGGTGGATTGACTGAGCAGGACCTTTTCCAATCACCATGACTGTTTTTATGACCAGACATTACCAGATCCATCTTCCAGCTCTGGGGGACCCCCCAAGTGGACCTGTTTGCAACAAAGCCCAAAAAGAAAATGCCATCAGTTTTGGTCTCGGGGAATTCTCAGCACAGGCTCACTGACAGATGCTTTTCTGCTATCTTGGAAAGGATTCAGTATGCCTTCCCTCCACTTTTCTTGTGCCCAGAGTATTGTTCAAAGTCAAACAAGACCATGCTTGTTTTATACTTGTAGCCCCAACAACACTGATACTTGATTCTACTGATCTTGTCAATCAAGCCTTCACTCTCTCCCTGTGGATCCAGATGTGAGTTCTCATGAGCTTGCCTGCTTGCTCCATCCCAATCTGCAAGCCCTCCACCTGCCAGTGTGGATGCTTTGTAGTTAACACCTTTAGAGATCCTGTTTTAAGGAGGTTCAGAAAGTGCTTCTGTAGAGTAGAAAACACTCAACTAGGGACACTTACCTGGCTAAATGGAAAGGCTTCTCCATTTGGTCCCACCAGAAAGGCTTATTTCGAGGGCATGCCTCCCCAACTCATATTGGACTATCTATCTTCTATACCTAAAACATCAGAGTTTGGCCATTAGCTCTATAAGAATACATCTGGCAACTATCATAGCCTTCAGTTCCTGGGTGGATAGTAGATCTTTCCTCCAGCCTCATCGTTACCATATTCCTAAATGACTTGGTTAGATTGTAAACACACGTGCAAGACCCTATCCATCCTTAGGACCTGAATGTGGTCCTAGCAAAGTTGACTAGACTGCCATTTGAACCCCTTGCAACTTGCTCTTTGTTCCAGCTCTCTGTGAAGGTAGCATTTTTAATTGCTATTACCTCAGCCACGACAGTGGGTGAGTTGAGAGCCCTAGTGTCAGAGCCTCCTGAACCCGTTTTCCGTAAGAATAAAGTTTATATCTTCCCTCACTCAAAATTTCTCATGAAGGTAGTATCTAATTTTATGTTAACCAGGCAATCTATTTGCTGACTCTCTTCTCGAAATCACATACATGTAGAGATGAGTTGAGATGTCATTTGTTGGATCTGAGAAGAGCTTTAGCTTTCTACCTGGATCATACGAAGTTCTTTAGATCCTCCATGCAGTTGTTGATTGTGGTTGTGGACAAAGCCAAGCGTCAACCAGTTTCCACTCAGAGAATATCATCCTGGATCTCTCTGTGCATGCATTTATGCTGTCAATTGGCTAATATAACCCGACCAGCTAGAGTAGTGGCACATTCTACTGGAGCACAGGCACCTTTTAGCAACTTTCTTGGCACCAATACCCAGTTGTAACACAGTGTCCTGGTCATCAGTCCACACTTTCACTTCTCATTATGCCACATCCCATCAGTCCGGGGACAATGACAATTTTGAACAAGTTGTCCTACAATCATTGTTCAGGTATAATCTGAGCCCACTTCCATGTTTGTCTGCTTGTGAGTTACCTACAGTGGAATGGACATATGCAAGCACTTGAAAAAGAAAAAGTGGTTACCTACTTTTGTGTAACTGTTGTTCTTTCCACAACCTGCCCTCCTTCCCCTCTCTATCAGAGTCTATCCAGCACTAAAACCTAAAGCTTGAGCTGCCCCAGTGGGTATTGTTGAGGGGAAAAGTCCTCCAACAACTGTGTACGAGTCGTGCACAGACCTACGGTGGAATGGATATGTGCAACACACCTCGAAGAACAACAATTACAGAAAGATAAGTAACTATTTTTTATGGGGTAAATTGATTTCACCATTGGGAAACTAAGGTTTCTTTCCCCAGAGTAATAACTATAAAGCACGCTAATGCTATTCAACATTAGTGCATTAAAGCGTGGCCTTATCAATTCAAAGCATAAAGGCAACAAAATAAGCTGTTCGATTTAAAAGATAATACATATATAATGAGGAAAATGTGTGAAAGCTTTATTCAAATGAAAATGCAGAAGTGTTTGAACTAGTGAGGTATGTTTTTGTGCTGAGTTATGAGCATATGTAATAGATTTAATTATTAATTTCTCCATTGTTCTATGCACACAGACAGGGTTCAAGGCACAGTCATTCTCTGGCTTTCATAGATCTAATTTGTTTAATTATTGCCTGAATAAAGAATTACTCCAATTCCAAGCGCTCTTTTTTCCTCTCCTAAATATTATTTCAATGCGGCATTCCAAAAGAGGAACACCTGCCACTTCTTCAAAGTCAGCTGATCACTGGCAATGATGGAGTGAGCTACTGCTGATGACGTTCCTTTTCAAGCCCTTTTGTCTAAAGGAATTATCATGCACCCTTTTCATTTTATTGAACAAATTACATTTGTCAAGGTCTATCTTTGTAAATAAATAACTAGAGACACATGGCTCTGCTCTTCCAGGTCTCTTGTTCTATTTATGGAAGCCAGATGACATGAAACAAAAGAGAAACTTTCCGCTAAAAGCAATTATCTTTCTGCATTCCCATCAGTATAATTATATTGCAGGGAATTTTAAGAAGCTGTACAAGTAGAATTGAATGCTTAAAATCATGTTTGCTGAATTGTTGTTATGCAAAAGTGGAGCAGGCTGTATTGCATCATGTTAACAGAACAGCACCAATGACAATTCTCTTACAATGCTGTGACTGAAAGTGTGTGTGTATTTAATGCGAGACCAGAATTTGAAAATGGGACTGTGCTGTACAAAAGATTGCAGAATAATATGTATGGGAGCCTGTAAAGGGGGTTCCTCGCACCACAGGTTCGCCTCCTAGTGGCTACATCTTGGAATTAGCTTTCGCCTCGCCTGGTGCATTCTAACATCTGTTGCTCATGCTGTGGTCCCCTCTCCACCTCTCTCTCTCATTCAGGGTACTCACTCTTTGTGACTTGGTCCTCAGGTCAGGTTGCTATATAGTAGCCCTCTTCTGGAGTAACAGCGCCCCCCGAAAAGCAATCTGTGTGCTATCTGTTCCAACTCCAGGTCCTGTGCTACTTGCTGTGACTGGTAGGAGAACTCAGGTCCACCTGCTATTTTGAGATCCAGCAATCTAAGTCTTCTCAGTCTCAGCTGCTATTTTCCAGGGCTCCTTCCCACCACACCTTTCTCTCCTGCCTATTTCTGGGTTTACTACTGCAGCTTCCTTTGGCCCCCCATGGCTACTTCATTCTCTAGGCTTCTTGTAAGACTCCCTAATCCAGGGCAGGACCTCAGGGCTTACTATCCCCCTGGATCATCCCCGGCCAACTTCTTTTCCTTCTAGGGAGTGACTGCAGACCTCCTTCCTGCTCTCACTTCCTGGCTTTATATACCTATTCTAGCTCCTCCCACAGCTGGTGTCATCTGCCATTATCAAGTCCAGCTTCCATTCCAGGTTCAGCATATAAGGTTAATTGGCCCCTTCTGGCCCATATTAACTTGCTCACGAGTTGAGTGGGTTGAACATCCCACCATAGAACCAATGCTGTCTTCTCCCCTGATTAAGAGTGTTACAAAGGAGTCCACAGATATTAAAAAAAAAACAAAACTAATGCCCCATCCTGCAAATGCCTAAGCATGTGTGTATCTTTACTCATATGAGGAGTCCTGTTTCACTTGAGTCAGACTATGCGTGTGACTGAAGTTATACATATAAAGTAAATGACTGCAGGACTGGGGCCATGGTTGGCCTTTTGCCCCTACCGCATGGAGCAGATGCTGGTAGAGTTGGATTCTCTTGAAGTGAGTAAAATCGCTACTTAGCTCAGCAGTTGTTGGATGAAGATAGGGCAAACCCTGTGAAGAGTGAGGCTTTGCCATCGACTTGAGCTATTTTGAGGGTATATAACACCTGTTAGTGTTCATGAAATTTTTTCTTGTGATATAAATCCATGTGTCCATGAAAGATTCCATTTTTAAAACAAATGGTCTTCCGAGCTCAAGGAAGAGCTTCTGCTATTTGTAAGGAATATAGCACACAAACATGAACCCAGGGGCTAGACTTCACTGTGTAAGGGAGCTGGTAGCCACATCTATATTTACATTGCCTAACATTTTTCACTATAAAAGATTCTTGCAATCTGTTTTTGAGCAGCTCTTACATCACCATTGTTTAAAAAAGATATTTGAATTTTGGCAGGGGAAAAGCTTTCAGGCTAGAGAAGAACCCATTCTGCGTCCCATGAAATTCTGCTCGCTTTTGCTGAGGTATATTAAACGCTGAAAATCACCCTTTTCATTCTCTTGCTCATAGTCATCAGGAAAACTTCAGCAGCCTGACAAGTTAATAACTGAATGTGAATATTCTAACACTGGGCCCACACTGCCACTGCAGCAGCAGCACATGCTGTACCAGGAACACTGGAAGCAGACAGCTTCTCTGGGATGGGGATAGAGAGAGACTGACCAAACTCCCCAAAAGCTCCTTCTAGAGCAAATGAGGCAGTGATTCTACTGACAATAGCCTCATTCATTACCCAATCCTAATTTATTCCCTGAGCACCATCCATCCTTTGCAGAGAATGAGGCAGGGGTCCTGTGGAAAAATAAGTATATAATAATGTAATTAACAAGGGAGCTGAAATAAGGTTTCACAGGCAACCTTAGTACTAGCATTTCTGCTTGACTTTGCAGCCTAATCCAGTTGTTTAGATAGTTTTTTGCTGTAGATAGAATGGATGTATTTTTCCATTAGAATTTTTTCCCCTCTGCCCCCTGTCATTATCCTAGTTTCATTTGATTGTCTCCTTTTCTTCCCTGCTTTGCTTCTCATTAGTTTTGTGTGGGTTTTTTTTAACTCTCTCTCCCTGGTGGAACAATAACATACAAGACAAACTTTCAAAACCAAGATATCGAAGCAGTTTCAAAATGAATTTCTTACCCCATCCCTGTCTACCAGCATTAGGTCTGCAGCCAGCCATCCTAGAGTAAGGTGGGGTGAGTTGGAACCTCTCTAATTTAAGGATCAGCCTGTTTTGTGTGTCTGTTTGGGGTTCTTGTGTGTTGTTGTTCTGAATTCTGAAAAATAAAGTAGTGTACGTTGCAACTTTCCAGCAAGAGTAGTTTGTTTTTTTATCTAACTTCTCTATGTGTACATTGAAACATAACAGTAATATGTCCCCATAACACTGCAGAAGATTATACAAAAACAAATAATAGAATGTGCCCTACACACACAAGGGAGGGTGCCTGGTTCCCTGTATTGACTACAACAGAATATTTTTTTTTCTGTGAAATCCATTTTGACTGCCATGTGTTTACATTTATTTTCTTTCCAGTTCCATAGATTACTCATCCATAACTTATCAGCAGGACAGAACATATTGAAAGCATGCTTTCTGCTCCACAAGGAATTGCCTTTCTTCTGTTTCCCAGACTCCATTTTGCCACGTTTTCTGATAGTTCCACTGTGAAGAATTCTGTCTGATGGGATGAAGACGTACAAACCAACAGTGTTCCAAGTCAGCTGAGTTCAGTGTCAGACCAGGTATGCAAGGGCTAAACTATTCCAAGGGACGTGAGATAATGGGCTGAAATTCCTTCCTAGTGCTCTGGAGAGTAGCAATGGAGGCTACCGGGGACTTGCATTCACTCTAGCCTCATACCGCCCTACTCCCTGTGGGTGTAATCTCTTAAAGTTTATTTCAATCCAAATATCATCTTTTCTTTTTCTAGATGTCCCGTTGGGCCACAGTTTCTTTGCATTCTTTGACCATGGACAGGAGTTACAGTAAGTGGCTTCCTCTTGTTTTGTTGTGACATCTTCTGTGGCCAATGCTGTTCTGTTTTCACTTATGACTCTTCCTTGGTAAGGATTAACGTTTCAGTGAGTTTAAATATGAACCTTAATGCAATAGTCTGACAGTTAGGTTTTTAATAAATGTCCTTTTTTCCCCTCTGAAATAATCTGTAAGGCTGTTACTAATTAGAATATGAGACACTTCCTCAGTTGGTTTCAATGGGGCTTGTTTTTGTTGCATCTGGCAGTGTGTCCAACAGAACAGCTCAACCAAAATGTGCTCAGTTAAAATCAGTTGCTTCACAAGAAGCCAGTATTTCTTGGTTATATTATTATTAAATATCCAGGCATGTGTGCCTAGAAAATATTCCATTTCCCCTCTCGTCCCCCCAAAAGATGAAGAATAACGGATCCAAAGCCTCACAAAACCCAAATATGCCTCTATTTAAGAATTGAATATATGGATTTTTATGGGGTTTAGGAGGGAAGAATTTAACAAAACAAAAATCCATGCTGACATCTCTCCTCCTATCTCCAGGGGGATTTTGGTTGCATAATTTTAAATTCCTTAAAATACTGGGTTTGAGAGCTGACAAAATGTTAATAGTGTCACAAGGGTGATACTAGTGTTCCAGTATATCTTTGTCCATATTCTAATATGCCTCTTAGATAATGGAATTCATTATTGATTTGAGAACATTTTATTTTATTGGCATGTCTTGTTGTTTTCAAAAGTTTGTCGTTAAGGACCTTGGGGCTGCGGCTTCTGGCATTGCCTGTTCAAATCACTTAGATGTGTGAAGCTTTGTTCCGCCCTTTTGCTTAATGAATGATCTATTGCTCTGTAAACACAAGAAATACCATGTTGGATTGTGTTCTCCTTAGCTGAGTTGGATCAGACTTGTTAGTGCTTGAGTATGCGATCTCAAAGAAAACCTATTTGCTGTGGTGATATTGGTGATTCAGTAGATGACATTCCTTCTTCTGACTCAGTACACCAGCATGGTTCTCATGCTTGTGATACTTATGCCCCATTGAGAGTACATTTGGGTGTGGACGTGATGTGTGTTACAGTATGCTAGGGGACCACATTGTGGTTGGCAAGCTCAATTGCCTGTAATGCAGAGAAGGCCACTGATACCACCTTCAAAGATAAACAATTACCTTTTATTATCACACAGGGCCTTAACACTATCAGCTTCAAATAACATATAATCACAAGTCTGCAATATCATTTACTTCTGCTAAGAGAAAATAGCACATATTAAATTGCTGCTGACTACGTTCAACTGGAGAAATAACATGAGCCAGCCAGGAACTAATTCAGATGATGACTCCACAGATACTAATAGCTTGCATCATGCCAAATACATCAGATGCGTGGTCCACTGTTGAATCATCTTATGTATTTGTGTGTTGTTGCTCCTAAAAGAACAATTGTCCAGGAACTTTGGTATGTGTCCATATTACACATGCATTAGATATGTTAAAGTAAATATATGCGGACACATGAAAAGTATATGCATATAGGTAGTAGTATAGTATAGTATATGCATATAATTTTCTGCTGAAGGGAGGCTGAGTGTCTGTTACAGGTAAACAGTTCAAGTTTGAGTTCAGTGTTTGGAAAACAGTATCTTTGCTCAGGTATGGCTCTGAGTCTGCTATTGTGACCTGTTAGCTATGACATACCCATGGAACCCTAAGGCAGGGAGGAGTGCATGAACTTGATTGGCTAACCTGAGGCTGAGACTTTAAAGAGGTTCCCTAATTTTTTTAACTCAATCCTCCGAAAAATACAACAGCAGCTACATGGGCTAAAAATGTTGCCTTTAAAAAATAAAAAAATAAAATAAAATAACATTTTGCTTCTGTAGAGTCTGAATTTGTCAAGGGCACCAGATAAATATCTTAAGCAAGCTTAACTCAGCCCAGAGCCAGGCCTTTGACCACTGCTTGAATCTGTCCCTTGCTGAATGATTTGTATACTGGCCATAGGCCAACTTTCTGCTTTAGAAATGTACACCAGTTGTGAGTCCTGACTGACCAAAGTGTTTTCAGAGAGCTGAAACACTGACATTGATAGAGCTACGTGTAATCTTCAAAATTCGGTCTGCCTCTTTCCTTCTCTTTCTACAAAATCCATGTCACTTCTTATAGATAAATATATTCTCAAATCCAATGCTTTGTTAAATTTTCTAACAAGAAATGCTAGTAACTCAACACGAGCAACCCTACAATAACAGCTTAATCTAAACAATAGCTTGGTTTCAAGCTTCTAAGTGGCAGTTGACAAAAGTGAAGGAATGTTTTTAAACTAATAAATCCAAAAGTAGAGGATCCGTTTTCAATAATCTAGAATTTTACTGCAAGGGTAAGGTGGAAATATCCTGGCTTGAATGATCATATCAGTGATGCTCTACAAGCACTATTATGGCATCACAGGAAGTTTTGAATAAATTGCAATATTTTTCTTTTAACATGAGAGACTTTACATTTCCCTATTTATTGGTTTAAACTTTCCTCTGCCTCCATTTTACTTTGCCCTTTGAATTCCCTGGGTACAGCACATTAACTCTTCTTGAAATAGGAACCAGAGAGCGCAAGTGCCAGAACATTTGTGTCAATGGCTTCCAAAAACTACAGAATTTCCTGCCCAGCTACATCAGATTAGCCAACAACTTTGTAATTGCTTTAAAAAAAAACAAAAAAACAACCAAAAAAACCTCCAACATTCTGACTTTCCTCCTCTCCCCTAACCCATATGGTTCAGCTGGCATGGTGGAGCTTTACTCTTTTATCCAGTATCTTCAGATGTTTCTCTCAATGTGCACTGTGCTGTATTTTTATGGTCTGTGTATTCTATAGCACATAGTTTTAAGCTTACAATGAAAGAGAGATTGGATTCAGCTTAGTGATCTGAGAACAGGTCTAGGAGCCAAGAACTCCTGAAGTTGCAGTCCCAGCTTTGCCACTAAGTCAGGAATCCACATGAAATGAAAGTCACATGATGAGCAATTGTAAAATATTTTTTTTGTGCCTCAGAGAAGGGTGCAGATTCTCAGAGGTTGCTTTCCCTTGCCCACACAGCCTAACTGAAGCTGAGTTTCCAGGTGGAAAGTGTGTGCATCTCCCCTCCCATTTGCAATATTGAGATTGACGATTAGGTAGTCTAACTGGGGACCTTACATTTTCACCTTGAGAAGTATTTGGACTGACATCTCAATAGTAAACGAAAATAAATTAGCTGAGGATGTCTGCATGAAACTTTACAGCTGAAAAATTCATTCTCTAAAAACATTTATATTGTACTCTTTATTGTCAACTAATCCTGCCCAAACTCATTTAATGGCAGTGTGTGGGTTACTTGCTGTCAGTGAGATTATCAAAGGCATTTTTCAGTTGGTGCACCGGGAAAGCATATGCTTCAATGCCAAGTAAAACAATAATGAGGAAATGTTATGATCAGACTTGACCAAATGACCTTTCCCATTTTAGATTAGTTCTTAATTTCAGCACACGGGTCATCCTGTGAGAATACTTACAATAAGTCACTGCTCACCACTCACATGAAAAAGAAGTGACTTATTAGAAAAGTCACTGTACTCATTGCAGTTAATGAGATGTAGAAAGCTTTGTAATTTGATTTGCTGGACCATATGCTGTAAAGGGATACTGCTGATTTCATTCCTCCACATTTAATTTAAGCAATATGCAATGGCTTCTACGTATGGCTACTTACACAATAAAAATTAACTTGGAATATAACACACACATACACATACACACACACACACACACACCATTGTGGGTTTTATTACTTGGGGTGGTTGAGTTTCAAGTGTTTTTCACGGAAACATCTGTAAGTAATGTGTGGGTCTAATTTTAAATCCTGGCAAATATTTTCCATTTAACATTTGGTTTTACTGACAAGCTTGGAGCGGTGGTTTTCAGAGCTTGTCAGTAACAGATACGTGTTCCCAAGAATGAAAAAAAAAATTAAATTGAAGATATCTGTAATTCAAAACTTGCTCTTCTGACCCTTTTTTATATTTTAGTGGTTATGAACAGCAATGCAGAAATTAGTCTTCTGTCCCTTTAAACACCAGCTGCAACTGAATTCATTATTTCCCTCAATAGAAGAGTTCTGGCTTTCTCTTTGCCATCTGCCTGTAGGATGGCCATGGCAAATTTGGAATGTAAGATCAAGCTGCAAAAGGGGTTGGCTGAACTGTGCTCTTTTTTGGACACTGTCCTATGAAATCAGACAGGCAGAAGTGAAGTGTATGTGTGTGTGGCAGGCTGGAGGGAAGGAGGTGACAGCATTAGGGGTATCATGAAATATTAGAGGATCAAGGAGCCCATATTCGTACTTTTTGTATGGAATGTTTAAATCCAAACATAAATCCTGAGGGTGGGTTTAAGTTCCTACCTCACCATGGAGTTTGGCAGCATATTGTGTGCATGTCTCAACAACATGTATTCCTCTGTCTCCGGCCCAAGCCTACTTGCTTGCACCATAGTGACTAGCCATCAGGGCTTTATTTCAGGTTATTTGATTTTTGATCACAGACAAAATGAAACAGCTTGAACAGGCAGCCTGGGCCACATAGCCCATAAAAACTAAAACCAAGCTGACTTGTCAATGTGCACTGCAGTGCCCATTAAAGCTTACATAGTGCACTACTTATGGTGCTTCATGTTAGATTTTGAGACGGAACCTATGTATGGTGGTAGAAATAGCCAGTAAAGTAATTAAGAGCCAGTTTGGAAACTTGCTATTAAGGTGTCTCCTTCTCCCCCGCTCCACACCCCTCAAAAAAAAAAGTTAGGCTTGGATGAGGTAAAACTTACTGGTTTTACCTTAAAGAAATGACATAGCAATAATTATAAATAATGCCAACTTTTGCTCAAGCTCTTAACCTGAGGGGAGTGTGTGGTTTTGAAATGAATAGATTGGTTACATTGTAATTTGGGACTGGCCCAGTAAATCTCTAGAAACAAAACAAAACAAAAGTTCTGGGGATCTCTGGGTTGTAGGCAGTGTAGCTATGTCAGTCCCGGGATATTAGAGAGACGTGGTGGGTAACCTGAAGAAGAGCTCTGTGTAGCTTAGAAGCTTGTCTCTCTCACCAGCAGAAGTTAGTCCAGTAAGAGATGTTACCTCACCCACCATGTCTCTGTAAATTGTAGAGACGGGTATGTAGAGCAGTATGATGTGTCCAGCCACTGGGCGTCAGGATAACCATAGTATAATGCAATATGCCACTGTTCTGAATGTTTCCAATAAAATAAGGCAGTTGTAAAACATAGCCACACTAAACAAATTGAACAGGCTGAATTATTGATGAGAGATTCACCTTCAAGTATTGCCAGGTACTTAATGCCTGTCCTGTCTCAGAGTTCAATTGCCTGTCATTATTTGTAATGCAAATTTAAGTCTTGTGCTCAGTTGTTATAACTCTGTGGTATTAAAATGCCTTTAAAACAGTCAAGAAGACTTAGAGATGACAGTACTTTAGTAACAAAAGAAACATGGCCTTTTCATGGGTTACATGTAAAAAGGAAGTCGTTCTTTTACATTTCTGTTGCTCTGTATCTCCTGCCATTTGAGATTTACTATTTTCCCAACATGATTTAAAAAAAAATTAATTTTGCATTCAGTCAAAAAAAAAAAAGTAAATTATTTCCCTCAGACCAAGATTGTCATCCTGTTGAACTCTGAACTACAGCAGCAGATAATTAGTTTTCCCCACATAGGGATTAATGCAATGAAGAGTTTTGGAATGTGGAAATCTAAGAGACTTTTTGGAATAATGGCTCGGAAATGTCTGGAAAAAAATCTTCTCTGTCACAGATTTCTAAGACTCTCTTAAAAAGAGTCTTCAATATTATGCGTATTTAAAGGCTTTAGAAAGACACACACAAGTCTCTCTCTGTGCTACCCAAGAAGATCCACTTTTTCATTTCAAAATTGCCTTTAATGCTCAATAACAGCCTGTGATTTCAATTCACTTCTAAACCAAAGACTTAACCTTGAGCTGGATTTTTGTTAAAGACTGAAATTGAGAGTATGCTTTGGTGGCAATTCCACTGAGTATGGAATCACAGCATCCTTATGGATAAATTGAGAGATAAAATTAAGATTTTAATCTCAATATGTCCCTGTTTTCTTTTGCCAGAAGTTCTGAACTGCTTCTGCAGAAGAGATTATTATTATTAATGACACACTTGGCTGTAGTGATCTTTTACAAACATCGTGAGAAACTGCAATTTGACCTGAATAAGGTGTCTGTTTTAAATGGCTGGTGGTTTTACTTTTTTTAAAAAATTGAGTACCAAGTACAAAAGCAACTAAAAGCAAATGAAAAGACATTGAGCATTTTGCTTTGATTCCTACTACCAGCCCTGGTTTGTACTGTGGGGGAAGAAATTTCTTTCATATCAAGAGCTGCAGAAGCCAGAAGTTTAATGTTTTACTGACAACTTATTTTATTGTGTTTTTAATTTTCTCTTTCATTAACATGACTCTTTTCTATAGCTTTCCATGCCTCGTGCTTAATTACTTATCATTAGCAATGTACACGGGGGCCTTCCTGCATATTTATAGATGTGATCATTAGTACATGGAAAGACAAAGACTTCTTTAAGACCATCATTAGTTATTCTGTTTTCATAGAAATGTTCATTAGAGAAACTACCCACCTGGTTAAATAATTATAATTAAGAATTGGTAATCTCCTTTGCATTTTTAACTTGATCTTCAGGATGTGTGCATAAAACTAAACATGCCTTGTTTAGCCAGCATGCTACCTTTTCATTTTGATTTGAATTGCCAAGCAGATTTAAATGCTGTATTTTGCAGCTATATATCCTAAAAATGACTTATGGAAGGAGAGATTATTTTAAATAAATAAATAAACCCAGCAATTATCACTGAATTCATTAACTATGCACTGGCAGACGGAGGTTATATAAACCGTTTACTGTAACACACTATGTGGAGTTAAAATAAAATGTCACTGAAACCTGATTTTTCTGCTTTAGCTGTATTACTGGCTGCAGAGATTGGCACTGATGAAGAACATTCCAAAAGATGGCTTCATTTTGTTTTACAAGGCCTAAATGTGTTACTGCCACTGCCATTGCACATGGATTTCATGTGAACACTTGGAATTGCTAGGAAAGCCATACGAAGCGTGTACATGATTATTTGTCAGGTGTAAAACAAATAAAAACATAATAAAATAGTGCTGGTCATTCTTCTGCCTACTGCCCTTTGCACTTAGTGATTATTGGTGCAGAACACGTCCTGGTAAGATAATTCACCAGTGATAAACCACAACTGTGAGAAAAGCTTGTCAGTGGCATAAATATCATCTGTAAACAATTAAGCAGTTACTGCTCATTCAGTGCAGTTTTGAGAACTGAAGGAAGTCTGCAACCAGTTATATCTCCAATTACCATAAAAATATATTAGCCATTCATTCATTTATTAATGATTCATCAGTTAACCACACATAATGAGCAAATAATTAGCAATGCTGTACGGTTGCCAAAATTGACGAAGTGTTGGCATTTTAAAGATGAAAGGTTGCATTTCTGTAAAAGTCTGGTGATGATAAAGTTAATACCAAAGATAATTATAAAAGTGGCTGTCCTATATTAGAGGCTGAGGTCCCACAAAACTTGCCTGATTGAACTGAAATTAATATTCTTCAGAAGCATGCACGTTACTGCATATTAGCTGCTGAGTTTACTTGGAGCTCTCCCTTCAGTAAGGTACCTAGCACAATACAAGTTAATAAAATGCCAGACAGCAAGACTGTGTTCTTTGTTTGCTCGGTTCGGGGCCTTGTGGAAAACAATAAATTGCATTCATGTCAGCCGAGGCCCATCCCTTTGCTAATTACCGTTTGGTGCTGAAATGACTTCTGTGAAATTGGGAGCATGAAGAAACATACAACCATACAAGGGAGGCTTTTCAGACTACGGCAGTTAATGTGAGATAGGCCTCAGGCGCACAGATGTTAAAACAGTGAATTCCCCTACAGATTACACTAATGGAAACCCTGTCAGGGTAAGTCAAATCCAGGGTCTGTGGTCAAAATCTAATTAATGTTCCTGTACTTAAAAAGAATACGAATGCCTGGAGGTGATGAAGAATGTATAAGAAACTCACTTGTTTCTAAAATTGTTAGTGTGAATAGTAACTACCACTGAGCTATTACTTACAATGCAACACCTGTTAGCTGAACAGCTCCACTTACTAAATTTAATATAGCATGTTATTGGTGGGGCTGACTACTTGGCTCATGCAGCAGTGGCCTTTGACCAACTCTAGTGACATAGCTGGAGTTCATTTTGGAGGTCCAGGATGACTATTTTAGCCTGAGTCCCTACTGGAGAGTCTTCTAGCAGGTTTGAGCCCTGTTGACAGTCGCTGTTTAGAACACACTCCTAGCTGAGGCTATCAGAAAGGGCTAACTCACCCCTTATATGAAAACAAAAGGTGTAGCCCTTATGGATTTAGCTTGAGGACGCTGTTGGGGCTCTTACGGAGCTTTCACAGCTGCAGCATGCATGGCCTGTGCAATAACAGAGGAAATGAATTTATAATGCAACAATCTCTTCATTTTCACAAGCACAAAAATTCCCCTAAATACTTAAAATAACACTCAGAGTGGGACAGATCTTACATTTCAAATAAATGAAACCCTAATCCAGTGTGTTGCTGAAACGAGATTGTTATTAAAGAAATAAATCTGAAACAGCAAGTGGGTTGAGAATTTTGAATTTAATTATTTAAATCTACTTAAGATAACTCTCCAGCACTATTTTGGTTTCCCTTTGAGAACTCGCTTTCTGGGAAAGGAATCCCACCCAGTGCCTTGGCAATATTAACTTCACATACAACAGTGGTTTAAGCAATAGAGACAAAAAGTAATAATAAGGAAAGGTTTTAAAGAGTAACTCAGTAATATTTATTTCCTTGCAAAAGCCTAACATGAAAATTGCACAAAGTCATTAAGGATGTTTTGAGAGTTTATCATTCTCCTTTGGCTAAACGGCTGGTACAATGCTGTCAAATGCTGTGTCTAAGTGTAATTCGTCTCCAGCTCTTCGGAGAAGAGATACAGCACTTCACTTAACAGTGCGATAGGCCCAGTGATGAAAGGAAATGAGTCAGACAGTACTCTAACAGCAGGTTTACAATCACAAACAGCATATTTAGGATGTTATATGTTACTTATATGCTAAACAATAGGAGCCTTATTTTGTTCAGAGTTGATGGCTATGCGTTGCCTTGTAACTTCTAATGCTTTGGTGACAGGTACTTACACTTGTCAAAATTTAACCATTCAGCTTTAGGACTAGGTTGTTCCCTGCTGCTTCCCAGACCAACAGGAGAGTAAGACTTCCCTCGTCCTCTTCTGTGGACCTTCCCGGATCTTGGGTCCGTGTGCAGTGGAAAGAGCAAGAGCATACACCCAACACTGCCCCGTTTGGAGCTAATATGCTGAGAGGGGACTGGGAATGAGTGGAGACATGGATCCCCACTGTCACTGTGCACCAGCCAGCAGAGCTGGCCAGGCAGAAATGGGGAATTAAACTGAAACCCAAACAGGGATGTTGCAACTTACTTTCCCAGTGCAAGAAGGAAGCAGGGGAGGAATTATGAGTCACAATTCCTTCCCATCGCTCCTCCTGGGGTGGCACAACTCAAAGCTGCTCCATATGCAGGGCTGAGCCACAAAGCTCAATTTTTCATTTAGGGTTGGGCAAGACTAGAAATGTAAAGGATTAATATGGTGGACAGCAGTGATAGCACTTTTGTAGGGTGTGAATGTTTTCGTAATAAGCAGATACATAGTGATTTCCATCTTCAGAGCAGGGTACTTTAACTCTTCTCTGTGTCCTTCTGAAATGTCATTTCTACCTACTCTTTATCTGTGTGTTTTTGTTTTAGGAAAGCAATAAAGAGCTCATGTACCTCAAACAGCTGCTGATTTGGGGCCACATTCGGCTACTGGGGCTCAGTACCACTAACATTTACCATCCGACATAATCTTCGCTACTGTGAATACTGCTATTGCCATTAATGGTGCTTATGGAAGTAGGGACTATGCCTGGTATTGTTGGAGGATCGGACCCCTCAACTGTACTAATTTTAATGAGATTGGTTCACTGTGAAAAAGCAGAGAGTTTATCTTGTGATCTTTCTTATCCCATTTAAATAAGGACAGAATCTGGGAGAGATTTTGGAGTTCTTAGGGCGAGTCTACACTTAAAACGCTGCAGCAGCCACACTGTAGTGCTTTAGTGAAGATGGTACTGCCCCAGCAGGAGAGGTGCTCCTGTCAGCATAGTTAATCTACCTCTGCGGGGGCGGTAGCTATGTTGATGGTAGAAGCTTTCCTGTCAATATAGCACTGTCTATGCCAGGGGTTAGGTCGGTATAACAGCATCGCTCGGGAGTGTGAACTTTTCACACCCCTGAGCCATGTAGTTATGCTGGTGTAAGTTTATAGTGTAGTCATTGTCATAAACAGATAGCTAAGGGTTAATGTCTCTTTCACCTGAAACACCTGACCAGCAAACCAATCAGGAAACTGGAGTTTTTCAACTTTGGGTGGAGGGAATTGTGTGTCGGAGTCTTTTGTCTGTCTGCCTGCTGTCTCTGAGCTTTGGAGAAGTAGTTCTGTTTTCTAATCTTCTGTTTCTAAGTGTAAGGACAAAGAGATCAGATAGTAAGTTATATGGTTTCTTTTCTTTGGTATTTACATGAATATAAGTGCTGGAGTGCTTTGATTTGTATTCTTTTTGAATAAGGCTGTTTATTCACTATTCTTTTAAGCAGTTGACCCTGTGTTGTATCATCTTATACAGAGAGAACATTTGTATGTATTTTTCTTTCTTTTTTATATAAAGCTTTCTTTTAAGACCTGTTGGAGTTTTTCTTTACTTCAGGGAAATTGAGTCTGTACTCACCAGGGAATTGGTGGGAGGAAGAAATCAAGGGGAGATCTGTGTGTTGGATTGCTAGCCTGATTTTGCATTTCCTCTGGGTGAAGAGGGAAGTGCTTTTGTTCCAGGATTGGAAACGGAGAGGGCAAGTCCCTCGGTTTGGATTCACAGAGCTTGTGTCTGTGTATCTCTCCAGGAGCACCTGGAGGGGGGAAGGGAAAAAGGATTATTTCCCTTTGTTGTGAGACTCAAGGGATTTGGGTCTTGGGGTCCCCAGGGAAGGTTTTTCAGGGGGACCAGAGTGCCCCAAAACACTCTAATTTTTTGGGTGGTGGCAGCAAGTACCAGGTCCAAGCTGGTAACTAAGCTTGGAGGTTTTCATGCTAACCCCCATATTTTGGACGCTAAGGTCCAAATCTGGGAATAAGGTTATAACATGAGTGGCAGCTGGTGGGAGATAGACAGAATCCAGAAGCCAGTAGGAATATTATATTTTTCTTTTCTCTGCTAAGGGCTTTTTAGCAGAGAGAAACAGTTTGGTTTTAAAAGGGAACCAGAGAGAATTTTTTTTTCTGCTCTCTCTAGCAGTTTGGGGTTTGCATGTTAAGCGAGAAGCCATTAAGAGACTGTTGAGGGTCTTTTGTCATGCAATAGCCCTCCCATTAGGAGGCAAGTACCAGCACTTATATGCATGCAAATAAAGTGGTTTTTCTGGTTTCCCTTCATTGAACATTAGCTAGAGAGAGAAAGGGAAAAAAGCACTGTTGCTAGGCAGACTCCAGGAGGGAACAGAGCCTGCAGTTCAGAAGATAAACACCGGAGGGCACCCCAACACAAGAAAACAGGAACCATGTCTACCAGGACAAAAATGGAGGCCGAAGAACAAATCAAAGAAGCTGAACACAGGCGAGAGATGGAAAAACACAAACAGGAACTAGAAATAAAACAAAAAGAGATGGAGATAAAAGAAAAGGAAGAAAACATGAAACTGGCAGCCTTCCAAAGAGAACAGGCAGCCCAAGAGGCAGCACACAAAAGAAAACTAGAAGAAGAAGAGGTGGCCTACCGAAGGAAACAAGCAGAAGATGAGGCGGCCCACCGCCGAGACATGGAAAAACACCAAAAAGAAATGGAAAAACACCAAAAAGAAATGGAAAAACACCAAAAAGAAATGGAAAAACAACAAAAAGAGAATGAAGAAAAGGAAAAACAGAGAAAACATGAACTGGAGTTGGCAAAAGCTGGGCTGCATGTGCCAGCCAGCCCTAACAACCCGGCGCCAATTATTGCTCCACAGCACAGGAAATTTCCCACCTACAAGGCAGGTGATGACACCAAGGCCTTCTTGGAAAATTTTGAAAGAGCCTGTCTTGGGTACAGCATCCCCGAAGACCAGTACATGGTAGAATTAAGGCCACACCTCAGTGGACCTTTAGCAGAGGTGGCAGCTGAAATGCCTAAGCGGCAAATGAATGACTATAAACTTTTTCAAACCAAGGCCAGATACAGGATGGGGATAACCCCAGATCATGCCCGTCGGCGTTTCAGAACCCAAAAGTGGAAACCAGAGGTGTCATTTCCCAAACACGCCTACTACATTGCAAAAAACTATGAGGCCTGGTTAACAGGAAACAACATTCAAACCTTGGAAGAACTGAACCTCCTCATACAAATGGAGCAGTTCTTGGATAGTGTTCCTGAAGACATCACACGGTACATACAAGATAGAAATCCCAAAGATATCGCTGAGGCGGGGGAGATTGGAGCCAAATGGATGGAACTGGCAGAAAGCAAGAAAGCTACTGTCAAGGGGAACGATTACCCCAGGGGGCACACAGACCATAAACCCTACAACTGAGGACAGCCAAAGACCCCACATACCACCCAAGTAAAGCCACAGATACCCTACTCGTCCACCTCACCAGTCTCCAGTAACTCACCTCGGCCCAGTGACCCATCAGATGGAAGATGCTTTAAGTGTAATGAACTGGGACATATCAAGGCCAACTGTCCCAAGAACCCCATGCGAGTGCAATTCATTACACCACCATCACCCCAAAGATCCCCAGGCCCGGATGCCTCTCAAATACCCTTGGAGCTAAGGGAAAATTTGAGAGTGGGCGGAAAGAAGGTTACGGCGTGGAGAGACACGGGGGCACAAGTGTCAGCTATCCACCAATCCTTCGTTGACCCCAAATTCATCAACCCAAAGGCCAAAGTTACAATTTACCCCTTCATGTCACAAGCTGTAGACTTGCCTACAGCTCAACTGCCTGTCCAGTACAAAGGCTGGTCAGGAATGTGGACTTTTGCAGTCTATGACAATTATCCTATCCCCATGCTACTGGGGGAAGACTTGGCCAACCAGGTGAGGCGGGCCAAGAGAGTGGGAATGGTTACCCGTAGCCAAACCAGGCAAGCTTCCAGACCCATTCCTGTTCCTGAGCCATCCACAGACGCCCCGTCTGTGTTACCAGAGACCCAGACAGAGGTAGTGGACCCGGATTCCATGCCTACCACTGAAACAGCCACCGCATCTCCAGTCCCAGGCCCGGAACTGGAACAGCAACCAGCACCAGCAAGTGCAACCACATCTTCAAACTCAACGCCAGAGGGCGCCAGCGAGCCACAACTGGCAGAAGCAAAAGACAGCCATACCCAAAAGGCTCAGCCAGAGCCTGAAATACCCTCAGGTGCACCAGCGGAGAGCGGTTCACCAGCAACGGAAACAACCCCATCACCTACATCGCTTCCAGAGGGACCAAGCCCAAGTCCACAGTCTGAGGAAGAACTGGTGACCCCAGCCTCAAGGCAGCAGTTCCAGACTGAGCAGGAAGCGGATGACAGCCTTCAGAAAGCTTGGGCGGCGGCACGGAGCACCCCACTGCCTCTCAGCTCTTCTAATTGATCCCGGTTTGTTATAGACCAAGGACTTTTATACAAGGAAATTCTTTCTGGTGGACACCGGGAAGAATGGCAGCCGCAAAAACAGTTGGTGGTTCCAACTAAGTACCGGGGGAAGCTCTTAAGCTTAGCCCATGATCATCCCAGTGGCCATGCTGGGGTGAACCGAACCAAGGACCGGTTGGGGAAGTCCTTCCACTGGGAGGGGATGGGCAAGGATGTTGCCAAGTATGTCCGGTCTTGTGAGGTATGCCAAAGAGTGGGTAAGCCTCAAAACCAGGTCAAGGCCCCTCTCCAGCCACTCCCCATAATTGAGGTCCCATTTCAGCGAGTAGCTGTGGATATTCTGGGCCCTTTCCCGAAAAAGACGCCCAGAGGAAAGCAGTACGTACTAACTTTAGTAGACTTTGCTACCCGATGGCCAGAAGCAGTAGCTCTAGGCAACACCAGGGCTAACACTGTGTGCCTGGCCCTAACAGACATCTTTGCCAGGGTAGGTTGGCCCTCTGACATCCTTACAGATTCAGGGTCTAATTTCCTGGCAGGGACCATGGAAAAACTGTGGGAAACTCATGGGGTGAATCACTTGGTTGCCACCCCGTACCACCATCAAACCAATGGCCTGGTGGAAATGTTCAATGGAACTTTGGGGGCCATGATACGAAAATTCATCAACGAATTCTCCAATAATTGGGACCTAGTGTTGCAGCAGTTGCTGTTTGCCTACAGGGCTGTACCACATCCCAGTTTAGGGTTTTCACCATTTGAACTTGTGTATGGTCACGAGGTTAAGGGGCCATTACAGTTGGTGAAGCAGCAATGGGAAGGGTTTACGCCTTCTCCAGGAACTAACATTCTGGACTTTGTAAGCAACCTACAAAGCACCCTCCAACACTCTTTAGCCCTTGCTAAAGAGAACCTAAAGGATGCTCAAGAAGAGCAAAAGGCCTGGTATGACAGACATGCCAAAGAACGTTCCTTCAAGGTAGGAGACCAGGTTATGGTCTTGAAGGCGCAACAGGCCCATAAGATGGAAGAATCATGGGAAGGGCCATTCACGGTCCAAGAACGCCTGGGAGCTGTAAACTACCTCATAGCCTTTCCCAATTCCTCACTAAAGCCTAAAGTGTACCATGTTAATTCTCTCAAGCCTTTCTATTCCAGAGATTTACAGGTTTGTCAGTTTACAGTCCAGGGAGATGATGCTGAGTGGCCTGACGGTGTCTACTACGACGGGAAAAAAGACGGTGGCGTGGAAGAGGTGAACCTCTCAACCACCCTGGAACGTCTGCAGCGGCAACAAATCAAGGAGCTGTGCACTAGCTTCGCCGCATTGTTCTCAGCCACCCCAGGACGGACTGAACGGGCATACCACTCCATTGATACAGGTAATGCTCACCCAATCAGAACCCCACCCTACCGAGTGTCTCCTCATGCCCAAGCTGCTATAGAACGGGAGATCCAGAACATGCTACAGATGGGTATAATCCGCTCATCTACCAGTGCATGGGCATCTCCAGTGGTTCTGGTACCCAAACCAGATGGGGAAATACGCTTTTGCGTGGACTACCGTAAGCTAAATGCTGTAACTCGTCCGGACAACTATCCAATGCCACGTACTGATGAGCTATTGGAGAAGTTGGGACGTGCCCAGTTCATCTCTACAATAGACTTAACCAAGGGGTACTGGCAAGTACCGCTAGATGAACCTGCCAAGGAGAGGTCAGCATTCGTCACCCATGCGGGGGTGTATGAATTCAATGTCCTTCCTTTCGGCCTTCCAAATGCACCCGCCACCTTCCAGAGGCTGGTAGATGGTCTACTAGCTGGACTGGGAGAATTTGCAATTGCCTACCTCGATGATGTGGCCATTTTTTCAGACTCCTGGCCCGAACACCTACTCCACCTGGAAAAGGTCTTTGAGCGCATCAGGCAGGCAGGACTAACTGTTAAGGCCAAAAAGTGTCAAATAGGCCAAAACAGAGTGACTTACCTGGGGCACCAGGTGGGTCGAGGAACCATAAACCCCCTACAGGCCAAGGTGGATGCTATCCAAAAGTGGCCTGTCCCACGGTCCAAAAAGCAAGTCCAATCCTTCTTAGGCTTGGCCGGATACTACAGGCGATTTGTACCACACTACAGCCAAATCGCTGCCCCATTGACCGACCTGACCAAAAAGACCCAGCCAAATGCAGTTAAGTGGACTGATGAGTGTCAAAAGGCCTTTACCCAACTTAAGGCGATGCTCATTTCTGACCCTGTGCTCAGGGCCCCGGACTTTGACAAGCCATTCCTAGTAACCACGGATGCATCTGAGCGTGGTATAGGAGCAGTGCTCATGCAGAAAGCAACAGATCACAACTTCCATCCTGTCGTGTTCCTCAGCAAGAAACTGTCTGAGAGGGAAAGTCACTGGTCAGTCAGTGAAAAGAAATGCTATGCCATTGTGTACCCCCTGGAAAAGCTACGCCCATATGTTTGGGGACGGCGGTTCCAACTACAAACTGACCATGCTGCACTAAAGTGGCTTCATACTGCCAAGGGGAACAACAAGAAACTTCTTCGTTGGAGTTTAGCTCTCCAAGATTTTGATTTTGAAATTCAACACATCACAGAAGCTTCTAACAAAGTTGCTGATGCACTCTCCCGTGAGAGTTTCCCAGAATCCAGTAGTTAAAAAGTGTTCTTAAAATGTAAAAGTCTGTTAGTTATATACTTAATGGTATATGTAAAGGTGCATGTGTTGTATTACCCTGGTTATTTTCAAGTTCTAGAAGGAAATTGCCGCCAGTGAGCTTCCCCACTGTCTGCAATTTGGGAGGCGTGTCATAAACAGATAGCTAAGGGTTAATGTCTCTTTCACCTGAAACACCTGACCAGTGAACCAATCAGGAAACTGGAGTTTTTCAACTTTGGGTGGAGGGAATTGTGTGTCGGAGTCTTTTGTCTGTCTGCCTGCTTTCTCTGAGTTTTGGAGAAGTAGTTCTACTTTCTAGTCTTCTGTTTCTAAGTGTAAGGACAAAGAGATCAGATAGTAAGTTATATGGTTTCTTTTCTTTGGTATTTACATGAATATAAGTGCTGGAGTGCTTTGATTTGTATTCTTTTTGAATAAGGCTGTTTATTCACTATTCTTTTAAGCAGTTGACCCTGTGTTGTATCATCTTATACAGAGAGAACATTTGTATGTATTTTTCTTTCTTTTTATATAAAGCTTTCTTTTAAGACCTGTTGGAGTTTTTCTTTACTTCAGGGAAATTGAGTCTGTACTCACCAGGGAATTGGTGGGAGGAAGAAATCAAGGGGAGATCTGTGTGTTGGATTGCTAGCCTGATTTTGCATTTCCTCTGGGTGAAGAGGGAAGTGCTTTTGTTCCAGGATTGGAAACAGAGAGGGCAAGTCCCTCGGTTTGGATTCACAGAGCTTGTGTCTGTGTATCTCTCCAGGAGCACCTGGAGGGGGGAAGGGAAAAAGGATTATTTCCCTTTGTTGTGAGACTCAAGGGATTTGGGTCTTGGGGTCCCCAGGGAAGGTTTTTCAGGGGGACCAGAGTGCCCCAAAACACTCTAATTTTTTGGGTGGTGGCAGCAAGTACCAGGTCCAAGCTGGTAACTAAGCTTGGAGGTTTTCATGCTAACCCCCATATTTTGGACGCTAAGGTCCAAATCTGGGACTAAGGTTATGATAGTCATGGCCTTTCAATTTAATATCAAGATGCAGTTAATGCAAAAGCAAAGTTACCGTTAGGATAATGGAGCTTTCAGAAATGGTCAGCACTGTGCTTTCATTGTCCAAGCCCATTATGGTTAATATACATTTCATAATTAATGGCACCAGTAGCTTGTGCATTGGTTCAACAGTGTGTTCTCTAAAGCTCACAATACATGGTGCATAACTAATGCTGATAAGTCAGAACCTGAAACAAACATATGGTTTTCTTTATTCAAACTGGCCAATTGGTCAAAATCAAACTTACTTGTCATGCAAAGTAAGCTGATAGGGAGATATTCACAATAGTCATTTTTGGAAGAAATGTTACAGCAAAAATGTTCAGACTTTCATACAATATACTTTTAATGATTAGATAACAATGCTTAAGTTATGTAGAACTATGATTGTCTCAAACTTAATATCTGGCTAAACAGATCTCCCCCAAATCATTTTGAGGTGAGGCTGTAGTACATAGTCAAACAGGTCCTTCCATCTGGATCTTCTGCCTGGCCTCTCCATTTAATTAAGGGTAATAAAGAGAGGACTGGTTTTTAACTGTTTTTTAAAGAAAACTTTGTAACACACCCAGTGGGTCTTCTAGTGCATTTTGTCTTCTGTTTGTGTCCTTTAGGTTGTAAGATTTTCAGGACAAGGACTGTCTTGGTTAGAGCTGGTCAAAAACTTTTCCAATGGAAAAATGTTTTTTTTACTGAAATAAAAATTTTCAAGGAAAAACTGTTTTGGTAAAAAAAAAAAAATCAGTTTTTCAATGAAAACCTAAAACAGTCAGTGGTTTCCATCCCCCGTTTATCTCCCTGCTTTCTTTCTCTCCTCTCTCCCTCCTTCAAGTGCTCCCCCCAAAAAACTTTTAGTTTTATTTAATTGAAAAACCAAGATAAACAGTGAAAATATATTTGTTTTGCTGGAAATTTTTAATGGAAAATATTTAACCGTTTTCCAGCCTGTCCTAGTCTTGATTTTTGTGTCTTGCACAGGACACTGTTATTGCTTAACAAATCTTTAACGATATGGTGTTGTCCAGCTCCCCTATTCTCCCACCTCTCCCCCCAGTCAGAAGTGCCTCTTGATCTAGACCTTTCTGGTTTGACCACACTGTCCGATCGCTTACTGCAACATCATGCTTAAGTTTAGGGGGCTTCTCACCAAAAAGGCTCAGCTTCCATGCTACCTTCTGTTGAACATCTTGGCCGCGCTTCCTCTTACTGTTACATTTCTCAGCCATACTACTCTCCAAGCATCTCCTCCCATATTGCCACGCTGATGTCAGCCAAGGAGAGCAAGAAACAAGCAGTGTGGCTTGAAAGTTAAAACCTTTTCCCTAGGGAGAGTGGGGAAGAGCCACCCACCACTTGTGTTTCAGAATTCCAGGAGTCCTTTCCTGCCGCTCTCCCTCCCCAAAATCTAATGCCATTGAGAGAAAGGAAATTGACAAAAAATCTTTTCTGGAGATAGATCTTGCATGGAGCATGTTCCGCAGAGGATAATAGCAGAGGCTGGAACTTCTCCATCCTCCTACTAACCTTAAAGCTGTAGTAACTCCTCTATAGATCTGGAAGTTTCAACAGACTGAGGATCATCAGAGTAGCGTAGTGGGAGAAGAAAATGGTATTTCTCTGAGCTCTTTTCAATTTACCACTCTAAACCCAGGTTGCCTTTCCCCAGCATGCTAACTTTTTCTCTGATCACTTGGCTTGCCTTGGAGACAGGATCCTCTGTCTTGTACAGTATGGAATGTCATAAATATGTTCTGTTAGATCTGACCCTATGTCCCTCTGTTTCTAGTAAAAGTGAATTCTAATCTATTGTATCGGAGTCATCACCAACTAAGCAGATAGGTGGTACCCTATGAATACACAAAAACCTTCATAAGTCTGAAGAAAGTGTTTCTTAGGCCCTGTTCTTGTATTGATAGAACTTTCCTATAAAAACAATGATTTTTGACTGCGATTTGGTTGACCTTGATTATAAACACTGTACTACAGAATATCCTACTTCAGACTGCCCAGCAGGATAATCTGTAGCATCGTATGGATGCAGCATGTTCTCAGAACAGTATCCCTGTCAACCTTAGTTAACTAGTCTCGAACCACCATGTCCTGCAGAAATCCAAAATACAGTGTCACTATTTTGGAAACAGGTGGTTGAATAGTGAAGCACCTGGTGTAGGCCTGATTCAGGAGAACATTTGGGTGTGTATCGAAGTCCATCTCTATGCATTAAACCCATTGACTTCTAGCGGAAGTTTGGATGCTTTCCTGAATCAGAGTGTTATATCTGTGCCCAAGAGTAACTTTAAAAAAATAATTTCCATCGGTAAATGGTAATCAGGTGTCGTCTGTCTGTGTGAAAAGTTTCTGATTTTCAAACTGGTGAAAGAACTGATACTTCAAAGACCCTTTGTTTTTACTGTCACTACCTTTCCTTGATGCTCAGCACCTAATCTACCGTACACAGGACCTTCTAATTTAATGTAATTCAGGTTTTCATTATAAGCAGATTTCTACAGATGCATTTCCTTTCTCACCTTGTTTCCAGTAGAAGCAGAGACAATTTGCAAAGTAAATGCCACTTTGCTCTGCTGGTATGTGAAATAGCCTCACTTTGCTTTAACAAGCTGTATCCTGTTTGAACTAATACTTGCAAGCTACAACAAAGAGGAAGAGCGAGTGCACTATATTTAGTAGGTACATGCAAAGGGAAGTTAGGGGAGAAAGGGGCAGGGCAGAGGGCTTCCTGTGGAAACATGAAACTGGCTGGACTTCTTGCTCAGAACTGGATCAAGCATCAAGTTCATCTGTTATGCAAGCAGTTAGAAGCCTTAGAGGGATTTCTTTTTCAATAGTGTTTTCTTTGTAACTGGTTCTTACAAAGCACTTTCAAAATTAATTAGCCTAGCAATGACAATAAACTCACAACTACACTACGTAGTTACTAGCCTCAAGAAAAATAAATCCAAACAACTCCAGTCTATTACTGTTTTGTTGGGTGTGTGTGTTTGCATGTTTGCAGTCATTCATAAACAGGAATGTGCTTTCCTGGGCAAGAATGGGTGTATTCAGGAATCTACATTTTTGATCAGGTATTTGGTTAAACTGTCAGCTGCTGACAAGTGTTGTGTAGCCTTTGGAAATAGTGCACTTGTAATTAAACCATTATGTGGAAACTCTTATGTAGTATCATTATGGCAATTAATCTAATGTTTATGTAATTTTATATACATACACCTCTACCCCGATATAACGCGACCCGATATAACACGAATTCAGATATAACACGGTATAGCAGTGCTCTGGGGGGAGGGGCGGGGGGCTGTGCACTCTGGTGGATCAAAGCAAGTTCGATATAATGCGGTTTCACCTATAATACGGTAAGATTTTTTGGCTCCCGAGAACAGCATTATATCGAGGTAGAGGTGTACATATAATGGAGCAGTCCCTTAGTTAAAGTTGAAGCTAGTTTCTTGTAATAAGTCTTATTTCCCATCTCTCACCCCAAATTTCCCTCAAGAGAACCCAATCTTCCTGAAATTTTGTCTGGCATATCTTTTCCCAGAGGAGAGGTTTGCTTCATAACTTGGTTAAAAACCAATCAGTAAAAGGCATAAGGTTGGCATGAAGTCAGAGGAGGAAGGGGTGCTACTGCCCCTCCCATACCCATGGCCCCAGGGGTTAAGGCACTCACTGGGGATGTAGGAGACCCAGGTTTGAATTCCTGCTCTGGAGCAGGGGCTTGACCCCAGGTCTCCCGTATCCCAGAGGAGTGCTCTCTAACCACTAGGCTTTGTGGTAGTCTGGAGTGGGTTATGCTCAGTCACTCCTCTTGAAGCTGTTCCACTTTGTGCAGATAGTCATTGAAGCAAGGACTGAAATCTGGATATGGCCCCTTGCAGGAAGTTGCCCTAAGCACTGTGCTATAGTCATTCTCTCCCTCTGGCCCAGTGAATATTGAACTATTTACACAATGTGGAATAGCTTCAACAGGCAAGACTGAGAAGACTCATCCCCCAGAATACCCAATAGCAGGGGTAGGCAACCTATGGCACAGTGCCAAAGGTGGCACGCAAGCTGATTTTTAGTGGTACTCACACTGCCTGGGTCCTGGCCACCGGTCCGGGGGGCTCTGCATTTTAATTTAATTTTAAATGAAGCTTCTTAAACATTTTAAAAACCTTATTTACTTTACATACAAGAATAGTTTAGTTTATATATTATAGACTTATAGAAAGAGATCTTCTAAAACGTTAAAATGAATTACTGACACATGAAACCTTAAATTAGAGTGACTAAATGAAGACTCAGCACACCACTTCTGAAAGGTTGCTGACCCCTGCCCTATAACCTGAAACTCTTGTTTTGACTGAAACAATTTGTCAAAATTGACACATTTCTGCTAGCCAGAATCGGTATTTCTCAGCCAAAGATGTTTTGGCTGAAAAATTTTGCTCAGCTGTACCTTTAACTGCTTGAATTGGCAAAAATGGACTTCTACTGGAGTAAAATTGGAGCAATGAAATAGTGAATCAGGCATGTGGTGTTCGAAGATTCACCTGTAATTCACTTGTGAAAAATGTTCTGCCTTTTTTTTGGGGGGGGGGGAGGGGGGGCACGTGAAGATGGCAGAAGGGGGGAATGAAGACTAGTAAAATGCTAGGGCCTAGAAACTCCACATGTTTTATTTTGTGGAGCTTGATGAGAAGTGCCTTTAATATTTTTTAAAGGGGCTGAAGTTGTGGATTTTTATGACTTTTTTTTTTAAAATCATTGATTGTATTTATCACTCTCTTTCAGCTTTTGTTTACTGCCTGTCTTAGAGCAACAGCAAGTTATCACAGAAGCATTAAAAACAGCTGGTGATGCCCCACATCAAAGGCAGGGGTTCAGAACAGTGGAGTTATAAAAAAGTGGCCTGCTCCACTCCCCTGGCTCCCAGCTGTGCCACGGCAAGTGCTGGGAGGCGGTTCCCCCCTCCCTCCAAACATGGGAGCCAGGGGAGCAGAGTGGGCTAGGACTTGGGGGGCAGTTTCTCCCCTGCTCCCCAGCGCCTCCCCCATGGAAATCTGGGGCCCCACATAGCCCCTCCGTGGAGTAGGGGGTGGAGGACGCGTAGGGCACCAAAATGGCTAGGGATAGCCCTTCATCCACAGCCTGCCAAGGTTTCAGGGGTGGGATATTGGATGTCTAACATAGCAAATGCCAGTGAAAATAAGGTAGGATCAGAGTTTAAAAAAGGGAAAGAACAAGTCAAAAATTACTTTGACAAGTTAAATATCTTCAAATCACCAGGGCCTGATGAAATGCATCCTAGTATACTCAAGGATCTGACTGAGGAGATATCTGAGCCATTAGTGATTATCTTTGAAAAGTCATGGAAGACAGGAGAGATTCCAGAAGACTGGTAAAGGGCAAATACAGTGTCTATCTATAAAAAGGGAAATAAGGATAACCTGGGGAATTACAGGCCAGTCAGCTTCACTTCTGTACCTGGAAAGATAATGGAGCAAAGACTTAAGAAATCAATTAGCAACACCTAGATGATAATAAGGTCATAAATAAGTCAGCATGGACTTGTCAAGAACAAATCATGTCAAACCAACCTGACAGCTTTCTTTGACAGGGTAACAAGCCTTGTGGCTGGAGGGAAGGGGTCGATGTGGTATATCTTGACTTTACTAAGGCTTTTGATACTGTCTTGCATGACCTTCTCATAAGCAAACTAGGGAAATACTACCTAGATGGAGCTATTATAAGGTGGGTGCATAACTGGTTGGAAAATCATTCCCAGAGAGTAGTTATCAGTGGTTCACAGTCATGCTGGAAGGGCATAATGAGTGGTGTCCTGCATGGATCAGTTCTGGGTCCGGTTCTGTTCAATATTTTCATCAATGATTTAGATAATAGCATAGAGAGTACACTTATAAAGTTTGTGGACGATACCAAGCTGGGAGGGGTTGCAAGTGCTTGAGGATAGGATTAAAATTCAAAGTGATCTTTACAAACTGGAGAAATGGTCTGATGTAACTAGGATGAAATTCAATAAGGACAAATGCAAAGTACTCCACTTAGGAAGGAACAATCAGTTGCACACACATTAAATGGGAAATGACTGCCTAGGAAGGAGTACTGCGAAAAGGGATCTGCGGGTCATAGTGGATCACAAGCTAAATATGAGTCAACGGTGTAATACTGTTGCAAAAAAACACGAACATAATTCTGGGATGTATTGGCAGGAGTGTTGTAAGCAAGACACAAGAAGTAATTCTTCCACTCTACTCCACACTGACTAGGCCTCAACTGGACTATTGTGTCCAGTTCTGGGCACCACATTTCAGGAAAGATGTGAACAAACTGGAGAAAGTCCAGAGAAGAGCAACCTTATTTACTTTACATACAACAATAGTTTAGTTATATATTATAGACTTATAGAAAGAGACCTTCTATAAAGGTTAAAATGTATTACTGGCACGCAAAACCTTGAACTAGAGTGAATAAATGAAGACTTGGCACACCACTTCTGAAAGGTTGTCGACCTCTGGTCTAGATAATACTTAGTCCTGCCTTGAGTGCAGGGGACTGGACTAGATGACCTCTCGAGGTCCCTTCCAGTTCTATGATGCTATTAAATAGCAGGTACTTTCTCAGCAAGTCAGTGGGGCAGGGTTAAACCGTCATTTGGGCCTCATCCTGCCCCACTGACTTGCTGAGGAAGTACCTGGTGTTTCTGGGTGCTGACTCCACCTTGTAAGGTCCTGCTGTTTCTTCCCCTTGTCTGTGTGCTTGGGACACTAGGTGGGATGGGAGCCTGTGTAAAGAGATGTCAGGTGAAGCCGAATCTGCTACACTAAGGGGTAAGTGTCTTGACTAGGGGCTTGGCTACACTGGCGCTTTACAGCGCTGCAACTTTCGTGCTCAGGGGTGTGAAAAAACACCCCCCTGAGAGCTGCCAGATACAGCGCTGTAAAGCCTCAGTGTAATCAGTGCCACAGCGCTGGGAGCGCGGCTCCCAGTGCTGCAAGCTGCACCCGTAAGGGATGTGGTTTACGTGCAGCGCTGGGAGAGAGCTGGCGCTCTGACCACACTCACACTTCAAAGTGCTGCCGCGGCAGTGCTTTGAAATTTCAAGTGTAGCCATACCCTAGGTCTCTCCCTGCCCCACTATTGTTGCTGCTAGTTGCTGATAGGCACAAAGATGCAGCATTCATTTCCCCCTTAGCCTAGCTACTGTTTCTGTCGCCACAGAGAAGTGCAGCAGCTGTGGCCTGATCACTTCCTCTCAGTTGCTAGATCCTCCCTAGCTGAAAATCCCCATTCCAAATTCCTCCTTTGCTTTCCCCTCTCTCCCTGCAAGAGCTGTTCCCTTCCTTTCATTTCTCATTCCTCTCCTTCTTGCCAAGAACACTGTCTCCAGCCTGATCTGAAAGTTAATTTTAACAAATAACCCCATAGCCTGAGCCAAGTTAGGATCCGGAGATAGGACACACAGCAGGAAAGGAGTTGGGGGAGGGTTTGTAACTCAGTATGAACGCTCGCCCTTGTAATGTGTGTGCGGGCTGATGCTCTCTGAGCAATGGCGTGCTTATTATTATTTCTCTGGGATGGGTCACCTGGGAATGGGGGAATTTTTCTTTTTAAATTAAAAAGAAATCTTTTATAATGCTCACTGCTGAAAGGAAAAAACCCCTCATAATGGAAGCCATTAGATGTTGAAAGGAGGGATTAGTTGTTAAATTTTGAGCCTGTTGATTCTGACAGTGTTCCTTTTATTAGGTGTCTTTCACATACCTGTAGTTCAAGATTACTCCTCTGTCAGTAGTGATTACCATATGTCCATTACATGTTAGACACTATCCGAGGTAGATGGAGTGGTTCCTGTCAGTGTTTGTGCCAAGTCCAAATGCCAGCAGCTGCATGATCCATGGGATAATTATACATATCTATTTCTTTTCTTTTCCAGGACTTAGTAAGTGTTCTAGAGAGTAATTTCCCGTAGCATGATCTGACCTGAAAATATAGCCCTTCAGTTTACATTTCAAGTTCCAAGTCAGCCGTGTCAGAATTTGAACTAGAATCAAGGAGGATAATGGGTCAAATGTAATTAACAGGCAAAACTACTGGCAAAATAGCTGCACATTTGTTTTATTTTACTCTGCCCATCAGATTACAAAACCTCAGTCCCACCCCACTGCTTAAACAAACTAACCCTACACAACCACTCTATTGTATTAAAATAGAAACTAACGAACTAGAAATAATAGTAGTAAAATAAGCACATAGCACCCCAGAAAAATATGGGGCTGAAAACTCAGAAAAATGCAGTCTTGTTAAAATATTGACTTGGTTAGTAATGGAATGAGTAGGGAAACTTGAGTGGATCGGAGTCAAAAAGCACTCTGCTTAATTCTTGATTTTTGTGTTACTTTTTTTGAATTCACTATTCAGCTTACATCAGTATTAACATCTACTGAGAAATGTAGCCATTTACAATTTGCAGTTCAATGTGCTTCTTTAATTAGTGTGAAAATTAAAGGGCAACTATAGGCCAGTGTGAATGATTATGGAAATACATGTGCATCACAAGCAATACTCTCATTTAATTAATCATCTTGTAAACTATATAGAGCCCTTTAAGTCAGTTGCTGAGTATAACAACTCCATTTTAAATAACCACTTAATACTTAACAGGATGTGCAGAAAACACTGCAGCACATGACTGCTTCTCAAGTTTCAGGGGCTGAGATTTTTCAAAGCTGACCCAAGTCAAGCCGAAGAATGTTTAACACCCTGTGTCTCAACACAAGAAACTCTGTGATGTACAGACATTCAATGACGATTTGTAGAAAGTGAAAAGCATTCCGTAAAATAGTGACTTTAGAAAACTAATTGGCAGCAGCAAACGCATGAGTGAAGGCCAAAGCTGGAGGGGAGCTTTTACTACAGTAACTCTAGTCAAGGAAAATGGAAATAAAGGCAGCTTTGTTTGGCAGTCAAATTAACTGATTAAGAAATAAAACATTTTAACATGTTTTAAATGCAGCATTAATTATTTATATATACAAAATTAAAGCCAGGTTCCATGAATTACACTTTTTGTGTGTGGATTGAACATTAAGGGAATAGCAATCATTTTACATTCATGCCTTACTTCATTAGGTAACACTAAATATTAAGGACTCCATTCATTGAAAAAATTCTTTTGCGTTCAGGTAAGACCTTTTCTACAGACTTTTTTTTTTTTAAGAGTACAATTTATGGTACTGATATTTAAACATGATTCAAAAAAAGCAAGCTGGTTTTATAGAATGGGCACCACAAAATGGGTGGGATTAGAAAAGCACAGACACACAGTGCTGGGCCTCATTCCCTCCTTGGTAATGAGATCCAAAATCAATGGCATTACACTGGCTTAACGCTGGTGTCATGAAGTGGATAATCAGGCTCACTGTACACAGAGAAATTACAAGCCTGGGTGAAAATATCCCCTTTTCCTTTCCAGTGACCAAGCACACGATTAAATACAATTATTTTGCAGCTCATTTTATTATTTCCAAATATGGGTGTATTCGGTGCCCAGGAGAGTATGGGACAGAGGTTACTGGTTAGTGCTAAGTATAGTGCAGGGGTGTGCTGTGCAAACTTCCACACACACTTCTTCCTACAACAATTCTCTAGCACAACTCTGGGCCTCCTGAGAGAAAGTCTGCCCATTGTCAATCTGCGCAGTGATTTTTGTCATGTGGCCAAACATTCACTAGGGTCTGGTCTGAGACCATCAAAGTCACTTTCATTCTTATTTGTTGAATACAGGTTTCTTGAGGTAAAAGATTGGTAAATTAATTTAATGCCTCACTTAATCTTCAGTCTGAAGACTTAAAGCTAATATCAGCATAACTGTGTCAGTCAGGGGCATGGAAATCCCCTCACACTCCTCACTGACATAGCTATGCCAACAAACCCCTTAATGTAGCTATAGGTAGGTTGAAGGAGAGTGTTTCTGTTGGTGTAGCTAATGCTGTTTGTGAAAATGGTGTTGCTAGGCCATCAGAACAACTTCTGTTCATGTCGGCTGTCTCTGCAATAGGGTGCATAGTTACACCAACACACCTATGGCAGTGTAGGCTCTGTAGTATATAGAGAGCCTTGTTTACTTGTGTTGCTCTGTTGCAATTTTGCAATTTTTTCACCCCTTCATCAAAAAGAGTAACAGATAAATGTGGATAAAGGCAATTCCTCTGTCCTTAATGTTAAAATCATTAAAATATTCACTTAACATTTGTTAAATAAAGTCATGTCGTAGAAGCAGCATAGAAGACATAAAGGAGTAGGTGGCCTGGAAACTTGTAAACAGTCAGCAGCTGGCTCAGTGTCTATGAACTTTAGATACATATAAGGTAGAGGAAGAGGGACAGGACTTCAGAGGGCAGAGGAAATTTAATTAATAGTTTAGTTAATATGGATCAACATCTGCCTTGAGTTGCACTTGT
Organism: Gopherus evgoodei; assembly: GCF_007399415.2. Classification (NCBI taxonomy): domain Eukaryota; kingdom Metazoa; phylum Chordata; order Testudines; family Testudinidae; genus Gopherus; species Gopherus evgoodei. The sequence goes on along the minus strand of NC_044329.1, from coordinate 82,191,315 downwards.
GCATCCCTCCTGCCTTCAACAGCAGTGCACGACTGAATGAAGAATTTGGCCCTTGGTTTTTAAATAAGTCCTCTGAGGCAGAATATACACAAAGCTCCTGTGATGCATAGTGTTTCTATAGTCACATGTTCCTGGAGGGCATAAGGAACATGGTGTTACTATCAGTATCAGCCTTTATTAAAACAGTGAGGAATAATGCAACAATATTTTTCATGATCAGGTGTCCCCTGTCCCTTTGAGCACTAGTCAGGTGAAGGCTTCCCGAATGTCTAAAACTTTATGGTGGTCTTCCTTTAGTTAGCCGTTTAGTTTATCCCAAAACTGTAGGGCTCACTTAGTTCCTGCTCATTTTTCTTTTCTGCTACCAAATGAACGTTCAAATATGGCTTCCGATGCAGTGGCCTGAGCCAGTTTCACCCATCTCCGATATGCCTGAGAAGAACAGAGCCTGGCAGACTCTACCATTTCATGTTGGCCAGATAGTTCAGTGATGGATAGATGAAGGTGGTAGAATGCTTGAAGTGGACCCATGCCCACTGCCTGAACTTTCTGTGATGCACTGACTCCCTGCTCTGGACAGTGACTGGAGACCAACTCCTCACAGGAAAAGAAGACTGCATAACTTTTGACTGCCCTTCCCTTCAAAGGAGACGCTGTATTTTTGGCCTAATACAGCGTCTGTAGTCCTGCAGATGAGCTAGGACACAAAAACATATGTTCCTTCTATTGGTTTAGCTAATTTGCCAGCTTTTCATATTTCTCCCATCACTGTAGTAGCTGAACACCTTCCTCACTTTGTCTTATTGAATTATGTCACCTGTGCATCTTTTCAGAGTGGTAGCCGTGTTAGTCTGTATCAGCAAAAACAACGAGGAGTCCTTGTGGCACCTTAGAGACTAGCAAATTTATTTGGGCATAAGCTTTTGTGGGCTAAAACCCACTTCATCAGATACATGGAGTGGAAAATACAGTAGGAAGATAGATATATATATAGCAGTACATGAAAAGATGGGAGTTGCCTTACCCAATGGGAGGTCAGTGCTAATGAGACAATTCAATTAAAGTGGGCCATTATCAACAGGAGAAAAAAATCACTTGTGGTAATCAGGGTGACTCTTTTCAAACAGTTGACAAGAAGGTGTGAGTAACAGTAGGGGGAAATTAGCATGGGGAAATTAGTTGTTAGTTTTTGTAGTGACCCATGTGAATCTGTTTTCCCCACTGATAGGCCTGATATACAGGAGCTGGTTCACACCCCTCTGGATACCCAGAAAATCTAAACATCTTGAATATTTTCTTGATTGGCAAACTGTTTCCCACGAACAGTGTCTAAGATTTAAAAGTCCCTGTCTGCAAAGGTGGCTTTCTGGCAAACGTAGACCGAAGTAAAGCTTTTTATCAGTATCCACTGGGCAAGAAATTCCTAAGGTTCTCCTGGATACAAATACTGTACCAATGGAAAGTAACTTTGTCTAGGCTATGCATTGTCTCAAGAATATTTACCTTGGTAATGGGATCATCTTCTAAGGTCTCTTGGAGTAAAATTGCTTATTTAAGTAGATAGTATCTTGATTGCAGCTGAGTCAAGAGGGGTCTTAAGGTTGCCTCTCCTTGGGTCTTACACAAGATAGCCAAAAATCAATCAGGTTCTAAAAAAGAAAAGCTTTTAATAAAAGAAAGAAAAAAGTAATAGTTGTCTCTGTAAAATCAAGCTGGCAAATGTTACAGGGTCTTTCAGCTTATAGACACTAGAGAAAATCCTCCCCCCCCCCCAGCACAAATACAAGTTTCAGCAACAGAGATACAATCCTTTCAGCAAATACACATTTGCAAATAAAGAAAACAAAGAAAAAGACTAAACCGCCTGCTTAATTGGTACTTACTAAATTGAACAGAAGAGGCTGTTTCAGAAATTTGGAGATATCTGCTTACATGTCTAGTCCCTCTCTGAACCGAGAGAGAATAGAGCAAAACCGAAAAAATACAAATGTAAGCAGAGTCTATCACCCGCAAGGTGACCCTCAGCCAAAGAGGTTCAACCAAACCCTATTAGATATGTTAGGGACTTTGTGGCCAGAGCAGAAGGCAACCTGGAGCCAACATGTCGCATTTCGGGTGCACGCCTACAACGCCACAAAGAACGATGCTATGGGAGTCACCCCATATCTCTTGATGTTTGGGCGAGAACCAAGACTATGCATAGATCTGTGCTTTGGTGTATCAGAGGATGGCGATAGCTATGAAACCCATCAGCAATATGTATCCCGACTACGAGAAAAGCTGCAGGATGCTTATCAATTAGCTACGTCTGTAGCTCGGGAGAACGCAGACCACAACAAACATCAATATGATGCTAGGGTGTGTCTGCGAGAGCTCCAGCCAGAGGACAGAGTCCTGCTGCGAAATTTGGGTATTGCTGGCAAACACAAGGTAGCTGACAGATGGAAGGCAATACCTTACTTGGTGATGGAAAAGCTAGGAGACCTGCTGGTCTACAAGATCAAACCTGAAGAGGGTCCAGGGCAGACCAAAACCGTGCATAGAAACCTTTTGCCTCCTGTGGGGTAATTGGTAGGCAGCCCTTATGAGATGGGCCACAACAGGGCAGAACAAAGGTGCTGTACCAAAGCCGCCCTCCAATGTGGACAGCCGGCCTTCTGCAGCTAACTTACCCCTACTCAGCACATCTGACAGTGAGTCTGAGGAGGAAGACACAACCATGATGTATCCTGGGATGAAGACAAGATTTCAGTCTCGATCAGCTGAATCAAAAGAGAGCACCTCCTCTTCTGCCCTAAACCCTATGGCATACGTATTTAGGCCCATTCCTGACATTCCTGAGCCACTGGTGGGACCCCCGTATGATGACAAGCACAGGTTGTTGGACGGTGGCGACATGCAGATGGAGGATGTCCTGAGCACCTTCGACCCTCCACTGTTGGAGCTGGAAATGCAGGGGCCTATGCCAGTATCCGAGGAGAACTCACAGGAAATCTCCCCATCCATCACTCAGGAGGATGTCCCCCCTACCACAGCAACAGGGATTCTTAATAGGCGTGACAGGGTAATAAGACCAGTGAAACGGTTAACTTACGATGCATCTGGGGTGAATAGTGAGGAGCCAATACATTTAGCGCACAGGTTTGTGAAAGCTAAAGTGGGCTGTCTGAGGCCCTTTGAAGGGGACCAATGAATTGGTATAGTAGGGAATGTGATTTGTCGGGACGACAACTTTTCGGCTGGGGAGAGGATGTAAGCAGAGTCAGGATGAGCGCTACCCTGACATCTGGTGGTGAATTGTAGAGAGTGTGTAAAGAATTTCAAGAATTTGCATAGGCGTGCACCCCCCAACTTAGCATAACCCCACAGCAGCTTGGGATGGTGATTTTAACAGCTCTGGGATCCCCAATATCTTTGTTATTGGGGCAGGGAAAAAAAAGGTTTGTCACCCTGATTGTGTGAATGGGGAGCAGTGGGACTGGTTTGTGACAGAAATGACTCAACCTCAGTTGGGTGGTACTTGCTAAACATGGGACATGGGTTCCAAAACCCCATGAATTGAGAGAGGTTGGAGACTGGTGTGTGTACCTGATGGTATGGGCCCCTTTTGAGGGCCTGGAACACCAATTGCACATCCTCCTCTCTCCAACGTTAAAGAGTAGAGCTACATTTTGATTCTATTAGGAGTCCATCTAGAGTCTGCTGAGCTGAATTCATGTTGGGTCAATGGTGCACCAGCACCAGGGCTCCCCTACTAAGAGCTGAAATCACTGAAAGAGCTGAATTGAGATCACAGAGCGCTGTGTTAACTAGTGGGGGAGCCTGAAGACCTATTGTTAAGTGGCTGGCAGAGCAGAGCAGTTTGCAGCATGTTGGAGCAGCCCATGAAACAGTGAGCGGAGTGAAGCGGTTTGCAGGGACAGCTGGAGGAGCAGCACAGCTGGTGGGGTTGAGCTGGTCGTGGTGAAGGCTGCAGCAGAACTCCATGGAGAGGCGGAGCAGTTGGCCCTGGCCCACATGAGGTGCCCCTTAACACCCTGTGTGGACTTTCCCCCCCTTTCCACCCAGGCTGGGGGCAGTAAAACTCTGCAGATAAACTCTCGAATTCTGGAGTGGCACTGACCAGAGGCTTTTGGGTTGTTGGACTTTGGGGTGATTGGACTTAAGACCCTAAGGGGAAAAGGACATCGCCAAATTTACCTGGGGGTGGGTTTTTTTGTTTGTTTATGGTTTGTGTTATAATCCTGTTTGTGATGTTTTTCCAGTGGGATGCCACATTGTTTCCTTCCTTTATTAAAAAGACTCCGTGCTTGCGAGAGGGGAAGTATTGCCTCCTAGAGGCGCCCAGGGGGGTGTGGTATGTAAGTGTCCCAGGTCACTGGGTGGGGGCTCGAGCCGGTTATGCATGGTGTTATTGAAATGGAACCCCTGGATACTGAACCCGGCCCTTGTTGCTGCCAATTCAGAGGGGCAGAAGGGTTACACAAACAAAGGCTTCCCTCCACCGAGATTTGCAAGTATCTTATCTCTTAATTGGTCCTCTTGTCAGGTGTTCCAGGTTCACTGTTTGTTAACCCTTTACAGGTAAAAGAGACATTAACCCTTAACTATCTGTTTATGACACATGGGTACATCTATTTCAAACACTTGTAGTTTACATTTTCTGGGGTTCACAGTAGATACCACAGCACTAATGTGAAACACTCCCTGGAGAAATGTTGTCTGCTTCTTCCATTGCTCAAAGGCATTTAGGATGTCAGCTGTGGTGTAGGATAGGTAGCTCTGTTCCTTTTGTTTTCTATGGCCACTGAGTTTCATGTACTTTTCAAGGTGATTATTGGATGCAGAAGAAAGAGAACTGATAGAGAATTAAATGTATACCTGTCTCAGGCTGGTTGGCCAGAATGAACATGATGGAGTGCAACCTATTATTATTTAATGGTAGCACCTAGAGATCCTGATTGAGATCAGGACACCATTGTGTTGGGTGCTAAACAAACACACAGTCAGAGACTGTCTCTTCCCTAAAGAATTTACCATCTATTTAGACAAGACAAAGGGCCAGAGGGGAAATAGAGGCACAGACCGATAAGGTGACTTGCCCGATGTCATGCAGCAAGTTAGTTGCAGAGCAGGAAGCAAGCCCAGGAAACAGGCCCACCTTCCTAGTCTAATGCCCTACCCACTAAACCCTACTAACCCTATTGAAGCTCCACTAGAGACAGGCACTTCCAGTTGTGCTCAGGTGTCTCATTCGCTTCCCAATGAGGGAGAATGTACAGAGGTGGAAGGTTGGTTTTATGGCTAAGGCACAGAATTGGAAGTCTGATGGTTTAGGTTATAATCCCAGCTCTACTACAGGGACTTCCTGGGTGCCAGGTAAGCTACTTAGCCGTTCTATGATTCCTTCATCTGCAAAATGGGAATGGTACTACACTCTACTTCACATAGTTGTTAGACTAAATACATCAATGCGTGTAAAGCACGTTGAGCATCTCAGGTGGAAGGGGCAGTGTAAGTACGAAATATTACTTGTCAAGTTCCACTGAGCAAAATAAGTTGAGCTGCTTAATGTCTGAAGTTTCCTTGTCTCATTTCTGCACCTGCCAGCTTAGAGCACTGTAACCTTGCTTATAACTACCCACTATTCCCCAAGAAAATGTCAGCTGAAACATACATCTCTTCATTATCCCATGAAAAAATGTATTGTGTCTAATATGTTTGGTTTGGGAAATCAGTTTTGTCCATTATAACCAATTGTCCATAATAGCCATAGCTGGTATAAATGGATTGCACTGTAGTAACCCTCACATAAAGGGTAAAATGAAAGACAAACCATTTCAGATGGTGACTGGAGCCATATCAGTATAGATCACAGCCTATATATATATCAAATGATTGATAGCAATTTTTAAGGCTTTTTCGATTGTCTGCTAGTGCTGTCTAACTGCAGTAAAACATAGAATTCTCCGATACCCTTCCAGATAAACCCTCCTCATGTTGCATGGAAAAAGAGCTCCGAGAATAAAAAGGCTTAGGAAGCTGCTATTTGTAAATGGCTCAGCCCATTGCTTTTAGGGGTGACAATCTGTAGATGATAGCAGTAGTGTTAAACTCATTGTTGCTTTGCTCTGGTTTTGTGGAACACATCTGAGTCTACATCGATGTGGAGTAAATCACTGTGCTCAGTGACACAATCTGAATCCACTGTGAATGAGAAAAGGCTCTTCTGGGAAGACTGAGGATGAGATTCTGGCTTTAAGCTACAGCTAGTAATGGACTGGTGTGGGGTATGCACTGCTATACCATGACACAAGATGCAGTGTGTGTTCCCCTTGCTTTGACGTACCTACACTGTGAAGGAGAGAGGCGGAGTTATTGCCCTATCTTTCTCCCATCTTAACGAGGTTTCTAGCATCTCTGTTGGTACTGGAGTCCCCTGACTTGTGCAGCAGGAGAATCAGAGAGGTTGTATCTACAGCCTGTGCTTGGCACAAGAAAAGCTTATTGTACCCATTTTCCATGTGTATGGGCACGGAGACAGCCAGGAATAATAAACTGAAGTCATTAATGGGAATTGCACTGTTGTGTTGGGCATGACTCTATACATCTCTTACGCTGAGAACTCATATGCTGAAACATTTTCTATGTTCATACCTAAAATCTACTACAGGATTTGGTGAGTGTCCTTACCTATTGAATGGTCTTATGTATTGGTCCCAGATTCTGGGTGTCAATGTTAGGAAGACCACAAGCGAGACCTCTTTTTTCTCACCTTGGGAAATAAATATATCACAAAATAGGTTAAGACTTTTAGGACTCTGGGAAACTTTTTCCAAGATGCATGTGAGATGAATGCTTCAGTTAGGGGACTAAATTGCTGCATCATTTACCCTGGATGTAAATCAGAGTCCATCAAAACCAGTACTGATTGTGGAAAAAGTCTGAAAACTTCAGAGTATCCAGTTCATAGACATTCAGCCTATATAGATATTAGTTCAAGCTGCCAAGTATGCCAGATCCAAGTATCCTCTAAGTTCAAGGGTGAAATCCTGACTATAATGAAGTCCATGAGAGTTTTGCGATTGACTTCAGTGGGCCCAGGATTTCACAAGTGTTTTTAGATCTCAAGTTTTGGTTTGGCCCATAAGATATACCGATAGGGACCAAATATGAAGTTTAGATCAAAACTTCTGAAAGTCCATCTCTTAGTATGTCTTATTAAATTTAGTACTCTACTATTCGCTAGCTTGCTGCCTTTAATCATCATATATTCCAGCTGGGCATCAAACATCAAAGGAGTTACCTTACTCTTAGTGCAGAATCTTCCTTAAATTCACTTGCTTCAGGGACACTTGTAGGTACCCACTGTTCTGCACACCCACCAGATTTCCAGGCAGCTTTTAATCTTTGGTAATTTGAATTTACATGGAGAACTTCCAAATGACAGTTTGGCTTTGCTGAGACAAGTAGGAATTAACCATGTCAGAACAGACCTTGAAAGTCTTACGATGTGCTTGAAGCATTCCAAGAGCACTCTTGATCCAAAGTATCAAAGGGTTACAGTAAGATCAAGAAGAATTAAAACTGATGGTGTGCCAGAAACCACCTGCAACACAAGGTCATTACTCTTCCTCGTTAAAGCGGTTTCAGCACTGTTGCCTGATCTGAAGCTTAATTGAAATGTTTCAAATGATGCATTATAAAGAAGACATTATAAAGACGCTGCCCGTTCAATAACCTCTGCTAAAAAATGTGGATTGGTAATATGGTGGACATCTAAGAGATTGCTTGAGAACAGTCAAGGTCTCTTAATGATGTAGCCACTTCACTCTTTATTAGAAAGAGAAACTCTCCCAGCTGCAGAAGAGAGAGTAAAGACCAGTGTTATATTAGAAGTATTCCTATATCCCAGGCCCTACCCCAATAGCCTGGACAGTTACAGATCAAGGCAAGATACATGATGCCAAGCATGATACCATATCTATAATGTGTTGTGGGTTATACATAACGTTAGTCCTGTGGTTTATAGCACCTTCCGGTCAGTCATTCTTTCTGTTGCAATCATTTTGTGTAACCACAGCCCTTCACCCATCATGATCAGTAGGCTTCCATGAGGTCTAAGTGATAAGATGCTGTTGTGTTAGGAGACAGGACAGTGGTAACAGGAGACAGCTGAGTGCTGATGTTATCGATTTTCCTTCAGAATTCACACCAAAAGAGAACAAAACTTCTTGGTGCTCAATTTTAATGTGTTAAATTGCAAGTCACAACTTAGCAAAAAAAAAAAAATCAAATATCTTTTTGGCATCTGCCTCTTTTTTGTTCTGTTATCTGTTCTTGCAGGGAGAACAGTGGCCATATCCGCAGGATTATCTCAATGTCCAGCGCCAAGTTGTGAAAGTTACTCTTGCTGGGCTACTGGTGGGGTAGCTATGTTAAAATTTTTGCACTTTCCTCTGAAAGATATGCAGTTTTGAATCGCCCTTCATTTTGAGGAAGCTGCACATTTTTAATCTCTCAAAAAAGTAACACCTATATGCAGACCCTGTTTTTGTGAGGAAAGGGTCTTCTTTACGTACCATTCTTAATGTCCCACTGTCTTGATAGGATCTTCATTGCATTGTGAAATACTCTACCCATGTGAAGCTTGGCCAAATTAAAACATTGTATAGGAGCATCAGTTTCAGTTTTGCTATACAGCAATCAGTGATGTGCTACTTTTAAAGTCTTCAAGCACAAACACATTTATGAAATTCTTTAGTGGCATGGACCTGTCTTAGTCTGCAGTATCCCTTGCAAAACATATTTTAATTGCACTGTGATCAACACTGTTTTTAAGTCCCTTGCTTTTTCATATACCCTTAGTCATTCAATATTTAAAATATGAAATATATTACTTGTTTTTAAATGGATGCATATTCCATACAGAACAAGTGATATGTAGGTGACTACGGCTCTAATACTGTAAATGCTTATGAATTTACCCAGCTTTAAGCACATGATTATTGGCTTGTGTGGGACTCATGTGCTTAAAGTTAAGTGTCTAGGTGCTTTGCCTTCTAATTGATAAATCCAGCTCACCTCTTTTTATAGCACGGTCAAGTTCATGGGAAGTTTTTCTAACGTTAGCACAAGCTACGGAGACACTTCAGTACACATAAATAAGATGCTCTGTGCCAGTAGTTCTCAAACTTTTGCACTGTTGACCCCTTCACATAGCAAGCCTCTGACTGCAGCCCCCATCCCCTTATAAATTAAACACACTTTTTAATATATTTATCACCATTAGAAATGCTGGATGCAAAGCAGGGCTTCAGGTGGATGCTGACAGCTCACAACCTCCCATATATTAACCTTGTGACCCTTTGAGGGTTCCCGACCCCCAGTTTGAGAACCCCTGCTCTATGCTCTGCTCTCTTTTGGTAGTTACTGTCTTCTATAGTGGGGCCAATAAGGAGTCACTAATGATCACATTGTTTTTGTCTATACAACTGACAGAAGTGACAAACTGGTTCAGATCTTGGAAAAAATTGCTAGAGATAATTCATTAATCCATGTTTTTTTCTCCTGCATGAGAAATCCCTTGGTTTGTTTAATCAAGCAACACTTCTCAATAACTAGAGCTATGCCAATTCAGCAAAACATGTATTTATGAATGCCAAAGGCACTAGCTGGTATCTGTGGCCTCTTTTTTTGCTGTTTGTGGGCACTCAGGTGCATGAGTTTTCAGCCACAAGAACATTCAGAGGGATGAAAGGCAGCTGCTAGAGCAAGCAGAGAGCACTGTCAGAGTGCTGAAAGCCTCAGGGGAAGGCCCTTTCAACTCATACTAGAGCTCATACTAGAGTTGGGGTTGGTCCTGCTTTGAGCAAGGGTTTGGACTAGATGACCTCCTGAGGTCTCTTCTAACCCTGATCTTCTGTGATTCTGTGATTCCCTCACACAACTATTGGGTGTTCTGTTTTGGCTGGGAGATTCCTGCTTTCAGCTATGTTTTCCCCCACTCAAGCCAGGAACTACTATTTCCCTTTTTGGAGAGCTGAGAAGACACTCCGAGCTGCATCTTTGTGGGAAGGGCTGCTCTAGGCAAGACCTAAGACCTTTATGTTTACAGTAGCCAAGGACTATAGCTATGAGATCCAGATGTATCCATGCTATGGCTAGAGTGATACTGGACACTGCTCTAGTAATGTCCCTGGACACAGGGCCTTCTATGCAGTTATCAGCAAGCAACAGCCAAAGCTAGAGCTGTCCCACAGCCAAGAGGGCAAGGAGCAGCCAGAGCTGGGCACCCAGCTAGTTATGGCCAACAGCTCAGCCAGAGCATCCCAGCGGAAAGTGAGAAGCAGCCATAACCCACTCCCAGCCCAAGACTAGCAGCAGGAGCTAGTATACCAACCAGAATCTAACTCTCATCCAGGACAAGAAGTAACCAAGGGCAGAACACTCAAGAGCCGCCAGAATTGATTAGACATCCTCCCAGGGAGAGGCCACAGCCAGCCAGGAGCACAGCAATCCCTGTGTTCCTAAAGCTCCATGCTGCAGTTCTGGAAGTTTAAATTCTGGTAATCTGAACATTTGATGTTATTTAGGCAAATAAGGTAATGTATATTCATTGACTATGTAAACTGAGCAATTATGTTATTTATGTTAAATTTCCAGATTTCTGGCCCTTCATCTTTAACAGGTATGTTTGCTGAACAGTTACAAGCAGCAGAGAAATTCCAAAAATCATAACTTGCTTGTGGATAATTCATGGCTGGAATGTGGGACTCTTCCTCTTTGTAAAGCTTAAGTCTTTCACAATATCACTGCAGCTAGGTGACCTATCACATCACAAACTGCAAATGGTCATGGCTACTAGTTCATGAACAAGACAGCCCAAAACGTGTTTGCATGAATTTTCATCAAACAATGAAGAAAAACTGAAATAGTCATAAAATTCACAGCTCATTTGCAAATAATTTGGAAACACAAAAAAGTGCTAAATGTATTGGATAAAGTAGTGTCAATTCAAAACTCTAATGATAAACCCTCTGGTCTGACACATTTAAAAGCTATGTATAACAGCAAAAGTTTCAGGAATGTGATTTGGGTAAAAAAGAATAGGTGGAAAATAGCATCATAGATTGCAAGAGTGATATTTTGTGCAACTGAATCCATGTACATAATGTTAAAGGCCCCAAGCAATCATTTGACTTAAATGCAACATCAAATATCTTTATTGAGGTTTAAAGATAATGGAAAAAAATTCTCCGCAAAAGGAACACAACTAGGAAAAGAATGTTTGAAGTCAGAAACTTTCTGGGATTTTAAAACTTTAGACGAAAGAAAGCTGAAGAAATAGAGAAAATGAGAGAGAGAGAAAATGAGTGTTCTCAATATCTAATGTGAATAATAGAAAATTAATGATTGTCTATTTCTAGTAGTTAAATTCCATTGCACTGTAGAGGAGGGAGAAGCTAAAGAGGACAGTGAGTTACTCTATGAAAAGGAAAATAAATACCACTTATTGCTAGAAGTTCCTGTATTGCTATATATATTCAAAATATTATTCCAGTCCAGCATAGCAACTAGATTGTTTTAAGCTTCTCTCAAAACCAATGTTTTTATAATTAAAGAATATTTGGATCTCATTTTGAAATGAGACACAGACTATCCTATTCAAATTGCTTGAACTTTGGAATTTTTATGCCAAGCAAACTGTATTTTCAGAACCAGAAATGCCAAAGTGACTAGTTCCAATCCACACTTCATTTGGAAGCCTAACATAGCTTCTACTCCTTCAATTTCCTTGCTACTTTTACAATCATGCCTTGCATTAATGTTGTAAAGTTAGCTAAATTGTGTGTTATGTTTTAGGTCTTTTTTTGTGTGTACTATCCAAATTGGTATTAAATAGTCAAGATACAAATCCATACAGCAGGAAGCTGGGTATCAGATTCATATTAAATAACCGGGCAATAGAAATGCTATAATCAGAGTATACTTTTTCATATAATTTTTAAAGCGAGTTTAATGCCTGTGAAAGGTACTGAATTGACAACACTGGAGAAGTAAGTACTGTCTTTAACCACAGAACAGTTATGGTATGGAAAATGGCATTGCAAGCTTCTCCATAATTTTCATCAAAATATTTGCCCTAGCTTTCCAGACCTCCTTGATTCATTTGGCTACTCAAGCTTGCATGCTTCCACAGTGGGTTTTATAATTTTGTTAGGTTTTGATTAGCTGATGGAAAGAATCCTGCAATGAAAAAGGGATTTCCATAATAATTCATTATTAGTTATTTAACATTTATAGTGTGGTAGCACCTAGACGCCTCAGCCAGCTCATGGCCCCCTGGCAAATGACAGTCTCTGTTTCCAAGAACTTGCAATCAAAAACACAAGACATAACAGATTCATGAGACAACCAAGTGGGTAGGAGGAGGGAAGGAAAGGATAAAGAAAATAATAGGATCTTTTAGCATAGATTCATTAGCATACACTACCTGAGTCTTAGCCATGGTAAGGCTAAGACTGTTTGAAGTTAGTGAATAACTTACTGTGCTTTACAATCCTTCAAAAAGGCCTGCCCAGGCCATAACTTTGCATTCTTTTCTGCATTTTTCTACCTGTTTGTTAGAGGAAAGTTAGCAGGGACTGGTTGAAGCAGGGGATTGACAATGGGATTCTTGGCCTGGGGTCTGATTCTTGATCTCAGTAACACTGGTTTTATGCCAGTGTAACTCCACTAACTTCAATGGAGGGGGACTACTCTTGATTTATACGAGTGCAAACCCCAGAATTGTAGTGACTGACAGAAATTACTTTTATGGGTTGTGTCTGGCTATGGAAGATGAATGGGTGGTCTTACTAGTCTAGTTCCTAGTGGATACATATCTATCTCAGTTAGCACTAACTGGCAACCTTACTGGTCACAGGCAAGAATTTAAGAGCACTTTTCATGACGCATATTGACTAAATTCAAGCTGTGTTGACTACTTGGTTGAAGTAACATTCTTTTAACTGGCTGAGCCTCCCCAATGTGAACTGGAAGAGCAGGGGAGCTATTATTTTCACTAATTTTTCTCAAAGGGCGAGGCTGCAGACAGTATTTCTGTATCTCCATGAGCCCATTCAAAATAAGTATCCTTGTATGAGAGCTATCTGTAGTTTTACAGAGAAGTCCAAGGCATGTCCCAGTGGCAATCCCGTAGATTCCTTTAGAATCCTCAGCTAGTCTCTGTAATTTCTGCTGAAGATCAGGATTGGATAGATCAATAGACTCAATGCTGTAATCCAAAATCTAGTTATTAGCAGGGAAACCAATAGTAACCAGCTGAAAAACTTCAACTGGAATTTGCATTATAGTATTGTCAGTTGTGTGTATTTCTGCAAAGAGCTTCATTTCCTTGCTTTAGTATTCCCTCTGGAATTCCCTGTACTATATTGGCACAGGAATTGATATATTGTATAGTCTTTGAGATTTGTAAACTCATTCTTTCTATTCTTTCCATTTCACAAATGAACATATTTCCTTCGTGAGAGAGATCAGTTCTACCGAGGCATTGTAGAAGTGACTAGCACCTGCTGCCTGGGTATTCCTGGCCTAGCAGATGTCTACACTCCAAGACTAATAGTCCTATTGTCTGGAATTATCTGTTATTACTGGCTGAAGACTGATTTGTTGTTCAATATTGCCCTCATCTCATTGACATTGGCTTCAACTGCAGATGCTGTTCAGAAAATGTAGACACTTCTCAGAAGCAGCATCAAGAGAAGTGGTCCCACATTCCCTGCCACTGTTATGATTAGCGTTGACAGAGCTCATGCTCCCTTCTGCTTGCTGTAATGTTACTGACTGGTCAGCGATTGCTTGGATGTGTTACCACATCTAGCACCACTCCTTTAGAAGACTCAACTGCTGCCCCGTGACACTGGTGGCTTTCCTTTCTTGGAATATTTAATGAGCTTTTGGGTATAAGTCCAAGTATACGTCTTTGTGGGTGCTTATTGCCACCATTGCTGCATGTGTCTAAAGTCTATTACTGACCATCTTTGTACAATGTGTGCACTGCAACTACCTTGTGCCACGTTCATGATAAAGTCTCCCTTGCAGTGAACTCGGCATCCTTCCTCTCCACACCTTTTTCTATGATAATCCACTTCTTTTTCTGGCTATGTTACTCCCTCCAGAGTGTCTGTGTATGGTATGTGGGTATGTAGATCTAAAGAAGCTATAGTTGAAGAGACCTTCCTATTATAAAACGCATTATTTTTACCCCTGTTATCAAAACCAAGCCAAATCTGAAATTTCTACTGCCAAATCTTGCCCCAGGATGTAATTTTTTGAAAGTTTGGGGCAAATCACATGAAATGTCCTGTCTGTGGAGGTTAAAAGTTGACCTATCCTTTAATTTTTTAAAAAAATGATTGTAACTTTTAATATTTTTTATCTAGAAAAGCCTAAGCTGCTTTGCTCTGTTCATTTTTGTGGCAGAATGAGGTGACTGTCTGGCTTTCAAAACTGGCTGTGGCATTATTTAGATGTAAACATTAGTTTTCACATTTATAATAGTGTCTGCCTGGCTAAATGTGCTTTAAAAGCAAATCACCAGGTTGATAGAGATTTGGAAAACATGCATCACACAGTTGTGTGCTCTGTAACGTTCCTGCCTATCTTATACCCTAGTAAGAGAGGAATTAGGTAGGAGCTATGCTTCTGTGAATCCTAAAATCAGTAGGAGCTAACCATTATCCTCAATTCGTCCTGTAGGTCTTAGGAACTTGCATTTTAACTCTCTCCCAAACCTCAAGCTCCTCCCCGGATGCATTTTGCACACTTTCCAGAGGTGTTGTGTGTTTTGTAACATGAATTCTTTCCTTTGGATTTTCAGCTTTTCTAAAATTTCTGTTTTCTGATTAGCTTATAGTGTTACTGTAGGGAATTTGGGGGAGAGCAAGTAATGGATACTTTCTACCTTAAGTACAAGCTAACTAACTTTTTGCCTGGGGAGAAATTAATATAATGTAAAAGATATAAGCCTGCCCAAACAACCACTACCACCTCCTACCCAACAACCCAGAAAAGGCTATTTTTCAACATGACACTTATGCTACTTCTGGTCCAAAATTAAATTTCGCAATCTTGTTGCAGTCCTTCACAAAACACCTCATCAAGTTGTTTCACTTACCTCCTTACTTTTTTTTTTTTGATTAAGAGAAATTTCCCTCAAAAACCAATATACCTGAAACACACACAATGTTTCAAGTGGGAAATTTCACCAATCCTGCCCCCTTAAAGAAACTAATCTGGATTGTTTTTCTCCCATGTCTATGGTATACCTATGACCTACTGGTTTGATCAGAGCACTTCACTTTTTCTTGAGCTGTTGAGCTAACCATTCTTATGAGCACTAAATTTCTTTTAGACGGTTATGTAATGTACATAAAGATACAGATGAGGGTTTTTTTCTTAGAATCCTTTCTTGATGTGTGAATTAATTTTCTATTTTGTTTGTAGAGGTCATAGATTGTCTATGGGCATTAGCCTTCAAAAGAGCATAGACAGGATTGTGCTAAAAGGAATTATAGGAAAACTTACAAATGTAAGTAAGTTCCACAGGTAAAATGTCCCCATGTTTGTTGCATATGACATTTTTCTGTTGGTGTCTACTTTAAAGTTAAATCACCATAATTGTATAGGAATGCCCAGTGGGATGCAATACTAACTCAATCAGTGAAAAATAGCTGAAGTAAATGTACAGTGGTGGGGAATAATCAGTCAGTTTAACCACAGAAGAAATATGTTCTTTTGTAAAGATATGAATTCATGATGCATATTGAACACTTAGACGCAGCCAAGTTTTCATTGTATGGTTCTGTCATTTAAATAGCAACTGAAATATTGCTGCTATTATTGGTAAAGTTACATGGTATCAAATTCTTTGTCTTTCTTCCAAAGCTCTTTGGGGGCAGGCACTGTCTTTTCATGCTGTATTTGTACAGCCCCTAGCACGGTGAGGTCCTGGTCCATGACTAAGGCTCTTAGGTGCTATCAACATATAAAAAATAAATACCTACTTACTCATCTCTCGTACTTACTTTTAAGACCTCATGACATTTTCCCCAAGAGTTTGGGTTGTTAAATTCCGTATGCCAGCTAAACTCCAGTTGAGTAGTTACATTGTGCATGCTTACAATCGCCCTGGCTTGTAGTTTCAGTTGACTAAAGTTTTAATCACTCCTTGTTTTAAATTGTGCAGTGTGCTGCTAAACAGTTGCCAAGTTTCATTCCAGAAGCAAATGCATTTCAGTGGTAAGTGAAATGTTTACAGTATAGAGGGAAAGTGCTTTGGGATTGATCTGGATTAAAAATGCTGCTAATGTAAGTCTTTATCAAGGAGGAAGGTAATGTCACTGTTTAAATGCAGGTGCTCTGTTGCTTTCTGTGATGTGTGTTCCAACAGTGTTTTGAATTCTGTTGAAAGTTGAAAGAGCTAAGCCTTCAGGCTCTTCTATTCCTTTCTTAAATTCATTTCCCTGTTTAGATGAAAATGAAACACTTTGCAACTTACTTGAAACTTTCTTCAAAAGAACTGCTGAAAAAGGAACATGCATATGAAGCATATAAAACTGTAAACGAGTGTTAAGCACAGATAGCAATGTTTTTAAACACACTAATGGACATTATATTGTAGGAAGTTACATGAGAGAAAGACACAGCTGGAGAGGGGTAGAGGGACAAACGATAACCTGTTGAATAAATCTAACCTAGCCAAGTAATAGAAGAATATTACCAGAGTCGTGAAATACTGTACCCATGGAGTAAATAATGAGATAGGGTAATATTATCAACTGAGGTAAAGGAGACTGTAAATTGTGTCAGTTAAGTAAGTGAACATGTACGTGCTGTTTTAGTTGTTCTTTGGGATACAATAATGAAGACTCCAAGGTGCGTCATGCATATTACAGGGTTTTGGCATCTTTTTCTCCCACTGATGGTGGTTGATTAACACAACTAACTGCACTAATGGGTAAAGCTCCCACACACTAAATGGATAACAGACTCCTTTGTGTTTTGTCTACGATGTTTTCAGGTGTCTGCTTGCCATTTTGTTGCTAACAAAATGGTTTCATTAGATAATTTGTGATTGTTTTTCTTGTTTTTGGCAACTATCTCTTGAAGTCAAAGTAGGAAAGCAACTGGGCTGAGGTTTGCATGATTTGTGAATATGAAGAAAAAAGGAGCAGCTTAAAAAATACCCCACGGGAAAGAAATAATAGGCAATATGTTTCCTTTTGAACTTTTTCAAATCAACCTCTGGAAAAGGTGTCATAAACTTCCCAGAAATGAGTAACAGCGCAGGGACAAAGAAAACTCTGTTACAGATGTCCCTGCAAGTCTATGAGCAAATTGTGTTTTTTTCTAAATAACTCCAGAACATTACACAGCCTTAATAAGTTTCCCAGGACAGGAACTCCTAGTTTATTACTTGCTCACATTGTCATCAGAAATTAATTTTGTCCCTGAAAGACAAATTGGCTGGTAGCTTATGACGTTAAATGGAAAGAACAAGTGAGCATCTGTTTCTTCTGCATTTTGTCTCCTTGGTGTCTTACATATAAATGAATCAGAGTGTTCAAACTTAAATTAAGATCTTTGGCTAGATAAACAGTTAAAACTGGTTCCCATAGCTACCTCTCACACATAGCTGTGATTGCATTATAATCCCCTAGTAATCAGGTCTAAATGAAAGAAAGATGATAAGGGTGCTATTTTCAGTTTTCAGTACTGATTTTTATTAGCTCTCAATCAGATCAGGACTGCTTTGCCTTTCATCACATTGTGGCAGTGTTTGTGGAATCATTACAGTAATAAAGTGTAAATCTTACCAACGGGCATTTTTCTTGAGGTGTTTTATAGAACTAAAACTCTGAAGATTACATTGGCTGGTACAAGAAAGATTTGTTTCTGCAACTAAAGTTAGAATGTAATGTATGCTATATTCATTTATTCTTTACCCAAGTGAATATCTAACAAATTACCAAGTAAGTGAAAATACTCAAAGAAGCCGCTTGTCTGAACAGGGCCATAGTATACCATATATGTGCAGATACAGAATATAGTCATATCCCATCTTTCCCAAGACATTAACATGCACAAATGAATTACAGGCTAAGCCACAAGAATTGCTGTTACCAGCATGCTGTTTTTAGTAAACTAGTTCAGCCCAAAGAAACATCATGTTGCAACCATATTTAAGCATTTATGGTAGAATAAACTCCCCTGAAACCGCAGTTCCTAGAGGGGCTTGATCATCACAATGAAATTAATTAATGGTCTCACAGTGAAGTCAGTGGTGTGGGATCAGGCCCAGACACCTCTGGTTTCATACATAGATCCTGGATCTGCTCTGTCCTTTAAGGTTCATTTTAGTTGCTAGTTTTTACTTTTAAAAGGTTTCTAACTGGCAAATTTAGATGAGGCTTCACCCAAACCTCAGAGGGGTTTTGTGAAAGGCAGAGCTATCCTCCAGCACTGAAATCAAGTTGTGTTGATTTTCCAATAGTGTTGCGGGATTTTTCACAGAGTTTGCAGGTGTGCCCCACATTTGCAATTAACTCAGCTTTTAATACTGTAGTTATTTTCCTTTCCCATAGGCTTTATTATATCTGGAATACATTACAATGTACTGTACTCTACAATAGCCATTAAAATGCTTGCCTGTTTTAAATGTTGGATTTTATGTTTGTATTAGAAGTTAACTGTCCTTGTATTTCAGTGATAGACATTTACATTCATCCATGAGGCTGGAGAAATATAAGGCTGTGCAAATTATTCACAAAAGTTTGAAAAAACATGTTTCCTTTCTAGATTGTATTTTAATATACTGGATGTAAGAGGGTTGTTTAGTATCAATAGTAACATGAGATCTCTATTTGCTAGGCTGTAAACAAAATTAAAATTTTTGAGCCATCAGCATTATTAGTGAATTTGGGCAAGTCTAAGATACTGTCTGGTATTAAAATTCATATTTCTAGGCTTAGGTTGCTACATTTATAAAAACTATACCTAAGATAATCAAATATTAGTATTCAGGGAAGGCAACAAAGAATAAATCAGTTCATAAAACAGTTGAAGTTAAATAAAATTTGTGTTTTAAATTTTAACCCATTACCATTTTTACGATATGAAGAGGCTCTTAGTCTAAAATGATTTATTCACCATTAATATTTTAAATGATAAAAAAGCTCAAATGCATACATTGATTCATTAAAATCAAAACAAATAAGCAAATGCAGTATTTTAGTCACTGAGATTGTATGTTGATAGGCATCTATAATATGTCTGGAAGATGTTGCTATTTCTAACCACACCAAAAAAAAAAAGTAAATTGTAGAGTCTGATTATCAACAGATAACAAGATAGTGTGTATATAAATAAATGCTCAGCATCAAACTCCATTATTGGATTAGCTCTATAATCATGTTTCAGGCTGTAAGTCTGTGCTGACAAATGAACACTTTTCATTTGGCTCAAGGTCCCCATCAGCAACGGAACTAATTTTACATTCTCACCCATTAAGTGAATAAGATGTGGAAAAAGCTGTCTGCTTTTTGAAGTGTAAATTTGCTGCTACAGGCTGTGCAGACCAAAGCTCTCTTGAAGCAGTGAAATGAGATCATCTCTAGGGACATGTGAACCTGACAAAGTTTAGGTCATTTATGTGGAAGGTATGGGGGTGTGCCTGTGTAGAACCATTTGGATATGGTTTCAATAGTGACATATATGGGGTAATTTGGGAGATGCTAAAGTTTACAAGCTTTGTGTCCAAAGAACTTGAACTAGAAGCACAGATGCAAGCTTTCATTCCTCGGAAAGAACATTCTGTAAACATCTGAATTGGGTAGTTGGCCAGGAAAGCTTGGAAGCACTAAACAGTCTACATACACTCAGCCTCTGTTGCTTCACATAACCAAACCAAGTCTCCCACAAGCTCTGTACCTCATGAACTAATTTGATCTCTCTGTGGCAATGGATATTAGAGATGGAGGAAACTTACCACTAATTCTCACCTTCCTTCCTCTGTCAAGGGACCACAGGAGCAAGAAAATAAAGGCCCAGAGTTCCTATTCTCACAGTCTTTAGCCCCATAAATCATGGGCTGGAGTCTCCTGTCCCTTGAATCAGTGTAACTTCATTGGCTATTGTGGAGTTAGTCTGCTTTATGCCCATGTGAGTGAGAGGAGAATCAGGCCTCATAAGCACAGTTGGGTGTGTCTGTATTGGTTGGGAATAGTTCTTAGTGTAGCAAAATAGTGTCCTCTGTGGCAAATAAATGTGAACATGTACATTTACAACCACAACATGGGCAGGCTTTTTACAGGGTCCTGTTTGGCATCCCTTGGTTATGATGCATTGAGGGTTAAAATAGGAGAAAAGGAAGTATCTTCAGAGCTCTACCAGTAATGACGAAGACCCTTTGGAGAGAAACTTGGGAGAGGAAGAGTTACATGAAGCCACTATAAAGAATGACATGTATAAACTGCCACTTAATTGCATATAGTTGTAAAGAGCATAAAAACACATTGGTGTGTGTGTGTGTGTGTGTGTGTGTGTGTGTGTGTGTGTGTGTGTGTGTGTGTGTGTGTGTGTGTGTGTGTGTCTCCCTATATAATACACACACACACAAAGCTAACGAAAACAACAAGAAAATATAGACTGACACTTGGATCACATGTGTAACATGGAGTTAGCTAAATCTAAGGTTGCATTGCTTGAGCTTATGGTTTTGAAATTATATTTCAAAGAGTGATGACCTTTTATGTTTTCATGTGAGACATTTGTCAGGTGAGTGCCCGCATCCTTACTCACATCGGAACAAGAGTCCTCAGCAAAGGCAATTCAAAAGACAAATAAGGTCACTGCCTTAATGACTTCACCCACCAAGTTTTTTCGACCAGATTTGATAGTACGAAGAGGGGAGCATCTCCTTGTATTGTTGGAATATCTAGTGGTGGATCTAAAGACAACAATAAAAATATGTAGTCTCCTAAGGGATTTGGTTAAAGAAGTGAGATAGAGAGAGATTTTGCCTTATACTCTGATTCTGTTTCTGACTTTTTAGATAATATGGTAATGGAGACAATAACTTTGGTACACGAAAGAAAGGAATTGCGTAACAGTCGGAGCACATGACTAGAAGCTAGGAATTCTTGAATTGTTTTGGATCTGAGAGCAACTCCTGAGGGCTTGGGTAGGTCATTCAAGCTCTCTGCTTCAGTTTCCCCATCTGCAGAATGAAGCTGATGATAATACTCATCCACCTTATTGGCATGTTTTCAGAGGTAATTAGTTAATGTCTGTAAAACACTTTGAAGATATAAAATTCTGTGCAAATGCTAAGTGTTATGTTATGAATGCCCTCCCACCCCCACCAACGGGGTTAATGCTAGCTAAAGGGGGTACGAGAAATAAGAGAGGGTTTTGCAAGTCTATCATGGGGAAAAGAAACACTGCAGAGAAAATAGACCCATTAGCAAACAAGGAAGGCGATGAAGTTAAATATGATTTTCAAATGGATGAGCAATAGAGCTGCTTTCTTAAAGAAAAAAAATCAGTCTTAAACAAAAATAATGACTGACAATTATGAAGAAATGGATTCCTTGCAAAAACAGCTGTTTGACTAAAAAGCAGGTTGGAGAAAACTTGGAAAACATGAATATATGCAAATGAGCATAATCTGAACAATAAAATCCTAGGGTCTTAAGAGTACTAAGCTAATTAACTGTTTACAGCTGTTTACAGTTAGTTTGGAAAAATCAGGGAGATGTGGGGAGGTACTATATCAGAAAATTCAAAATAAGCAAGTGTGGTACTGATCTTCAAGTAATAGATCCTGGTAATTACTGTCCAGTAAGTGCTATAATGAAATGGGGAAATAATGTTAAAAGGAAATAAAATCTGTGTGCTGTATATGGTAATGAAACTATGATCAATACTATGGGTTTATAAAAAACAAACTGTTACACATAATTGAAAAAGGTACTGCTTGGCAACCCCTCCGTTTTATTGACTTTAAGAAAGCATTCTGTTTTGTCCACAGAGAGAGCCTGTGGGATATTCTAGAATATATGGGATACCAGACAAACTGATCAACATAGGGAGTTGATATGATGGAAGTAGGTGCGCAGCAAGATTGGATATAGGCTTGGGTGAATGTTTCGATATTGTGACTGGAGTTAGATAAGGATGTATGTTATCGCCAATCCCCTTTGTATTAGCAATAGACTGGTTGAAGAAATGGGCAACAAAAGGGTGTAAAATCATAGAATCGTAGGACTGGAAGGGACCTCGAGGGGTCTTTTAGTCCAATCCCCTGCACTCATGGCAGGACTAAGTATTATCTAGACTAGAGGTGGGCAAACTTTTTGGCTTGAGGGCCACATCTGGGTATGGAAATTGTATGGTGGGCTATGAATGCTTATGAAATTGGGGGTTGAGGTGTGGGAGGAGGTGAGGGCTCTGGCTGGAGTTGCGGGCTCTGGGTGGGGCCAGAAATGAGGAGTTCAGAGTACAGGAGATGAATCAGGGCTGGGGCAAGAGGTTGGGGCACAAGAGAGGGTCAGGGGTGCAGGCTCCAGGAGGCACTTACCTCAAGTAGGTCCCGGAAGCAGCGGCATGTCTCGCCTCTGGCGCCTACGTGGACTTGAGGCCAGGTGGTTCTGTACGCTACCCTGTTCACAGGCGCTGCCCCTTCAGCTCCCATTGGCCCCATTTACCACTCTCTGGGAATGGGTTTCCAACCAGTTATGCACCCATCTTATAGTAGCTCCACCTAGGTTGTTATTTTCCTAGTTTGTTTATGAGAGGGTCCTGCGAGACAGTATCAAAAGCCTTACTAAAGTCAAGATATGCCACATCTACCACTTTTCCCCATCCACAAGGGGGGAATCAGTACCCTGTCAAAGAAAGCTTATTAGGTTGATATTAAGCCCCCTTCTTCCCCGCTCCACACACTAAAAAATGCTACTTGCAAAAAACCACACATAAGAAATTTCAGGCAGATTATATTTGGGCCTTGTCTACACTGCCTCTTTACAGCACTGCAAATTTCTCGCTCAGGGGTGTGAAAAACACACCCTGCATGATGCAAGTTTCAGCACTGTAAAGTGGCAGTGCAGACAGTGCACCAGCACTGGGAGCCATGCTCTCTGTGCTGGTAGCTACTCCCCTTGTGGGGGTGTTTTTTTCACAGCCCTGGGAGAGCTA
Organism: Gopherus evgoodei; assembly: GCF_007399415.2. Classification (NCBI taxonomy): domain Eukaryota; kingdom Metazoa; phylum Chordata; order Testudines; family Testudinidae; genus Gopherus; species Gopherus evgoodei. The sequence continues at coordinate 82,168,053 of NC_044329.1, read as the reverse complement.
TCTCCTAGTGCTGGTGCTGCGACTACACAGCCATGTTAAAGCAGCGCTTTAACATTGGTAGTGAAGACATACCTTTAGCTAAGTTAGAAGGTGGATCATGCTGACTGTTACTTATCACCTTATTATCTTCAAAGTGTTTGCAAGTTGATTGCTTAATTATTTGCTCCATTATCTTCCTGGGTACTGAAGTTCAGTTGACTGGTATGTAATTCCCTGGGTTGTTTTTATTCCCCTTTTTATAGATTGGCACTATATTAACCCTTTTCCAGTCCTCTGGAATCTCTCTTGTCTTCCATGAGTTTTTGAAGATAATTGCTAATGGTTCAGATATCTCCTCAGTCAGCTCCTTGAGTATTCTAGGATGTATTTCATCAGGCCATGGTGACTTGAACACATCTAACTTATCTAAGTAATTTTTAACTTGTTCTTTCCCTCTTTTAGCCTTTGAGCCTAGCTAATTTTCACTGGCATTCATTAAATTAGATGTCCAATCACAACTAAATTTTTTGGTGAAAACTGAAACAAAAATCATTTAGCACGTCTGCCATTTCCACATTTTCTGTTATTGTTTTTCCCCAAAATGGGTTAGCAGAGATGAGTTACATTCCTTTACTAAGGCCTAATCTGCACTAGGAGATTAAGTCAATATAACTGTTGTTCAGCGGTGTGAAAAATCCACACCCCTGAGTGACACAGTCAAACCAACCTTAGCCCTGGTGTCGACAGCACTAAGTCAATGGGAGAATTCTCCTGTTGTCTAGCTACTGCCTCTGGGGGTAGTGGAGTACCTACACCAACAGGAGAACCATCCCACTGGTGTAGATAGCATCTTCACTGAAGCACTACAGCATTTTAAGTGTAGACAAGTCCTAAGTGTGATATGGAATGGGATGATTGACCTTACTTCAGAGGTAGAATAGGAAGCAGCAAAAATTGGATTAAAAGTAAATGCAGAGAAAACCAAGATTATGAAGGTAGGAAACTGGACAACAGATGCAAAGGCTGATGGAAAAGAAATTGAATAAGTAGAAGAGTTCTGCTGTCTGGGGAGTGTGATGACATTTGACGATGGGTGTGATAAGAATATTCATGCGAGATTAGGAAAAGCAAATACTACTTTTGGAAGGACGAAGAACATCTGGTCAAACAGAAATCTCCACACCAAACTAAAGGTCAGGTTATATCATGTGATTTTACGGAGCATGCTACTGTAAGGATCAGAGACTTGGCTGATGACATTGGTTAACAACAAAAGAGATTGAAGGCTGCCCATCACAGATGGCTGAGGAAGATATTACACATTTCATGGAAAGATAAAATAACAAATGTGAGAGTAAGGAGCTGACAGAACAGGACAGGTCAGAAAATATCATCAAAGACAGAAGGCTCAGCTAAGCAAGCATTGAATTATCTTGGCTACTCGAAGCAGAAGACAGTGACAGAGGATATTGAATGTGCTGGCATCACTCAGGAAGAAGTACCAAAACTAGCAAGTGACCAGAATCAGTGGAGGAGTTGGCACGAAGGAGGAACTAAAGTAAGGTGTATTACACTAATTAGGTTTAATTTTTATACAATTACAACATTAGGAGAGGAAAGAAATTTAATGGATGCAGGACAGATCTTCCTCTGCTGCTGTGCCTGTGTACACCAGCAGAGGATCTGGGCTGTAATATCTGGACTTCAGTAAATCATTTCATATAGTGCATGTAGATGTTTACAATTATTGTATTCTCCTACTTACTTTTTATCCACTATATTAGAAGTTTCAGAAGTCCCTAGCAGATACTACAACTCCAAAAACTGGCCGTCACATCTTTCCAAAACAATTCAAAGGATGCTCTGATTTTTCCCCGGGGTAGATGATAAAGAAAATTGGGAGTTTCTAGGCCAAGCTGTTTTTGAGAGCTGCCATTCGAAAAAGAGTTAAAGGGTTGATCCTAATGGAAAAAAGCCAGCATACGTTCAGAGTCAGTCTGGCTGCCCAGATACATCCCAGCCCCCCAAATAAAAAATGCCTCTTGCAGAAAAACCCACACAAAAAATTTCAGGCAGATTACATTTGGCTAAGTTAGAAGGTGGATCAACATTGGTTTATAATGATTCGGTATGATCTTAACTGTAGAGGGCTTCTCCCTCTCCTGCTGATCTAAATGACAAAAATTCCATTGCCTTCTATGGCAACTGAGTTGGGCCCAACTATAACCAGAATGGGCAGTGTATAGAGTTAGTGGGAGGTGTCCAGTAGACTGAGGTAGGGATCAGTGTTAGGCTTGAACCTAGTTTGGTTAGGTTATGTAGCATCTTTATTATTGATCCATAACTGGGTGATCTGTGATGCTGTATGGAATCTGGGGGATTATGAATACCAATATTGTAAAATTGCAATGAGTTGTGCCAGATATGCTGTGTAAGGTACCTGCAAAAATGATGTAATTTTCCAAGTATGATAATCTTGTTTATATGTTTATATCACCTTTGGGTTTGGCTACACTTGCAGGTGTGCAGCGCTGGGAGTTAAAGCTGTCTTCATACAGCTGTGTAGGGAAAGCGCTGCAGCGTGGCCACACTGGCAGTACCAGTGCTGCAGTGTGGCCACATTCGCAGCAGTGTTGGAAGTGGTGCAATATGGGCAGCTATTCCACTGAGCACCTCATCCCATTTTGGCACCGTGCATTGTGAGAAGGGGGCGGAGGGTGCAGGTCATTCTGCTTCCTGTCCCAATGCCCCGTGATGCATCTCTTCACATCCTAGCAATCCCTGTTTTTCCGTCCACGTTTGGCGCCATCTTGACTCTCTCAACGGTTTCTGTGCAGCGCGATTTTTGTGGGAAATGGAGCTCGAACTGCTGAGGAATATGCTGACGAATCTCGCCAGCACATCACATTTGACAGTTGAGTTATTCCTTAGTGATCCAAAGTGATGAGGAGTCTGACGATGATAGCGAGTCACCTGACACATATGACACTAAATTGCTGCTGGCATGCACGGAAATGCTCAGCACCGTGGAACGCTGCTTTTGGGCTCGGGAAAAATGCACTGAGTGGTGGGATCACATTGTCATGGAAGGCTGGGATGACGAGCAGTGGCTGCATAACTTTCGGATGAGAAAAGCCACTTTCATGGGACTGTGTGAGGAGCTCTTCTCCACCCTGTGGCGCAAGGACACGAGATTGAGAGCTGCCCTGCCAGTGGAGAAGTGGGTGGCTATTGCAATCTGGAAGCTGTCAACTCCAGACAGCTATCAATCGATTGGGAACCAGTTTGGAGTGGAAAATCGACCATTGGAATCGTATTGATGCAAGTTTGCAGGGCCATTAATCGTATCCTGCTAAGAAGAACCGTGACTCTGGGGAACGTGCAGGACATTGTGGATGGCTTTGCACAAATGTTGGAGGGGGGATAGATGGGATGCATATTCCTATTCTGGTACCACCCCACCTAGCATCCAAATACGTTAATCGGAAAGAGTATTTCTCTATGGTTCTCCAGGCACTTGTGGATCACCGTGGGCGTTTCATTGACATTAACAAAGGCTGGCCTGGAAAGGTGCATGATGCATGCATCTTTCGGAACACTGACCTGTTCAGGAAGCTGCAGGCAGGGACTTTTTCCCAGACCGGAAGATCACAGTAGGGGATGTCGAAATGCTCATTGTGATCCTTGGAGATCCCGCTTACCCGTTAATGCCTTGGCTCATGAAACCGTATACAGGGAAGCTTGACAGGAGCAAGGACTGGTTCAACTACAGGCTGAGCCAGTGCTGCATGACTGTTGAGTGTGCTTTTGGCCATTTAAAGGGACGCTGGCGATCTCTGTATGGGAAGCTAGACTTGGGGGAAAGCAGCATCCCCGCGGTTATATCCATGTGCTGTACCCTCCATAATATTTGTGAAGGGAAGGGTGAAAGATTCAATCAGGCATGGACCTCTGAGGTTCAATGCCTGGAGGCTGAATTTGCACGGCCAGAGAGCAGGGCTACTAGAGAGGCCCAGCACAGGGCTTCAAGGATTAGGGATGCCTTGAGGGAGGAATTTGAGGCTGAAAACCAACAATAATGTTTGGTGCCTTGCACGGGAGTGAAGTGCGGTGGTTACAACATTAGTAGGAATCTGTGTTTCTTAAGCTGATTTGCAGTGCCTGTTTGACTTTCTGCAATAATAAAGACTGTTTTAAAAGCCAAGAATTCATGTATTGAAAAGAAAATAACTTTACTGACACACACACATTTTGGGAACCTAAAAGGGCAGGGGGGCGGGGTGGTGAACTGTACAGTCACAGGCTTGAATATGTCCTGTCTGGAGTGCTGTGCAATGATTGCTGCACTTCAGGATGCCTATACTGCATGGTGATGGAGGTTGAGTGCAGAGGGTAAGGGTTGTAGTTCTCAGGGCTGGTTGGTGAACGTACAGGTGTTGGAGGCAACTGGTGGTGGTAAGAACCTGGATGCTGGGGAAGGGGGGTTTGAGCTGCCATTGGGGCACAAGGGAAAGAGCTTTGGGACGGGGTGGGGTGGCACACTAGTGCTCTGCCTGCATGGCTACGAGCGCCTGGATAGAGTCCGCTTGGCGCGCCAGGATGCTTATCAGCTGCTTTGTGCTTTTCTTCCTGGCTGCTGCGTTTTTCTGACGGATCCTGCTTTCCCTTTCCCTCCAGTCCTGCACTTTTTGATTCTCTGTGACAGAGTGATCCCTAACTGCTTGCAGCAGGTCGTCTTTGCTTTTTCGCTGCTTCTTCTGGAGGTTTTGGAGTCTTTGAGTTGTTGATAACACGGGCAGCTGAGATCTCAAGGTTGCTTGTGGAAAGGCAAAGAAGGCAACACTTAACAGAGGCAACTTGTTTATATCAGACAGTTATTCCCACACAGTGAAGGTGTTTACAGTCTTCACTTTAGCATAATTTTCCCATACCAAAGAGAGTGCACATAACCCACAGGAGTCCCGAAATGGTGAGTAAAGGGGACTGACTGCTTCAGGGCTGTACTGTCCTTGGGATTTCTGTGCGTTGGGGAAAGCAAACAGCTGCAGGAGGCACCTACACTGAATGCTCTCCCAACATTTTCCACAGGAGTTGATCCTGGAGGATCTCTCGCTGCTGCGGGTCACCTGGGAAGAGTGGGAGGGTCTTCTACAGCAATGCGGATTCCGCCCTGGCCCCTATGCAGCTTGCCTGTGTCTTGCAATGGTCCTCCCACCCCTCGTGGCACAGTGGCTCGGACGTGTTAGGCTGACTGGGACAAGGACCACAGTGGCTCTCCCAATTAACTTGCACAAGCGCATTGCCCACGCTCTGGCTGAAACTTTTGAAGTGATTACCAGGGCCGATTACTGCAATGTGATAGACCACATCAATGCGCTATTCCACATCTAGGCATGCATGCATGCAGCCCTAACCCTCCCTCCTCTCCTGAAAAAATTTCATCCTGAAAATAAAAGCCACTTACCAGGAACCCGCTCCTCTCTTTGTCCTCCACCAAGTACCGGCTGCTGTGACTGGCTACCATCCTCCTGGCTTGAGAAGAGCTCCTGGCTGCATGCCTCCAGGGACTCCGGGGTATCTCCCCTCACCCCAGTACCCTCACTCTTGGTTTCCTCCTTCCCCCACCACCTCCTCCTCCCCCCCCCCCGCTCTGAAGTGTCCATTGTGGTCCTCGGATTGGTGGTGGGGTCACCCCCAAGTATCGCGTCCAGCTCTTTGTAAAAATGGCAGATCATGGAGGCAGCGCCGGAGCTGCAGTTTCCCTCACGGGCTTTGCAATAGGCACTCCGCAGCTCCTTCACTTTAACCCTGCACTGCAGCGTGTCCCAGTCATAGCCCCTTTCCAACATGGCCCTTGATATCTGCCCATAGGTATCATAATTCCTACGGCTGGAGCGCAGCTGGGACTGCACAGCTTCCTCCCCACAAACACTGAGGTCCAGCAACTTGCCATTGCTCCATGCTGGGGCTTGTTTGGCATATGGAGGCATGGTCACCTGGAAAGAGTCACTGATTGCACTCCACACCTGGCTGAGCAAACAGGAAGGGGATTTTTTAAATTCCTGGGGCATTTAAAGGGCGGGTTACCAGAGGCCAGGGCAGTAGAGTTCGAACTGATGAGCAGAGTGGCTGAACAGGCATTCTGGGATACCTCCGAATATCTCTGGAGGCCAATAACAGTGCTTTTGGTGGCCACACTGGCAGAACAGTGCTGCATCACCAGCACTGCAGTTGTTATTCCCCAGGCCGAGGTGGAGTATAGCCAGCACTGTAGCCAGGGAGATATAGCGCTGTATGTGCCTTGCAAGTGTGGATGGTGAGTGAGTTGCAGCACTGTAAAGCCACCACCAGAGCTGCAACTCTCCAGGGTAGCCAAGGCCTTTGTATTATACGTTATAGATATGTAGGGTAAACACCTGGGTGACACCCCCCAGACAGATTGGCATCAGCACTACCTAGCCTGCTTGATGGCCCATCAAGGGACATTAACTGTACAAGAAACCCATTGAAAGGATCAGAGACTATACCTTATGACTCAGCAAGGCATGCAGGGATATGCATATGGAGAGAACTCTACTTTTTCAATGCCATGCACTATGAGTTTGTTTGTTTGTGTTTGAAACAAAGAAAGTACCTGACACATGGCAAAAGGACTATAAAGGGCAGGTGCTGCATCATCTCCATTTTGTCTTCAATCCTGCTTTTTCTTACCTCTGGAGGAACTTTGCTACAAACTGAAGCTCTGAACAAAGGACTGAATGACCCATCCAAGCTGTGGACATGTTCCAGAGGGACTCTCAAGCCAGCAAACTCACCAATACTGCTAAGAATCTGATATATGGACTTTGTAGTCCAATGTATGTGCCAAATGGCTTTACCATTTACCAGCTGTCATCGTCGTCTTTCTTTTTTCTTTATAATAAACCTTTTAGACACATAAGGATTGGCTGGCAGCGTGATATTTTGGGTAAGATCCAAACCTGTGCTGACCTGGCAATGTGGCTGAACCTTTGGGGTCAGAACAAGAACATTTTATACATGTGAACAGAGTTTTTAAATAACTTCTCACTGTACTGGACCTATGTGCTGACGGGGAGCCAGAGAACTGGAATGCAATAAAGGGGGCTGTGAGATTTCTTTTTTGCTTCTTGGTAACCAGTGTCGGGGATCATAAGCCCAGTTTGTGACTTGTTGGGGAGCTTAACTACAGCATTACCCATCAGTTTTGGGAATATCTGCTCTCCTTTTTGCAGCCTGCCCTGACCTTAGCATTTCCAGTGAGGGCTACACCAGGCACCCTGGGTCACGTAGTTAACAAAATATTAACTAAATTTGCAGATGATGTTAAGGCTGGAGGTATTGGGAGCACTATAAAGGACAAAGAAGTAACACAGGGGCACCTTTTTTCCATCTCTAATTTCTATGATTCTAACCGATGTTCTGGTGTTAACTAGCAGAGAAGCTTTCAGACCAGGGTCGCTTTGAATTCTAATCCTGTCCTCCACTAAGTGCTAGCAACCCTTCTGTGATGAGGGTTACAGACCCACCCTAAGACCAAGGGAGATGTGGAGCAGTATCAGACCAAGAAGGACCCTCCCTTCAGCAGCTAGAGTGTACTCTAACTAAATGGATGGCTTGCTTATAAAGAGACTCTGACAGGCAGGGAGAGAGAGGAGGAGACTGGCTGCAGGCAGGCAGCAGCCACTGGGACAGAAGGATCTAAAGGGGAAGAGTCAGACTATGGGTAAAACCCAACCAGGAAGTCAAGGGCCTGACCCCCTCTTTTCTCTCTCATCTCACCCTCCCCATTGTTTCTTCCTGACAAGGAGGAGCAACTGTACACTGGAAAGATGCAACTGACTGTTTGAACTATTGTGACCATGGGAGGAATCCTCTACTGAGAGGCACACAACCACACCCCAAATTGAAGAGAGAACATGGGGAGGTCAGAAGTGGCCCAGGGGAGGCTGGTCTGTTATACCAGTTAGAGGGGACTGAGACTCATATCCCTTTAGGCCCTGGCTGGGACCTGGTGGAGAGGGAGAGTCTGGGCACTTCCCTCCTCTCCCCTCAGCCCTCTGTCTGACCAGGGGAACCCAGGGAGCACCAGGGGATAGTAGACTGTAACTTGGCTGCTAGGCCTTCAGATTGCCTGGCAAGGGTAGCCCAGGACTCCCACCTTGGTGTAATCTGCAAATTTTACAAGCATTCTCTTCAGTCTGTTATCCAAGTGATTAATGAAGATATTGAATAATACCAGATCTAGGACAGACCCTTTCAGGACCCCACTTCCCTCCAGTTTGACAGCAAACCATCAATAACTACTCTTTCAGTATGATCTGTCAGCTAGTTTTGCACCCACCATATAATAATTTCATCTAGGCCACATTTACCTAGTTTGCTTATGAGAATGTCTCATGAGGCACAACAGGAAAGATTAAGATACAACCTCAGACACTTATTTAGTTCCTCATTTTTTTAATAAAGATGTCATTGTTCAATTAGAAAAATGCATATATTCACAAAAATATGGACAAAATAACTCAGTGTATCTAGGATAAAGGGGACTCCAAAAGTGTCCAAATTACAGCTTAAGGGCCAAATCTGGCCTTGATTCTGTTAGAAGAATCTCTGTTTAATACTTTATACAGTTTAGATGTGAATGATCCCCGGGCAGCCTTGTTTTGGGGCTTTTTGTTGGACTTGTATGTTCAGAATAAACCTTTTAATGTTCTCATGCTGATTTTTGACAATTTTTTTCGTCATTTTATTTCCTCTTTCCTGTGGAAGTTTATTGGTAAAAAAGACCAGGATCTAGATTACCCCAGTTCAGTTTGCTTCAGAGCAGAATTATAAGAAGCTTGAATCAGGGCCACGGGTGGCTCTAGCTTTTTTGCCGCCCCAAGCACAGCAGATAGGCTCCCTTTGGCAGTGCGCCCACGGGAGGTCCGCCAGTCCCACGGCTTCGGTGTACCTGCCTCTGAATTGCCGCCGAATCCACGGGACCGGCGAACCTACTGCAGGCAAGCCGCCAAAGGCTGCCTGACTGCCACCCTCGCAGGATTGGTAGGGTGCCCCCTGCAACTTGCCGCCCCAAGCATGCGCTTGGAGCACTGGTGCCTGGAGTTGCCGCTGGTGAGACTGTATCCCTTCCTTTCAAAACATTCCAGAATGAATAAATCCTCCCCCCCAAATATTGCTACTTCAGTTTTCATGGGGGCTCATGACCTTCTACATTTCTCTCAGTGATGAAAGATCCCAAAGTCTTGACTCTGGTTGTTATATCTATCTATCCATCTATCCATCTATCCATCCACACACACACGGCCTCTTTCTTCCATTTTGATACTATGTGCAAGCTTCAAATTCCAACAATAACAATTTCTTCTCAAGCTGTTTCTTCTCCTTTACAGCTGTTATTGCCACTCAGTAATTTTCAATATAGTTTATTTTTTCATAATATATTATATCAATCTGAAGCAGAACTGAGGTATAATGACAACAAGTGGTATAGGAAAGTTATCTAAAAAGTTTTGAAAATTCAGCCCAAGTTGATTTCCAACTGTGAAATCTGGCTTTTTTCTCATATGTGAATGTGTGAACATTTGAATGTTCTATTTACTTTAATAAGAAAATTGAAAATGTTAGAGATTTTTGCTTGGAAAAAAGAGTCTAATTTCACTTTAATGATGGTCTTTTTTGTTTTTTTGGTGAACAACATGAACATTTTCATTTTTTTCCCCTCAAAATTGGGCCATTTTGTGAACTCGCAAAGCTATAATGGCGATAGAATTCATTGCTGGATGAACACAGAGTTAAGTGTTTGATATGCCATGATATCTTGTGATAGAATGCATCGCAAAGTAAAATAATACCGTCAGATGGACTAACTAAATTTAGGAATCTTGTGAATTACCACTCCACCAAATTTAGTCAGCTTATAATGAGAATGAGATATATAAACACCAAATTATAAGATCTCAGATGAGGGGGTAAAGAAAGGAGGGGGAAGGTTGCATTCCAAAGAGCACAGAATCAGCTCGATCCAAATACTTAGGATCAGATTCAGCCTGACAATGTAAAAAGGCATTCACGTGGCTGTAAATGTAACTGATGCCCACTTTGTATCAGGGCAGGGTAAAGAGGCTTTAGTTTAAATATAAATCAGACCGTACAGAGTCTCTACACTCTTATGAAATGCATGTGGATGGTGCATTCCGCATCCATTCAACCTATTCCTTTAATACTTTTACTTTTGCAGTTTGTAATCTTGATGCTAGTTGGAGTGACACATTTCTAGCTAGGTTTTCATATATTTGTGAGCCAGCTTTACAGATACTAATCTGTTGGGTCACTTTTTCAAAGCAGTGTTCAAGGTGTTACTCTCACAGTTCCTCATGTTTGTTAAGGGGATTTGTACTTCTATGACTAGGTGTGCTGTGACCCCATTACTGGTGTGAGAAGATGTAGGAAATGTTTTTTTAAATGGAATCCAGTAGAAAAAGGGGCGAAAGCTTCTCTGCTAGTTAACACCAGAACATTTGTTAGAATCATAGAAATTAGAGATGGAAAAAAAGAGGTGCCTTTGTATTATTTCTCTGTCCTTTATAGTGGTCCCAATACCTCCAGCTTTAACATCATCTGCACATTTAGTTAATATTTTGTTTACTATGGGACCCAGGGTGCCTGGCATAGCTCTCACTGGAAATGCTAAAGTCAGGGCAGGCTGCAAAAAGGAGAACATATATTCTGAATTGGTCTGAAATCAACAAGATGAAATTCAGTAAAGACCAGGGTAAAATACTACATTTAGGAAGGAAAAAATCAAATGCACAACTACAAAATGAGGACTAACTGGTTAGGTGGTAGTGCTGCTGAAAAGGATCTGGGGACTATAGTGGATCACAAATTGAATATGAGCCAACAGTGTGGTGCAGTTCCAAAAAAGGTTAATATAATTCTGGGGTATATTAACAGGAGTGTCGTATATGAGACATGGAAGGTAATTGTCCTGCTCTTACTCAACACTGATGAGGTCTCATCTGCAGTACTGTGCCCGGTTCTGGGCACCACACTTCAGAAAAGATGTGGACAAATTGGAAAGAGTCCAGAGAGCAACAAAATGATAAAGATTTAGAAAGCCTGACTTACGAGGAAAGGGTAAAAAACTGGACACATTTAATCTTGAGAAAAGAAGACTGAGAGGGAACCAGATAAGTCTTCAGGTATATCAAGATCTGTTATAAAGAAGACAGTGATCAATTGTTCTCCATGCCTACTGAAGGTATGACAAGAAATAATGGGCTTAATCTGCAGCAATAGAGATTTAGGTTAGATATTCAGAAAATATTTTAAAATATAAGGATAGTTAAACACTGGCATAGGCTTTCCCCAAAGAGACAGTGGAGTCTCCATCCTTGGAGGTTTTTAAAAACAAGTTGCACAAACACCTGTCAGGATACTCTAGATATACTTGGTCCTCCCTCCAGCCCTACATTTCTACGATTGTGGTAGTTCTCCACTGTTTTGCCTTTGCCCTATCAGTGCATCGGAGACATTAATTTCAAAACTAAACACTTTCCTGACTGTTAAATACCTATCCCTTCTTAAAACAAAACATCACCCTACTCCCTGACATCCTCTCCCCATTTACTTTTATAATTTAATAAACACCTGTATGCCATTGTCCTGTGCATGAATAAAACAATACCTAGCTTTTATTGTGCTGCATATGGGAAGGAAATTAATCCACCACTGGTTGAAATGTATGATCCAAAAGAGTGGAAGTAAATCGAACATTTCAAAGACAGGCATGATCCGGTTGTCAGCCATCATAGTATACCAGACATATCTGATTTATTCCATGCCATGGGTAGAGACAACACTGACCAGGTAGATGATTTCCATTCTTCTTGTTTGGTTTGTGTTTCTGTAGGGTTACTGTTTTTATTGTACCTTAACTATTATTTCTTTTTATTCAGTGACAGAGTATCAGTTGTTTATCTGCTGTGGGTTTTTTTTTTGATGGTATAGTGAAAATACTCAGTTCCTTGCTGCATTTAGGAATAAGTGAAATATAATCCATAGCATTACCTGAACTAGAAAGATAAAACTTCAATCCAAAACAGTCTGAGTCCCAGTCATGGTCTCCCATGTATAAAGCAAAAGGGCCAGGGATAAGTGGAAAACCCAGAGTTCCTGAGGCGATATTCCATGGGGATAGGGTTATCAAGAGACCCGTCAGCAATTCTGTTTCATGAAAATGTTGGAGGTTTATTTTTATTCTGATGAGGAACAAAACTGAGACCTTTTGAGATTTTTTTCATGAGAGAGACACCGCCACCCTGAAATAGCTAACAGCCTGGTGATTAGGACTCTCACCTACTTCACAGCAAGGACTTGAAATTGGGTCTCAAACATCCCAGGAGTGTGTTCTAGTCACTGGGCTGTGGGTGTTCTGCAGTGGTTGGGCTGTTCCCCTGCTGGCAAAACATTTCAGTTTCAACCAAATAAAAAGTTTTGTTACAATGTTTTGACTAGCGTTAGTTAGCAATACTGTGTAGGGGTCAAAGGTCATATCCAAACATCCCTATAAAGGACAAAGAAGAAGCATGGAAGAAGCTGAATCCATAGAGGTAAGAGAAGCTCCATGGATGTGGGGAAGGTGTGTCAGGTCACATGTCTGAGTGTGCTGAGTCTGTCTGGCATTTGCTGTTCTAGCTTCAGTGTCAGGATGGAAGAAAGCCAGGACTGCTACAGCTCTTGGAGCTGCGAGACCAACTCCAGTGAGCTCAAACATGATGCGCAGAGAGATCTGTGTAAGTCAGCATTGTGTCTCTCAGCAGAAACTTGCACCCTCAATTGTTGCTCGCTTTTGGCTGTTTTGCTGGGGTGTGATGATAGAGTTGATTTCCCTGTCCCTTCTTTATTAAGAAGAGAGTTTTGTTCACATGGAGGCTTTTCTACAAAGTTGAGGGATGCAGCCAAATTGGATCAGTTTCCCTGTTCTTTTGGCAGTTTGGTCCAATGGAACTACAAACTTCCATATCTTCCAGGAGAAAAATTGGAGAGGGAGGATACGACATTTGATTCCTTTCAAAACATCCGTGCTTGAAAACATGCCAGTTTAAATGGTCACCTTAAGCAAGATGCTATGAAGGCTAACATGGCTCTTTTCTAATGTGCACAAACCTACGCATGGAAGATGTGAACTGAAGTGACACAACCAAGATAGTCTTAACAGTGTCTCACGTAACTTGATCATTTGACCATCTGCATGTGTTCTAAAATAGCTGTTTTCTTTAAACTAGAATGATTAAAAAATTAAGTCTGTTCCTTAATTAGTTAGTACCAAACTCTACATACACACAACATTTAATACAAATCACACTTAACTTAGCCTGGGCCAGATTGTGATATGCTCACTCATGTTGGGCCTGATCCAAAGCTCACTGAGATCAATGGAAAGATTCCTACCAACTTCAGAAGGCTTTGGATCAGGCTTGCTTAATAGAGTAAGTGGATCAGGCCTGTTTAAGTAAAGATAACACATTCTGGCCCTATATGTTCTGCTTGTTTAACAAAATGTTCGGGGAGGGGAGCCAAAATATAAAAGTTTTCCTAAATTTTTAGCTATAAATACCTCCATCAGTACCACTTACTCAAATGTTTTTGAATGGATTAGGTCTGTGCGTAAACACAAAAGGACCAAGGGCTAAATTCCACGTGGACATAAGTGGGCACAACTCTATTAATATTAATGAAACGGCACCTGCTTATGCTGGTACAGAATTTTGCCCTAAAATTTTAATGCTTGTAAACCAATTATTTTAAATGTAGGACTCTGTGAAATTCTTATAAGTAATAGTCACAAACCCAATTTTTAATACAGCATTTAAAAAAAAATAGAATAAATAAGATAATATGATTAGCTTTAGATGTAGTGTCTAATTCTTATTGTACAAATGTCATCACCTTTGTGAAAAAATTGAATCCGGAGTGGCATACATGATAGTCATTAAAAAAACAAACAAAAGGCAGAGGAAATCAATTAAAAAACAACATTTCAGTTACTCTTCAAGCATTTCTTCTGGGTAGGGGGGATGTTGCAAAATGCATCTTGGCTCTTCTATAGGGTAACACTGAATATTAATTGCATTGAATGAATGTGATCTGCAACTTTTTAGTAATGGCTCAGTAAATGAATGTCGCCCTCCTTTACCAGTGGCCATCAGACAACATCTGTGTAATCAACTATATAGTGCATACCATAGTCATGGCAGGAGGGAGTACAACAAATAATGTGAGTTGCATAAGCAGAGACACTATGAATGAAGTTTTGAAAGAGTCTAAAGAATGGATTTTTGTTTCAAAAGTTTTATATTCGTGATGAGCCTGAACCAATTACCTGGATTTGAACAGTCCCAAACTCTGGGATAATTAAGACCAAAACCTGAACTCTGTGGCTTGGCTCAGGCCTGTCTCTATTTCTTTTGAATGGACTTTTTAACACACACCCACCCTCCCACCCACACAAGGATCCATTCTCACTGCTCAGTAGAGGAGACTGATAGGATCTCACTTCTGTGTTTTCAAGGGGGGAATTTTCAAAGGCACAAAGTCATGGGGGTTGGGCCCATAACTCCCACTGTGCCTTTGAAAATACCCTCCCACCCCCGCAAAATATATAGGACACCTATGAACCTAGCAGCAAACCTGTTTTTTCTCAAGGTATGTCTACATTGCAGCTGGGAGCGTGCTTCCCAGCTTGAGTAGAAAGATATACTCACTCTCTCAAACTGGTGCATTAAAAATAGCAGTGTAGCCAGGGATAGCACAGTTGGCAGCTCATGATAGCCACCTGAGCACAAGCCCTCCCAGATCTGAGCCTTGCCTATGCTACCCCGGCTGCACTGCTATTTCTAATACGCTAGCTCCTACGGAGCTAGGCCTGTCCCCCTTCTCAAGCTGGGATGCATGCTCCCAGCTGCAATGTAGATGTAACCCCCGAGGGAAGAAATAATGGGGAACTGGCTCAACACACACAGTGAAAGTTGGAAGACATTGAAGGAAAGAGATCAGGAACAGGTTCTTCCACTAGATGGTCATTGGAACAACCTGGCACCTAATGAAGTGGGAAATGGGGTCAGGGGAAGACAGATATAGAGGAGCAGCATAAGGCCTAGGTCTGACAGCCAACATCAGAGACCGAACTGGAGACTTCCAGAGCCTAAAGTTATGAGTCTAGACTAGAATGTGAGCTGAAGAGCCAAGTGCCATAGGTGGAGGCTGTAACATACTTCTTTCCTCAGAATCAGGAGTGTGGTGGGGGGCACACACAGATCACATACTTTCCATTGGGTTACATAAGGCTCGTTTAAGTTCTATTCTGGGGCTGTAAGTGGGGCTTATGTGGTGCACAGGCCTCATGCTCGTCTGCTGCATGGATTTGACCCATAGTGAGGTTCTGTTTGTCTTCTCAGGTGACATGAGGTGGACTTTATAGATAAGAGGGCTCTTCATTCACAAATTTTCTGTTTCTACCGACAATTACTTAGGTTATGTCTACATGTCCACGCACATGGTTGTGCCAATACCCCCCTATTGTCCACAGCATCCCCTAGAAGCATGTATCTGAAGGTGAGTAGAGGGTGAGTAAGCTAGCACGCCTGAAGGGAATGCATAAGTACATGACTCAGGCTGTAGCATGGCCCCAAACTCATACCAGTGTGCAGTGTGGACAAGGATAAAGGGTGTGCACCAGTTCTCAAGTTTCAATAGTTCTTCACCCCCCATTCCCACAATGCATTGAACCCTGACCCTTACCCAGTCTATAAAGGTCCCTGTCCCCCTGTTTTCATCGGTAGAAGCGAGCTGTGCTGAGCACATCAGAACGACTTTGTGCTGCACTCTTTTGAGCAATACAGGTGAACATGACTCATGTTCTGAAAGCAACCACTTGGCCTATCGACCACACCTGGGTGGTGAGCAATGTGTAGTCAGAGCACGCCATTCTCCAAGACTTCTCCCAGAGCAGCAGGAGCATTCACTTGTACTGAGAAATTTCACAGAGACTGGAGGAGGCAGCATTGAATGGACTCTGGCCCGGTGCTTGGAACCCATGAAGCACTTGGGGTGCCTGTACAGGAAGGCAAAAGACTCCAACAGTTTCTCCCAGAGGAGCCCTTCAACATGCCCCTTCTATGACGAACTGGACCAAGTGCTGTTAAGGGCTCCTAGTACACAGCCCAAAGTGGCTCACAGACCCGTCTTCAACCCTGATGGCCTCATTGTCCGATGAGTTGCAGATGAAGGCCAGCATGAGGACGCAGCAGGGACTATGGAAGATGCTCTGGAAGACACATGTAGCATGTGATTCTGCACCTCTGCCTGGAGAAGCCCGTTGAGAAGTTCCTGCATCCATGAACCCAAGTTGTAGCAGGAACCAGAGCCCAAAGCTGGTAAATCACAGTTGAATCCCGCCCACCCTGCCAGTATCCCCTCTTGCTCTATGCTAAATTTCTGATTTTTTTAAGCCCAGCCCCTGCTTTGTTTCTAGCCTTTAATGATCCCCAGGCAAGATACAGCTATAAATCAGTGCTTTTATTAATGTCCAACAAACCACTATTACGCATTTGGCAGAAGCTATACAACAGATTATTAATGAACAATCATTGTGCCCCAGTGTCTGTGTGTTTCTCAGACAGCACGCAGGCAGCGATGGTCCCGGGCCACATGAATCAGGGAAAGGGGGAGGGGGCAGTTTTGGTCCTGGTTAGGCATGGGACAGTTGTAGAAAACTTACAGTTGTTCGACTAAAGTTAGTAACAGTTGCCTTTTGTCCCTTGAAAGATTAAAGTTTCAGTGCTTTTCCTGATTTCCCCCCTCCCCAATCCTACTGTCTCTTACAAATGGGATATGTGAGAAGAGCGAGGAGAGGGGGCTAGGTCCATGAAGGGGAAGGGAACATTTTGGTTGCCAGAGGAAATGTTTGTCACAGCAATCCTTTCTCCCTTGGAAAATTACAAAAATTTTATTCTCCCTATCCCTGGTGTCTGGCCTCTACCTGCACTGAGCCATCCTGCACAAGGCAGGGAACATAAGAACGGCCATACTGGGTGAGACCAAAGGTCCATCTAGCCCAGTATCCTGTCTTCTGACAGCAACCAATGCCAGGTGTCCCCAGAGGGAATGAACAGAACAGGTAATCATCAAGTGATCCATCCCCTGTTGCCCATTCCCAGCTTCTGGCAAACAGAAGCTAGGGACACCATCTCTGAGTGATAACAGCTAATATAGATCCCATCATTTTGTATGTATAGTTGGGGTTATGTTTTACAATGTACATTACTTTGCATTTATCAGTATTGAATTTCATCTGACATTTTGTTGCCCAGTCACCCAGTTTTGTGAGATCCCGTTGTAACTCTTCGCAGTCTGCTTTGGACTTAACTATCTTGAGTAGTTTTGTATCATCTGCAAATGTTGCTGCCTCACTGTTTTCCCCGTTTGTCCTGGAAAGAAATTTGGGAGAACTTTGGTCTTTTCAAGCAGAAAAGCAGTGGAGGAAACAGCAGTTAGATGAAGATGATGCAGAGCAGTACAGCTTGTTTAATAGGGTGCATTGCAGTGGTATCAGCAATGTAGAGTTAGTGCTGCAAATGCTGCATACTGGAACTTATTTAAAGAGGCTATTGTAAAAGTCTTTGAGCCAGTTAATTATCAGTTTTTGTTATGTCAGGAACTCCTTGAGTTAAAGCAGAAAGAAACTATTCATGAATATGTTCCAGTTCTGTAGTTTAATGGGAGAAGTTTAAAAAGAGAGAGAGAGAAAATGATTTAGTTCATGGAAGAATTGAAAACTCTCACCAAAAAGGTGAAATTACATATTGTGCACCATCTAGTCTTGCATAAGCCATAAAAATTGCTGTGGGCTTAATTGGACTAATTGCCCATTGCAGTTGTGCATGAAGCTCAGAATGTGCACAGAGAGGTGGTATGACCATGGGGCTGGCTTAGGAAGCTGGAGATAGCAAAACTAACCAATAGCAGCAGTTGTCCAGGGATGAAAAGCGAACAATTGCTTTTAAAAGGCACCAACAGTAATTAAGGCATTTATTTTACTGTATTAGCAAAATGGATTTTAATGAAGCAAAAGCAAAAATGGTTTCAGGAAAAAGAAAGTGTTGAGTAGAAAACAAATACCTATAGAGCATAAGCATTATCGGTGACCCTAATTTCTTCCTGCTTACTTCAGTTTTACATCAGTGCAAGTCCATCGTCTTCTGTGGAGTTACTCCTGATGTACACCACTGTAAATGAGTCCAGAGTCAGGCCCTATAAGTTCCACTAAACTAGCCAGGATAACTAGCCTCATGCTACCTGGTGAATTAACCAGTGGATACAAGATCAGATGGGAGAAAAGAGCCCTCACCATATTATCAATATTCTCCAAACATTTACTTTGATGCTATCCATTGTTCGGTCACACATTTGTTATATTGAGAAGGTTTTCGAAACAAAACCATGGAAATATGAACTGTATTTCTCAGTTCTCCTGAAGTTTTCAGGAACACTAATATTTAGATGTCTCCAAAACAATCTGGTTAGCTACACAAAGTCTTTACTTTTTCGAAAAGGCAATTTGGTAGAAATTAGACCTCACTCTCAGAAAGAAAACAGTCTAACCAAACCCTCAACTTCCGAATTCTTACCATCCTACAAATTAACAAAAGTCCCAAGTACTCCAAAACACATCTAAATATTGTGGAGAAGTGAATATCTAATCTAGCTACTTTCCTTTCACATTCCATGTGTCCTCCAGAATGAAGAACAATCACAAATGTATACAACCTTTCCAAACAGGCAAACTATTTTAAATAATCTTCTCATCGAAAGTCTCAAGGCTGCAGTTGGATCCCGTTGCCTGGACCCCTTTGCCCTTATGGAGCCCCATGAACTACATTACACTGCATTACTTGCAGAAGCACTCTTTCCATTTGGATTTTGCAGTGCTTTCAGTTCACAAAAAATTCTCCCGTAGTATTAAGGGTATAGTGCACTACATCTAGGGAACAAGTTGAAGAGTACTGTAGCTCAGATTTTATTTATTAAATTAACTCCTCCATTGACCTAGTTACTGCCTCTTGGGTAGGTGGATTACCTATGCCAATGGGAGAACTCCTCCTTTCGGCATAGGTAGCATCTACACCAAAGCGCTACAGAAGTGCAACTGCACCATTGTAGTGTTTTAAGTGTAGACAAAGTGTCTACTGTAGACAGCCACCCATATAGCACTTCAGTGAAGACACTACTTATGCCAACAGGAGGGGTTCTCCCATAGTTGTAGGTAATCCACATGCCTAATAGGCGGTAGCTAGGTTGACGGGAGAATTCTCCCACATCCTAGCACTGTCTAAACTGGGGGTGAGGATGGATTAACTGCGTTGTTCAGGGATGTGGATTTTTCACACTCCTGGCCGACATAGTTATACTGGCCTAATTTCCTAGTGTAGACCAGGCCTTGGGTTTCCTCTTACTCAGCCATTCAGAGGACACTACTGACACACCACTGAACACATACCCGACAGAGATTCTTGAGAAAAATTCCAATTAATCTTTTTCTTTCTCCTTTGCATTTTGGAATGTCTCATAATTAATGTTACAAATTGAAGGTGTGATCCTGGAGACAGCTGAGCACCTGCTGCGAGTCTCTTCAAACCCCCATCAAATCCGCTTATCTGACTGATCACTCCCTGCACCCTTGTGTGACTTATTTTGCTACAAGTGCAGAAACAAAGTGCTAAACCCATTTTTTATGCTTGGATTAATGCTGTATTCAAATAATATGGATTTTAAAAAGTTTTAAATCATATGCCAGAGAGTAATATTGATTTCAAGGCTCTAATTGGGTCAGCGTATGGCACTAAGGCATAAGACACCTATCTCAAACTGCGCTCTTGTTCTTTAGGGTCTCAGTTTTCATTTGAAAAGAAAATGTAATCTCAAACTGGGGGTCAGGACCTCTTAGGGGGTCATGAGTTATTACATGGGGGGGGGTTTCGCAAGCTGTCAGCCTCCACTCCAAACCCTGCTTTGCCTTCAGCATTTATAATGGTGTTAAATATATTTAAAAGTGTCTTTAATTTATAAGGGGGGGTCGCACTCAGAGGTTTGCTTTGTGAAAGGGGTCATCAGTACAAAAGTTTGAGAACTGCTGCTTTAGCTGTTGTGTTTCTGGAGAAAACCTGAACCAAGTGGAACTGATGCTGACATGTCTACACGAGTCTTCAGGGAACAGTAGTGCTGAGAGGTATGAACTTCCCCATTCATTTAAGTGAGGTGCTAATTCTGATGATCAGTGATGGTGATTTAAATTTCAACATTACTGTTTCACTCCTCATGTAAGAGTGGAAAGGGAGGCTTGCAGATCTGCACAATTTACTGACACACACAACAGGAGGCTGGACTGGTGACCAGTGGAACAGGCATTGTCTGGGAGTAGAAAGAAAGGAAACCTGAAAAATAGAAATTGTGACAGAAGAACAAATATGAAGAAAGTGTCTTGGGAATAAAATGAAAAGAGAAGGCTGGGGTCATTGCAATTGACAGAGGAAAAGAGAAAGGAAAGAGCATACGCGCAAAGGAGAGAGTTGGTGGATATGACGATATGGGTGGAATAAGAGATAAAGGAGGCGCTAGACTGCTTATGTAGCATCTATTTCGGGTGTGCAAATTATTCTATGCCGACCATGGAATAACTCTCTACACCATTCTCTGACATGGAACCATCTTCCAGAATGTGTTTGGATCAATCTATTTGTTAATGTAAAGATCCCAATGCAAATGTCTGCTCTCAAGGTCTTGTGAATTTTGGAAGATCCTTGGAGGATACTTTAAATGAAAACTGAACTTATTTGCCTGAAATCAGCTCAGTGAAACTAGATAAGCAAACAGACACTTTTATAGTTGGTGAAGGCCTAATTTTTCAGATGTGCTACAGAGGAAGACTTAGATATTCTTCTGGAAGAGGAAAATCAGCGAAGCCTGCACAGAGAGCCTGAAAAACTTTTTCTAAATTCCCCTCAAACCTAATGGATAATCTTAAACCAGTTTATAATGTTGTCCTTAGGGTTTTTTTTAGCTCAGGTCCAAGTGGGTGAGTTCAGGTCCTCAGATTTTCTGTTCTTGCCTTGCTAGGCTGTCTAGTTTTAGCATCTAGTCTGTGATGATTTTCATCTCATTTCATCCACTTTCACTGCCTCCAAAGTGACCTTCTTAAGGATAGTGCAGTATGGTAGAGCTCCTGTGTTGGATATTGTGTTTCTTGGGCTAGAGACTTATTTTTCAGTTTATTTCCTTTTCTCTTTGCAATTTTTTTGTCATTATTCAAAATTTTAGCTTTGATAAGTACAAATATTGGACCTGTGTTTTTAGTCATTTAGATGGGTTAAGCTTCTATGAACACATCTGGCTTCATGCTCGCAAGTCCCACTTGCCACCCCCATCCTCTTATGCATACTTCAAAATAATAATTTAAGAGATAATCCGGTAGAACCAAACAGTGTCACAAGGTACTGATCTCCCACTGCTATATAATAGACTATATGACTGTATTTCT
Organism: Gopherus evgoodei; assembly: GCF_007399415.2. NCBI lineage: Eukaryota > Metazoa > Chordata > Testudines > Testudinidae > Gopherus > Gopherus evgoodei. The sequence continues at coordinate 82,146,455 of NC_044329.1, read as the reverse complement.
GTAATTTTATCCAAATGATACTAGTGCAGCACCAAAACATATGTTTCCTGACCTGTTTCATCAGCTGCTGTGTTAGAGGACAAATTATGTGTGTGGCTCATTGAATCTGATCAGAGAACAGATTATTTGTGAAAGTTATTTTTTGAGATGTGCTTTTATGAAGCAGTGCATTATGGTTTGGCTGAAGTTATATTTATTTTTACCTTATTGACACTTTAAAATAGCTAGCTGGTAGTCTGGATGGCTAGTACAGGCTTCATTTGGTACATATAATACCTGTACATCTTCCTAGAGGAAACTAGAGACAGTAAAGTTTTTCAAAGAAAAGTTCATCAATGTAAACCTAAAGGCTTGTCTTACTAAGAACTATCTGACACAAGAGTCTACAATGTGACCACTTGCACAAGCTGGCAGTGCTGCACATTATAAGATGGCTAGCAATTTGTGGGAATTACTGTTGCTTTAGTGGTTGAGATGGAGGGAAGATGCACCTTTCCATTAGATCATCACTATCTTACTGTAATTGTTCTGATTTTTATTTTTTCCTCTCTTCTACAGTTCATGTCTAAATACAAGAAGATGTTTATATTGCATACATTCAGCTTTAATTGGCCCTTAAAAGAAGGTGTTGATTAGAATCTGCTCAACATCAACAGCTAGCTCGCACAACATTCTGTAATTACTGTTTATTAATTTAGTTCAAGTGGCATAGTTGAAAGCCCTGCTCAGATGGGAGAAGTAAATTGTCACTAGTATTGAATATGTAAATCATGTGCTAGGTAAGTTTCCATGAAGAATGTTTAAAGTTAAATGCTATGCGCATAAAGGCCTCCAGTTTCATTTAACCTGACCGTATGACAGCTTTGCAAAAAGTGTCATGAAAATTTACCAGCCCTGGCTAAATAAATAAATAAATAAAATATAAATGCCTACTCTTTGCTTATTTTTATTATTTATGTCATCTTCATGATAATTTATATGCTAGTCAAAAAAAAATTGCTTACCCTGGTGAATGGAGATTAGGAAGTCTGCCAACCAAGTCTGAATTAGAATTTGTTTTGTTGAAGTATGCTGTAGTACAGATATTCAATAACATGCATTTGTTGCCCCAGTGCAGTAATCCTAACCTCCCTTTAATTAGCTTATAAAGTCAGAATTTTATAAACAAAACATTTGTATTAAACAAAGGCCTCTTTACCTTTATTTAATTGCAATTACAAGTTTTAGGCATATAGTAGGATTTCTATATTGTTATCAGTTGTCACTTCACTCGCCACCAATTTCCACTCACTTTTAAAGGTCAGAAGCTTCCCTTTAAAGGTATGTTACCTTCTAAAGCCTTTGTGTATATACATGCTAGACATAAAACAATACATTGACGATAACAACATTGAAATGCATATTTCAAGAAACAAAAGAGAAATGGAGTAATTTAGTTGTTAGCAAAATGAGCCAGGAATTGGGATTTATGGTTCTTTCTGCTTCTCTTTCTGCTTCTGCAACTGAATTTCTGTGTGACCTTGGACAAGTCATTTAATCTATTTATGTTGGAATGTCTACCAAGTGCTAAAATGAGTCTGTTACTTCACAGAAGTGGGGTATGGCTTAATTAGCTAATAGCTGGGAAGAGCTTTGAAACTTTTGCATGAAATGTCCTATAGAAATGCAAACTATTGTCGCCTCAGGGGTATCTGAAGGAATGAGGCAAGAACACATTATCAGAAAATCCAGCAAGCTTTAATGCAGTCAGAGCTCTCAAACACAGTGGTGTCTGTCTCCCACACAGCTGGCTATTATGTGGTCAACATCAGCCTCTTCAAGGGGGTCTATGCTACCAAACGCTAAGACGTCCCCTGCACTTACATCAACCCTTCAAGTCCCTCTCGCACATCATGATGACAACTCTGGTACTCTTCTAGTGCTGGGCAAGATCTCTTCAGTTTTGGTAAAGGATAAACGGGAGAGTTTTCGAGATTTATTTAAGTAGACGAGGTCAATACATATGAAGAGTTTGCCTTTTTTTTTTTAATAGCTACTGTATTGGTGGTCCAGTCTGTCAGCTGTGTGATTTTCAAATTCCCATTTCACAAAATTGTCTGTTTTTCAACCTCCTTCTTCAAGGACCTGCTACTCTATGTGCCGCTTGTCGTAGAGGTTTCACCTCACAGTTAATTTCCAAGTGATATTCCACAGGAAGGCATCCAAGGCCTTTAAAAACATCCCCATACTGATGATTTGTTCTTTTGGTGGAAGCATATGGCTGGAACTGTCTATTACATTGCCATGCCATTACATCGGTTGCAAAAGTCCCAACTTGCCACTCGATTCTTCTGAAGGGAGAGGTGCTAGTTCATGGACTTAGTTCTTGGAGCTTGACCAGCCCTCAGTATGTTATTTTATTCTATGTTCCCCTTTATTTGTGGGTGGGGTAGAGTTTCCACTATTTTTAATTACAGTATTTGATTTTTGCAGCTGTTTCTTTACTTGTTCACTGCTGTGTAGATTTCAACAGCACAATTGAATTCCATCTCTGCATAACTGCTCTGCTTTCATTATCCTTGGTGCCTAAAACTATTAGATCCCTAGTAGGTTTGCCTACAAGTGTACGTAATATGCATGAGGGGGCTAACTGATGCAGCCTAGTTGCATATTGGTCTGTGGTTTCAGTTTCATTTGGATTCCAAAGAGGGCAAAACACACATTTTTATTTGAGATTTTTTTTTTAAATGAATGACTCTTGGAGTTCTTTAAGGCCTGATCCAACTCCAGTTTGAGTCAAGGGAATGGAGTGACTCCTATTAGCTTGACTGGAAGCTGGCTCAAGCTCTATGCAGAAAACGAATCTGTTGGTCTTTTCTGGGAAAATAAAAATCCTACGCAATGGTCTTAGCAGCAGTTTTTGCTCTCCAGAAAGGGTTACTCTACATGAAAAGTAATTTTTCCCTAGCATATTTTCCCCCAAGAACTTTTATAAATGTAATGTGTGTTACCTGAACTACCAGACAATAGCTGCTCCAAAGAAGCTGTTGCTCTTTCTTAGGTCAGTGATCAGGGAACTAAACATTTTCTGTTTAGGCCTTCACATGATAAAAGCCTAAGAGCTTTGAAGTAGCCATTACAGACTATTGCCTAAAAGAAATACCCATTTGAAAAGTCTGCAATTATGTAATTCTATTATAGCATGTAAAAGGACCACTGGACCCATTATGGGTTATTGAGTAAATAATGTATTTTTAAAAGTGTCTGCGTAATTTATGTGATAGTCTGAACTGGAAGCAAGGAGAGATTGCAGCCCAAACATTCTTTCTTTCTTTCTTTCTTTCTTTTTTTAAAATTTCGTTTAAATCCCTAAATGGAAATTAAAAAAGAAATCCCTGATGCAATTTCTATATTTCTCTAGCAGTTGATAGCTAATGGCTCTGACTTTATTCCACTGAAGCTGCCATTTTGTGCTGAGCAGTTTCCTGTAGTCTGTGTTATTTTTTGCCTTCATTGAATACGAAAGATGGAAAGCTTTATTATGATCTGTACTACAGTAGTGTCTTGAGGCCTCAGCTGAGATCAGATCCCATTGTGGTAAGCACTGTACATATACATAGTTAGACTCTGGCCCAGATCCACAAAGGTATTTAGGCTCCTAACTCCCATTCATTTCAGTGGAAGGTAGAAGCCTAAATGCCTTTGTAGATCTGAGCACCAAAGAGCTTACAGTCTAAATAGACAAGACAATGGAAGTCTTTCTTCTTCCTGTATTATAGATACAGAGGGATGATCTGACCTGCCCAAGGACATGCAGGAGCCAAGAAGTGAACTCAGGTCTCTCAAGGCCATGCCTTAACCGTGAGATGATCTGGCTCATGTAAGGAAAGAGCATGTTCTGAACTCCCTATTCATTTGTCACTATGCCTCCTTCCACATGACTGCAATAGTCTCAGCTCAGATCAATGCACTGAAACATTTCAGGCTTAGACCTCGATCAAAGTCAGTGAGACTCCTCAGAGAGAGAGAGAGAGAGAGAGGTCTGCCTCTGTAGGTGTCATTGCAGAGTTCAGACCTTAGCTTAAAAAACCTGCAGCAGAAAAGGCGAGCAAGCTGCTACTAGAAAAAATATAGATTTTGCTGGATTTGTACGATGCCTAGAACAATGGGGTCTTCTAGGTACTATGGTAATACAAATAATACTAATACACAGCTCAGGCTAGGTACTATGGTAATACAAATAATACTAATATACAGCTCAGGCTAGCTGCCCAATACGTACCCAGGGGGTTCTGGGCTGCCTTGTACTCAGGCAGCAGGCCTCATCCACCACCTGTGCTGCCCTCAGCTACAATGCTATTGTAGCAGACTAGCTTGAGTGAAGCTAGGGCAAGTCTGCATACTTGAACTAAGAAGCACACTCCCAGCTGCAGTGTAGGTGTATCCTTAGTCTCTGCTTAGTTAATCACTCTGTATTAGTTTCTGTCACATTTGCAACACAGTCTCTTTAGTAACGTTTATGTCAAATAATTAAAAGCCAAAAAGTTGCTTTTTGTAAAACCCTGGAGTTTTCATCTGAGCATTGAGCTTTGGTGTTTATCCACACACCCCTCAAAGTCTCTTCCAGGCCATATGGCTTGGATTAGAACTGAGCTGCCTGAAGGCAATCATAATTACATATTACATGTACATGAAAATAATATAATGGCTCTGACTTAAATAGACAAAAGTAAAACAATTCAGTGTTAACGGTGACACTCCAGCTTTAACTCATGCGGGTGGGACTCTCTTTCACAAGTATAAATTAGGGACAACATCACTTAATCTGCTGGCTTCTTGTATCTTTATAAGGCCAGACCTGCATCGTAACAAATCTCAAAATATCCTATTTCAGTGTTTTAACAATCAGCAGGAAGTAGATATCTGTTAAAGTGACTGTCAGTAGTTTTGAATTCCTTTATTAGAGGAGACATAATATCTATTCATGCTGTACCCATGTACATATTCAAAGCACATTGTTTGCTTTACAAAAGCAAGAGCATCCAATAGTACCCCAAGAACACAACCTTTAGATTGCAATTTGAATACATTTGTATAATTTCTCATTGCACAAGAAAAGTGCTTGCAACATGATGAATGAAAATGTTACATTTTGGCTACCCCCTGGGGAGGTGACATGAGTGGATATCAATAGCAAGGCCATTGGAAAATCAGACTCTGGTTTCATGCTTCTTGTTGATTTTTCAAGCACCTAGTGCGTAGATTGTTTATTAAATATAAATCAAGGATGAGAGAGAGTCACTTCTCCTGACAACTGTAATGGCCCTTCAGAAAGCCCTGCCTCTCAAGGTGGGCCTTCCTGTATATCTATCAGGAGCACCTCTTCTCCTCAGAGCTCAGTCTTAACATTTCTTAGCATATGCACAACTTGCCTCAAGTGGCACATGACCAAGATTGATCACCGAAATCGGTCAGCTAATTGGATCATTAGTTTTCCTAGCCCAGACCAGGGACTGATGAGGAGTGCAACATGAACGCTGATCCATGCCCCCAGTCTTAGCACTAATACATATTTAAAGAAAAGAAGGAGCAGAAACTTGGGAAGTGGCAAAACAGAAAGAAAAAATGTGAGAGTGGGTATATAAAGACGGAGGAGAAGGTAGTTGAGGAGGGAAAGAGGATAACCTAGCAGAGGAAATAATAGAAAAATAGGGAGGGAAAATGAGGTAAGGAAAATGGAGGAGGGGGTGATAGAGACAGAAACAGGTGAATGAGAAGAAACAGTGGGGATGGTATAAACGTGTTAAAGAGGTTTTGCTATAAAATATGCAGCTATATAGGAAATCTATCCTTTTCTCCCACTGCCAAGACACACTTGTCAGTTACCTCAGCCACTTTCTAGAAGTCCATTTCCACTTTTCTCTTGCATAAATGGTAGAAGTTGATTTCCAAGTTGATGCACAGTTGTACAATTTCCATATTAAAACAAAATGTTTTACCTGACTATTTCAAAGCTTTCTAATAAATTAAGGGGGTGGGAGGTGGGGAGTAATAGTATCTCTATTGTATGACTGGAGGATGCCTGCTTGTGGCTATAACACCTTTTGGCTGGTATCCTATAAGATCTTATAAGGGTAAGCAAGGTAGTTACTTGGATGTTAAATTGTGGATTCGATGTAAAAGCAAACTTTTGATAACTTGTCATTAAAGATCTTAGGGCTTTTCTTGCAAGTGCATAGTGATTAATTGTTCTGTCCTGGTCAAACTTCGGTAATTACATTCTGCCAACCCAGTACTGTTCTGTGGTGGTGCCAGTGGAATCAAACAACAACTGGACAATAATTCAGAAGTCAAATGCTGGGTGACATGAGGATTCCTTTATGTGGTTTGCATAGCACTTTATTAAACTTGTAATATATTCTGGGATCCTTCTGGAGGATGGGTGCTATATAAAAGTAAGTGACTGTTGTTACAATTGAAAAGTTGTAGGACATATTTAACTTCAATGCCTGGATGTTTTTAACACTGGGAAAAATGAATCTTTTATTCTTCTCATCCTGAAGTGTTTCAGCACCTACAGTGAAGACTCAAAAAGATGACGTGTGATAAGCCCCGTGGCATTGATGTCTCAGATAAGGGAAAATTAACCAGCTTTATTAAAACTAGAGGAAGACATAATGTCTTCAGAACATCATGGAATTCCTCTCCTCACCTGTGTATTCCCAAATGTCCTGTGCATCTTCCTTTTCCCCACTGGTGTGCCACTAAGGCCATGTCTACACTGTGCGCCTCACAATGGTGCGGCTGTGCTGCTGCAGCCGGGCCATTGTAAGGTGCTCAGTGTAGCCACTCTTTGTTGCTGGGCAAGAGCTCCCCCAGCTAGGTGACCATCTCCTGCTCACGAAGCGCTGTCCACACTGGTGCTTTTTGTCTTTAAAACTTTTCTCGTTCAGGAGTGTGTTTTTTCACACACCTGAGCGACAAAAGTTTTAACAAAAGTGCAGTCTAGACATGGCCTCAGTAAATCATCAATAAATTAAGGAAACAGCTCTTTATTCTGGCACTGCTTTATGGTTAGAATGGGTTTATTATACTAAAATGTGTTTGAGATCCTGGAAGAATAACTTATTTTTGCTGTGTTGTGACAACTTTGGTATGTTGTTGACTCATTTGTTGGAAACTGATAGAGGATTGGGGAATTCAGCAAACTTCCAACAATCCAGTTTGGGAGATTAAGCAGAATTATAGCTCACTTAGGTTTGTCCTGATTTCATTAGATTTGCACCATTTGTAACTGCATAAATATATGCAGCCATGTATGCAGATGGAGAGTGGAGAGATGCCAAAGTCACCACACCGCCCATGCTCAGTGGAAGCTTCTGTCAACAAGTGGTGAAGAAGGCTAAACAATGGGAGTGCTTTAAAAGATACATCATGTTATTAAAGGATTTCTAAGGTGAAATGTCATGGAAGTCAGTGTCATAACTCTCATTGACTTCAGCAGAGTCAGAATTTCACCCCTTATGTTGGAATGAAAAGATATGATCAAATCCAGGATGAAGGATAGTGCTTTTTTCTTCTTGAACAGAATTCAGAAGTCATTTACCTTAGCAGGAAAGATAGAACATCTCAGAGTTCACTATATGTCTGATCCAAACAGAAGTCTTTCATTGACTTCCGTGGGCTTTGGATAAGGCCCAAATGAGAGAGAATCAATGGCTTGCAGTTTACTTTTAATAAAATATTGCCAAGACAAATGGTAACAGCATCTTTGCTGCTGGCAAGAATGTTTACACAAACACTGAAGCGCAATAATTTTTCCAGGAGTATTTTTACATTTTTCTTTCTTTGGAAATATTTCAGAGACGTCTCTCTCTGTATAAGAAGACTTATGGGTGTCAAGTCACACTGCGTTTCAAAGTATGTAGTAACCATACTGTGCTATAAACTTCCTGGCAGGAAGGGAGGGAAATATGCATGTCCATTTTTCTCAAAGAAACTGTTATTGTTGCTAGCACATTTTCACTAAGGAGAGGCCTTGAAAACACCCGTTCAATATTGCCATAGATATACTTAGCTTCCTACACCTCTTTCGTGGGTAGCTGAACTTCTCCTGTACCAAATCAGCTCTTAGTGTACATGCATGCACTGCAAGCACATCATGAGTCCAACTGACCCACTGAAAAATCCCCAGTTGTTATTCTGAAATTGCTGTTGATAACAGAATTGCAAGGTTGTTCCCTCGCCCTGGCCTTGTTGAATAGACTCATAGACTTAAGGTCAGAAGAGATCATTATGATCATCTAGTCTGACCTCCTGCACAATGCAGGCCACAGAATCTCGCCCACCCACTCCTGTAACAAACCCCTAACCTATGTCTGAGTTATTGAAGTCTTCAAATTGTGGTTTAAAGACCTCAAGGTGCAGAGAATCCTCCAGTAAGTGACCCGTGCCCCACGCTACAGAGGAAAGCGAAAAACTTCTGCCAATCTTCCCTGGAGGAAAATTCCTTCCCGACCCCAAATATGGCCATCAGTTAAACCCTGAGCATGTGGGCAAGACTCACCAGCCAGCACCCAGGAAAGAATTCTCTGTAGTAACTCAGATCCCACCCCATCTAACATCTCATCACAGATCATTGGGCCTATTTACCTGCTAATAATCAAAGATCAATTAATTGCCAAAATTAGGCTTCCCATCATACCATCCCCTCCATAAACTTAACAAGCTTAGTCTTGAAGCCAGTATTCCCTGATGGAAATGAAGATATGGATCCAGATCCAGAGCTAAAGATGCAGACGGCACATTACAAAGGAGGGGATGTGCAAAGGTTGCTTTACAAAACATTTGCTCTTCCCTAAATTGGAGCAGTCTTAATGCTGCTTTAAGTTGTACTGGCTGCCAGCAACAGTCAGTAAGAAGTGCAACAGTTATGCCTCCTTTCCCCAGCCACATCCCCTAACTGACAGCCAGAAACTGAAGTCAAAGGGAGTTTTGTCATTTACATCAATAGCAGCAGGTCTCAGAGACTTAAAGACCAGAAGGGACCACCATGATCTAGCTGCTAGTTGCTAGAAGCTCAGTCTTAAAAAAAAAAAAAAAAAAAAGTAAGGTTTTTTTGCCCCCACTACTCCCCTTGGAAGGCTGTTCCAGAACTTCACTTCTCTGGCAGTTAGGAACCTTCATAATTTTGACAGGTGAATAAATTATCATTCAATTTCCAATATCATTGTCTTCTTCAGTGTCACATATATTGTGTGCTTGGGCCTAAACATTTTCACAAAAACTTTTCAAGACTGGTAAAGGATAAGATAGGATATTTTAGAGGCATAGTCATTAAGTATTCTTTGAAGGAAAAAAAGCAGGAAGACTTTAACTTTGGGACCTTTTTTTTTTCTGTGAATTATTTTGTTTTTTTCTCCCCTCTGTTCAGACACCAACATGTGAATTCCTACCACATCACCAGTGTGAAATTAATGATTAACTTTTTGGCTCAGCAACTGGAATTTCCCCCAACTCTAGTAACACAAATACAGAAAAGTAGGACTGGAAAGGACCTTGAGAGGTCTTCTAGTCCGGTCGCGGTCACTCAAGAAAGGACTAAGTATTATCGAGACCATCTCTGACAGGTGTTTGTCTAACCTGCTCTTAAAAATCTCCAATGATGCAGATTCCACAGCTTCCCTAGACAATTTATTCCAGGGCTTAGCTACCAGAACAGTTAGAAAATGTTTCCTAATGTCCAACCTAAACCTTTCTTGCTGCAATTTTAGCCCATTGCTTTTTGTCCTATCCTCAGAGATTAAGGAGAACAATTTTTCTCCCTCCTCCTTGTAACAACCTTTTATGTACTTAAAAACTGTTATCATGTCCCCTCTGTCTTTTCTTCTCCAGACTAAACAAACCCAATTTTTTCAGTCTTCCCTCATAGGTCATGTTTTCTAGATCTTTAATCATTTTGTTGCTCTTCTCTGGACTTTCTCCAATTTGGCCACATCTTTCCTGAAATGTGGCACCCAGAGCTGGACACAATACTCTAGTTAAGGCCTAATCAATGCAGAGTAGAGCGGAAGAATTACTTCTCATATCTGTCTTACAACACTCCTGCTAATTCATCCCAGGAGGATGTTTGTTTTTTTTGAAGCAGTGTTATACTGTTGACTCATATTTAGCTTGTGATTCACTATGATTCGCAAATCCCTTTCTGCAGTATTCCTGCGTAGGCAGTCATCTCCTACGTGATTTTTCCTTCCTACGTGGAGTACTTTTGCATTTGTCCTTATTGAATTTCATCCTATTTACTTCAAACCATTTCTCTAGTTTGTCCAGATCATTTTGAATTTTAATCCTCTCCTCCAAAGCACTTGCAACCCCTCCCAGCTTGGTATCATCCACAAATTTTATAAGATTACTCTGAATGCCATTATCTAAATCATTGATGAAGATACTGAATAGAACAAGACTCGATCCCTGTGGGAGCCCACTCGATATGACCTTCCAGCTTGACTGTGGACCACTGATGATCACTCTCTGGGAATGGTTTTCCAACCACTTTATAGTAGCTCATTTAAGCTGTGTTTCCCTTATTAAAGTCAAGACATACCATATCTACCACTTCTCTACTATCCACAAGGCTTGTTACTCTGTCAAAGAAAGATATTAGGTTGGTTTGACATGATTTTTTTCTTGACAAATCCATTCTGACTGTTACTTATCACTTTATTATCTTCTAGGTGTTTGCAAACTGATTGCTTAATTAGTTGTCTATTATTTTTCTGGGTATTGAAGTTAAGATGACTAGTCTGTAATTCCCTGGGTTGTCCTTATTCCCCTTTTTATAGATTGGCATTATATTTGCCCTTTTCCAGTCCTCTGGAATCTCATTCGTCTTCCATGACTTTTTGAAGATAATCGCTAATGGCTCAGATATCTCCTCAATCAGCTTCTTGAGAAGTGTAGGATGTATTTCATCAGGCCCTGGTGACATGAAAACATCTAAATTGTCAAAGTAATTTATAGCTTAATCTTTCCCTATTTTGGCCTCATTTTCACTGGCATTCATTAAGTTAGATGTCCAAATGCTACTAAAGTTTTTGGTGAAAACTGAAACAAAAAAGTCATTTAGCACGTCTTTCATTTCCATGTCCTTTGTCTTCCTCTTGCTTCTAATGGATTTGTAGAATGTTTTCTTATTATCCTTTGTCTCTAGCTATTTTAATATTGTTTTGTGCCTTGGCCTTTCTTATTTTGTTCCTATACGTTTGTATTATTTGTTTATATTCATCCTTTGTAATTTGACCTAGTTTCCATTTTTTGTAGGATTCTTTTTTGAGTTTCAGATAAGCCAGGGTAGCCTTTTGTCTCACTTCTTATGTACTACTTATGCTCTTGTGCCCTTAATAATGTCTCTTTGAAAAACTGCCACCTTTCTTGAACTGCTTTTCCCCTTAGACTTGCTTCCTAAGGGAACTTACCTACCAACTCCCAGAGTTTAAGGACTGCTTTCTTGAAATCCATTTTCTTTATTTTGTCTTTTTCCTTGCTACTATTCCTTAAAATCATGAACTCTATTCATTTCATGATGACTTTCACCCAAGCTGCCTTCCACTTTCAAATTCTCAACCAGTTCTTCCCTATTTGTCAAAATCAAATCTAGAACAGACTCTACTTATGCGTGTGCGCACACACACACACTATATATATAATTAACACAGGGACATCCTAACTCCAGATGTTGGAAGTTTAATGAAAAATTACACATCCTGCTTAACAAGGCAACTTGGAAATCTTTACCCTGTCCCTTTTATTGTTCTGTGACAAATAAACCAGACAATCTGAGCTGAGAAATGTGGGTGTTTTGTTAGTAGGTACATCTGCTAATTTTAAAAGATTGTTATGTTTGTTCATCTGGAAGTAGATAAAAGAGAGATTTATTGGACAACTTTATTTGGGCTTGAGGACCCATTTGTCCAAATGCAGTACTTATTAGTAGCTCTTTGTTCTTGCTGCAACAGTCATACAGGGATTTTGAGTGGGATAGTCATTTTCTTTTAAGTTGTATCTGCACAGTAATCATTCTTGGCTTAAGACCAGCTGCCATTTACATGTTTTATGAAAATATAATGCCAGCATCATACTCAAAACTATTTGTTTTGGGCAAAGGCTTCAACATAAGCTGGTTCCCTATATCTACCATAAATGCTATTTATCACAGACTTTGGTCTTTGAAACCGAAAGATAACGTTAAAACATTTTGATTACCCTTCCTTACTTCTATTGTTCACAAGCCATCTTTTCTAATTATGGTATTAGGATATTTACATAACTGGGGAAGGGTCCTTTAACTACATTTCTATTATGTTTGGCACTTGTGTGAAAGGATATTATATTCATGTGCATTAGAGATGGCTTATAAAAGATCAAGGCAATAATAGCAGATCAGACGATAAAGGTTCCCTTTTCTCCTCCCAGACAGGCTGTCTCTGACAGAAGAATACAGTTCATCAAATGTGTCTGCAGGTTGTCAAACTCAGTGAGATTTGGGAACACTCGGAGGCTGTCATGGCCAACAAGAAGATTTTCTGTAGGGTTGTGCCATCACTCACCCTCAGGAAATAATCACTCACTATATTCTGCATGTTCTCATGATAGAGCTCTATTTGAGAAAAAAGAGCCATTTTATCAAAGGACAATATATCCCTTCTCTGGGTCCATGCAGCTTCCATTATCAGACCATAATAAATCATATTTATGTTCTCAGTTAATAAGACTGATTACAATGCAGGTTACAGACATGGGAAAAGCAAAGCAGGTGAAGAGATGTTTTAATGAAAATATGAAAAGAAAACAGCTTCTTGTGACCATTTTATGTTATTATTTGTAATGATCACAGACAATTTTTGATACATCTTCTTTAGCAATGGTTTAAGCTGCATAAATTGGCTCATCAGTTTATACATTGAAATAGGAAAAATCATGGTGTCCTTTTTATGTTGTCTAGAATCATTATATACATTATACGGATAAAATGAGTTTAATGTATGTGCTTTGAAATGAAGGGGAAAACAGAAAATCAGGGAAGACTGATTTTAATGTTGCTCAAAATGATTTTGAAATTTTCTACTCATCTTTGTTACTAACGGTGCATTTTCCCATGAAATTTAGGAATGACATGTACTGCTTTCATCTCCTTAAAATTAATATACTGCTCTTTCTGCTTTTCTCAATTTCTTCAAAGTTTTTCTTCAAGCACAGTACAAAGAGACAGAGAGATATATTCTCCACTCAGTATGTAAGCCTAACTGCTATTAATGCTAATGGGAGTTAAGTGTGTGCTTCAAGAAGAGAATATACCCCAATGTTTAATATTGAAAGGTACCTTATTAAAAAGATCTGGACATTTTTAGCTCCAGCAAGTTCAATGCATTAAAATGCCAACTTTCTTAGAGTGGTGTTAAAAAGTGGGGAAAAAAATTGATAAAATACTGAAATGATTTCAGCTTGTAACTGCAGTATATATGGGAGCAGCTTATGGAATGTATCTCACTGGTCTTGAGTCTGTCATGTTCTTTTATAATCATTACATTTGGGATAATAGTTTCAAACTGAATTTAGAAATTGATAGCAGAATTCTGTCCCACTTGTTCACAATTTAGACTAGGCCTCTGTAACTCTGCAGCTTTTGAAGAAAGCCGATGCTGCGTAATCACTTGCTGTTGTGCACCTGCAGAAGCTATTCTGAACTATAATATTCCAGAACCCCTGTTTTAAGAAACGCTAGGGCTGAGTAACTGGCATAGCATCAGTAAGTGGCCATGAAATTCCCTTAACCCTTTCAGTGAATGTCACTATGAGAAGCTGCTCTTCAAAAGCAGTATACTGCATATGACAACAGAAGCAGATAATACACTCTATGATGGAACTGCTTGATACAGAGAAAAGCATACTGCAACTTCTTCAACAGCCAAAGGGGTTTAAAAATGTAGCCTGCCAACTTCACAAAAACTAGAGCTACTTCTTCGGTTTAAGGCCAGTGGATTGTATTGCCCATGTCAGTTTTCACTAACCTCAGACATCACTATAATGATGGACTGACACCCAACAAAACCAGCACCACAACACCATTCAATCAAGCAGAAGGAAAGAAAACACTGAAGAAACTTAACAGCCCAGATAGTAAGTGGTCTCTGTGTGTGTGAACTACTTTTGAGTAATATAACGGTGTGCTGAAAGAACAGCCTTTAAAGCAAGCAAAGAAGTAAACAAAAGTCCCTTCTTCCCCATCAGTGTTTATTTGGTTGGTGATTTCTCTTTGTCCCATTTCATGCTATCAGCATCAGTGGCTGAAGGGGTGTGCTTGGCCAGATGTCAATCACAATAGCTGACATAAACAAAAATAGCTAAAAAGACAATCCTGCATCTTCCTTTTGTTTCACCACTAGCTCCATTTTTCTTTTCATTGGCTGACAAAAAAAATTACTGCCTCCAAGTGATTTCAGTAATGTCACCATATATCTAATATCTGGGAGACCTTTTGTTTTAGCTTTACTGGGCATAACCACAAAAGACATTTGACACTGACAAAGAATGTGTCAAATATACAATGATCAGTGCATTTAAATCTCCCCTGACAGAAGGGTATGAATACTCCCCCAAAGCAGTAGCTTACTGTCTGAGGAAAATATGTTAGAACCTATATAGCAGCTGCACCTTTACATATTGGGCCACAGGTTGAGATGTATCTTGTTTAAATTGTCAGGGCATATTAGCATATTTAAAATAGTCAGAAGAGGAGAAAAAAGTGTCTGGTGGATGGAAATGCTGCATTGTTTGTATCTGGAGATTAACCCCAAGCCAGAACTGAAGTATAGGAACACAGTTTAGATTTCTTGAAGCCTCAACATGGTAGAAAACAAGCCTGAGAGTACACCTCTTAAAGTGTGAGACATGAAGTTGTAGTTACCATGTTTGCACAACAAAGCAGAAATAGTTAGCATCTCTGGAAGATATATTGCTTGCTTGCTCAGTGATCATGAGCCATATCCTGGCTCCATTAAGCCTGTATTGTGCATAGGAACGGAACCAGCTACGTGGGGAATCCTCTGGCATAGGTGGCAGACAGCTGGTGTAGATAGACTTACATGGTGGGGGAGTAAGGCACATGCCAATAGTAGCCAGGCATGTCTTAGTGCAGCTCCGAGGCTACTCTGAATAGCACACAGGACTGAACTACTCCCAGCTGGCCTCAGGATTGGGGAAGAAGAGAGCTGGGGAAAGGCCTCCTTCAGCTGAGTCAAGCTGCACCAATACAGATCTGGTCCTCTGTCACGGAGTCACCGGGAGATGCTCTGGAACTACTACATATGAAGCCAGTCAGGACTCTGGGGGAGTCTGCCTCCTCTCTCTGAAGCTTGGTCTATACTGGGGGAAGGGAAGTCGATATAAGATATGCAACTTCAGCTATGGGAATAGTGTAGCTGAAGTCGACGTATCTTATTTCGACTTACCTCCCGTCCTCATGGTGCAGGATCAATGGCTGTGGCTCCCCCATTCACTCTGCTACCGCCGCTCGCCCTGATGGAGTTCCGGAGTCGACGGGAGCACATTCGGGGATCAATATATCACGTCTAGACGAGACAGGATATATCAATCCCCAATAGATCGATCACTACCCACTGATCTGGCGGGTAGTCTGGACATACCCTGAGCATACTATCACCAGGCAAGAAGCTTACACAGACCTCAGAGCATTCAGCATCCCCTTCCTCCCTGTGTGCTTCCTGCAGTGAGTCTGCCTGGGAGGGGCCTCTGGGGAAGCTAGAGGGGCCTGCACCCCAGCTCAGCAGTCAGACATGACTTTCAGCCAGCATGTAGAACCGAAGGTTTATTAGTTGACAGGAACACAGCATAGAACAAAGCTTGCTATCACAGAAATCTGACCTTCAGCCAAGTCCATCCTGGAGAGTCCTCGGCCCGATGGCCTGGACCATCTCCTTATCTTTGTCTCGCTTCCTGGGTTGCAATCCCCTTCTAGGTCTCAGGTTACGAAGGGTACTGGTCATAGCATATGTGCAGGCAGCTGGAGCAGCCTCACCTGCCCCAGAGGTCTCAGCCAAAGACACACAACCCTATTCTCACCACCAAGTTATTGGTACAGCACACAGGGAAACTGAGGCACACAGTATTTATGCAAAACAGTAAAACTCACATACAGCATAACAAGGGAAAATCCCCACTTTGTCACAGCCTTGCACAGCTAAGGAACATGCTTAAAGCGTGGTTCCACTCTGAAAACTGACTTTAGTTGGACTCCATGTTTGCCTCTTAGTGACTCCTTAACAAAGGTGCCCAGTTTACAAGTAAGGAGACTTTTTTAACTGCCAGCTTTGCAAATTTAACCTGTCCATCAAACTTGGGTCTTTTCTTCTCACAAATCACCACCCATCATAAAGACTGTGCAGGCCCCTTGTTTTCAGGGGGTTGGTACAGGTGTAGAGATCAGGAGTTAATTTAAAAAAAATCTGTTGCTGGAGTAGAATCCACCTCACCTTATTGGCTCCTGCAGTGCTGACAAAAGTTAAAGGTAATGAAAACTTATTTTTATAGTTAGAGTCATCAATCCAAACCGGGATCACACCTGTGGAGTAAGGTGGTGTGAAATTTAAGGCACTTACTCTGAATTCCTTTTCAGTGCTGCTGGAAGGCAAGAGATATTAGGACTGAGCCCTATTTTTTGATGCCAGTGATATAATTATGATTTTTCCCAAATTCAAACCTCACTTAATGACATCGTCTCTCAAATGTCTGGTCTAGGCCGATAAACGTGCGTGTGACCCGAGCCACATGTATGTCATCTGTGTTTACCGTTGGAACCTTTGACTAAATGCCTGTGTGGTACCTTGCAGACTGATTTCAATGTAGTGCTAGGAAAATAACTGAGGCTAGGGACAAGCTAGTTCCTAAAAAACCAAATCTTGGTCCCACTGTAGTTTAGCGAAGCTATGCCATTGATTTCAGTGAGACCAACTGCTTACTTTATTGCTCAGCAATAAAGAAAGCACTGACTGCAACAGACAGGGTAACTAAGGTCTCTACTAATGTGATTTGAGATTTAAAAAACAGACTCGTTAAGAGAAGGGACGATTGTGCCAAGTTTTTTCTCTTGGCTTTATTCTGAAAGCCTGACTAAGGTAGTAAGAAAATGTATTTCGAGAAGAGGGGTAGCAATCACATTTTTAGTACTGTCCATGTTATTAAATATCTATGGGCACCAGTACAGTCCCTTGTTAATGAAATCTTGTCATATGTATGTTTGGCAGACTACTGAATACTGATTCTTAAATATTTTACTTTGCTATATGCTGTATTTATGGGTTCATCTGGGTGATGGTGGAATACCTGAGAAACTTATAAATTTCAAATCCCAGTGTTATCCGAGTAATTTCCAGATCAGATCTCCTAGAAGACGCTTCAATACCATGGATGATTGCATAGTCATAGTGTATTAAACAGAATAGTCCTGTTTGTGTAAAAAATAATTATGGTCCAGATCATGAGACAGCACCAGCTGTTACATTATGACCTTTGACATTGGTGTAATACATCAAATAGTGGTTCAGGGCAGATCTTTATGGGCAAAAATCTTGGGTGATTCTAGTCTTTCCTTTCTGAGCGATCACAGAGTATCGTACTGGGAAACTGGTTATCCACCATCAAAGCGGAGATTTGTGGTTGTGAGGTCTCTTTGTCAAGGATGCTCCTTGCCTAATGGTGTATCTAGATCTTTGATGGCTCCTGGGGTGCCAAGTGCCATCAGATGTGAAAGTGAATTTATTTTTTGGCTAGACTATGCTTTCCAGTATGGATCTTACCACTGTTGTCATGCTTTTGTGACCACCTGATAGGATTATTGCAGAAATGCATTCTACAGGAGGCTACCCTTGAAAACTATCCCACTTCAGCTTGTGCAGAACACAGCTTCCCACTTGCAGAGTGGAATCAGCCAGGAGAAACACATGACATCTGTTATTGGGAGGCTGTTCTAAAGTCCAGTGCAGTTTCTGGTCCAATCCAATATATATAATTTAATTTATTTTTATCTATGAAGCCCTTTCTGGTTTCAATCCTGGTTACCTGAGAGACTATCTTTCCTGGGCACTGCCACAGCGGTTAAGATTAACTGTTCAGCTTTCATTCACAAACCTTGCATTTAAACATGTGATCTCTGGTACCAGGGTGTTCTCAGAAGGGCTGGGGATTGTCATGCTGAAACTTGCTCCTTACGTTGAGTCACTGGAGACAATCTGTGGTATCTTTAGTTACAAGGGGGAGGGATAGCTCAGTGGTTTGAGCATTAGTCTGTTAAACCCAGGGTTGTGAGTTCAACCCTTGAGGGGGCCATTTAGGGAACTGGGGTAAAAATCTGTCTGGGGATTGGTCCTGCTTTGAGCAGGGGGTTGGACTAAATGACCTCCTGAGGTCCCTTCCAACCTTGATATTCTATGACTCTGACAATTTCAGGATTTGTTTATTCCCTCTGGATGTTCCTGGAAAGAGAGGGTGTGGCAAAGCAAGGGAGGCTCTGGAGCCATTTCAAGGAGTGTGACCTTTTAGTTTGATACAGTCAAATGAGCCTACTTTGTGAGTCAAAATATTCCATAGCAATCCACTTTCCAGAACAACAGTATAGACTGAGCCATCTCCTCACTCTGCTTCAAGCCCAGGTTAATGGGCTTATTAGAGTGGTATTCTGCCAGGGATGAAATCCTCCTGCCAACCCATGAATATCAGTGGAACCATTTCACTGCAGCCTAAGATGGCTTGTAGCGTCCATGGTCCAAACTCCTACACAGCTTGGTTTTGACTTGTGATTCCATTTAGTTGTGGATACACCAACACATTCATCCATTGCAGTGAATAGAACATAGCTCTTTGGCTCTGTTGCATAAGGTGTACACAGTTCTCTGCTGAGGCTCCCAGCTTCCTGCCAAACCCAGAAGGAAGACTGTAGGGCCACCTGCATTCCTGAAAGTGGGGCAGGATTTGACCCACTGTAATTAGGCATTACTGGTAGAGAGCAGGATGGCCATGAGAAAAGTACCTGTTTGAAAGACTGGTTGTGTTGTCTGGTGTTAGTGAACAGCTATTTAAACATGGCTAAATGCATTTTCCTTTGCATTTCAGAGTTGCTGACTCAGAGTGAAAGGCAAGTGCCAGAATTGAACCCAAGTCTTTCTCATGGCAGCACAAAACTGCAATGTGGCTACTTGTCCTCTACTCAATCATTTTGAAAAAGTCGACCTGAGAAACAACTCTCTCTGGAGTCAGAGCTTTGGTTAGAGTGCAGGTAAAAGTTGGAAGAGAAAGCATGTCAGTTGCTGTTGGACTCTGTGTACACAGCACTTCAGATAGGATTCTCAAACTTCTCTAATGCCTCAAATGTTGTACTGTGCAAGGATGTGCTTACACATAATTTAGCAATTGAAATGGCATGTTTACTGTTCTATTTCATGCTTGATTGTTTTTTTTAAACACCTTTACTCATGCTGTTAGAAGTGGGATTATAATTAAAATGTTCTGTTGAACACCTTGTTCAGTTCAACGAAAGGCACAATAGAACTAGAAATACTTAATCTTATTGACTGTAGGGTGACAGCAGCTTGGTAAATCTCAGAGGGTCAGTGTCTCCTCTGCCAAACCATCCAAAAGGAAAGGGGTAAACAAAACCTGTTTGGGAGAGAGAGCCTCTTTCCTCATGAGGAGGAGATAAGAAGTAGGGCTAATTTCCCTGGACACAGCAACCACTCAGCTATGAAACTGTACATGGGCTGACGAGGTTTGTTTAATGATTTGTAGATTCAATAGAGCGAGTTTTAAAACTGGTAATAATTCTAGAATAACACTTTTTTTATCCATGGATTTCAAAGCACTTTACAGTTATTAGTAAATTAAACCTCACTAGGCAGGTTAGTAGTACTATAATAGGCCATTTTATAGATGTTTAAATTAAGGCACAGAGAGACCAAGTGATTTACCCAAAACTTCATGACAAATTACTGGCAAAACTCAGAATGGAGCCTAGGATTCTTGAGTCCCAGTCCATAGTTCTGAGCACTAGGCAACATTTCCTTTCTTTGTCACTGTGAAAGGCAGAATCAAAAGAAATGTTTTCTTGATCATTGCTGCCATTTCTTTATGGTGCACAAAAATATTCCCAGAGCTGGTTGTATGAACCCAAAGCTTGATTTTTATTTTAGAAGCACCAGAATCAGGTCTTCACTCTTTTTCCTTATATTGCACATGAACTTGAGGCTCCTGGGTTGAAGAGCCCTCTCTGTACCAGACAGAGGGCCTTCAAAACTCATTCCAGAATGTATAATGTTTCCTGTACGTGAGTGGGCACCTCCAGTAAGTAAGCAGCAAGACTTTCTGGAAAAATGCATGGTGCTTATGAAGTAGGTGAGTAGACACAGAAAGATGTGAATAGCCTATTGTGGAAGGGCCCACTCTTGCATGCCCCCATTGACTAGAGTTCTGCATGGAGATGGCTTGCATGGTTTTGTCTTAAATGAAAAGAATAATATGAGCAGAGAGAAAAAGGAAGCGACAGACTAGGAGTCTGTCGTTCTGGGATAACAGAGAGAGGAAGGTAAGTTGGGTAGCCTAGTTCCATTCCAGGACCCAGCCAGAGGGGAGACAGATTGTTAATGGCATAAGATGCTAAAAATAAAACTGGGTAGAGGTCATGGAGTGGTTGTAGATGAAATAAGGCATCAAAAAAAGAGCTGGATAAGGACAAACTTATTTTTAGAGACCTGCAAATGTGCCAATATCCACTTTATATCTGCAAATGTGGATGCTGATATCCGTGGACTATTTTTGCAGATCATGGATGGATTCAGATCCAAATTTTATATCTAAAGCCCTGCAAGTCTGCGAATATTCAAGGATCATTTTTGCTGACCGTGGATCAGATGTGGATACAAATTTTGGATCCATGTAGGGCTCTACTTATTTTATTAAGATGACCAGAAACTTAAAGAAGTTACCCAGTTTCATCCAGTGGGATTTCAATAAACTTTAGTTTATTTTAACATCTCATTACATGTATTAGGTGCAAATCTCCAGATATACATGCATACTGCATTTCTTTCAATGTGTGATCGTTTAAATACATATAGATGTGAGACTGCATGCATGCAGAGGCACCAACTTTCTAATGTGCTGGGGGTGCTCAACCACCGGCTCTGCCACAGGCCCCATTCCCACTCCACCCCTTCACCAAAGCCCTCTCCCACCCCACCTTTTCCTGCTCTCACTACTCCATGCCCTGCCTCTTCCCACTCCATTCTGTCCCCTCCCTCCCAAGCACACCCTGCCCCCACTCCTCCCCCAGCACCTCCTGCACACTGCGGAACAGCTGATCATGGTGCACAGGAGGTGTGGGGAGGGAGCGGGAGGTGCTGATCAGTGGGGCTGCCGGAAGTGCTGGGGGGAAGAGAGAGCCACTGATCGGGGATGGGGAAGCTGCTAGTGAGTGGTCAGCACCCACCATTTTTTCCCCATGGGTGCTCCAGCCCTGGAGCACCCACAGAATCGGCGCTTATGCATGCATGAATATATAGCACCCGGAGTTCTGCCATTTGCATTTATCACATAAGTCACACAATGAACTAAGTGTAGTCAATGGGGTTCTCTTCCCCACCTCCCACGCACACTTTCAAAGTAATTCCAAGGGAAAGTCAGTACAACAGAACATTGAGGTAGAAAATTTAAATACCACAAAGATTAGTCAGTTTAGCACAGGAATCCTAATTTGACTGTTTTGTACACTCATATGACATTAGGGTGAAATTCATCAATATAGAGAAGGCCAATGCAGGGCTATGTATGACTTAAACCTTCAAAATGGGGCAAAAGTGGGACTTAAGTGACAGAGAATTGTGTTGACTTCTCTATGGGGCAAATTTCACTCTTAGCATGAACATAAATGTTCCAGTTCTATAATATTGTTGAATACGACATTCATGTATGGGGACAAATAATAGTTGCTGCAGATATAACTTTCGAATTTGCTGACTTTTGTGCACGTAAAAATCTCAATCACAGCATTGCAGTCATGCTACTGGTTGCATAAAATATTAAACTGATAGTAAGACATTTAAATCCATGGCTTCCCATGTCCTTTTTCCAATGTCAAAAATGTAAAACAGTTACAGGGTATAAACTGGGGATCAAATTTTGCATGTAATAGCTGTCTGCACAGAGACATGGTTGTGAAGGTTTCCTGCTCGTAGAAGGCTTATAGCAGCAGCCCTTACTTTCAAGAAACAGAATACATAGTCCATTCTGATTCCTCTATCTGTTGCCTTTGATACTACTGATCGTGAAGGCATTTGTAGTTACAGCCCTCGTAGGAATAGATGGGAGTTGTTTTAAAATGGCTCTGCTGCATTCTTTGTCAAAGATCCCTGAGGGTACTTTGGGCAATTGCGCTTCTACCCCAAGGCATCACAGGGGTTGCCGTTGCCTGTCTGCCTCATACAAGGCTCTGCAGTGGTCTGTTTGGCCTCACTTTCTGTTCAATGCACAGATAAAGCCATTGGGAGGGTTGGTGAGGGAAAATGGGCTATGGTGTGTTCAGTATGGCATTTACATGCAGTTCACCCACCGAGTCAGATGTGTCATAGTTGTAAAGAGGATTGTGTTTACATGAGACTCGGCCAAGGATGAGAGCTAGCTGGCTGAGAAGCTGTTCAGGGAAGACTTGAGGTAATGTTGTTAGGAGGAGTTGGAAAAACAGATGAGAATGAGCTGGCTGGAACTCCAGCACCTGTGGCTGAGAGACTGCATCTGCTATCTGTGACAGAGATTCACAAACTGTTGGTATTATTAGACTCAGGCCTGTTCCTAGGTGCCCAGGGAGCAGCTGTGCCCAAGAGCTTTTTGTTTCATCTGCACCTGTTGAGAAACATGTGACAGTTTTTGGGATGTGACTTTGCTATCATTATCTATGCTTTTTTCACCTTGACACTAGACTATTGCAATCCCCTCTACTTGAGGCTTCACCACCCAGAGGCAATCTGGAAGCTGAAATTAGTGCAGAATGTGGTGGTCCATTTATTGAGAAGCACAGCATGCTGAGAGCACATTGCTCTGAATTCTTTTAGCATTCAGGGGGAGTTCACAGTGATTTGTTTTGGTCTATATAGACCAGGCTACTTAAAAAGACTGCTTCTTTCCATATTTGATACTGCCACAGCTGAAATCAGATGGAGGCCCTTTGCTTTTCATAGGAAAGGCTTTTTGACAACTTTTTCCCTGTCTCAGAGCTGGATCTTGCTAATCTTATGCACCCACTGCAAAATCTGTGAGTGAAATTCTGGTGTGACTGCTTGCCATTAACTTCAATAGGGCCAGGGCTTTGGCCCAGGCTGGTAATGGTCTGGGCTGAGGATTAGTAGTGGTGGTAGAACAGTTATTGTTATAATCGGAGGGGTGGAGGTTGATTTTTTTTAGGTTGTATGATCTTGGTTGGTCAGTTAAGTTATACTGGTGTATTTGGAATGTTGTTTGTATTTTGTATTTTAATTGTCTAGCATCTAGAGCTCTGCAGTGGTAGAAATAAAAAAGTTAAAATGTGGCACACATCTATGTCCTAGCTAAGGACAAACAAAAATATAGAATGACTTGCTGAAAAGTATGAGAGTTGTACTGAAAATAGGCCAGTTAGTCAAGATTATACATTTTACACACAGGTGGCTCTGGGGCTTTCCTATTTCTGTTTCATGGAATTTTCCAACATGAATTTCATTACTGAGAAGTAAATAGTCTGGGACTTCCAGTACTTTAGTATTATGTTTCCAGGATCTGCGAGGGTCAGATCAAACATGCTAATGTCACATCTTTGTCTCATTCTTTTAGTTTAGATATGGCAGAATGTATTTTTGGTTTTTTAGTGATTAGAAGACTTGAATCTGTAGTTCTACTGTGCAAAGTAACTTGGTAAAACTGGCATTGCAGACAGCTCCATGTTTGTTGTCTCTCAGTGACTCCAGATTGAATGTACTCAGTGTTCAGAGTAGAAAGATGACTTTCTTAACTCCTAGCCCTGCAGGCAGAACCTGGGATCTGAAAGAAAAGCTAGGTTCCTGTACCTTCACCAGTGACAGATACTGTGTAGTCCAGTATAAACCTTCAGTGATGTCTGTGCACGCTCATTGCCTTCAGATTATGTCCTCAGTGACAACCACATTGTCTTCAGAAGGGCAAAATGGCTATCAATGAAGATAGAATTTAGCCCTATAATTGGAAATTAGACCATATTATACCCTCCTTGGGAAAAGGCTGGGTAGAGAACATGTAACTCAGTAAGGTTCCTCTATGGAGTTTCCGCCACATTGTTCCCTCAGGGCTTGCACACCTGCAGAAGAATCAGAGGATTCAGCCCACAACCACCATCTGGAAGCAACCACCATCTGTGTTGAAGTCCATTGCCTCTGCATTCCTTCCCAGCCCCATTGCCCCATTTCAGCTCACTGACATGTAGCTCTGCCCTCTTTTCAGATGCAGATCCCCAAACCATCCCCATGGAAGGGCTTTTGGGATGGTGGGGGAAAGGAAAGAATGATGGTGCAGAGGAAGCATTCATTGGATTTCTGTCCCAGTCTTAATTAATCCTTCTTTTGACGATGCATGAGCCAGAAAAGAATCCAACTTGTTCTCACTTAGCTGTGCAGGTTCTGCAGGGCTAATAGGAGTAAACAGCAGTAAACAAAAGGGGTAGATCTGGCTCTGAATACACACACACAGCAGGTTTGTTCAGCAAGAAAGTGCCATTTTTGGATAATTACTGTCCAATTAATTATTTTTAAAAATTGTTTATCTACAGAGTAGAACTGCACTAGATATTTAAGACATAGAAAAGATGGCTAAATGTGTGTGAAAATTCATTCTCAGATGCCAAGAAGGGGTTCATTTATATATATATAGAGAGAGAGAGAGAGATAACCTTCTATATATTTAAAAAAAGTGTATATTTTACCAGGCTAATGAAATAGAAATAGAAACATTCTGCCAAGAGAGAAACTTAAATAAATAGAGATTAAAGTTGGCACTTTCTACCTACAGCAAACAACATAATTCTCCTACGTCAGTATCTTCCCATAGCCCCTTTCCCTCTTGTACAGTATAGGCCTTATTCAGCTTTGTGTTCTCCTAACGTGGGCAAATCTTCCATTGATCTGAGGTTGATTTTCCAGAGTAAGGAATGCTGACCAAATTCCATATAGATTAGCATAATTAACATCCAGCTATGTCTGAGGATACACACTGCCCTGGCCAGTACCATATCTGGTTATTGATTTCTGTGTAATAGACTAAGAACTGAAGGGCCTATTTAACACAATAGCCAGCAGATGGCGCCGTTTATCATTTATTGACACTTCAACAGCTGTGTAAAAGGATTATGAAATAGCTTTCCCCTCTCTTTAATTTAGAAAGTATTATAACGAAAGTGTTTTCAACTTATTATTATGCATGAGTAAAAAATCCATGAATGTGTAACATTTTCTCCCATATTTCCCTTTTTTATAACATCATTTAAATTCCTTATTAATAATTTAAAAATGTTCTGGATTTTAATCACTTTTCTCATCACTAAAATATCTGATGGAGAGATCTTCTTTTTTCCTGAAGGTGAGATAGAGGGAAACCATCAGGGAAGAAAAAAATAATAATGGAAAGTCACTTGTAACTCCAAAGTAGGTGTAGCCAACCCCATCATTAGTCATTTGGTAATGGTATTTATTTAGTTAATAAAATCATTTCAGGTTCATGGAACCCAAGATTTGAATAGTTTGCCGTTAATAAAAAAAAAAAAATTCATCCAAGTTTAATTATGGTGGTGTGTGTTTGATAGCTTGTTACTGTAAATAAAAGAGATAAAAGCAGCCCTTCACTTGAGTAGCTCTAGAGCTGTGAAATATGTACCTAATTAAAACTATTGGTGTAAGAGGCTAATAAAGTACATGTGCCTACTAGATGTCTTATTCTAATGAATCTCGGCTAATTTGCTTTGAGTGATGAATTTCGGTGTTAGTAGTAGGGGCTGAATAATTATGAAATTTATCACAAGATACAAGGACTCATTAAGGATTACTCAGGTTCAGTTAGAGGAATGTTTTCTTTGTCAAGAACACAGGCCTTGGCCACTGTAATTATGGCAGTGCTGAAGAGTAGCCAGCTTACCAACCAAACATGACTGAATTCTCAAAAATGGTGGAAGGGAGGGAAGAAATCAGAGTAGATGGAAGACACCTGTGTTTCATTATGAGACACCTGAATCTGCAGCCACATGCATTCAATGTGGAGAGCACTCAGGTTTTCCAGAATGGAATATTTATTACAACTGTTCTCTTCTAATCCACCCATCAGGGGAGTTTTCAATGTGTTAGGATGGTGAGACGCAACAAGGAGAACAAGATTCAACAAATGTTTCAATTTTAGCATTCTGCATCCCCAGCCAAAATTGTTTTTCTTTTCACTGTTTTTATAGGTCTCTGTTTTCTGATGTTTTAATCAATGTAAATTCCTTTGCCTCTGTACAGCATGCTTGGGGGTAAATATAATTCTCTGCATGTATGCAAAATGCGTAGCATGGGCAAATAAAATTAAGGCCATTATTTTCATTAGCAAAACCAATATCGTCCACATTGGCTTCACGCAGTATTAATAAAACACCATCAAAATTTGTTTCCCTGAATATTGTCCTATTTAATATCTCAAGTGTTTCAAATGCTATGGACAAAAATAGGGGACTGGTGATGACATACCGGAACAGAGCACTGAGTCCAGCCCAGGTTGATCATGACTGAAAGTTACTACCATCCGATGGCTGCTGTTTTGGAGTCTTGACACTTCAGCTGTCCTGTAGGAGATGAATTGACCCTGCAGGACAGGATGAATAACATTGAGTTACTGTAAAAAAATATTGCCCTTCCGGGGGTGCTGGAACTAAGGGTGCTGCAGGTGTGGCATCACCCCGGCTTGACATGGGTTCCATCATACACAGGGTTTACAATTTGGTTCAGTGATTTTCAATGCTGTGCCCTCCTGCAGGACTGGTGAAATGAAGGCTCCAGGGATGTATGTGAAAAGAGTAAGGTGATCTCCATCCAGCTCAGAAAACCATCGCCATGGTTGGTGCTGCTGCCAGCAGAGGACAAGCTCTGAATGGGCCATAGAACTAAACTAAACATAGAACCCTCTGACCCTTAGGGTGCAGTCCAGCTGGAAGCAAGTCTGCCAGCCCAAGTATACAGACTATTGCCAGCAGTCAAGTTAGCATGCTAAAAATAGCAATGTGAGACATTCTGGTCTGGGTGGAAGCTTGGGCTCTCAAGCCCACCCAACCCCTAGAATTGAAAGTCTGGGCTCCAGCCTGAGCCAGAATGTCCCACATTGCAATTTTTAGAGTGCTAGCTTGAGTCCCTCTAGCACTAGCTCATGTGCTAGTGTGACTCTGTTGACCCAGGCTGGAAGGCTTGCTCCTAGCTGCAGTGTAGACCTACCTTTAGAAGCTGTCCCTCCAGGTGAGGGTGGAGGCAGAGTGCGGAAGCTAACACTGCAGCTGTCCATACTGTAGTAACTGTCTCCAGGGCTGTCAATTAGCTGCTGTTTGCAAACACTCCATTCAGTAATCTATGTTTACGCAACCCAACAGGTAGAGACGTCTTAGACAAGGCATGTATTCAAATGCACTTTTTCCCCCAAATTGGTTTTGGTGTTTTTTATGTAGAGATTGTCTCTTTTGAGCGAGAGGAAAGGTGATAAAGAGTTCTTCCTTGCTGAACTCCCTTATCCTTTTTTCACCTGGTAGTGGTGAGAAGTGGGACCAGGACATGCTCTCCTAATATTCTCCTACCTGAGCACAGAAGAGTTATTTAAAACGGTGTCTGATGGAGTTTTAGTTTTGAGCCACCATCTACTCTAAATCCAGAGTTTGAAAAGCAAAAGAGGAGGTAGAGAACCTATTGCTCCCACTGACTTCAGCTGGAGTTGTGGGTGCTTAGCACTTCTGAAAATCAGGCCTGGAATTTTCCAAATGCTTATACTATAGAAAGCCAGATTCTGATCCAATATTAGGTTTCATATAGGAGTGAAACTGCTAAAAAGTACTAGCTGTCCCAGAACATGGCACCCATCTACAAGCAATATAGGCTACTGAGAGTGCATCACCCCAGTGTGCTGCGCACTTCGCAGGCTTTCTGCTGCATACCGGTGTGATGCTGTACGTAAAGATGACCATTTATATCATTGATATTACCATCGTTATACAATTGCAACAAATCTTCCACATAGTGTATCATGTAAGGTGTCAATGGAAAAGTTACAAGTGATTGAGTATAACACATGGATTTAATCAGGATATCATCTTTGTATCTAAATTTATGAATATTGGCCATGTATTTGTATCTATAACACTGGTCTACAATTTTTGAGAAGTCGTCTGCTTCAGAGATAAAATGTGATATTTATTATGTATTTTGATGTGCTGAATTTAAATATGACAATTAAAACAACTGATTGGCTACTGTTTCTAAGATTTTTAAGTTTTTACATTTTATGTCTATGTATATTGCATAGATAGAGTTTTAATCATAAATTGTAAACCTAGGTCTTTTCGTGTGTTTATGGTTGCTTTACATGATAATATTTCACCTGTCCTGTTTATGTAACACTTTAAAAATCAGCAAAAGGGTTATATAAATAAAATTTATTATGAAACAAAAGGCAAAAAACTATCATGTACATAGTTTAGTCCTATTCAGTGTCTACTCGGTGCTTCTTGGCTTGTCTCTTGTATTCATTAAATGGAGCATCTCTTGTCACTGTCCAGCAATAGTCTGCAAGCATTGATAGGCTCCATTTGCCCTGATAGCCTGCCAGGAGATTCCACTGCTGTAGTCTGGAGCCCAACAGCTCTGCCTTACTCTTGGGTAGTTCCAAATCCTTGACAAGGTCATTCAGTTCACCTTGTGTTATGAGGTGTGGTTCAGAGGAGGAGGATGGGAGAAAATGTGGGTCCTGTGACATTCATGGTTCAGGACCAGAAGTTTCATCCTCTTCCTCTTCCTCGTCTGACTCAAGTGAGAATGTTTCTGGTGCATCAGGAACCGGCAGTCTTTCTCCATGGGGTACTGGGCGTATAGCTGATGGAAAGTTTGGATAATGTACAGTCCACTTCTTTTTCTTTGACACACCTTTCCCAACTGGAGGCACCATGCAGAAGTAACAATTGCTGGTATGATCTGTTGGCTCTTTCCAAATCATTGGCACTGCAAAAGGCATAGATTTCCTTTTCCTGTTCAACCACTGGCGAAGATTTGTTGCATAAGTGTTGCAGCATATGTGTGGGGCCCACCTCTTGTCCTGATCTCCAATTTTGCAGCCAAAAGAAAGGTGATAGGCTTTCTTAACCATAGTGGTTATACTGCACTTTTGTGATGCAAAAGTCACTTCACCACAAACATAGCAGAAGTTATCTGCACTGTTCACACAAGTACCAGGCATCTCTGCTCACTTTGGCTAAACAGAAATGTGTCCCTTTGCAAAATCAAACACTGGCAAATAAGAGAGCACGACACTGTATGATTTCTAGAGCTGATATAGGGCAATTTGTTCAGCAGAGTGATGTAAGCTTCGTTATGATTGCATCATCCATGACTTCTATGAATAACATGATGCAATTCATATCATGTATGATGCAATACCAGCTTCAGATTGCATCAGTCATTGTTTTGCCTAAAAAGCAAGTACTGTCCAAACCCAGTCATAGATTTATTCATAGATCCAGTCAAAGATGTATTTTAGTCATTTCTGGTTTAAATTGAGATCCCTTCCCTTTATAACTCACTTATCCTTCGCCATTCCCAAGTCAAGGGTCGTATATACTGACCCAGTAGCATACCTTGAAAACTAGAGCCAATCAACAATTTTAAGCATCATTTTCATTCTCAGTGACCCAGAATTAGTACAGTTGGACTACATTTATTTCAGAAGCATTTTGGCTGTAGAGCAGTATGACATGTGTTTTGTTCTTGGGTGACACCCTCCAGGTAGATTTACATCAGGGCTAGAAAGCTATGTGTCGATGGCCCATTAAGAACACTCAGCTCACAATGGACCATTGAAGAAATCCATCCCACCCAGGAAGCCTTGCCTGTGGACACCTCAGAAAGAATAAGGGCAATGGCTGCCCCTAT
This sequence comes from Gopherus evgoodei, assembly GCF_007399415.2. NCBI lineage: Eukaryota > Metazoa > Chordata > Testudines > Testudinidae > Gopherus > Gopherus evgoodei. The sequence continues at coordinate 82,116,213 of NC_044329.1, read as the reverse complement.
GAGTCAGCAAAGCATGTAAGAACATGTTATAAGGACATGTGACCCTGGACACTATCTTGAGCCAATAACTTTCCATGCACGTGGGCTGTGGGCTTTGTTTAGGACAATAAATTTCCATGCATGTGGCAGAGGATATAAAAAATACTTGAGGTATCCCTGCTTTGCCTCTTTTCTGCTCTAATTCTATGGACTGTGGATTTACAACTAAAAGGAACATCTTGAACCATGGACTGACGACCTTCCAATCTTTTGCCAGAGGCTGGGAATGGGCAACAGAATGGATCACTTGATGATAACCTGTTCTGTTCATTCCCTCTGGGGCATCTGGCATTGGCCACTGTCGGGAGACAGGATACTGGGCTAGATGGACCTTTGGTCTGACCCAGTTACCAAGTTATTCCAAGTTGCCAGAGATAACTTTACAAGCCAGCAATCTATCCTATCACTGCTACAAACCTGATATAAGGATTTTGCAATCATTGTATGTATATGATCTATTAACCATTTATAACTCTCTTCTTTTCTTTTATTAATAAACCTTTAGTTAGTTTACTAAGGATTTGCTGACAGTGTGATATTTGCGTAAGATCAGAGATACATATTACTTGGAGTAAGTGTCAGATCCTTTGAGATCAGCAAGAACCTCAGATATGTTAAAATGGGTTTTCAATAACCTCTCACTATATTTGATTTGGTTGTCTGGATGGGAGCCAGGGACTATGTTTGGATTCTGGTTAACTATTGTGGTACTGCAGAAGCTCTTTTGTTACTGGATTGGTGAATCTAATTATAAAATAAACCACCAGTTTGGGGGAATTATCTACTCCATTCCTTGCGGTCTGCCTTGAGTGTGGGACTCTGTGTGGCCCATCCAGGCACCTGCTCACTATTGGGTCTAACTAAGTTTCAAGCTTCATCTTCAATGCCCTCCTCGGGGCTGGTCCAAGCTACTTCAGAGACCACTTCAGCCTGCATGATTATGATTTCCCAGGACTTCTATATTTTACTGGCACCATAGGACTGTCAACCTCAGAAGTGAAACTGTGTTCGGGGATCAGAGCTTTCTGAGCAAAGGCCCCCTGCTGTGAACTCACTCCAAGAAGAGATCTGAATGATCACCTTTAGAATTAAATTTATACCTGATTGCTTCAACCCAGCTCTCCCTAAATAACACCTACAAACACTCCCTATGCAGTGGGGTAGTAGGAAGGGAAGAGCGATCTACAGAGATCTTTTTGTCTTTAATAAACTGGCAAGGCACTCAGATATGGTGATGGGAATGTATAACAGGGTGGCTTGCCCTCAAGGGCTAGAGAGCCTCAGGCTAGCCACCCCTGACTACAGAAGACCCACACCTGGATCAGGCAGTTCCATAATAAGAGCATCAGGAAGATGCAATGAGAGAGAATCCCAATACGGGAAAAGAAATAACAAAGCAATAAAATAATGGAAAAGATGTTTTTAGTGCTACTGGGGATAACATGGAAGACAAACTGTTTGTAGAGAAAAAGACAGGTTCAGGGCATTAATGGAAAAGAGAAGACTGAGCAGGGACATAACAGTTTTCAAGTACATAAAAGGTTGTTACAAAGAGGAGGGTGAAAAATTGTTCTCCTTAACCTCTGAGGATAGGACAAGAAGCAATGGGCTTAAGGGAGGTTTAAGCTGGACATTAGGAAAAACTTCCTAACTATCAGGGTGGTTAAACACTGGAATAAATTGCCTAGGGAGGTTGTGGAATCTCCATTATTAGAGTTATTATGTAGTCTTGCCTTCAGTGCAAGTGACTGGACTAGATGATCTACTGAGGTCCCTTTCAGTCCTACGCTTTTATGAAGTAGTCAACTGCACATCTCAAATAGGAAAGAAAACAGAGAAAATGAGAATTATAGTTAAAGCAGCTGAAAAGTATTTACAAATTAGCAACCTATCAGTCAAATGACTCCAGCTTTCCTAAGTGAAAGAAGCGTTGATGATTAAAATTGAGTTGTGGTGACACTTTTTAGTTGGAATGCGCACAGCCTGGTAGCATGTGCAAGAATTAAAGAAAAACACTGTTGACACAAAAACTAAATCTGATGTTATATGCATTCAAGAGACATGGCGAACAGGGAGTCTAGACTAGAGAATCTCTGGCTATGGAGTATATAGGCAGGATAGAGAAGTAGGAAGGGGTGGAGGCATCTGTACTTTTGTTAAAAAGAAGCTAAACTATTTTGAAGTAGAGGTGAAAAGGCTTAATATTGAGTATAATGCTATTTAGATTCCATTGCAAAATAATTCCATGTCACCTAACATATATAATGTGTACAATGCATGCAGAAACTAGTGGCCAAGGAACTGACAGGGATAATTGCAGGTGCTACAAGCCCATATATTATATGTGGAGATCTAAAAGCTAGAACAAAGAAGTTGTGGAGAAGTAGGAAAAATGATAATGGAAAATGTCTAGACCAATTCATTGATTAAAATAATTTAGTAATTTTGAATGATGGAGCACCTGGCAGATGGAAGTTGCTCCTGTCTAGATCTGGGAATTGCAACAAGCAACATAGAAAGCAAGTGTAACTGGGAAATCTATAAAGGGGAGGGAATGGGAAGTGACCATTTCCTGACATTCATTATATGTCAAGGAAAAGGTAATACTGAAGATGATTATATGATTAGTTGAAATCTAAAAAGAGCTAATTGAGAACTAGTCAGAAACAGAAGTGTTGACTACATAAATGAGCAGTGTATAAGTGAAGTGTAGTAATGTCACAAAGGGAATTATTAAGACAGCAAGCCTAGCTATACATAAGACACTGACTTAACCTAAAGATAAAAAATATGTACCATGGTGGAATAAGGAGTGTAAAATAGCCAGTAAGGAAAGGAATAAGGAATATAAAAAAAGCAAAAAGTACAATAAATAATGAGGACTCAATGAACTACACAAGAAGTAAGGCAGTTGCACAAATGACTATACAAAGGGCAAAAAAAGAAAGCTGGAGAAAATACTGTGGAAAGATTCATAAAGATATCAATATATTGGCATGGTATGGAAAAATTAGGAAAATAAATGGTATATGAAGTAAGAGCAACACACTACAAGGCCTCATTGTGGAAGGCCCTGGAGTAAGATACTCCGATGTGTTTTTTTAAAAAAAAAAAAAATGGAAACCCTGACAGAAATGTTCCAAAGCATTAGTCATGATAAGAATCAGAGTGCAGAGATTTGTGAGAGGACAAGAAAATTCACTGAAGAAAACTATGAGATATTGAAGAGGTGGGAGGAAGATGAGGAAACTATTTTAAATTAAAACTTCAGTATGAGGGAACTTCACAAAGCTATGATACAGAGCAAGAATTCTGTTCCAGGCAAGGATTGCATACGCTTTCAAATGCTTAAACACCTACTTGAAGGGAGACTGAGGTTGGTACTAAAGTTGTACAGTAGCAGTGGGGAAAAGGTGAGCTGCCAATAGACTGGAGGCATGAGGTTATTGTTCCAATAAGGAAATCAGGCAAGATGTGACCAAGGCTTAAGGCACACAGACCAACTTTGCTTACAGCATGTTTGAGTAAAACTATGAAAAAAATGGTAACTGAGAGATTGGTTTCATACGAAGAGAGAACTAAACTCATAGATAGCATGCAAAGTTGGCCTATGAGGAGCGGAGTGCGATCATCCATACTGTAAGGATAGAAATGGAAGCACAAAAATTACTATCAAATTCTTTAATTCTAACTTTTCTGGATATTCACACACCTTATAACATGATACGGAGAGAGGGTTTACTTCATAAAATGGCTACCATGGATATAAAAGGAAGAATGTATAGATGGATAACAGATTTCTTAAATAAAAGAACAGTGCAGTTTGGAGTGTGGGAAAAAGCCTACTCCAGTATATATACACTTTCAAACAGCACTCCACAGAGGAGTGTCATCAGTCCTACCTTATTCAACATCATGATAACTGTTCTTCCAAAAGTTACTTCAGAAATAGGCATCACTTTCTTTGCTGTTGACTTTGCTGTACGGGCCGAAAACAGAAACCCTGAAATAGCTGCTAAAAGAGAAAATGAAGTACTAAAGAAAATAATGGGAAAACACATGGGGCTTTAAAATTTCACTTGACAGAACTAAGACAATGATATTCACAAAAAGGAAAATTAAAAAAAGATACATTGTGTCTGTATGGACGGCAATACAGTAACATTAAAAGTTCACATTTTTAGATGTGGTGTTTGATAGCTAGCTAGCTCACTTGGAAGGATCATACTGAAAATATTAGAGATAAGTGGAAAGGTAGAATCACTTAAAAGTGTTTCTGAAATTTTGTGGGATCTGGATAAGAGAGCAATAGTAATGCAAGAGAGAATGCTAATAAGACCAATTATTGAGTATGGGTGCCAGGATTTCAGTTTGGCATCAAAAATGAATTTGAGAAAGCTTGACTCAGTCCAAGCTCAGGTGTTGTGAATTGCATATGGTGCCTTCATTACAATACCTCTGTGTGGACTGTAGATCGCTGCTGGTGAAATGCCTCTTACTTTAAGAATGAGGCTTTTTGACTTAATCTTTTGGGCTAAAGTCACTGGAAACAAAGAAGATGGAATGACTAAGCTAATATATTATGAATGCTGGGAATTACATGGATGATGTGTAGGGAAAAACTCAAAATGCCTCATGTAAGTAGGGATAAAGTGTGGAGAAAGGATCTCAGTGAAAAGAAAGATCTAAAAGAGGATAAAAGCTATAGCTTGGGAAAATGTATTATAATTGGAAAATTATACTTCCTGAGGTAGATACAGAATTGTATAATGAAATTTAAAAAGGAAAAGGAGTGTAAAATGTGCAAGATGTAGCAAATCAGGACGTTTGTGATTAGTGGGGATGCTATTGCCAAATGTATACTGATGGTTCCAAAGATGTAAGAACAGTAAGAGTAGGAACTGCATTCTGCATTCCTTCACTTGGAATCAAGAAAGCCATCAAGCTATCAAATTTTGTAGCCATTTTGATGACTGAATTGGCAGGGATATAATGCTGGCATTAAGTTGAGTCATAGATGTGTACCCAACTGCTGTGGCCATCCTGTTTGATTCTTTATCAGGATTAATGACTAACAGAAATGGCACTTCAGATAGCAGAAATGATATGCTTAATGAATTGACACAGTTGGGTATAATCACAGCAGTAGCAGAGAGGCTAGCTCATGCAGGGATAGTGGGCAAAGAGCTGGTAGACAAAACGGCAAAAAATGCTGTCAAACACAAGTAACTTGATTTAGAGAGCTCTTAAAAATGAGTTAAGAAAGAAATGGCAAGAAATATGGGCAAAAGAAATGCAGGGGAAAAGATTCCAAGAAATACGTCCAAGAGTCAAAAATACTCCAAGGTCCCGAAAGAAAGAGTGAATTGGCTCGATTTGGAATTTGAACTGGCCACTCTGTGTTAAATAGGAATTTTTTTCTAATAAATAAACATAAAGATGGATTATGTGAGACGTGCAAGGTCCAGGAAACAGTTCATCTCAGAGGCCCTAAAGTATCAACATTTTCACTGCAACACCTAGTAAGAGCATCAGGAATATGGGGCCCTATTTAAAAAAACAACAACAACATTTTAATTCTTTAAGAATACTGGGAAGGTGAAAAACTTTAATCCTTGAATTTTCTAGTGTGTCCAGTGCTTGGCAGTAGTAGGCACAGCAGGTGAGTCTACTTCGTTATATAACATAAGAAAAAGAGGAACAAGCTGCAGAGGGGGTATGGTGTTATTTTGTGATGTTGCTGAGACTACCAGAAAAAGGAGGCCTAGTAGTAAGCTGGGGAAGAGATACCCCTGAGGACAGAACTCAAGACCAGCAGGGTAATTGTTCTGTGGTTTTCAATTTTGGTTTACGGTGTTGGGAAAAAGAAGAGGGAATAACAGCCTTGGCAGAATGGCCTGCATACAGTCTGGTGTGAGTGTAAGGAGAGAGCCCTGAATAGGGGACAAAATATTAGCTAGGCACCATGGACGCATCCCTGGCTATAAGGGGGTGCATTGGAGGCAGTTGACCCTCCTACACCATGGTATATGAGCCTAGACAGAACAGGCAGAGTTCACAATGGATGTAGACAAAGGCTGCCATTTCCACGTCAAAAACCACTTTCCACTGGGAAAAAAACTTACTTTCAGTTTTGCAGTATTATGAAGCAAGGAGTGTAGCTGGAGCATTGTCTGGTAATTCGAGCATGGGTCTGGGAGTCAGGAGAGCTAGGTTCTATTATTTACTCTGGCTTTGCCACTGACTCACTGTTTGACATTGGGCAAGTCATTCAATCTCTCTAGCCACTGGTTTTCCGAATCTGTACCTACCTTAAAAGAGACTGGAAATGCTTTGAGATTTCAGATGGAAGCATGAGAGAACTGTGAAGTGTTATCGTTATAAGACTGGAATCTGTTTTGCTTTCTCATGGACCTGCCAAAATCTGATTTATTTATTTTTTCTCCAGTGATAATTTTTTCCATACTGCTCAATGAGTGATCATATTATATTTTTCTATGGCTTGGTTACATCTTGAAAACTTGTGTCTGTAATTAAAATTTTCATGGTCTTGTGTCTTGGCTCTTTCCATATAAAACTTATGTTGGCAGCCTGAAGGAACATTTTTCTTTTCAGGTTTTTTTTTTTAATTACCAAAAATATTTTAAACCCGTTAAAATATTTTTGAGTGTCGACACCATACAGTAGTAAAGTCTCATTACTCCACAGCAAATCTTCCCATGTGCAGTATTTACCTTCCGATAACATTTTTAATAAATAGACAAATGCCACTGAAATGAATGGGATATTTGCATTATTGATTTTAATGTGACTTTACATGATAAAAATATGCAAAGGTATTGCACAATCATGTGCAGCCTTGCTTTAGAGAGAGACCGTGGTGCAACATAATCTAGTTGTTTCTGTTGCCTTTTCATATCAGCTGAAGATCTTGCTGTGTGGAGTTTTTGGAGAACAGTTTTATCTTTTATTACACACAGTATGGCCCTGCTCGTGTGCTGAGATGTGCTAGGGTGGATTGCTGAGCCCACACAAAGTCCTATGGAAATCAGTGTGACTCCACATGGATGTTGGTTAACGATCCCAACATAGGGTCAGGGTCTATTAGTTTTACTGTATAGTATGCCAAGGCCCTCTGCAAAGATTAGGCTCAAGGTACTCGAAAGCTAGAGCTAGAGATAAAATAAAGCTACTGCAGAGTTAAGCCTGCAGGAAAACTTTCTGTCTCCATTGAGAAATGTAGGTGAGATGTTGCTATGGATGTGCTGAGCTCTCTGTTCCACCATGCTGCTTGTTCTCTCACATTGGGGCACTCCAACCTGCAGTGTGCTCTGATGCCCAGAGCCCCCAACTTTCTGTGTTCCTGGGGGGTGCTCGACCTCAGCTCCACTCCGCCCCAGGCCCCATCCCCACTCTGCTTCTTCTCCCAACCCCCCCACCTCAACCCCACCTCTTCCCACCCTGCCCTCGCCTCACTTCTTCCTGCCACCATTCCGCTCCTCCCCCGCCTCTTCCTGCCCGCTCTTCCCCCTCCCCCCTAGTCCCTCCTGCACACTGCTGAACAGCTGATTGTGGCAGGCAGGAGGAATTGGGAGTGAGGGGGAGGAGCTGATCACTGGGGCTGCTGGTGAGTGCTGAGCATCCACTATTTTTTTCCCTGGGTGCTCCAGCCCCAGAGCACCCATGGAGTCTGCATCTAAGCTACTGGCTCAGTTACACTGGAACACAAATTATTTGTATTGTGAGAATGGCAATCATGGATCAGGGCTGCACGGTTCTAGGTGCTGTACAAACCTAGGATTCCTGCCCCCAAAGAGCTAAGTCTAGATAGGAGACAAATGATGGGAGCAACAGACAGATGTGGGGAGCACAAAATGTCTGCAGGAGAGTGTCCTTATGCTATGTGATTTTTAACATCCCTGCTGAATTTTCCCTCTGCCTTTTTTAATGAGCTTGGCCTGCTGAGCCCAGCTAAAAGCCCCTTTTAAAATAATATTTACTGTAGGTTTTAAATTTAACAGTAACTGTTGTTCAGATCTCCAGAGACTGTTAATCTCATTTCCTCTCTCCTCTGCTGCCTGAGCATTCTGTCCTGGATTTCATTTTCTGACTATAGATGGCGAAGGGGGTTGTTGGTTTCCCATGCCCAGTATCACAATTTGAAGTAGATGCTCTTCCTTTCAATGACTCATGGGTTGATGCTTCTGTCAGGATTTCTTCTATCTGTGTCACTCCTCTGGATTTTTTATCATCTTCTTATTTCTTTCCCATCTTCCTCACCTATTGTATCCTGTCTCCTCTTTCCATGTTGCTTTCTTCTTACGCCTTCCTCCCCTTGTCTATTTCTCACTGCTTTCTCCCTCTACCCTCCTTTACGATGAGCCCAGAAACTCATGGCAATGGTAAATAAACAGAGACCACCTTTTTTAAAGCATCTATTCAAAGGAGGAGTCTACTTGCTTTTACTGCTTTATACAGTTGAAAATATGATCCAGAGTCCACTGTGTGTATAGAATGGCTATTGTCTGGCCAGCCTGCATGGACAAAATGCTAAAGTGTGGTGTCAGCAACAGTCATGTGTGACCTGGAAAACTAATAAAACAAGAGCCTTCATCCCACCCCAATGGCTATGGTGTGCGGAAGATGATATCAGACAGTGGTGTCATTGTGACTTATATAAAGACACCCTTAGCTTTTGCTGTGTATTTCTGGTACACAGGGGTGAATTGCAAAGACACAGAGATAGCCTTAGCATTTTTGACTGGGTTTTCCTACCAGTGTCTTCCCCAAAACATACCTGATTCCCATCCCCTAGGAGAAAACTATTTTACAAAAGGCCAGCCTAAGGATTTTAATAGGATGGTTCTTTGATGTACATCCAAAGTTGGTTAGAGCATGAGGGAAAAGATCTTTAGGTGTTCCCTATGCACAGCCACATCCTTGGGGGGTGCAAATTGGCACAATTCCATTAGCTTCAATGTAGCCATGTCGATTGACACCGGCTGATAGGCTCTTGCCAAAGTGGAGGCCAGCTACTTGTTTGGTTTCAAGACTATTTTGCAAGGCAAAAGGGGCTAGAAAATCACTTTTAAAAATGAAAGTTGAGATTCTCCTTTCCATTTCTATGTCTCCAAATCCCATGGCTCTCATCTTCATGAACCTGAAAGTCTGATGCCTAGCCCATTGATTTCACAGGAGCTCTGCGTAGCAGAAGTAGTATGCATTGTATATTGTCTAGTATGGCGTAAGGCTAATTTAACTGTTGCAAGTTATGCTGCACATAAGAGCATTCTGTGAGCAACATGGATTGCAATTTCACTCCTTAATATTTGCACATTGGGAAGTACCATTGACATGACACAGGCCACTACTGAACTTTGTCGAATATGAATCATATGCACCAAAAATATGAAGACACCTATCAGAGAGTAGGAATAACATAGCTGCTGCTGTGTCAGATGTTAAACATCCTTCTGGATAATAAAATACAAGAGAAATAGTGTTACAAAGATTTTGAAACTGCAGCCCAAAAAAAACAAAGACATGCAAAGTTATGGTTGGCTTTGTCTTGAATTAAATCTGTTGCTGGTTACTGTAGCTTTTATAACCCTCTGCTAAAGGCCTCAGCACAGCAAGTGGGGATGTAGAGGTGGCTAGATGTGTATTCTCAATGCATTTTAAGTGAGTTTTTAATGCCTCTAAGGTGTCAGAATGGAACAAAAATCCTGTGTCTTCTTCCCTTCCCCTCAAAAAGATCCAGCAATGGCTGTAGCAGAGCAAACTTCCCAATAGCATCCCTCAACCCTGATCTGGAGTGGTGTCCACTAAGAGGGATAGACTCAGACCCTGCTGATTCAGATTCCGGCATCCTTGCTGGCCATCTCAGATTACCACTTCATTTCTCATAAGTCACCATAAGGAGGTTGCAGCAAAGAATCCTGTGGCACCTTATAGACTAACAGACGTTTTGGAGCATGAGCTTTCGTGGGTGAATACCCACTTCCTCAGATGCATGGGATGCATCTGAGGAAGTGGGTATTCACCCACAAAAGCTCATGCTCCAAAACGTCTGTTAGTCTATAAGGTGCCACAGGATTCTTTGCTGCTTTTACAGATCCAGACTAACACGGCTACCCTCTGATACATAAGGAGGTTGCTTTTAATTACTACTGACCTGGCTGGATACTAACCTGTTACCTAGAGGTGAAAGGCTCCATATTATCTTCCCAGCGATCCCTCAGAACCATCTTATCTTCAGCACTTACATACTTTACATTTTAAAGGCAAGTGTTTGTCTAATTTCATGGCATCTGCGACTGCTGAGTATAAAAGGCTTAAATGGCAAAGATACCAGTCTTCCAGTTCTGCAAATAATGAAAGAAAGTTAGTCTGATTATATTGTGTAGTGGTTCCTGACCGACTCTCTGTCCACTAGTGTGGTGTATCTCTGCTTAGCCAGTGGTCACCAAACTGTGGGGTGTGCCCCCCTAAGGGGGGCATGGAGGAATGTTCAGGGAGTCATAGAGGGGCCTGGGCCAGTCCCCAAAGGAGGGGCAGGGAGGGAGCGCCACCCAGCCACAGCCGCAGCTCCCAGACCCAGAACCCTGCCCAGCCTCGCCTCCAGTCCCAACTCCTGTCCCCATCCCCGGCCCCAGCCTCGGCCCCCAGCTGCAGCTTCACTCCCGACCCTGGCTCCCAGCCCCAGCTGCAGCCCCCGTCTTGATCCACTTACCCATGACTATGCCCCTCCCCCAGCCGCAGCCGCCCTTCCAGCCCTAGCTCCCAGGAGATCATAGCCAAGGGCAAGGGGGGGAGCAACTGTGAAAAGTTTGGGGACCACTGGCCTAACCCATTTGCAGATACTCTTCTAAAACTATCTCTGTGCCATTGACAATAGGTATAAATACCACCCAAGCTGCAAACCCTAGTCATAGTCAGATACGAAAAGAATCTTTAAAGCAACTTCTTCCTTGAGACTCTTTTTTTTGATAGTAGCTCTTCCTTGCCTTTTGTTCAACCTTCAGAACTTTGTACCATTCCATACTTATAGATTGGTTCCACTCTCATATGTTCACCTGTTCTCTGTCCTTCTGTTCTATGGCATCCCCACAAGGTTTATGTTCTTTTCTATATCCCTTAATTTCACTTTTATCTTAGTTACCACTTTTATGCTGATACACAACTAGAGACAGTTTTGGACAACTTAAATAAATCTTCCCTGTTCACTTTCTCTCTCTGCCTGTCTTGATAAGTTAAACTTGTGTTTTCATCTCAGCTTCCTTAAGATCAATCTCTACTTTCTTTTTCTCTATACTCCAGTTTCCATTTGCCTTCCTTGTACCTTGGCAACATCCTTGAATTGATCTGAACCTCCCAGCTTTGTAAATATTCCTACTGAGATAGTCAGGTTGGTCACTTCTCCATCCCTTCCCACAATTTTGCCACTGTTCATGCAAGAGCCTTCTTCACTACAGATCTAACAGTTTGGAACAAACTTCTCTTTTATCTGTGCTTCATCACTGCTAGCACTCATTCCAAATCTCAGCTGAAAAAGAAATACATTCTCCTCCATGCATGTGGTTCTCATTTCTCTTTTTCTGTGCTGCTGTGCATTATTTAACCCTCCAATTGTTTTATTTACAGTGACTCTGCAAAGCCTTTTAATATACACATTTGTGCATCATCTTTCATAAAAACCGTACTTGCATTACCTTAGAATATCGTTGGATTTTGAGTTTGCCAGTTGGATCACAGCTTAAATTTTAACATTAAAAAAATTGCTAAAGCAGGTATATTATTGACATCTAATGAAAAAGCCACATCATTGAGATATCTCCTTTTGTATGTGTCACTGTGCTAGGTGGCCAGGGCTGACTGAAAATTTAGTGGTAAGGTACAAACAGGCAGGACACTTGTGAACAAGTAAATGTTATGGTTTCCGAAATCATGGAATATATATTTTAACTCCCTTCATCCCTTCAGGTTTTGTCAGAGTGTTGCCTACTTCCAAACGGTCCCAACGGAAGTGAACTCCAGACAATTACTCAGGTCTATGGTAAGCAACTGAAACTTTATACCAGCCAGAGCAGGGTAAATGGTCTTTAGTCCAAATGCAAATCAGGCCCTGTAGCTTCTGCTTCCTGATCGCTATTGGTCATGACCCTTTCAGTGAATTTCAGTTGTGCTTCCCACTGCCCAGTGTCAGCAACCATCAGGGAATGTATATTTGGTTTGCAAGCTCTGGGTCAGGCTTTCTTGGGTACCAATCTGAAACTCCTGTTGAAGTCTATCATTGTATTGCAGTAAGACCTGGGAGCCCATGGACAACGACCCCATTGTGCTAGGCACTGTACAAAAACTAAACCAAAAAAATGGTCCCTGCCTCAAAGGGATTCCAGTGTAAATAATGGGTGAGAAAAATTAAGTAAGCCAATGGGTGTTGCCATATGTATATGAGGTAGAAATGGTTTCCTCTCTGCTCTGGGGTAATATGTAGAAAATAGAATGTAGAAGAGAGTTGAGGATGACAGAAGGAAAGAGAAATAAAGTCCCATTCACATTTCATATATACAGTCATAACCAGAGAAGATAACTTACAATTAAAGATGTTACAGTTAAAGAGAAACAGCCTCAGGAAGGAAGGGGTGGAATGGGGGCAGGGCCTGGAGGGGCACAGGGGTTGAATATCCACCAGGATCTGAGTAAGTCGGTGTCTATGGTGTTGCAGAGCCACTGAAATCAACTCTATACTACCTGAAGACTTCCTGTTAATGGGAATCCTCAACTGTCCATTGAGGACAGTGGTTTTGCCTTGCTGAGGCAGTGCGAGAAAGCTGCGGATAGGGCCCAATATTTCTGTATCAGTATTGGCCACCCAGTCACGGTATTGCTAAATGTCTTCCAGATGGTGGGTAGTAAGATTTTTCTGGGAGAGAGGGCAGGTTGTAACACACACAATATATATTTTAAATATAGCATTACAATTGTAATTATAGTCGGTGTTGATGTGTAGCACACATATTGTAGACCCTTATTTTCAGGGTTATTTATTTTATTTAAAAAAAACAATCCATAATCACTTTTTGAGTTGAAAATTCTTGTGCATGGTCCTAGCCCAGAGGGAACTGTCTTGGGAGAAGTTTGAAGAAAATTCTTTCCACAGTTTTTGAGTTACTCAAATATAACCATGGAGGTTTGGATTCAGATTTTTGTTGCACTTGTATAACTCAAAAATAGCTTTGCTTTAAAACTTCTAAATTAACCCTGCTTAACTTTTCAACTTGTCACCTATGCTACTATATGGCTTATAAAATTTTAAAGCTAATAATATAACAAATTCAAATAATGATACTTCAGATATTCAAATGCATCTTGGGAGGAATAAACTATAGGAGTCACAGTATGTAGTTACTGAAGGAAGAATGGCTGCATGCTTTAAAGAATGTGTTCTTACTGGTCTGAAATTGGCCTGATTGTTTCCAGTTTTAAAAGCTAAGCAGGTCTGGATCTGGTTAATACGTAGATTTGTAGGTTGCACCATCTGGAATTAGCTGATGTTCTGGGCTCATTCCATTTTTTGTTATAGTAATAGGCCATTTTAGCCCTGGTCTACACTATGAGTTTAGGTCGAATTTAGCAGCATTACATTGATTTAACCCTGCACCCGTCCACATGATGATGCCGTTTTTTTGACAAAGGGCTCTTAAAATCCATTTCTGTACTCCTCTCCCGATGAGGGGATTAGCACTGAAATCGACCTTGCCAGATTGAATTTGGGGTAGTGTGGTCACAATTCGACGGTATTGGCCTCCGGGAGCTATCCCAGAGTGCTCCATTGTGACCGCTCTGGACAGCGCTCTCAACTCAGATGCACTGGCCAAGTAGACAGGAAAATCTCTGCAAACTTTTGAATTTCATTTCCTGTTTGGCCAGCGTTGCAATCTGCAGGTGAGTGCAGATCTCATCAGCAAAGGTGACCATGATGGAGTCCCAGAACCGCAAAAGAGCCCCAGCTTGGACTGAGCAGGAGGTATGGGATCTGATCACTGTATGGGGAGATGAATCCATGCTATCAGAACTCCGTTCCAAAAGACGAAATGCTCAAACATTTGAAAAAATCTCCAAGGGCATGAAGGACAGAGGCTATAACAGGGACCCGCAGCAGTGCTGCGTGAAACATAAGGAATTGAGGCAAGCCTACCAAAAAACCAGAGAGGCAAACAGCCACTCTGGGTCAGAGCTCCAGACATGCTGCTTCTATGATGAGCTGCACGCCATCCTAGGGGGTGCCCTTACACTACCCCTATGCTTTGACTCCATGGAGTAGCACACAACAGGGATGCAGGTTTTGGGGATGAGGAAGATGAGGAGGAGGAGGTTGAAGATAGCTCACAGCAAGCAAATGGAGAAACTGTTTTCCCTGACAGCCAGGAACTGTTTTGACCCTGGACCTGGAATCAGTAACCCCCGTACCCACCCAAGGCTGCCTCCCGGACCCACCAGGTGGAGAAGGGACCTCTGATGAGTGTATCTTTGTAAATATTATACATGGTTTAAAAGCAAGCGTGTTTAATGATTAATTTGCCCTGGCATTCGCGGCCAGTACAGCTACTGGAAAAGTCTGTCTGGGGATGGAGTGGAAATCTCCAGGGACATCGCCATAAAGCTCTCCTGGATGTACTCCCAAAGCCTTTTCAAAAGGTTTCTGGAGAGGGCAGCCTTATTCTATCCTCCATGGTAGGACACTTTACCACGCCAGGCCAGTAGCACATAGTCGGGAATCATTGCATAACACAGCGTATGGTCCCGGTGTTAGCTGGCATTCAAACAACATCTATTCTTTATCTCTCAGTGTTATCCTCGGGAGAGTGATATTGTTCATGGTCACCTGGTTGAAATAGGGTGATTTTATTAAGGGGACATTCAGAGGTGCCCATTCCTGCTGGGCTGTTTGCCTGTGGCTGAACAGAAATGTCCCCCACTGTTAGCCATGCGGTGCAGGGAGGGGTGAAGCAATCATCTCAGAGAATTGGGTGTGTGTGTAGGGGAGGTTAACCCGCATGTTAACCCAAAATCCTCAGCCCCTTCTTTTAAATTGCCAACCCATTTTAAATGGCCAACCTAATGGCTGCTTGGTATGGGAAATGAGGGTGCTGCTGTTTGAAACTATTCCCACATGTTATGAAGGTTGAAGAAGCCAAAAGACTTTAGTCTTATCATGGCTGCCTGCAAGCCGAATTCTGTTGCCCAGCCCTGCATGAGTGATCTCTCACATCAAACCCGCATACCCTCAGTAAGAGGCAAAATGCGACCTTGTACTGAAAGCCCATGTGCTATGTAATGTTAGCAAAGTTTACTATGAAAGAGTCTCTAGACCCCCAAAGACCCCCATTGTTCTCTAAAATGTGTCTTTTTAACTACCACTCTCCCTTTTTTGTCTCCACCAACTGCAAATGTTTCAATGCTCGCCTATCTTCTCCTTCCCTGAGGCTAGTGAAGATTAGAAGGTGAAAAAAATGCACTCACGATGAAATGTTCTCTGAGCTCATGCAGTCCTCCCACACTGAAAGAACCCAGCAGAATGCGTGCAGGCATACATCAGAATCCAGGAAAGCACAATATGAACGCGAGGACAGGAGGCGGGCTGAAGATAATAAGTGGAGGGCTGAAGATGATAGATGGCATGGTGACAGAAGGCAAGAGGAAATGCTGAGGCTACTGAAGGAACAAACTGATATGCTCCAGCATATGGCTGAGGTTCAGGAAAGGCAGCATGAGTACAGACCACCGCTACAACTCCTGTGTAACCAACCACCCTCCTCCCCAAGTTCCTTAGCCTTCTGACCCAGACACCCAAGAACATGGTTGGGGGCCTCCAAGCTAATATATCCCAGAAAGATGCTTGATTTTTTTTGCAACAGTGCTACACTGTTGACTCATATTTAGCTTGTGATCCACTATGACCCCCAGATCCTTTTCTGTAGTACTCTTTCCTAGGCAGTCATTTCCTGTTTTGGATGTGTGCAACTGATCATTCCTTCCTAAGTGAAGTACTTTGCATTTGTCTTTACTGAATTTCATCCTATATACTTCAGACCATTTCTCTAGTTTGTCCAGATCATTTTGAATTTTAATCCTCTCCTCCAAAGCACTTGCAAACCCTCCTAGCTTTGTATCATCCTCAAACTTTATATGTGTATTCTCTATGCCATTATCTGAATCAGGGGTGGGCAAACTTTTTGGCCTGAGGGCCACATCAGGGTTGCACAACTGTATGGAGGGCTGGGTAGGGAAGGCTGTGCCTCCCAAAACAGCCTGGCCTCTGCCCCCTTTCTGCCCCCTCCCACTTTCCACCCCGACTGCCCCCTTCAGAACTCCCAGACCATCCAATCCCCACTGCTCCTTGTCCCTGACCGCCCTGTCCTGGGACCCTGCCCCCTATCCAACCCCCCTGCTCCCTGTCCCCTGACTGCCCCAACCCCTATCCACACCCCCGCCTCTTGACAGCCCCCACGGGCCTCCCAACCCCTATCCAACCACCCTCTGCTCCTTGTCCCCTGACCACCCCCTCCCGGGACCCCCCACCCCTAACTGTCCCCCAAGATCCCATCCCCTTATCCAGCCCTCCGCTCCCCGTCCCCTGACTGCCCTCCTGACCCCAATCCATATCCCTGCCCCCTGACAGGCCCCCCGGGACTCCCACTCCCAACCATCCTTGTTTCCCATCCGCTGACCACTCCCAAGAACTTCTACCCCATCCAACCTCCCCCTCCTCCTTGACTGCCCCCCAGAGACCTCTGCTCCCTTATCCAACTCCCCTGCTCCCCGCCCATTTACCAGCAGCAGGAGCTCACAACTACGACACCCGGCCAGAGCCAGCTGTGCTTCCCACACTGCCCAGTGGGAGTGGTGGGCCAGAGCATGGCCTGCATGGCAGTGTGGCTGTGGGGGAGGGGAAACAGCGGGGGAGGGGCTGGGGACTAGGCTCCCTGGCCAGGAGCTCAGGGGCCAAGCAGGATGGTCCCACGGGCTGGATGTGGAAGTCTGCCCACATCTCATCTAAATCATTGATGAAGATATTGAACAGAACCGGACCCAGAACTGATCCCTGTGGGACCCCACTTGATGTGCCATTCCAGTTTGACTGTGGACCACTGATAAGTACTCTCTGGAACAGTTTTCCAACCAGTTATGCAACTGCCTTATAGTAGCTCCATCTAGGTTGTATTTCCCTAGTTTGTTTATGAGAAGGTCATGCAAGACAGTATCAAAAGCCATACTAAAATCAAGATATACCACATTTACCACTTCCCCACTATCCACAAGACTTGTTACCCTCTCAAGGAAATCTGCTGGGTTGGTTTGACATGATTTGTTCTTGTCTGCATGAATTTGTCTGTTACTTATTGCCGTTAGTGGAGGCATCATAAGGAGAAGGCATCAGCAATTAAGTGATGTTAGTGCTCCCTCCTGTACTAGACTTCCCCCTCAACATGGCTTCATGCTGCTGTCACCTGTGGCTGATGTTCTGGGCCAGCTAGGGGATAGTGAGTCAGCTGCCCTAACGCATATAGCAGAGCAGCAGGAGGTGGCCATCTTCTAAGACAGTAGCAGCTGTCCTGGCACCACCAATGAGCAGAGGGGTCAAGTAGTGAAGGAAAGTGAAGACTGAGGAGGAAGAGTAAGAGTAGTGCCATCGAATGTGCTCCTTTTCCCTTGGTATTAGGCCTGGGCCCTTGAGTGAAATGAGCTCCAGACATTGCTGCCTTTGGCTCAACCTCTGTACTTGGTAGAAGTGACCATGAAAGTGAGGAGGAAAGTCCATTGCAGTCCATTTTATGCCTGGGGCAGCACAAAAGATAAAATCAATGCTGATGAGAAGGAAGCTAGGAAGACTTCGAGAGCCCAGCCACATGACCAAATGCAGCTATCCTCCAACATAAGCCAGACACTGTCAATGTGTGGGGAGACATCCAGGAATTTTCTTTCTTATTTAATGATAAAAAAAAAAAGAGAATGTTCTCTGTTTTAACTGTAATGGAAAAACTGGATCTCTAGTTCTCAGTTTGAAAGGAAAACACTGTTCTATGGAAGTGCTGTACTAAAGGTAGGTTGTGTGGGTATGTTTGGCTGTTCCCTTTTCTCCTAGGGATTCTATAGCTTCTTTCATTCTTCACTTCTCTCATATTACAGAAAGAAGGTAATTTTTCCCAGCCATTTACTAAAACTCATTAAAGACCAAAAAGAACAAACAATGCTACTCCTCAGAGACTACCATTCAAAGTCACTCTACAATTCTCTGCTCTAATACTTGAGACAAATTAATTATTCCTTAGTGAAAAGTGTATAATTCCTATTCTTCATTTTTGGGGTGGGGGTGGGGAATAATAATAGGAAGTTTATATCTGAGTGGAAAGCTGTCTGTGCTGAAGGGAAATGAGAAAAAATGTGTGCTCTGAGAGAAGTAAAAGCAATTATTCTAATAATAATTCTAGGGATATTAATGTTTTTTAAAATAGATTGCTTTCAAATAAACATTGAAATTGAAGCAATAGGAGAGGCTGGTTTATTTATTAATCACTCCAAAAGTGCATTCTTCTAAATGAACAACGGCATGATCAACTTCACTGGCACATATTAAATTTAGTTAAAAACAACTTGCAAGTGTCTAAAAACTTTTGTAACCAGAGACTAATTTGTTTAACACGTTGAAAATGTTCTGTGGATGTGAAGAACTGCATATTAAACTTCAAAGTAAAATGCTCCAGAGATTACACCATCTTAGACAGCACATTGGAAAGGCCTTCATACATTAAACAAAGGATTTTTAATTCTCCTATATTTTGAATACTTGTCAGTCTTTGAGCCATGTCCCTTCAAGCGCAGGACTGTAAACTGTCAGCTGAGGTGTGATGTCCAAGTCTGAGGCCTAGACCACAATTTGAAAGGGTCTAGCTTTTCTCTTTCATCTCTATTAATTAATCCTGTCTCTGTTTGCCCAGCCTACATTGCTGTTGACATCACCTTTTCCATAAGCTTTAAAGAGTCCCCAGAGAGATCTACTGCAGAACAAAAACTGGACAGAGACTACATTTGGAAACCATTTTATTTCTCAATTACCAACCAAAACGTATGGAAAAGATTTACACCCTGATTTTCACAATAATTATCCTTTGAAAGGTTGGAAATAAATGGCTTGATCTTTGGAATCATTAGTTACCATACCAGATGTAATTGGTGTAAACTAATGAGTTTACTGGCTGACTGACCATTAATTACAGATTAAAGTAAAACCTCCAGCCAATCAGAAACCAGTTTACTTATAAAAGTACAGTATACTATTAAAAAACAATATGTTTCTAAGTAAGCAGCTTTATGATTAGCAGAAGCCAGTAACACAAGCCTGTTTAAAGCTATTAAATGCACCTTTTAAATAATGGTACACTGTGCAACTGTCACTCTCCTACCCCAGTGTCCATCAGAGAAACTTAAAGAAACCACATCATTAATTATCCAGGGTAATAAAAATCAACTGTTTGGGGCCTGATCAAGTAGGTATATCCCTAGCCCCTCCAAGTCAAACAAGCTCTGAAAGGCTGGAGATCCTAGCTGTAAAGTTGGATAATTGCTACAGGGGAGAATTTGGTCTTCTGTGAGACCAGTGTATGGACTGAAAGTTACTCATTATGGTTTGATCAGCTCTGGGTGTGAAGTGAGAAGGGACAATGGTGAGAGCCTAGCCTACGGACAAAAGCAGGTTTAATATTTCCTTGCATTGAGGACTGCTCTAATGTTTGGTAATGGAGGCAAGTGTTACTGTGTTGCCAATCCAAGTGCTCAAAAATCAGGAGTCCAGACCCAGAATATTATGAGATTGGCTTAAAAATCATGAGTTTTTAAAAAATCATAAATATGGGAGTCTTTTAATTTGCCTTTTGGTTTTGAGCCTTTAGGGTTAACTTTCATAAGCTTTTTTTCCAGCAACCATCAGTGCTAGAAATGTCCATTTAAAAAAAAGCAAGCCAAGATTCTCATTCAATCTTGTCTTCAGGGCCTGGGGCTTTAAGAAAAGCATCAACTATTGCAAGACTTGCGATAAAATCATGATTGTTGACAATACTTAGCTTCTTTCCACCCCTATCATACCTGTGAATTGCAAGGGTCATGGAGGGTGCTCAGTGGAGTCAGATACTGTCCCTAGGAAGAGTCTAGCAATGTAATGTGTAATCTGGCATTCTGCCATTGTTTACGTGGAGTAGTAAGTACCTTCTGCAGCTCAGCAGTCCAGGTAACCTCAAGGTTTCCATGGAGCTCATAGCTGCAGAGGCTCATTTTGCCTGGGTTACGGGGTTCCCCCTCTTTGAAATTTATATCCTGCATTCAGATCGGGGCTTACTTCTGATAAATGCTAGGGTTGTAGGTGGCCATTCTTCTTTGACAAAGTTCATTGACATTAGAAATGTAAGATTGGTAAATTAAAGAGGAGGAGAATGATGGTATTTCTTTTTTAATCCAGTAACTGAAGAGTTAATTAGTTCATACATTGCCTGCACATGTTTAAAGATGAGTTCATGCATTTGCTGAGCTCCTATTTGTTGGAAGTGTCTGGGGTCAAGTAGCGGTGAAAGTTGTTTTCTGAGCTCTGCCCTTGGAAGTTAATTCAGAGCTGTGCTGAGTGCCGTTAGGGAGAGCAGGTCCTGGGAACAGTGAATTGCTGGTTTGATATCGAGGTCCTTGGAATATCCTTTGAGTTTAAAAGATTAGGAGTTTGTTAAGGAAATCCTAGCAAGCGCTTCATGATAGGTATTGTGCCATGTAATATTGCTTTGAGAAAAAAATGCATTGGCATATTCAGGTCATTAAGATATCTGATTGGCGCTTAGGTGCTTTATAGTATTAAAATAAAGAAAAAATACATTTTAAGGCCTCAGTCATGCAATCAGATCTGCTAGTGAGGATCTTTATACCCATATACAGTTTCACTGAATTTAATGGGACTCCATGGGGGCATAAGGCGCCATTGATGCAGGTCACATTGCAGTAGGGTGACCAGATGTCCCAATTTTATAGAGACAATCCTGATTTTGGGGTCTTTTTCTTATATAGGCTCCTATTACCCTCCACCCGTCTTGATTTTTCACACTTGCTCTCTGGTCACCCAGACTCTCGGCCATTCAGTCTAAAACTAGGGGCCAGGTTGGAACTTCCACAGCAGAAGAACAGAGAGCCCAGGAAGGGTAACCTTTCATAGGCCTGGTCTACACTACGCTGTTAAACCGATTTTAACAGCGTTAAAGATTTAACGCAGCACCCGTCCACACTAACTGTTCTTTATATCGATTTAAAGGGCTCTTTAAATCAATTTCTGTACTCCTACAAAACGAGAGGAGTAACGCTAAAATTGATATTACTATATCGGATTAGGGTTAGTGTGGACGCAAAATGACGTTATTGGCCTCATTATTTTACAGTAGCTACCCACAGTGCACCGTTCCAGAAATCAACGCTAGCCTTGGACCATGGACGCACACCACCGAATTAATGTGCCTAGTGTGGACGCGCACAATCGACTTTATAATATCTGTTTTATAAAATCGGTTTAAGCTAATTCGAATTTATCCTGTAGTGCAGACGTAGCCATAGTTTCCTAATAACTTTCCCTTTAGAAATGGAGAGTTATTCAAGAATCATGAAAAAGACAGAAGTTGTGATCTCTAAACCCTGCAGATCCTGTGAATTCAAAGGGAAAGTTATCACCAACCCCATCAAGGACTTCCCACTCCTCCAGCTCCACAATTGTTTTAGGAACAAAATTGCAATTGTCTGATCTTCCCACACTTGTGTAATATCCCTCTCTTCAAACAGAGCTAGGAGCAAAGTAAGTATTATTGCTGGAAGGAGAAACATTAATTCCTACAAGGATACCTGTAGGAAACATTATATGGATAGTCCAGCTCCCCAATCCTTGTGGAATGAGGGGAGAGAGGGAAAGAGGAGGAATGGGTTTGTGGAAGGCCACAGAAAGGGGACATGCAGGCCCTATTTCTTCTCTTCCATATACTCCACCTACTGGAAACATTGTGCTTCATCTTTTTCATAGAAATACAGTGTATTTTTAAGCTGTACTTAATGAATAAACTTTTCTGAGTGGATGAGCCACAAAATAAATCTGTTCCTTAAGCTGAGCAGAATTCAGATATTCAGTAGTGGTAAATGAGCAACTGTCACTTTACTGCACCAACAAACATCATGCAAAATGTTTCCATTTTTATTAGTCATTTAGTAAAATAGAAATAAAGTAATTGTACCAGAATAGTGTCACAGGATCCATGGCACCTGCTTTAAAAATAATCTTTTGGAGTTGTCTTCATGGTTACTTTCAAGAAATGCCTTACCAAGGCTGTAGCATTTATCTAGCAGCAGGAAACCATTATCCAATGACAACATTCTATTCCATTAACATTAGATCTTAATTGTAAGATTGTTTATAAGACTGTTCGAAGCTACAGAATTATAATAAAATGACAGTGTTGTTGTTATGAAATGTTCAGTCAAGTTCTCAAGAACAATTTAGGGAAAAGAGGGCGTTTTCTTTTTTAAATAAACAATGCAATATTTTGTATGCAGGAAATATTCATATATACTAGACATATAATAAATGCAATTGGAGAAATAACCATTAAGGAGTTAACTTTAAATAAGTTGAGTCTAATAAACCATCTCTGTGATGTATGATATCTCTAAAAATTGAATAGCGAGCTTAAGAACTTGTGCAATTTTTCCAGAAAGCAATGTTGCGATAAATAAAATAGAGAAATCATAATAATGAAAACATATTTGTCTAATACAGAGGTAGGCAACCCTATGGAACATGTGCCAAAGGCGGCATGTGAGCTGATTTTCATTGGCACTCAAACTGCCCAGGTCCTGGCCATCAGTCTGGGAGGGCTCTGCATTTTAATTTAATTTTAAATGAAGCTTCTTAAACATTTTTAAAACCTTATTTACTTTACATAAAACAATAGTTTAGTTATATATAATAGACTTATAGAAAGAGACCATCTAAATATGTTAAAATGTATTACTGGCATGCAAAACCTTAAATCAGAGTGAATAAATGAAGACTCGGCACACCTCTTCTCAAAGGTTGCTGACCCCTGGTCTAATAGAATCCACCATAAGAAAAAAGTGAACAGGGTAAATATTGCAAACTTGAGATATGATGAACGTAGCCACAGAATGAAAGAATTGTTGGTCATTATTATTTTATATCCAGTTAAGGGAACTTAAAATAACAGTTGTGTTATAATTACTTGGATATGATGTACATTTTCTGTAAAAGACAAGTAACTAGGCTGCTCAATTTCTTTATTTTTGTAACCCTCTCTCTCTTCCCCGGATGTGCTGCCCCTTATATTAAAACACAACTTTAAACTGAGCCAGAAATCATACTTTTTAGCTTATATTGAGTTCCAAACTTTGTCTGACTTCTTAGGAATAAGACCTAGAGTCATAATCTCATCATAAATGATCATCAGGAGGACATAGGAAGCATTCAAACATATTAGCTGAAAATGATTACTCACGGAAATATTATAACATACAACAAAATCCACTGGAACCTTGGGTCTTGGACTCCCTTTGAAGGTCTATTTTTTGGTGGGGTGGGAATGGCTCAAGTCAAGTATTCCTCCATATGTTTAAGATAGCTCAAACAGGCCATCAGTAAGTGTCCTATATACTGATAGGTAAGAAATCCATTGTGGACCTCCTCCTCCTATAAATTGCAGTGATTCTAGAAGTTATCAAAACTTCACCACAGTGTCATTCCCTGACTGAGTTGCTAGCCAGCAGATATTCTAATCATAGTGTAGGATTTATTATTGGACAGAACTGATAAGAAGGAATTTCAATGCTACCTCCATGTTATTTATTTAGATAGACACCATCAAAAAGTAACACGTATGACTGAATTTTCCTTTGAGTACAACTTCTATTTATTTTTTAATATTTGAAACTTACTTGGAAGAAATATTCATAAAAGCAAGAGTTATTTTTATTTTTCCTATGTAACAAACTATTTCCAGGATGGTGTTGTTTAATAACTTCCCTCTGGGCATATTTTCTGAAATCATACCAAACTACATTGCGAAACAACAGAAATCAAAATCCAAAGTATCCTTAGGATGTATTCCAACATTTGGATTGCGGGGGGGTGTGGGGGGTGGGAAGGAGGAAACCTGGCTTTTGACTAATGAGATTTTTAAAATGGCTATAGAAAATATTGTTATCTTGGAGTAGGGAACATTTAATATATTTTCAGTGATATGATTTATTTTCAGAAGTATAAATGATGGCATTATAAATGTACCCCTGCATTTAGCAAACACATTTCAGTCAATTAAGTTAGCCACTCTTTTTTTTTTAAAATCTCTTATCTTGTTATTCTTTTTATTCTGTAAATATAAAGTATTTCATAGGCAGAGTCTGTCTATCTTTCAGATATTTAGACAGCCCTGAATTGTGCTGTTTTCTTTGAGAGTCTTTAGGTAAAACAACTATTTTTCTTCAAAAGTAAATTCAGTATACATTTATATTTAAAAATATTTTATAATTAAGTTTTTCTTTTTCAAGATGACATTTGAGTGACAGGAGTGTCCTCTAACCAGTTTTATATTTATGAATAAAAAATTGCTATCACAATGAGTGATCACAAAAATTAACTGTAAACACATTTTATAATTATATAAATTGCCTAACCTAACTTGCAAAGAACTGTCTTGTTTTATTACAATCCAATAAAATGGCTCATGTTCAATCCATTTTAAGTTTTCAATTGTAAGGTAATACGGTGCAGTTAACTTATTATTAAATATGTCTATGCTGGTAGTTTCAAAGGGCCTATAATTTTAAATATAATAGAATTTCAAACTCTGATTATATCTACTTAGACTCTGTTAACAGAACTCTCCACTTTACTGGAGGTGATGATCGCATAGCAATTCTTTAACTAGTCTTGTGTGCATTTCTATTTGGTTAGGCCCAAATCCTTAAAGAATTTTAGGGGCTTAACTCACATTGATTTGTATTGCCTGATTCATGAGGAGTATTTACTTGTACTTACTGTGCAGTAGCTTCAAAGGGTTTTTCCTCTGAATCAGGCCCAGTAGTAAAGTTGTCAGTAGAATGAGGCACACACGAGAAACAATCTATCATGTATTATTTGATTAGTAATGTTATAAACTTTATTAGCAAAACAAACACTGTAATACAGCAAAGAAGACAGAGACAATATAAAATGGCCAGCACTGGCATACTCACATCACCCCTTTTGGGGAACGCCCGGTATCCATGAGATCATCCGTGTGTTCCACTGCCCTTAAGCTGTGTAACATCCTTCACAAGTGGTACACTAACGCCCACCATACTTTGTGCACATTCAATGATGTTTTCAACTTTTTCTTTCCTTATACCACACCTTGATAATATTGGGGTCCCCATCTTTGACAGATCAATTAATCTCTTACACATTATATTCATTAACATTTACATCAGATAGTTGCCATAGTACACCTGCAGTTAATACATTTAAGTTTCAGTTAAGCTCAACATCCTTTTAAACTTTCCCTAAGATTCCAAAGGAATACTTTTTCAGTACCTCACTTCACCTTTTCTCATTATGTACCACTTCTGTTCACTGTAATACTTACCTTGTGACGTAAGGTCAAACTAATTGGTTAAATATAACTAATTTAGTAACTTCCCACATCATTATAACCATTTTATATCCAGGCCTTATCTATGCTAAATGAATTGTCATACAGTCCTGAGGCCTGTAGGCCCTTGTGTTACAACCTTATAAAACCTATTTATTAATTTATAAATGGCTCTTACATATATGGCTGGCTACCATTTCAATATATTTGAGGATCTGGGCTTAGTGCAAGTAACTGCAAATAATTTTATTCCTGGCAATGTCATTTTAAAGGCAGATGCTTTATCAAATTAGCTGGCTTCACCTCTTCCTAAAGTGACTCCTATATAATATATATATATTTGTGCAATTTGTATTTGACTTTTGTACTAAGCTGTGGATCCAATGATGGTGATATGAGAGCCATATCTTGTAAATTCTTACCTATATGACTAGTTCTCACTGACTGATTTCCATGGGATTCTCTACTCTTGTGGGTAATGTTATTCATGTGACTAAGGAGTTGAAGAACAAAAT
Source organism: Gopherus evgoodei (assembly GCF_007399415.2). Lineage (NCBI taxonomy): Eukaryota > Metazoa > Chordata > Testudines > Testudinidae > Gopherus > Gopherus evgoodei. Next base: position 82,089,944 of record NC_044329.1, on the reverse strand, counting down.
CCCTATTCATTTTCTAAAAATAGTTCAACTTGCTATTTAGAGCAGATAGCATGGGCTAGTGGTTAGAGGAAGGTGCTGAAAGTTGTATGGACTTTCTCTTCAGCTCTGTTGGACTCTTTTCTGGTCTTTTGCTCTTTCTCCCATCAGTAGAAACTGGACAGTAATACCAACTCTACTAGGCTTACTTCAGTAAGGTTTTAAAATTCTTTGAGATCCTAGAATGGAAGGGGCTATATTAATCGAAAGTAGTAGTATTTAAAAATAGCAAGTGGCAGTTATTTTCACTGCAGCCTCCAGAGTGAGGGGATTGAAGGGTTTGCTTTAAGGGTTGGGTTGCTTGTCCAAGAGGTATAGATTGGAAGAGACAGAGAATAGCAGGGGTGCAACAAGGAGGATCTCTCCATGAAGTTGCCACTTCAGTGGTTCAGGAACCTAAGGGAAAAGAAATAAGATAGCTGAATGGCCACAGGATTCTGCAAAGGTGAGAGACAGAAGAGAGGCTCATTCCATGGAATGGAGAGGAACTCCACTCTCTGGATTCGGCACTCTCTGGATACTATCTCACTGGCATGGAAATAATGTCAACCTTAGTTAAGCCCTTCTCAGCCATTCAGGTAGCAGCTTTCTTGCAAGCCACTTTAGGAGTCTCTCTCCCTGACTCTTAAAATGCCATGTTATCAGCAGCCAGGTTTTTATTTTGTGTTGTGTATATTATTTATTCAGTCACAGTTAAGAGTCTTCTAGGTAGAATCATGACAGGTGAATTGAAACATTGTGAACTCAACACACCTGAAGTCAATGGTCATATTTATGCCCACTGTTGAAAAATACCATTACACAGAACTATATTAACTTACCATAGAAACACCTCAGCTAATAACAGAGTATGTTGAACTAATTACATTGTGACACACAATGAAAAATATAGCAGCGAAGGTGACAGTTCAGCAACAGCAGATGCTGCACAAAAGAAAAATTAGAATATTATTATTCTGCAAAATGCTCTTAGTTAAGGTGATTTTTAATTAATCACAACTGGTGAAAATATTATAGAAAATACAGAGTTGAATATATTGTAACAGGTGTTTAGGAAACATCTTTAAAACCTTAAATGGTCTAGAACTTGGCAGCTTGGGAGAGTGTCTCTCACTTTATAAAACACCATTACGTTTAAGACTGGTAAACTCATCAGAGTCAATAACAGAGCTTTCTTGGTTCAAACAAACACAAACAAACAAAAAAAAAGCCTTTCCCTATGAGAAACCCTTCTTATGGGTCCACCTGAGTCTGAATTTGGTGTAACCCTCAGGACCTACAGATTTAGATAATTAAGATTTTGATTTTATTTTAGCTTTGGTTCTGTCTGTACTGCTATTAGCAGAGCATAGGCAAATGGCAATTGTTGATATCTGTAATGTTCCCTGTCACTTTAAGTTTTAAATTGTACCAGAACCCAAATGACAAATATATAGTTGGAGAGAATGTATGTGTATGTATGTGGAGATATCTAGGTGATAAACTGCACAGACATGATAAAGAAATGTATCCTTCATTTTTAACCACATCCCTTGTCCACTTCCTACTAAGGTTCCTATTCTTCAATGAGCTCCCAGTCAAGTGTTGTATGTATGCTCTGGAAATGCATAGTGAAAGATTCCCTACATTTAAATTGTACCTCTGATTTTTAAGTATAATATTTAATAGCTATGTCATCAAAAATAATAACTGTTTTCCTATAGATTTTTTTTTAATCTAAACATTTTTCTATCTAAATTCTAACTTAATCCAATTAAGGCCAAGATGCAGAAATAAAGGACACCTATAGGTGGCGCTGTGGTTAAAGTACACCTGGATTTTGATTACAGTGACGTTTACTTTTTGCTCATTCGAAGTAGGGTGACCAGATGTCCCGATTGTATAGAGACAGTCCCGATTTTTGGGTCTTTTTCTTATAAAGGCTCCTATTACCCTCTACCCCCTGTCCCGATTTTTCACACATGCTGTCTGGTTACTCTAACTCAAAGAGATAACACAGTTTTCATATTAGTACAAATACTACACCATCTGCAGATAAATACCCCCAACTAAAATCTTCTCACAGACATATGTGAATGTATCACTTCTAAATTAGTTTTACAGAAACAGCTCTAAGATTCTGTATTGCCCTGGGCACTGTTAGTCACACACTGTGGCATCACTAAACATTTTACTGCCCAAAGCAACCAACTGCTTCACCTGATGAGGTAGGCCTTGGACACTTACGACTAAATGTTCATTTCATTCTAACGTTGGGATATTTTTAAAAGGTACCTTACATATTGCTACTAATTGTGCCTTATTAAAAACCTGGATTTAACTCTGACCAGCATAAATCTGGTGTTCTGACTTTAATTATTGTTGTTTATGTCAAATCCTAAAAGAGGAATTTGAGATTATAAACTTTGTATGCTGAATAAATGAATCCTATATATCTGATTATTTATCTCACTCTTTTAGCTGTGTTTAGCTCTGTAAAGCATATTGCCATGCACTGTGTGAGACTATACTAGATAAGAGACTAAACCTGAAAGAAGTTACCCCTAGACTCCCATTACTTGCAGGGATTACTGTTTGCAAGAATAGAACCCCCAAAATTGTGTTGTATTATATGTCAGTGGTTTTCAATCTTTTTCATTTGTGGACCCCTAAAAAAATAAAAAAATGAATGGAGGTGTGGACCCCATTGGAAATCTTAAACATAGCGTGCAGACCCTTAGGGGTCTGCAGATCACTAATTGAAAACCACTGTTATATTTAAAGCTTCTTTCATTACTAATTTTTAGTTGCAGTCCCCCACCCCATATTTGCCTGTGTTGTGTGCAATGCTGGGGACTTGGGAACTGTGCAATTAATATTTAACTTTTCCACTATGTATAGCTACTGAATATTAGTTCCTCTAATTGGCTTTCATACTGTTTGGGTTTCTTTTTTAGAGCAGCGGTACCACCTTTCAAGTGGCACACTGTGCAGTTAACCGCCAGCCAAGTGTAGAACATATTCCCCCCCCTTTAAACCTTTATGAAGTATTAATACTGTTTTATATAGTGGCATTCATTTTTTAAGTAGAAGTTCCCACTGATTTCAGTAGGGAGTACTTAAAAATCAAGGGCTTGATATGGTCTATCCTACTGGCAGAATTAGAGAGCCACTTTACTCGCAACTCCCCTCCCCCTCTTTTCCTTATCAAAGAGTCAAATTCTGGCCTCCGATACACACCTTTCATGGGGAGCTGTGTGGGTATAGAATATGGTCCCAAGTGCCTGCTGTAATTTCTGAACAGAAGTATCTGGATAAACTAGATTAGGACTTGATCCTGCAGCCTTTAATGCCGAAGTAAGAGAATTGTCTCTTTAGTGATCATGTGTACCCTAGCCCCCTCCGCTTCATTTAAAGGAGAAGAGTAATATTACCCACCCCATGTAAAGTGCTTAGGCAGAAGAGCTCTAAATATAACCCCATGCCAGAGGAAAGCCTAACAGTTGGCGTGGGGGCATTTGTTGTACAGATACTAAAGGACAGGAAGGGACACTTAAAGAGGACCTACTGCAACCTGTTCCCAGGGGGGTCGCTATGCGATCAAAAATGACTCTCAAGTTCCCGAAGGGCCGCGGGGGGGTAAGGAAGGGGCAGTATGAGCCCCCCCCCCCGAGCCGACAGCACAGTCACTGAGGGCAGGGGACGCTCAGTACCCCCCAGTGACACTGGTCAGCAGCACCAAGCACGGCCTCGCCTCGCTCCCTAGCCAAGCCAGGCTGCTGCTTCCCACCTGACTCCCTCCCTCCTCTCGCTGCCCCTTCCCCCCCTCTCGCCTTCGCTCATTCCTTTGCCTCGGCGGGGATTGGCAGGTTTTATTATTCCGCCTGAACAAGCCGGGGGCGGATTGGCTGCGCGCGGCTGACGGTGGGAGCAGAGCCGGGATGTAGTTGGGATTTTGCTCTGTCAGTAACACATGTGGATGGGCGGCGGAAAGAGACGTGCACGGAGAGGGGGCCTCCCTGCGAGTCCTGCCAGCGCTGCCGCCACGGAACCCCAGCGGTAGCAGCAGCGGCGGCTCCTCCTCGCCCCGGCCCTCTCCTGCTGCCTGTGAGCTGGGCTCCGAGGCGCTTTCCCGGGCTGCGGGCGGTTGGTTCTCTGCTGCAGGAGGCTCCGGACCCGGCCAAGGAGGGTGGAGGTTGAGGGCGGGGGGAGCGATACAAAGTGAAGCCACATTGCCAAACTTACCCAGCGATTGCGGCGGCGCCCTGCGCCGACAGCCCAGCGGCCGGGACTGAGCGCCGCGGCTCCCCTCCAGGAAGCGGGGGCTGGAGGGAGGACTCTGCCGCGCGGCTCTCGTCTGTAATTGCCAGCCGGGCTGCTACTGACGGGGGTGGGGGGCTCTGCAGGCGGACGCGAGCCCCAGCCTGCGAGCATTGTGTTTGGTTCTTTGCAAGAAAACCTCCTTCCCCCCCCGACACACCAGCCTGTAAACCAGAGCGACGCTGCTCCCCGACCTCTTGCAATATAGAGGGGAAACAGGTAAGGAGGTTCCCTTTTGCACGTCCCTCTCCCACCGTCTCGCATTTCGAGTAAACTCAATCGGTCGCCTTAGATGAGGAGGGTGCCTGTAAACTCTGGGGGAGCCGAGCAGCGGCCGGGCCGGACGCACTGTAGCTGTCTCTGCTTACAAAAGGCTCCTTGGCGTCTGCTTTTCCCTCTTCCTGGCTGCTAAAGGAAAAGAGCTTTGCCTGCCTCTGTAGTGAACTGAGGGGAAGAGGAGGGTGTGAGGACCCGCCACCCGCTCTCTTTGTAGTAAATACTATGTTGAAACAGTGGCAGGAAAGATCAAAGTGAGCTCCCTAATTCTCTCCTTTCCAATTCCTTGCCTACCCCCCTCCCTCCGTCTTTTGTTTCAATCCAGGAGAAATCCGGTGAATCACCTAATTAAAACCAAGACATGAATTAAGCATTCGTTTTTTTTTTTTAAACTACAAATTGCCAGCTCTGCGCTTGTCCCTCCCTTGGTCTCCATTAAAAAACACCAGAGACATTGTTAAAAGGGGGGTTATTTTGCCTCTAGCTGCCAGCTCTGCTTTCTATTTCACTGACTCTATCCCAGGACCTAAATTGCTTGGCTATGTAATTACTAGAGTAAGCCTATTTAAGTTAAAAGCTTCCCCCCCCCCAACTCTAAATGAAACTTGATGAGGGCCCGTCCTTAGTTATCAGGGGAGTCACTTTCTGGTCAGTCCTCTTGATTCATCTCTTTTAGATTTAATCAGCATTAAGGTATTGCTTGTCCTTAAGAGCTTTAGCTTAATGGGGTTACTGGATGCCTTTCTCAGTGTAACGTTTCCTTTTTTAAAATACAGTATATATTCTCCGTTCAACAAGACTGGGGAAAGGCAGCTTGAAGTCTTGGGTTTTTAAGAGATCTGAAGTGATTTAAAACGTTTAAAAAAAAAAAGGTTTAAAGTCTCAAAGCAGGAAATGCAGCTTTGATTAGGTTATGGATAGAAACTTAACAAAAGGCAATTCCTTGAGCAAATGTATCAGAAATCAATTTACATAAAGGTATATGATGCATTCAGATAAATGCAATGCTAATGGCTTTTAGAGTGGTTCTCTTTTCAAAGTCTCAGGGTTTTTGTTACAGCTTAATTGGTGCAGTTCTTCTGGTTTATTGTGCGGTCACTGGACAGAAGTTCAGGAACTCTTTCTGGGGAAATGTGTGCTTAAAATCGGCCTATTTAAGGAATGTAAGTTCTGGCTCCCCTGTAGCCAAGTTGGGCCGGTGGGCAGGAAAAGTTCGCCCTCCCTCCTTTGGAGGTATCGGTCTGAATGGCTTTAGCAGATAGCCAGATGCCTCGATATGAGCACATACGGTTTACAAAGGACAAAGACAAAACATACTGCTTAATTGGCAGTAAATAACTTGATCTGTTTATACTATAAATGACTAGTGGAACACTAGGAGCTTATTGGACTCTAGATTGGAGGCAACAAATTAATCGGTTTAGAATAAGCTTTATGAATTGATTCCTATATTATCTCCCAGTTGTCCCGCTTGTAAAAAACATTTATTCGAAAGTGAAAAAAACACTTAGCAGTTTTGGAGGCAGCCATGCTCCAGCCTGAGTGTGGTGCACTTGAATGTTCTGGTCTTTTGTATTAGTGGTAAACTTTTTTCCTTTTTGGCGTAACAAAGGTTTAGCATTTAAATTGCTGATCAAGGGCAGATTAGCGAGACAAAAGTGGAGAGTGTTTGTATAGGAGTTCTAATGTTCAATTATCCTTTATTCAGGCCAGTGTCTTAAAAAACCCAGAGACAACACTCCACTGATCTCCTAAATAAAAACGAGATCTGGGACAATCATGGAGCCGGCATTACAATGGCTTGGAGATTTGAAAAACCAGTTTCACAACTTTTCACGCTGCCCATATCTCTCCTTTAGCACAAAACCCTGAACTGTTTCCCAACTTGTGAACTGCAGTTGCATTTCCCAGAGCTCTGCCTGCTCGGGGAACATGGCTTCAGCAGAGCTGCGGGCCAATTTGCTTTTCGCGTCCATTCTCCCTTTTTCCTGTCAATCGGGCTGGACCCTGGGACTCCAGGTGGGGTACGAAGTTCGGTGCATGTTGCCCAATGTGCACGTGCATTTGGGGTGCACCAGAGCCTCGTTTTAAGAGAGTGACAGCAGTAAAGCTCAGGCCACCGGTGACGAGTTGGGAGGGAGGCAGGCCCGTGGATCCAGAACAAAGCCCCAGACGAGTAACGGAGTGTGCTTTTGCATCATCCCCCCCTCTGTTGCCCCCAGCACCGGGAAGGGCATGGATACGATTCATGACTTGGAGTTAACCACCTTCCACCTCCCTCCCCCCCCTTCCTCTGCTCCTTACACAGACCATGGTGAACCCGGGCAGCAGCTCGCAACCTCCCCCGGTCACTGCTGGCTCCCTCTCGTGGAAAAGATGCGCAGGCTGCGGGGGGAAGATCGCGGATCGCTTCTTGCTCTACGCCATGGACAGCTACTGGCACAGCCGATGCCTGAAGTGCTCCTGCTGCCAGGCTCAGCTTGGGGATATCGGCACTTCCTGTTACACCAAGAGCGGTATGATCCTGTGCAGAAACGACTACATCAGGTGAGAGAGAGGAGGCTGCACAAAGGGGGCGGGCAGGAGCAACTCTGTACCTGCACGCAGGATAGCAGAGGAGAGGTCAGGCTAGTTCTTGCAATCAGAGACACAGATTGGTCTGTGCTTGACTTCGGGGGGAAGGAGGGTAAAATCTCGAATAGTTCTGGCTCTTTCTCCAGCCATGGTTTGGGCTGGCCAGGAAAAAGGAGAGATTAGAGGCCCTGTAATTTTAAAGTGCTTGTCAGCACAAAACAAGTCCTAACTAAAAATAAACAGCAATCAGAGAGGCTAAAATAATCTGCTTTGTTGTAGTGGTGAAGTGTGAATTTCTAAACTGTAAATGTTAAAATCCTGGGCTTGAATAAGGCTGCGGTAGAGGTGCTAAATAATAAAATGCCTGCCTTTTAGTATCTGATTAATTATGATATTTACATAAGCACCTTTAAACTCCTTTGAGTGGAAACAGAATGACTCATTCTCTGTTCTCTTTGTAAAAGAGCTGATTACTGTCAGTTGAAGGGCCAGAGATTCTACTTATAGCTAAAAAAAAACAGTGGTAATGTTTGTCTTCACATTGTTATAGAGAGGCTTTGAACTCGCATTTCTCTAACTTTCAGTATAGAAAAAGCTGGGAGAATCTAAGGGAAGTGATTTCCCTCATTTTAAATAGTTCATATGCCTCAGATTTGGGGGACAGCTGGGGAACTAAACCCCATTAATCTTATATCAGTTGAAGTACAGTACAGTATCCTGTCCAACAGGTTTCAGTGCAATGAATGGAAACAATTCAGGAGGTCAGGTGCCTATAGGATCTTTTCAGGTGAACTCAAGCTCCTTAAACTCATTAATTTAAAAGGAGGCATTTTGAAGGATTACACATTTAATTTGAGTAAATGCTTTGATAGACTGATGCACATGAATGCTTTAAGGAGAGGTTCTGTTTCAATATCCAGTAATTAAAAAACACAAAAAGCCAAGCCCCTATATTCTGGCATAAGAGAAATTTCTAGTTAAGACAGTTGTTTTGTTTAAATGCTTTTGACTTTTAATTTACTGTAAATGTCAAGAGTTACTCCAGGTTTATTTTTCAGTAAAGGTTGAAAAGTTTTCCTCCCCCACGTGTAAGTCATTTGGCTATAAATATTCCAAGTTTGTTTTTAATGAAACACTTACCTTGTACTCCAAATTATGAGAGATCTGGATGTAGCACTGTGCTGAATTTGTGGGAATACTTTCTGGGAGACCTCATTAACTTAAAATAATGGATTAAAAGGATGCTTATTTATTCTGATAATGAAACCTCTGTCCTGTTATAGGCCTGCATCCTCATTCTGTTAAATAGAAGAAATACAGCTATAGATGTTTGAGGGATTAATTTCATTTTTTTGTAACTAAATGTTAAGAAATTAGCACATGCAGGTTTATAATGGTGCTTTCTGGTCCTCTTCTGAAGCAACAGTATAAGCCTGGCAGAACTGTAATTAAATAGAGCAGAACCGTGTTAAGAAAAGAGGTTTGTTTAAAGTGGAAAAATTGACACTACCATTCAGATGCACTGAATGGTACAGATTCATCTCTCAACCAAGGCCATCAAACAAACCTTCACTTCTGATTACTACTAATTAAAAAGAGAAGATACACCCCCTGTATCCCCAAGGCAAGTTCAGGCATGCTTATTGGAATCTCCTCCTGTTCTGTGTGGCTGTAATTTAATACCCACTATTCTAATGTAGGTGATTATTAATGTTTTTATCAGGTGAGGGTTTTGAATTGATCTCCTTGTTCCATCACTTGGGTCCTCTCTGGAGCTGTGTAATTTGACTTACCAAACGAACACCTCTCAATTGAAAGGGGCTCCCTGAAACTTGAACTGGATAGTATATGCAAAGACGGTTCAGAAAGCCTTGCATTAGGCTAGAGGACTTGGTTGCTAAAAATCAAGATCCTTGTTTACCTGGGCTTCACAGCCGTCTTCCACGTGGGACCACAACTGCTTGCTGGTGTAACTGACTCCTCTTCCTCTCCCTACCTTGCAGTTTTGAATGGGTGTCGCTAGATTGGCAGCGTTCTGCAAGTGTCTGTGGGGCCCTCTCCGATTGCTGTGGGGGGAGCTTGCAACCACTCCCTTATCTGAGGCCAAATCCATAGGCACAACTCTTAATTGGAGCCACAGGAGAAAATTAGACGTGAATCACAATGAAAAGAGGATTGATTAGCCCAGCAGCCGCCACGTGAAAGGGGCTGGGGGCTTTTAAACTGTCTGACGTGAGGGGCTGTGATTTTCGAAAACAGCCCTCTAAGGATCTAAGCTGCGGCAGCTTTCACTGAAGGCCGGCTGGCCTGGCTGGGGAGGTGGGAATGCAGCCCCCGCTCGCCTGTGCAGGGAGGGGAGTGCGCAGCCCTCCCCACTTTAAGATTCCAGATAAAGCAGCAGCGTGGCAGTGAATCCACTAATTAAAAGCTTTAATTAGTGTCTCCTCCATTTTCTCTTCGTAGTGATAGGTTTTATCTAATGAGATCTGGTCCCTGGCTTAGATCTCCTCGGAATGACGTGTCCGAAATGAATGAGAGCCGCGTCGCAAACAAAACATTTAATTAACAAAATTGGCCTCTAACGTGGGGGAAAAAGGTGGGGGGAGGATTAACCAGGTTCTTCTTAAAGGGGCAGCGCCTGCAAATCCTCCCCTGGCCAAATGGCTCATGCATTGCCCCCCGCCTTTCGCCCTCGCTCGAGGGCTGTGGGGAATGGGTGACTTGTCTCTCTCCCAGGTAGGCGAGGAAGGGACACAAGGATCAAAGCAGAGAAAGGGGAACCTCTCCGCGAGGACTCTCTCCACGTGTGGCACCCTCCCCCCACCACAATTCCTTTCCCAGCATGAATCCCCGCAGCTCATACGTTCAGACAAGTTAACCGGGCCGGGTTTGCAAGAAGAGTTGAAGGAAACCTGCCCGGCCTCCACGGGGCCAC